>NW_028168884.1:0-741000 GCF_964035555.1 Netta rufina | reverse complement strand
ATGGGGTTGGGTTGCTATGGTAACCATGCGGTTGTGTTGCCATGGTAACCATGGGGTTGGGTTGTCATGGCAACCATGAGGTTGTGTTGCCATGGTAACCATGGCGTTTTGTTGCCATGGCAACTATGGGATTCTGTTGCCATGGCAACCATGGGGTAGTGTTTCCATGGCAACCATGCGGTTGTGTTGCCATGGTAACGATGGGGTTGGGTTGCCATGGCAACCACGGGGTTGTGTTGCCATGGTAACCATGGGGTTGGGTTGCCATGGCAACCATGGGGTTGTGTTGCCATGGCAACCATGGCGTTTAGTTGCCATGGCAGCTACGGGGTTCTGTTGCCATGGTAACCATGGGGTTGGGTTGCCATGGCAACCATGGGGTTGTGTTGCCATGGTAACGATGGGGTTGTGTTGCCATGGTAACTATGGGGTTGTGTTGCTTTGGAAACTATGGGGTTCAGTTGCCATGGCAACCATGGGGTTGAGATGCCGTGGTAACCATGCAGTTGGGTTGCCGTTGTAACCATGCGGTGTTGTTGTTGTGGTAACCATGGGGTTGTGTTGCCATGGTAACCATGGGGTTGGGTTGCCATGGCAACCACGGGGTTTGGTTGCTATGGTAACCATGGGGTTCTGTGTCCATGGTAACCATGGGGTTGGGTTGCCATGGTAACCATGGCGTTTAGTTGCCATGGCAACTATGGGGTTGGGTTGCCATGGCAACCATGGGGTTGTGTTGCCATGGTAACCATGGCGTATTGTTGCCATGGCAACTATGCGTTTCTGTTGCCATGGCAACCATAAGGTAGTGTTTCCATGGCAACCACGGGGTTGTGTTGCCATGGTAACTATGGGGTTGGGTTGCTATGAAAACTATGGGGTTTAGTTGCCTTGGCAACAATGGGGTTGGGTTGCCATGGCAACCATGGTGTTGTGTTGCCATGGGAACCATGGGGTTGAGATGCCGTGGTAACCATGCAGTTGTGTTGCCGTGGTAACCATGGTGTTGGGTTGCTATGGCAACCACGGGGTTTGGTTGCTATGGTAACCATGGGGTTCTGTGTCCATGGTAACCATGGGGTTGTGTTGCCATGGTAACCATGGCGTTTTGTTGCCATGGCAACTATGGGGTTCTGTTGCCATGGCAACCATGGGGTTTTGTTGCCATGCCAACCATGGGGTTGTGTTGCTATGGAAACGATGGGGTTGGGTTTCCATGGCAACCACGGGGTTTTGTTGCCATGGGAACCATGGGGCTGTGTTGCCATGGTAACCACGGGGTTGCGTTGCCATGGCAACCACGGGGTTTGGTTGCTATGGTAACCATGGGGTTGGGTTGCCATGGCAACCATGGGGTTGTGTTCCATGGTAACCATGGCGTTTATTTGCCATGGCAACTATGGGGTTCTGTTGCCATGGTAACCATGGGGTTGGGTTGCCATGGCAACCATGGGGTTGTGTTGCCATGGTAACGATGGGGTTGTGTTGCCATGGTAACTATGGGGTTGGGTTGCTATGGAAACTATGGGGTTGGGTTGCCATGGCAACCATGCGGTTGAGATGCCGTGGTAAGCATGCAGTTGGGTTGCCGTGGTAACCATGCGGTTGTGTTGTTGTGGTAACCATGCGGTTCTGTGTCCATGGTAACCATGGGGTTGGGTTGCCATGGCAACCATGGGGTTGTGTTGCCATGGTAACCACGGCGTTTTGTTGCCTTGGCAACTATGGGGTTGTGTTGCCATGGCAACCATGGGGTTGTGTTGCCATGGGAACCATGGCGTTTTGTTGCCATGGCAACTATGGGGTTCTGTTGCCATGGCAACCACGGGGTAGTGTTTCCATGGAAACCATGGGGTTGTGTTGCCATGGTAACTATGGGGTTGGGTTGCTACGGAAAGTATGGGGTTTAGTTGCCTTGGCAACCATGGGGTTGGGTTGCCATGGCAACCATGGAGTTGTGTTGCCATGGTAACCATGGCGTTTTGTTGCCACGGCAACTTTGGGGTTCTGTTGCCATGGCAACCATGGCGTTTTGTTGCCATGGCAACTATGGGGTTCGGTTGCCATGGCAACCATGGGGTAGTGTTTCCATGGCAACCATGGGGTTGTGTTGCCATGGTAACTATGGGGTTGGGTTGCTATGGTAACCATGCGGTTGTGTTGCCATGGCAACAATGGGGTTGTGTCGCCATCGTAACTGTGGGGTTGGGTTGCTATGGTAACAATGCGGTTGTGTTGCCATGGTAACCATGGGATTGTGTTGCCATGGCAACCATGGGGTTGTGCTGCCATGGTAACCATGGCGTTTAGTTGCCATGGCAACTATGGGGTTGGGTTGCCATGGCAACCATGGGGTTGTGTCGCCATGGTAACTATGGGGTTGGGTTGCTATGGTAACAATGCGGTTGTGTTGCTATGGTAACCATGGGGTTCTGTGTCCATGGTAACCATGGGGTTGGGTTGCCATGGTAACCATGGCGTTTAGTTGCCATGTTAACTATGGGGTTGTGTTGCCATGGCAACCATGGGGTTGTGTTGCCATGGGAACCATGGCGTATTGTTGCCATGGCAACTCTGGGATTCTGTTGCCATGGTAACCATGGGGTAGTGTTTCCATGGCAACATTGGGGTTGTGTTTCCATGGTAACTATGGGGTTGGGTTGCTATGGAAACTATGGGGTTTATTTGCCTTGGCAACGATGGGGTTGGGTTGCCATGGCAACCACGGGGTTGTGTTGCCATGGGAACTATGGGGTTCTGTTGCCATGGTAACCATGGGGTTGGGTTGCCATGGCAACCATGGGGTTGTGTTGCCAGGGTAACGATGGGGTTGTGCTGCCATGGTAACTATGGGGTTGGGTTGCTATGGAAACTATGGGGTTTAGTTGCCTTGGCAACCATGGGGTTGGGTTGCCATGGCAACCATGGGGTTGTGTTGCCATGGTAACCACGGCGTTTTGTTGCCATGGCAACTATGGGGTTCTGTTGCCATGGCAACCATGGCGTTTTGTTGCCATGGCAACTATGGGGTTCTGTTGCCATGGCAACCATGGGGTAGTGTTTCCATGGCAACCATGGGGTTGTGTTGCCATGGTAACTATGGGGTTGGATTGCTATGGTAACCATGGGGTTCTGTGTCCATGGTAACCATGCGGTGGGGTTGCCATGGTAACCATGGCGTTTAGTTCCCATGGCAAATATTGGGTTGGGTTGCCAATGCAACCATGGGGTTGGGTTGCCATGGTAAACATGGCGTATTGTTGCCATGGCAACTATGTGGTTCTGTTGCCATGGCAACCATGGGGTTGTGTTTCCATGGCAACCATGGGGTTGTGTTGCCATGGTAACTATGGGGTTGGGTTGCTATGGAAACTATGGGGTTTAGTTGCCTTGGCAACCATGGGGTTGGGTTGCCATGGCAACCATGGGGTTGTGTTGCCATGGTAACCACGGCGTTTTGTAACCATGGCAATTATGGGTTTCTGTTGCCATGGCAACCATGGCGTTTTGTTGCCATGGCAACTATGGGGTTCGGTTGCCATGGCAACCATGGGGTAGTGTTTCCATGGCAACCATGGGGTTGTGTTGCCATGGTAACTATGGGGTTGGGTTGCTATGGTAACCATGCGGTTGTGTTGCCATGGCAACAATGGGGTTGTGTCGCCATCGTAACTGTGGGGTTGGGTTGCTATGGTAACAATGCGGTTGTGTTGCCATGGTAACCATGGGATTGTGTTGCCATGGCAACCATGGGGTTGTGCTGCCATGGTAACCATGGCGTTTAGTTGCCATGGCAACTATGGGGTTGGGTTGCCATGGCAACCATGGGGTTGTGTCGCCATGGTAACTATGGGGTTGGGTTGCTATGGTAACAATGCGGTTGTGTTGCTATGGTAACCATGGGGTTCTGTGTCCATGGTAACCATGGGGTTGGGTTGCCATGGTAACCATGGCGTTTAGTTGCCATGTTAACTATGGGGTTGTGTTGCCATGGCAACCATGGGGTTGTGTTGCCATGGGAACCATGGCGTATTGTTGCCATGGCAACTCTGGGATTCTGTTGCCATGGTAACCATGGGGTAGTGTTTCCATGGCAACATTGGGGTTGTGTTTCCATGGTAACTATGGGGTTGGGTTGCTATGGAAACTATGGGGTTTATTTGCCTTGGCAACGATGGGGTTGGGTTGCCATGGCAACCACGGGGTTCTGTTGCCATGGGAACTATGGGGTTCTGTTGCCATGGTAACCATGGGGTTGGGTTGCCATGGCAACCATGGGGTTGTGTTGCCAGGGTAACGATGGGGTTGTGCTGCCATGGTAACTATGGGGTTGGGTTGCTATGGAAACTATGGGGTTTAGTTGCCTTGGCAACCATGGGGTTGGGTTGCCATGGCAACCATGGGGTTGTGTTGCCATGGTAACCACGGCGTTTTGTTGCCATGGCAACTATGGGGTTCTGTTGCCATGGCAACCATGGCGTTTTGTTGCCATGGCAACTATGGGGTTCTGTTGCCATGGCAACCATGGGGTAGTGTTTCCATGGCAACCATGGGGTTGTGTTGCCATGGTAACTATGGGGTTGGATTGCTATGGTAACCATGGGGTTCTGTGTCCATGGTAACCATGCGGTGGGGTTGCCATGGTAACCATGGCGTTTAGTTCCCATGGCAAATATTGGGTTGGGTTGCCAATGCAACCATGGGGTTGGGTTGCCATGGTAAACATGGCGTATTGTTGTCATGGCAACTATGTGGTTCTGTTGCCATGGCAACCATGGGGTTGTGTTTCCATGGCAACCATGGGGTTGTGTTGCCATGGTAACTATGGGGTTGGGTTGCTATGGAAACTATGGGGTTTAGTTGCCTTGGCAACCATGGGGTTGGGTTGCCATGGCAACCATGGGGTTGTGTTGCCATGGTAACCACGGCGTTTTGTAACCATGGCAATTATGGGTTTCTGTTGCCATGGCAACCATGGCGTTTTGTTGCCATGGCAACTATGGGGTTCTGTTGCCATGGCAACCATGGGGTAGTGTTTCCATGGCAACCATGGGGTTGTGTTGCCATGGTAACTATGGTGTTGGTTTGCTATGGTAACCATGGGGTTGTGTTGCCATGGTAACCATGGCGTTTTTTTGCCATGGCAACTATGGGGTTCTGTTGCCATGGCAACCATGGGGTAGTGTTTCCATGGCAACCATGGGGTTGTGTAGCCATGGTAACGATGGGGTTGGCTTGCCATGGCAACCACGGTGTTGTGTTGCCATGGGAACCATGGGGTTGTGTTGCCATGGTAACCATGGGGTTGGGTTTCCATGGCAACCATGGGGTTGTGTTGCCATGGTAACCATGGCGTTTAGTTGCCATGGCAACTATGGGGTTCTGTTGCCATGGTAACCATGGGGTTGGGTTGCCATGGCAACCATGGGGTTGTGTTGCCATGGTAACGATGGGGTTGTGCTGCCATGGTAACTATGGGGTTGGGTTGCTATGGAAACTATGGGGTTTAGTTGCCATGGCAACCATGGGGTTGAGATGCCGTGGTAACCATGCAGTTGGGTTGCCGTGGTAACCATGGGGTTGGGTTAGCATGGCAAGCACGGGGTTTGGTTGCTATGGTAACCATGCGGTTCTGTGTCCATGGTAACCATGGGGTTTGTTTGCCATGGTAACCATGGCGTTTGGTTGCCATGGTAACCATGGCGTTTAGTTGCCATGGCAACTATGGGGTTTGGTTTCCATGGCAACCGTGGGGTTGTGTTGCCATGGTAACAATGGCGTTTTGTTGCCATGGCAACTATGGGGTTCTGTTGCCATGGCAACCATGGGGTAGTGTTTCCATGGCAACCATGGGGTTGTGTTGCCATGGTAACTATTGGGTTGGGTTGCTATGGAAACTATGGGGTTTAGTTGCCTTGGCAACCATGGGGTTGGGTTTCCATGGCAACCATGGGGTTGTGTTGCCATGGTAACCATGGCGTTTTGTTGCCATGGCAACTATGGGTTTCTGTTGCCATGGCAACCATGGGGTAGTGTTTCCATGGCAACCATGGGGTTGTGTTGCCATGGTAACGATGGGGTTGGGTTCATATGGTAACCATGCGATTGTGCTGCCATTGTAACCATGGGGTTGGGTTGCCATGGCAACCATGGGTTTGTGATGCCATGGTAACCATGGCGTTTTATTGCCATGGCAACTATGGGGTTCTGTTGCCATGGCAATCATGGGGTAGAGTTTCCATGGAAACCATGGGGTTGTGTTGCCATGGAAACGATGGGGTTGGGTTGCCATGGCAACCACGGGGTTGTGTTGCCATGGGAACCATGGGGTTGTGTTGCCATGGTAACCATGGGGTTGTGTTGCCATGGCAACCACGGGGTTTGGTTGCTATGGTAACCATGGGGTAGTCTTGCCATGGCAACCATGGGGTTGTGTTGCCATGGTAACCATGGCGTTTATTTGCCATGGCAACTATGGGGTTCTGTTGCCATGGTAACCATGGGGTTGGGTTGCCATGGCAACCATGGGGTTGAGATGCCGTGGTAACCATGCAGTTGGGTTTCCGTGGTAACCATGCGGTTTTGTTGTTGTGGTAACCATGGCGTTGTGTTGCCATGGAAACCATGGGGTTGGGATGCCATGGCAACCACGGGGTTTGGTTGCTATGGTAACCATGGGGTTCTGTGTCCATGGTAACCATGGGGTTCGGTTGCCATAGTAACCATGGCGTTTAGTTGCCATGGCAACTATGCTGTTGGGTTGCCATGGCAACCATGGGGTTGTGTTGCCATGGTAACCATGGCGTTTAGTTGCCATGGCAACTATGGGGTTCTGTTGCCATTGCAACCATGGGGTAGTGTTTCCATGGCAACATTGGGGTTGTGTTGCCATGGTAACTATGGGGTTGGGTTGCTATGGAAACTATGCGGTTTAGTTGCCTTGGCAACCATGGGGTTGGGTTGCCATGGTAACCATGGCGTTTTGTTGCCATGGCAACTATGGGGTTGTGTTGTTATGGTAACCATGGCGTTTTGTTGCCATGGCAACTATGGGGTTCTTTTGCCATGGAAACCTTGGGGTAGTGTTTCCATGGCAACCATGTGGTTGTGTTGCCATGGTAACGATGGGGTTGGGTTGCCATGGCAACCACGGGGTTGTGTTGCCATGGGAACCATGGGGTTGTGTTGCCATGGTAACCATGTGGTTGGGTTGCCATGGCAACCATGGGGTTGTGTTCCCATGGTAACCATGGCGTTTAGTTGCCATTGCAACTATGGGGTTCTGTTGCCATGGCAACCATGGGGTAGTGTTTCCATGGCAACCATGGGGTTGTGTTGCCATGGGAACCATGGGGTTGAGATGCCGTGGTAACCATGCAGTTGGGTTGCCGTGGTAACCATGGTGTTGGGTTGCCATGGCAACCACGGGGTTTGGTTGCTATGGTAACCATGGGGTTCTGTGTCCATGGTAACCATGGGGTTGTGTTGCCATGGTAACCATGGCGTTTTGTTGCCATGGCAACTATGGGGTTCTGTTGCCATGGCAACCATGGGGTAGTGTTTCCATGGCAACCATGGGGTTGTGTTGCCATGGTAACCATGGGGTTGGGTTGCTATAGAAACTATGGGGTTTAGTTGCCTTGGCAACCATGGGGTTGGGTTGCCATGGCAACCATGGGGTTGTGTTGCCATGGTAACCATGGCGTTTTGTTGCCATGGCAACTATGGGGTTCTGTTGCCATGGTAACCATGGCGTTTTGTTGCCATGGCAACTATGGTGTTCTGTTGCCATGGTAACCATGGGGTAGTGTTTCCATGGCAACCATGGGGTTGTGTTGCCATGGTAACTATGGGGTTGGGTTGCTATGGTAACCATGCGGTTGTGTTGCCATGGTAACCATGGGGTTGGGTTGCCATGGCAACCATGGGGTTGTGTTGCCATGGTAACCATGGCGTTTTGTTGCCATGGCAACTATGGGGTTCTGTTGCCATGGCAACCTTGGGGAAGTGTTTCCAAGGCAACCATGGGGTTGGGTTGCCATGGTTACGATGGGGTTGGGTTGCAACGGTAACCAGGCAGTTCTCTTGGAATGGCAACCATGGGGTTGTGTTGCCATGGTAACCATGGCGTTTTGTTGCCATGGCAACTATGGGGTTGTGTTGCCATGGCAACCATGGGGTAGTGTTTCCATGGCAACCATGGGGTGGTGTTGCCATGGTAACTATGGGGTGGGGTTGCTATGGAAACTGTGGGGTTTAGTTGCCTTGGCAACCATGGGGTTGGGTTGCCATGGCAACCATGGGGTTGTGTTGCCATGGTAACCATGGCGTTTTGTTGCCATGGCAACTATGGGGTTCTGTTGCCATGGCAACCATGGGGTAGTGTTTCCATGGCAACCATGGGGTTGTGTTGCCATGGAAACGATGGAGTTGGGTTGCCATGGCAACCACGGGGTTGTGTTGCCATGGGAACCATGGGGTTGTGTTGCCATGGTAACCATGGTGTTGCGTTGCCATTGCAACCACGGGGTTCTCTTGCCATGGTAACCATGGGGTTGCGTTGCCTTGGCAAGCACGGGGTTGTGTTGCCATGGGAAACATGGGGTTGTGTTGCCATGGTAACCATGGGGTTGGGTTGCCATGGCAACCATGGGGTTGTGTTGCCATGGTAACCATGGCGTTTAGTTGCCATGGCAGCTACGGGGTTCTGTTGCCATGGTAACCATGGGGTTGGGTTGCCATGGCAACCACGGGGTTTGGTTGCTATGGTAACCGTGGGGTTGTGTTGCCATGGCAACCATGGGGTTGTGTTGCCATGGTAACCATGGCGTTTAGTTGCCATGGCAACTATGGGGTTGTGTTGCCATGGCAACCATGGGGTTGTGTTGCCATGGTAACGATGGGGTTGTGTTGCCATGGTAACTATGGGGTTGGATTGCTATGGAAACTAAGGGGTTTAGTTGCCATGGCAACCATGGTGTTGAGATGCCATGGTAAACATTCAGTTGGGTTGCCGTGGTAACCATGCGGTTGTGTTGTTGTGGTAACCATGCGGTTGTGTTGCCATGGTAACCATGGGATTGGGTTGCCATGGCAACCACGGGGTTGTGTTGCCATGGTAACCATGGCGTTTTGTTGCCATGGCAACTATGGGGTTCTGTTGCCATGGCAACCATGGCGTTTTGTTGCCATGGCAACTATGGGGTTCTGTTGCCATGGCAACCATGGGGTAGTGTTTCCATGGCAACCATGGGGTGGTGTTGCCATGGTAACTATGGGGTTGGGTTGCTATGGAAACTATGGGATTTAGTTGCCATGGTAACCATGGGGTTGGCTTGCCATGGCAACCATGGGGTTGTGTTGCCATGGTAAACATGGCGTTTTTTTGCCATGGCAGCTATGGGGTTCTGTTGCCATGGCAACCATGGGGTAGTGTTTCCATGGCAACCATGGGGTTGTGTTGCCATGGAAACGATGGGGTTGGGTTGCCATGGCAACCACGGGGTTTGGTTGCCATGGTAACCATGGGGTTGGGTTGCCATGGCAACCACGGGGTTGTGTTGCCATGGGAACCATGGGGTTGTGTTGCCATGGTAACCATGGGGTTGGGTTGCCATGGGAACCATGGGGTTGTGTTGCCATGGTAACCATGGCGTTTAGTTGCCATGGCAGCTACGGGGTTCTGTTGCCATGGTAACCATGGGGTTGTGTTGCCATGGCAACCATGGGGTTGTGTTGCCATGGTAACCATGGGGTTGTGTTGCCATGGTAACCATGGCGTATTGTTGCCATGGCAACTATGGGGTTCTGTTGCCATGGCAACCATGGGGTAGTGTTTCCATTGCAACCATGGGGTTGTGTTGCCATGGTAACTATGGGGTTGGGTTGCTATGGAAACTATGGGGTTTAGTTGCCTTGGCAACCATGGGGTTGGGTTGCCATGGCAACCATAGGGTTGTGTTGCCATGGTAACGATGGGGTTCTGTTGCCATGGTAACTATGGGGTTGGGTTGCTATGGAAACTATGGGGTTTAGTTGCCATGGCAACCATGGTGTTGAGATGCCATGGTAACCATTCAGTTGGGTTGCCGTGGTAACCATGCGGTTGTGTTGTTGTGGTAACCATGCGGTTGTGTTGCCATGGTAACCATGGGATTGGGTTGCCATGGCAACCACGGGGTTGTGTTGCCATGGTAACCATGGCGTTTTGTTGCCATGGCAACCATGGGGTTCTGTTGCCATGGCAACCATGGGGTAGTGTTTCCATGGCAACCATGGGGTGGTGTTGCCATGGTAACTATGGGGTTGGGTTGCTATGGAAACTATGGGGTTTAGTTGCCTTGGCAACCATGGGGTTGGGTTGCCATGGCAACCATGGGGTTGTGTTGCCATGGTAACCATGGCGTTTTGTTGCCATGGCAACTATGGGGTTCTGTTGCCATTGCAACCATGGCGTTTTGTTGCCATGGCAACTATGGGGTTCTGTTGCCATGGCAACCATGGGGTAGTGTTTCCATGGCAACCATGGGGTGGTGTTGCCATGGTAACTATGGGGTTGGGTTGCTATGGAAACTATGGGGTTTAGTTGCCATGGTAACCATGGCGTTGGGTTGCCATGGCAACCATGGGGTTGTGTTGCCATGGTAACCATGGCGTTTTGTTACCATGGCAACTATGGGGTTCTGTTGCCATGGCAACCATGGGGTAGTGTTTCCATGGCAACCATGGGGTTGTGTTGCCATGGAAACGATGGGGTTGGGTTGCCATGGCAAGCACGGGGTTGTGTTGCCATGGGAAACATGGGGTTGTGTTGCCATGGTAACCATGGGGTTGGGTTGCCATGGGAACCATGGGGTTGTGTTGCCATGGTAACCATGGCGTTTAGTTGCCATGGCAGCTACGGGGTTCTGTTGCCATGGTAACCATGGGGTTGGGTTGCCATGGCAACCATTAGGTTGTGTTGCCATGGTAACGATGGGGTTGTGTTGCCATGGTAACTATGGGGTTGTGTTGCTATGGAAACTATGGGGTTTAGTTGCCATGGCAACCGTGGGGTTGAGATGCCGTGGTAACCATGCAGTTGGGTTGCCGTGGTAACCATGCGGTGTTGTTGTTGTGGTAACCATGGGGTTGAGTTGCCATGGTAACCATACGGTTGGGTTGCCATGGCAACCACGGGGTTTCGTTGCTATGGTAACCATGGGGTTCTGTGTCCATGGTAACCATGGGGTTGGGTTGCCATGGTAACCATGGCGTTTAGTTGCCATGGCAACTATGGGGTTGGGTTGCCATGGCAACCATGGGGTTGTGTTGCCATGGTAACCATGGCGTATTGTTGCCATGGCAACTATGGGGTTCTGTTGCCATGGCAACCATGGGGTAGTGTTTCCATGGCAACCATGGGGTTGTGTTGCCATGGTAACTATGGGGTTGGGTTGCTATGGAAACTATGGGGTTTAGTTGCCTTGGAAACCATGGGGTTGTGTTTCCATGGCAACCATGGGGTTGTGTTGCCATGGCAACCACGGCGTTTTGTAGCCATGGCAATTATGGGGTTCTGTTGCCATGGCAACCATGGCGTTTTGTTGCCATTGCAACTATGGGGTTCTGTAGCCATGGCAACCATGGGGTAGTGTTTCCATGGCAACCATGGGGTTGTGTTGCCATGGAAACGATGGGGTTGGGTTGCCATGGCAACCACGGGGTTGTGTTGCCATGGGAACCATGGGGTTGTGTTGCCATGGTAACCATGGTATTGCGTTGCCATGGCAACCACGGGGTTTGGTTGCCATGGTAACCATGGGGTTGCGTTGCCATGGCAAGCACGGGGTTGTGTTGCCATGGCAACCATGGGGTTGTGTTGCCATGGAAACGATGGGGTTGGGTTGCCATGGCAACCACGGGGTTGTGTTGCCATGGGAACCATGGGGTTGTGTTGCCATGGTAACCATGGGGTTGTGTTGCCATGGTAACCACGGGGTTTGGTTGCTATGGTAACCATGGCGTTCTGTGTCCATGGTAACCATGGGGTTGGGTTGCCATGGTAACCATGGCGTTTAGTTGCCATGGCAACTATGGGGTTGGGTTGCCATGGCAACCATGGGGTTGTGTTGCCATGGCAACCATGGGGTAGTGTTTCCATGGCAACCATGGGGTTGTGTTACCATGGTAACTATGGGGTTGGGTTGCTATGGAAACTATGGGGTTTAGTTGCCTTGGAAACCATGGGGTTGGGTTGCCATGGCAACCATGGGGTTGTGTTGCCATGGTAACCACGGCGTTTTGTAGCCATGGCAACTATGGGGTTCTGTTGCCATGGCAACCATGGGGTAGTGTTTCCATGGCAACCATGGGGTTGTGTTGCCATGGGAACCATGGGGTTGGCTTGCCATGGCAACCACGGTGTTGTGTTGCCATGGGAACCATGGGGTTGTGTTGCCATGGTAACCATGGCGTTTTGTTGCCATGGCAACTATGGGGTTCTGTTGCCATGGCAACCATGGGGTAGTGTTTCCATGGCAACCATGGGGTTGTGTTGCCATGGAAACGATGGAGTTGGGTTGCCATGGCAACCACGGGGTTGTGTTGCCATGGGAACCATGGGGTTGTGTTGCCATGGTAACCATGGTGTTGCGTTGCCATTGCAACCACGGGGTTCTCTTGCCATGGTAACCATGGGGTTGCGTTGCCTTGGCAAGCACGGGGTTGTGTTGCCATGGGAAACATGGGGTTGTGTTGCCATGGTAACCATGGGGTTGGGTTGCCATGGCAACCATGGGGTTGTGTTGCCATGGTAACCATGGCGTTTAGTTGCCATGGCAGCTACGGGGTTCTGTTGCCATGGTAACCATGGGGTTGGGTTGCCATGGCAACCACGGGGTTTGGTTGCTATGGTAACCGTGGGGTTGTGTTGCCATGGCAACCATGGGGTTGTGTTGCCATGGTAACCATGGCGTTTAGTTGCCATGGCAACTATGGGGTTGTGTTGCCATGGCAACCATGGGGTTGTGTTGCCATGGTAACGATGGGGTTGTGTTGCCATGGTAACTATGGGGTTGGATTGCTATGGAAACTAAGGGGTTTAGTTGCCATGGCAACCATGGTGTTGAGATGCCATGGTAAACATTCAGTTGGGTTGCCGTGGTAACCATGCGGTTGTGTTGTTGTGGTAACCATGCGGTTGTGTTGCCATGGTAACCATGGGATTGGGTTGCCATGGCAACCACGGGGTTGTGTTGCCATGGTAACCATGGCGTTTTGTTGCCATGGCAACTATGGGGTTCTGTTGCCATGGCAACCATGGCGTTTTGTTGCCATGGCAACTATGGGGTTCTGTTGCCATGGCAACCATGGGGTAGTGTTTCCATGGCAACCATGGGGTGGTGTTGCCATGGTAACTATGGGGTTGGGTTGCTATGGAAACTATGGGATTTAGTTGCCATGGTAACCATGGGGTTGGCTTGCCATGGCAACCATGGGGTTGTGTTGCCATGGTAAACATGGCGTTTTTTTGCCATGGCAGCTATGGGGTTCTGTTGCCATGGCAACCATGGGGTAGTGTTTCCATGGCAACCATGGGGTTGTGTTGCCATGGAAACGATGGGGTTGGGTTGCCATGGCAACCACGGGGTTTGGTTGCCATGGTAACCATGGGGTTGGGTTGCCATGGCAACCACGGGGTTGTGTTGCCATGGGAACCATGGGGTTGTGTTGCCATGGTAACCATGGGGTTGGGTTGCCATGGGAACCATGGGGTTGTGTTGCCATGGTAACCATGGCGTTTAGTTGCCATGGCAGCTACGGGGTTCTGTTGCCATGGTAACCATGGGGTTGGGTTGCCATGGCAACCATGGGGTTGTGTTGCCATGGTAACCATGGGGTTGTGTTGCCATGGTAACCATGGCGTATTGTTGCCATGGCAACTATGGGGTTCTGTTGCCATGGCAACCATGGGGTAGTGTTTCCATGGCAACCATGGGGTTGTGTTGCCATGGTAACTATGGGGTTGGGTTGCTATGGAAACTATGGGGTTTAGTTGCCTTGGCAACCATGGGGTTGGGTTGCCATGGCAACCATAGGGTTGTGTTGCCATGGTAACGATGGGGTTCTGTTGCCATGGTAACTATGGGGTTGGGTTGCTATGGAAACTATGGGGTTTAGTTGCCATGGCAACCATGGTGTTGAGATGCCATGGTAACCATTCAGTTGGGTTGCCGTGGTAACTATGCGGTTGTGTTGTTGTGGTAACCATGCGGTTGTGTTGCCATGGTAACCATGGGATTGGGTTGCCATGGCAACCACGGGGTTGTGTTGCCATGGTAACCATGGCGTTTTGTTGCCATGGCAACCATGGGGTTCTGTTGCCATGGCAACCATGGGGTAGTGTTTCCATGGCAACCATGGGGTGGTGTTGCCATGGTAACTATGGGGTTGGGTTGCTATGGAAACTATGGGGTTTAGTTGCCTTGGCAATCATGGGGTTGGGTTGCCATGGCAACCATGGGGTTGTGTTGCCATGGTAACCATGGCGTTTTGTTGCCATGGCAACTATGGGGTTCTGTTGCCATTGCAACCATGGCGTTTTGTTGCCATGGCAACTATGGGGTTCTGTTGCCATGGCAACCATGGGGTAGTGTTTCCATGGCAACCATGGGGTGGTGTTGCCATGGTAACTATGGGGTTGGGTTGCTATGGAAACTATGGGGTTTAGTTGCCATGGTAACCATGGGGTTGGGTTGCCATGGCAACCATGGGGTTGTGTTGCCATGGTAACCATGGCGTTTTGTTACCATGGCAACTATGGGGTTCTGTTGCCATGGCAACCATGGGGTTGTGTTGCCATGGAAACGATGGGGTTGGGTTGCCATGGCAAGCACGGGGTTGTGTTGCCATGGGAAACATGGGGTTGTGTTGCCATGGTAACCATGGGGTTGGGTTGCCATGGGAACCATGGGGTTGTGTTGCCATGGTAACCATGGCGTTTAGTTGCCATGGCAGCTACGGGGTTCTGTTGCCATGGTAACCATGGGGTTGGGTTGCCATGGCAACCATGGGGTTGTGTTGCCATGGTAACGATGGGGTTGTGTTGCCATGGTAACTATGGGGTTGTGTTGCTATGGAAACTATGGGGCTTAGTTGCCATGGCAACCGTGGGGTTGAGATGCCGTGGTAACCATGCAGTTGGGTTGCCGTGGTAACCATGCGGTGTTGTTGTTGTGGTAACCATGGGGTTGAGTTGCCATGGTAACCATACGGTTGGGTTGCCATGGCAACCACGGGGTTTCGTTGCTATGGTAACCATGGGGTTCTGTGTCCATGGTAACCATGGGGTTGGGTTGCCATGGTAACCATGGCGTTTAGTTGCCATGGCAACTATGGGGTTGCGTTGCCATGGCAACCATGGGGTTGTGTTGCCATGGTAACCATGGCGTATTGTTGCCATGGCAACTATGGGGTTCTGTTGCCATGGCAACCATGGGGTAGTGTTTCCATGGCAACCATGGGGTTGTGTTGCCATGGTAACTATGGGGTTGGGTTGCTATGGAAACTATGGGGTTTAGTTGCCTTGGAAACCATGGGGTTGTGTTTCCATGGCAACCATGGGGTTGTGTTGCCATGGCAACCACGGCGTTTTGTAGCCATGGCAATTATGGGGTTCTGTTGCCATGGCAACCATGGCGTTTTGTTGCCATTGCAACTATGGGGTTCTGTTGCCATGGCAACCATGGGGTAGTGTTTCCATGGCAACCATGGGGTTGTGTTGCCATGGAAACGATGGGGTTGGGTTGCCATGGCAACCACGGGGTTGTGTTGCCATGGGAACCATGGGGTTGTGTTGCCATGGTAACCATGGTATTGCGTTGCCATGGCAACCACGGGGTTTGGTTGCCATGGTAACCATGGGGTTGCGTTGCCATGGCAAGCACGGGGTTGTGTTGCCATGGCAACCATGGGGTTGTGTTGCCATGGTAACCATGGGGTTGTGTTGCCATGGTAACCACGGGGTTTGGTTGCTATGGTAACCATGGCGTTCTGTGTCCATGGTAACCATGGGGTTTTGTTGCCATGGTAACCATGGCGTTCTGTGTCCATGGTAACCATGGGGTTTTGTTGCCATGGTAACCATGGCGTTTAGTTGCCATGGCAACTATGGGGTTGGGTTGCCATGGCAACCACGGGGTTGTGTTGCCATGGTAACCATGGCGTTTTGTTGCCATGGCAACTATGGGGTTCTGTTGCCATGGCAACCATGGCGTTTTGTTGCCATGGCAACTATGGGGTTCTGTTGCCATGGCAACCATGGGGTAGTGTTTCCATGGCAACCATGGGGTGGTGTTGCCATGGTAACTATGGGGTTGGGTTGCTATGGAAACTATGGGATTTAGTTGCCATGGTAACCATGGGGTTGGCTTGCCATGGCAACCATGGGGTTGTGTTGCCATGGTAAACATGGCGTTTTTTTGCCATGGCAGCTATGGGGTTCTGTTGCCATGGCAACCATGGGGTAGTGTTTCCATGGCAACCATGGGGTTGTGTTGCCATGGAAACGATGGGGTTGGGTTGCCATGGCAACCACGGGGTTTGGTTGCCATGGTAACCATGGGGTTGGGTTGCCATGGCAACCACGGGGTTGTGTTGCCATGGGAACCATGGGGTTGTGTTGCCATGGTAACCATGGGGTTGGGTTGCCATGGGAACCATGGGGTTGTGTTGCCATGGTAACCATGGCGTTTAGTTGCCATGGCAACTATGGGGTTGCGTTGCCATGGCAACCATGGGGTTGTGTTGCCATGGTAACCATGGCGTATTGTTGCCATGGCAACTATGGGGTTCTGTTGCCATGGCAACCATGGGGTAGTGTTTCCATGGCAACCATGGGGTTGTGTTGCCATGGTAACTATGGGGTTGGGTTGCTATGGAAACTATGGGGTTTAGTTGCCTTGGAAACCATGGGGTTGTGTTTCCATGGCAACCATGGGGTTGTGTTGCCATGGCAACCACGGCGTTTTGTAGCCATGGCAATTATGGGGTTCTGTTGCCATGGCAACCATGGCGTTTTGTTGCCATTGCAACTATGGGGTTCTGTTGCCATGGCAACCATGGGGTAGTGTTTCCATGGCAACCATGGGGTTGTGTTGCCATGGAAACGATGGGGTTGGGTTGCCATGGCAACCACGGGGTTGTGTTGCCATGGGAACCATGGGGTTGTGTTGCCATGGTAACCATGGTATTGCGTTGCCATGGCAACCACGGGGTTTGGTTGCCATGGTAACCATGGGGTTGCGTTGCCATGGCAAGCACGGGGTTGTGTTGCCATGGCAACCATGGGGTTGTGTTGCCATGGAAACGATGGGGTTGGGTTGGCATGGCAACCACGGGGTTGTGTTGCCATGGGAACCATGGGGTTGTGTTGCCATGGTAACCATGGGGTTGTGTTGCCATGGTAACCACGGGGTTTGGTTGCTATGGTAACCATGGCGTTCTGTGTCCATGGTAACCATGGGGTTTTGTTGCCATGGTAACCATGGCGTTTAGTTGCCATGGCAACTATGGGGTTGGGTTGCCATGGCAACCACGGGGTTGTGTTGCCATGGTAACCATGGCGTTTTGTTGCCATGGCAACTATGGGGTTCTGTTGCCATGGCAACCATGGCGTTTTGTTGCCATGGCAACTATGGGGTTCTGTTGCCATGGCAACCATGGGGTAGTGTTTCCATGGCAACCATGGGGTGGTGTTGCCATGGTAACTATGGGGTTGGGTTGCTATGGAAACTATGGGATTTAGTTGCCATGGTAACCATGGGGTTGGCTTGCCATGGCAACCATGGGGTTGTGTTGCCATGGTAAACATGGCGTTTTTTTTGCCATGGCAGCTATGGGGTTCTGTTGCCATGGCAACCATGGGGTAGTGTTTCCATGGCAACCATGGGGTTGTGTTGCCATGGAAACGATGGGGTTGGGTTGCCATGGCAACCACGGGGTTTGGTTGCCATGGTAACCATGGGGTTGGGTTGCCATGGCAACCACGGGGTTGTGTTGCCATGGGAACCATGGGGTTGTGTTGCCATGGTAACCATGGGGTTGGGTTGCCATGGGAACCATGGGGTTGTGTTGCCATGGTAACCATGGCGTTTAGTTGCCATGGCAGCTACGGGGTTCTGTTGCCATGGTAACCATGGGGTTGGGTTGCCATGGCAACCATGGGGTTGTGTTGCCATGGTAACCATGGGGTTGTGTTGCCATGGTAACCATGGCGTATTGTTGCCATGGCAACTATGGGGTTCTGTTGCCATGGCAACCATGGGGTAGTGTTTCCATGGCAACCATGGGGTTGTGTTGCCATGGTAACTATGGGGTTGGGTTGCTATGGAAACTATGGGGTTTAGTTGCCTTGGCAACCATGGGGTTGGGTTGCCATGGCAACCATAGGGTTGTGTTGCCATGGTAACGATGGGGTTCTGTTGCCATGGTAACTATGGGGTTGGGTTGCTATGGAAACTATGGGGTTTAGTTGCCATGGCAACCATGGTGTTGAGATGCCATGGTAACCATTCAGTTGGGTTGCCGTGGTAACTATGCGGTTGTGTTGTTGTGGTAACCATGCGGTTGTGTTGCCATGGTAACCATGGGATTGGGTTTCCATGGCAACCACGGGGTTGTGTTGCCATGGTAACCATGGCGTTTTGTTGCCATGGCAACCATGGGGTTCTGTTGCCATGGCAACCATGGGGTAGTGTTTCCATGGCAACCATGGGGTGGTGTTGCCATGGTAACTATGGGGTTGGGTTGCTATGGAAACTATGGGGTTTAGTTGCCTTGGCAATCATGGGGTTGGGTTGCCATGGCAACCATGGGGTTGTGTTGCCATGGTAACCATGGCGTTTTGTTGCCATGGCAACTATGGGGTTCTGTTGCCATTGCAACCATGGCGTTTTGTTGCCATGGCAACTATGGGGTTCTGTTGCCATGGCAACCATGGGGTAGTGTTTCCATGGCAACCATGGGGTGGTGTTGCCATGGTAACTATGGGGTTGGGTTGCTATGGAAACTATGGGGTTTAGTTGCCATGGTAACCATGGGGTTGGGTTGCCATGGCAACCATGGGGTTGTGTTGCCATGGTAACCATGGCGTTTTGTTACCATGGCAACTATGGGGTTCTGTTGCCATGGCAACCATGGGGTTGTGTTGCCATGGAAACGATGGGGTTGGGTTGCCATGGCAAGCACGGGGTTGTGTTGCCATGGGAAACATGGGGTTGTGTTGCCATGGTAACCATGGGGTTGGGTTGCCATGGGAACCATGGGGTTGTGTTGCCATGGTAACCATGGCGTTTAGTTGCCATGGCAGCTACGGGGTTCTGTTGCCATGGTAACCATGGGGTTGGGTTGCCATGGCAACCATGGGGTTGTGTTGCCATGGTAACGATGGGGTTGTGTTGCCATGGTAACTATGGGGTTGTGTTGCTATGGAAACTATGGGGCTTAGTTGCCATGGCAACCGTGGGGTTGAGATGCCGTGGTAACCATGCAGTTGGGTTGCCGTGGTAACCATGCGGTGTTGTTGTTGTGGTAACCATGGGGTTGAGTTGCCATGGTAACCATACGGTTGGGTTGCCATGGCAACCACGGGGTTTCGTTGCTATGGTAACCATGGGGTTCTGTGTCCATGGTAACCATGGGGTTGGGTTGCCATGGTAACCATGGCGTTTAGTTGCCATGGCAACTATGGGGTTGCGTTGCCATGGCAACCATGGGGTTGTGTTGCCATGGTAACCATGGCGTATTGTTGCCATGGCAACTATGGGGTTCTGTTGCCATGGCAACCATGGGGTAGTGTTTCCATGGCAACCATGGGGTTGTGTTGCCATGGTAACTATGGGGTTGGGTTGCTATGGAAACTATGGGGTTTAGTTGCCTTGGAAACCATGGGGTTGTGTTTCCATGGCAACCATGGGGTTGTGTTGCCATGGCAACCACGGCGTTTTGTAGCCATGGCAATTATGGGGTTCTGTTGCCATGGCAACCATGGCGTTTTGTTGCCATTGCAACTATGGGGTTCTGTTGCCATGGCAACCATGGGGTAGTGTTTCCATGGCAACCATGGGGTTGTGTTGCCATGGAAACGATGGGGTTGGGTTGCCATGGCAACCACGGGGTTGTGTTGCCATGGGAACCATGGGGTTGTGTTGCCATGGTAACCATGGTATTGCGTTGCCATGGCAACCACGGGGTTTGGTTGCCATGGTAACCATGGGGTTGCGTTGCCATGGCAAGCACGGGGTTGTGTTGCCATGGCAACCATGGGGTTGTGTTGCCATGGAAACGATGGGGTTGGGTTGGCATGGCAACCACGGGGTTGTGTTGCCATGGGAACCATGGGGTTGTGTTGCCATGGTAACCATGGGGTTGTGTTGCCATGGTAACCACGGGGTTTGGTTGCTATGGTAACCATGGCGTTCTGTGTCCATGGTAACCATGGGGTTTTGTTGCCATGGTAACCATGGCGTTTAGTTGCCATGGCAACTATGGGGTTGGGTTGCCATGGCAACCATGGGGTTGTGTTGCCATGGTAACCATGGCGTATTGTTGCCATGGCAACTATGGGGTTCTGTTGCCATGGCAACCATGGGGTAGTGTTTCCATGGCAACCATGGGGTTGTGTTGCCATGGTAACTATGGGGTTGGGTTGCTATGGAAACTATGGGGTTTAGTTGCCTTGGCAACCATGGGGTTGGGTTGCCATGGCAACCATGGGGTTGTGTTGCCATGGTAACCACGGCGTTTTGTAGCCATGGCAACTATGGGGTTCTGTTGCCATGGCAACCATGGGGTAGTGTTTCCATGGCAACCATGGGGTTGTGTTGCCATGGGAACCATGGGGTTGGCTTGCCATGGCAAGCACGGTGTTGTGTTGCCATGGGAACCATGGGGTTGTGTTGCCATGGTAACTATGGGGTTGGGTTGCTATGGAAACTATGGGGTTTAGTTGCCTTGGCAACCATGGGGTTGGGTTGCCATGGCAACCATGGGGTTGTGTTGCCATGGTAACCACGGCGTTTTGTAGCCATGGCAACTATGGGGTTCTGTTGCCATGGCAACCATGGGGTAGTGTTTCCATGGCAACCATGGGGTTGTGTTGCCATGGGAACCATGGGGTTGGCTTGCCATGGCAACCACGGTGTTGTGTTGCCATGGGAACCATGGGGTTGTGTTGCCATGGTAACCATGGGGTTGGGTTGCCATGGCAACTATGGGGTTCTGTTGCCATGGTAACCATGGCGTTTTGTTGCCATGGCAACTATGGGGTTGTGTTGCCATGGTAACCATGGGGTTGGGTTGCCATGGCAACCATGGGGTTGTGTTGCCATGGTAACGATGGGGTTGTGCTGCCATGGTAACTATGGGGTTGGGTTGCCATGGTAACTATGGGGTTGGGTTGCGATGGTAACCATGCGGTTGTGTTGCCATGGTAACCATGGGGTTTGGTTGCCATGGCAACCATGGGGTTGTGTTTCCATGGTAACCATGGCGTTTTGTTGCCATGGCAACTATGGGGTTGTGTTGCCATGGCAACAATGGGGTAGTGTTTCCATGGCAACCATGGGGTTGTGTTGCCATAGAAACGATGGGGTTGGGTTGCCATGGCAACCACGGGGTTGTGTTGCCATGGGAACCATGGGGTTGTGTTGCCATGGTAACCATGGTGTTGCGTTGCCATGGCAACCACGGGGTTTGGTTGCCATGGTAACCATGGGGTTGCGTTGCCATGGCAAGCACGGGGTTGTGTTGCCATGGGAAACATGGGGTTGTGTTGCCATGGTAACCATGGGGTTGGGTTGTCATGGCAACCATGGGGTTGTGTTGCCATGGTAACCATGGCGTTTAGTTGCCATGGCAGCTACGGGGTTCTGTTGCCATGGTAACCATGGGGTTGGGTTGCCATGGCAACCATGGGGTTGTGTTGCCATGGTAACGATGGGGTTGTGTTGCCATGGTAACTATGGGGTTGTGTTGCTATGGAAACTATGGGGTTTAGTTGCCTTGGCAACCATGGGGTTGTGTTGCCATGGCAACCATGGGGTTGTGTTGCCATGGCAACCACGGCGTTTTGTAGCCATGGCAATTATGGGGTTCTGTTGCCATGGCAACCATGGCGTTTTGTTGCCATGGCAACTATGGGGTTCTGTTGCCATGGCAACCATGGGGTAGTGTTTCCATGGCAACCATGGGGTTGTGTTGCCATGGTAACTATGGGGTTGGGTTGCTATGGTAACCATGGGTTGTGTTGCCATGGTAACCATGGCGTTTTGTTGCCATGGCAACTATGGGGTTCTGTTGCCATGGCAACCATGGGGTAGTGTTTCCATGGCAACCATGGGGTTGTGTTGCCATGGTAACGATGGGGTTGGCTTGCCATGGCAACCACGGTGTTGTGTTGCCATGGGAACCATGGGGTTGTGTTGCAATGGTAACCATGGGGTTGTGTTTCCATGGGAACCATGGGGTTGTGTTGCCATGGTAACCATGGTGTTGCGTTGCCATGGCAACCACGGGGTTTGGTTGCCATGGTAACCATGGGGTTGCGTTGCCATGGCAAGCACGGGGTTGTGTTGCCATGGGAAACATGGGGTTGTGTTGCCATGGTAACCATGGGGTTGGGTTGCCATGGCAACCATGGGGTTGTGTTGCCATGGTAACCATGTCGTTTAGTTGCCATGGCAGCTACGGGGTTCTGTTGCCATGGTAACAATGGGGTTGGGTTGCCATGGCAACCATGGGGTTGTGTTGCCATGGTAACGATGGGGTTGTGTTGCCATGGTAACTATGGGGTTGTGTTGCTATGGAAACTATGGGGTTTAGTTGCCATGGCAACCATGGGGTTGAGATGCCGTGGTAACCATGCAGTTGGGTTGCCGCGGTAACCATGCGGTGTTGTTGTTGTGGTAACCATGGGGTTGTGTTGCCATGGTAACCACGGGGTTGGGTTGCCATGGCAACCACGGGGTTTGGTTGCTATGGTAACCATGGGGTTCTGTGTCCATGGTAACCATGGGGTTGGGTTGCCATGGTAACCATGGCGTTTAGTTGCCATGGCAACTATGGGGTTGGGTTGCCATGGCAACCATGGGGTTGTGTTGCCATGGTAACCATGGCGTATTGTTGCCATGGCAACTATGGGGTTCTGTTACCATGGCAACCATGGGGTAGTGTTTCCATGGCAACCATGGGGTTGTGTTGCCATGGTAACTATGGGGTTGGGTTGCTATGGAAACTATGGGGTTTAGTTGCCTTGGCAACCATGGGGTTGGGTTGCCATGGCAACCATGGGGTTGTGTTGCCATGGTAACCACGGCGTTTTGTAGCCATGGCAATTATGGGGTTCTGTTGCCATGGCAACCATGGCGTTTTGTTGCCATGGCAACTATGGGGTTCTGTTGCCATGGCAACCATGGGGTAGTGTTTCCATGGCAACCATGGGGTTGTGTTGCCATGGTAACGATGGGGTTGGCTTGCCATGGCAACCATGGGGTTGTGTTGCCATGGTAACCATGGCGTTTTGTTGCCATGGCAACTATGGGGTTCTGTTGCCATGGCAACCATGGGGTAGTGTTTCCATGGCAACCATGGGGTGGTGTTGCCATGGTAACTATGGGGTTGGGTTGCTATGGAAACTATGGGGTTTAGTTGCCTTGGCAACCATGGGGTTGGGTTGCCATGGCAACCATGGGGTTGTGTTGCCATGGTAACCATGGCGTTTTGTTGCCATTGCAACTATGGGGTTCTGTTGCCATGGCAACCATGGGGTAGTGTTTCCATGGCAACCATGGGGTTGTGTTGCCATGGAAACGATGGGGTTGGGTTGCCATGGCAACCACGGGGTTGTGTTGCCATGGGAACCATGGGGTTGTGTTGCCATGGTAACCATGGTATTGCGTTGCCATGGCAACCACGGGGTTTGGTTGCCATGGTAACCATGGGGTTGCGTTGCCATGGCAAGCACGGGGTTGTGTTGCCATGGCAACCATGGGGTTGTGTTGCCATGGAAACGATGGGGTTGTGTTGCCATGGCAACCACGGGGTTGTGTTGCCATGGGAACCATGGGGTTGTGTTGCCATGGTAACCATGGGGTTGTGTTGCCATGGTAACCACGGGGTTTGGTTGCTATGGTAACCATGGCGTTCTGTGTCCATGGTAACCATGGGGTTGGGTTGCCATGGTAACCATGGCGTTTAGTTGCCATGGCAACTATGGGGTTGGGTTGCCATGGCAACCATGGGGTTGTGTTGCCATGGTAACCATGGCGTATTGTTGCCATGGCAACTATGGGGTTCTGTTGCCATGGCAACCATGGGGTAGTGTTTCCATGGCAACCATGGGGTTGTGTTGCCATGGTAACTATGGGGTTGGGTTGCTATGGAAACTATGGGGTTTAGTTGCCTTGGCAACCATGGGGTTGGGTTGCCATGGCAACCATGGGGTTGTGTTGCCATGGTAACCACGGCGTTTTGTAGCCATGGCAACTATGGGGTTCTGTTGCCATGGTAACCATGGGGTAGTGTTTCCATGGCAACCATGGTGTTGTGTTGCCATGGGAACCATGGGGTTGGCTTGCCATGGCAACCACGGTGTTGTGTTGCCATGGGAACCATGGGGTTGTGTTGCCATGGTAACCATGGGGTTGGGTTGCCATGGCAACTATGGGGTTCTGTTGCCATGGTAACCATGGCGTTTTGTTGCCATGGCAACTATGGGGTTCTGTTGCCATGGTAACCATGGGGTTGGGTTGCCATGGCAACCATGGGGTTGTGTTGCCATGGTAACGATGGGGTTGTGCTGCCATGGTAACTATGGGGTTGGGTTGCCATGGTAACTATGGGGTTGGGTTGCGATGGTAACCATGCGGTTCTGTTGCCATGGTAACCATGGGGTTTGGTTGCCATGGCAACCATGGGGTTGTGTTGCCATGGTAACCATGGCGTTTTGTTGCCATGGCAACTATGGGGTTGTGTTGCCATGGCAACAATGGGGTAGTGTTTCCATGGCAACCATGGGGTTGTGTTGCCATAGAAACGATGGGGTTGGGTTGCCATGGCAACCACGGGGTTGTGTTGCCATGGGAACCATGGGGTTGTGTTGCCATGGTAACCATGGTGTTGCGTTGCCATGGCAACCACGGGGTTTGGTTGCCATGGTAACCATGGGGTTGCGTTGCCATGGCAAGCACGGGGTTGTGTTGCCATGGGAAACATGGGGTTGTGTTGCCATGGTAACCATGGGGTTGGGTTGTCATGGCAACCATGGGGTTGTGTTGCCATGGTAACCATGGCGTTTAGTTGCCATGGCAGCTACGGGGTTCTGTTGCCATGGTAACCATGGGGTTGGGTTGCCATGGCAACCATGGGGTTGTGTTGCCATGGTAACGATGGGGTTGTGTTGCCATGGTAACTATGGGGTTGTGTTGCTATGGAAACTATGGGGTTTAGTTGCCATGGAAACCGTGGGGTTGAGATGCCGTGGTAACCATGCAGTTGGGTTGCCGTGGTAACCATGCGGTGTTGTTGTTGTGGTAACCATGGGGTTGTGTTGCCATGGTAACCATGGGGTTGGGTTGCCATGGCAACCACGGGGTTTGGTTGCTATGGTAACCATGGGGTTCTGTGTCCACGGTAACCATGGGGTTGGGTTGCCATGGTAACCATGGCGTTTAGTTGCCATGGCAACTATGGGGTTGGGTTGCCATGGCAACCATGGGGTTGTGTTGCCATGGTAACCATGGCGTTTTGTTGCCATGGCAACTATGGGGTTCTGTTTCCATTGCAACCATGGGGTAGTGTTTCCATGGCAACCATGGGGTTGTGTTGCCATGGTAACTATGGGGTTGGGTTGCTATGGAAACTATGGGGTTTAGTTGCCTTGGCAACCATGGGGTTGTGTTGCCATGGCAACCATGGGGTTGTGTTGCCATGGCAACCACGGCGTTTTGTAGCCATGGCAATTATGGGGTTCTGTTGCCATGGCAACCATGGCGTTTTGTTGCCATGGCAACTATGGGGTTCTGTTTCCATGGCAACCATGGGGTAGTGTTTCCATGGCAACCATGGGGTTGTGTTGCCATGGTAACTATGGGGTTGGGTTGCTATGGTAACCATGGGTTGTGTTGCCATGGTAACCATGGCGTTTTGTTGCCATGGCAACTATGGGGTTCTGTTGCCATGGCAACCATGGGGTAGTGTTTCCATGGCAACCACGGTGTTGTGTTGCCATGGGAACCATGGGGTTGTGTTGCAATGGTAACCATGGGGTTGTGTTTCCATGGGAACCATGGGGTTGTGTTGCCATGGTAACCATGGTGTTGCGTTGCCATGGCAACCACGGGGTTTGGTTGCCATGGTAACCATGGGGTTGCGTTGCCATGGCAAGCACGGGGTTGTGTTGCCATGGGAAACATGGGGTTGTGTTGCCATGGTAACCATGGGGTTGGGTTGCCATGGCAACCATGGGGTTGTGTTGCCATGGTAACCATGTCGTTTAGTTGCCATGGCAGCTACGGGGTTCTGTTGCCATGGTAACAATGGGGTTGGGTTGCCATGGCAACCATGGGGTTGTGTTGCCATGGTAACGATGGGGTTGTGTTGCCATGGTAACTATGGGGTTGTGTTGCTATGGAAACTATGGGGTTTAGTTGCCATGGCAACCATGGGGTTGAGATGCCGTGGTAACCATGCAGTTGGGTTGCCGCGGTAACCATGCGGTGTTGTTGTTGTGGTAACCATGGGGTTGTGTTGCCATGGTAACCATGGCGTTTTTTTGCCATGGCAACTATGGGGTTCTGTTGCCATGGCAACCATGGGGTAGTGTTTCCATGGCAACCATGGGGTTGTGTTGCCATGGTAACTATGGGGTTGGGTTGCTATGGAAACTATGGGGTTTAGTTGCCTTGGCAACCATGGGGTTGTGTTGCCATGGCAACCATGGGGTTGTGTTGCCATGGCAACCACGGCGTTTTGTAGCCATGGCAATTATGGGGTTCTGTTGCCATGGCAACCATGGCGTTTTGTTGCCATGGCAACTATGGGGTTCTGTTGCCATGGCAACCATGGGGTAGTGTTTCCATGGCAACCATGGGGTTGTGTTGCCATGGTAACTATGGGGTTGGGTTGCTATGGTAACCATGGGTTGTGTTGCCATGGTAACCATGGCGTTTTGTTGCCATGGCAACTATGGGGTTCTGTTGCCATGGCAACCATGGGGTAGTGTTTCCATGGCAACCATGGGGTTGTGTTGCCATGGTAACGATGGGGTTGGCTTGCCATGGCAACCACGGTGTTGTGTTGCCATGGGAACCATGGGGTTGTGTTGCAATGGTAACCATGGGGTTGTGTTTCCATGGGAACCATGGGGTTGTGTTGCCATGGTAACCATGGTGTTGCGTTGCCATGGCAACCACGGGGTTTGGTTGCCATGGTAACCATGGGGTTGCGTTGCCATGGCAAGCACGGGGTTGTGTTGCCATGGGAAACATGGGGTTGTGTTGCCATGGTAACCATGGGGTTGGGTTGCCATGGCAACCATGGGGTTGTGTTGCCATGGTAACCATGTCGTTTAGTTGCCATGGCAGCTACGGGGTTCTGTTGCCATGGTAACAATGGGGTTGGGTTGCCATGGCAACCATGGGGTTGTGTTGCCATGGTAACGATGGGGTTGTGTTGCCATGGTAACTATGGGGTTGTGTTGCTATGGCAACTATGGGGTTTAGTTGCCATGGCAACCATGGGGTTGAGATGCCGTGGTAACCATGCAGTTGGGTTGCCGCGGTAACCATGCGGTGTTGTTGTTGTGGTAACCATGGGGTTGTGTTGCCATGGTAACCACGGGGTTGGGTTGCCATGGCAACCACGGGGTTTGGTTGCTATGGTAACCATGGGGTTCTGTGTCCATGGTAACCATGGGGTTGGGTTGCCATGGTAACCATGGCGTTTAGTTGCCATGGCAACTATGGGGTTGGGTTGCCATGGCAACCATGGGGTTGTGTTGCCATGGTAACCATGGCGTATTGTTGCCATGGCAACTATGGGGTTCTGTTACCATGGCAACCATGGGGTAGTGTTTCCATGGCAACCATGGGGTTGTGTTGCCATGGTAACTATGGGGTTGGGTTGCTATGGAAACTATGGGGTTTAGTTGCCTTGGCAACCATGGGGTTGGGTTGCCATGGCAACCATGGGGTTGTGTTGCCATGGTAACCACGGCGTTTTGTAGCCATGGCAATTATGGGGTTCTGTTGCCATGGCAACCATGGCGTTTTGTTGCCATGGCAACTATGGGGTTCTGTTGCCATGGCAACCATGGGGTAGTGTTTCCATGGCAACCATGGGGTTGTGTTGCCATGGTAACGATGGGGTTGGCTTGCCATGGCAACCATGGGGTTGTGTTGCCATGGTAACCATGGCGTTTTGTTGCCATGGCAACTGTGGGGTTCTGTTGCCATGGCAACCATGGGGTAGTGTTTCCATGGCAACCATGGGGTGGTGTTGCCATGGTAACTATGGGGTTGGGTTGCTATGGAAACTATGGGGTTTAGCTGCCTTGGCAACCATGGGGTTGGGTTGCCATGGCAACCATGGGGTTGTGTTGCCATGGTAACCATGGCGTTTTGTTGCCATTGCAACTATGGGGTTCTGTTGCCATGGCAACCATGGGGTAGTGTTTCCATGGCAACCATGGGGTTGTGTTGCCATGGAAACGATGGGGTTGGGTTGCCATGGCAACCACGGGGTTGTGTTGCCATGGGAACCATGGGGTTGTGTTGCCATGGTAACCATGGTATTGCGTTGCCATGGCAACCACGGGGTTTGGTTGCCATGGTAACCATGGGGTTGCGTTGCCATGGCAAGCACGGGGTTGTGTTGCCATGGCAACCATGGGGTTGTGTTGCCATGGAAACGATGGGGTTGTGTTGCCATGGCAACCACGGGGTTGTGTTGCCATGGGAACCATGGGGTTGTGTTGCCATGGTAACCATGGGGTTGTGTTGCCATGGTAACCACGGGGTTTGGTTGCTATGGTAACCATGGCGTTCTGTGTCCATGGTAACCATGGGGTTGGGTTGCCATGGTAACCATGGCGTTTAGTTGCCATGGCAACTATGGGGTTGGGTTGCCATGGCAACCATGGGGTTGTGTTGCCATGGTAACCATGGCGTATTGTTGCCATGGCAACTATGGGGTTCTGTTGCCATGGCAACCATGGGGTAGTGTTTCCATGGCAACCATGGGGTTGTGTTGCCATGGTAACTATGGGGTTGGGTTGCTATGGAAACTATGGGGTTTAGTTGCCTTGGCAACCATGGGGTTGGGTTGCCATGGCAACCATGGGGTTGTGTTGCCATGGTAACCACGGCGTTTTGTAGCCATGGCAACTATGGGGTTCTGTTGCCATGGCAACCATGGGGTAGTGTTTCCATGGCAACCATGGGGTTGTGTTGCCATGGGAACCATGGGGTTGGCTTGCCATGGCAACCACGGTGTTGTGTTGCCATGGGAACCATGGGGTTGTGTTGCCATGGTAACCATGGGGTTGGGTTGCCATGGCAACTATGGGGTTCTGTTGCCATGGTAACCATGGCGTTTTGTTGCCATGGCAACTATGGGGTTCTGTTGCCATGGTAACCATGGGGTTGGGTTGCCATGGCAACCATGGGGTTGTGTTGCCATGGTAACGATGGGGTTGTGCTGCCATGGTAACTATGGGGTTGGGTTGCCATGGTAACTATGGGGTTGGGTTGCGATGGTAACCATGCGGTTCTGTTGCCATGGTAACCATGGGGTTTGGTTGCCATGGCAACCATGGGGTTGTGTTGCCATGGTAACCATGGCGTTTTGTTGCCATGGCAACTATGGGGTTGTGTTGCCATGGCAACAATGGGGTAGTGTTTCCATGGCAACCATGGGGTTGTGTTGCCATAGAAACGATGGGGTTGGGTTGCCATGGCAACCACGGGGTTGTGTTGCCATGGGAACCATGGGGTTGTGTTGCCATGGTAACCATGGTGTTGCGTTGCCATGGCAACCACGGGGTTTGGTTGCCATGGTAACCATGGGGTTGCGTTGCCATGGCAAGCACGGGGTTGTGTTGCCATGGGAAACATGGGGTTGTGTTGCCATGGTAACCATGGGGTTGGGTTGTCATGGCAACCATGGGGTTGTGTTGCCATGGTAACCATGGCGTTTAGTTGCCATGGCAGCTACGGGGTTCTGTTGCCATGGTAACCATGGGGTTGGGTTGCCATGGCAACCATGGGGTTGTGTTGCCATGGTAACGATGGGGTTGTGTTGCCATGGTAACTATGGGGTTGTGTTGCTATGGAAACTATGGGGTTTAGTTGCCATGGAAACCGTGGGGTTGAGATGCCGTGGTAACCATGCAGTTGGGTTGCCGTGGTAACCATGCGGTGTTGTTGTTGTGGTAACCATGGGGTTGTGTTGCCATGGTAACCATGGGGTTGGGTTGCCATGGCAACCACGGGGTTTGGTTGCTATGGTAACCATGGGGTTCTGTGTCCACGGTAACCATGGGGTTGGGTTGCCATGGTAACCATGGCGTTTAGTTGCCATGGCAACTATGGGGTTGGGTTGCCATGGCAACCATGGGGTTGTGTTGCCATGGTAACCATGGCGTTTTGTTGCCATGGCAACTATGGGGTTCTGTTGCCATTGCAACCATGGGGTAGTGTTTCCATGGCAACCATGGGGTTGTGTTGCCATGGTAACTATGGGGTTGGGTTGCTATGGAAACTATGGGGTTTAGTTGCCTTGGCAACCATGGGGTTGTGTTGCCATGGCAACCATGGGGTTGTGTTGCCATGGCAACCACGGCGTTTTGTAGCCATGGCAATTATGGGGTTCTGTTGCCATGGCAACCATGGCGTTTTGTTGCCATGGCAACTATGGGGTTCTGTTTCCATGGCAACCATGGGGTAGTGTTTCCATGGCAACCATGGGGTTGTGTTGCCATGGTAACTATGGGGTTGGGTTGCTATGGTAACCATGGGTTGTGTTGCCATGGTAACCATGGCGTTTTGTTGCCATGGCAACTATGGGGTTCTGTTGCCATGGCAACCATGGGGTAGTGTTTCCATGGCAACCACGGTGTTGTGTTGCCATGGGAACCATGGGGTTGTGTTGCAATGGTAACCATGGGGTTGTGTTTCCATGGGAACCATGGGGTTGTGTTGCCATGGTAACCATGGTGTTGCGTTGCCATGGCAACCACGGGGTTTGGTTGCCATGGTAACCATGGGGTTGCGTTGCCATGGCAAGCACGGGGTTGTGTTGCCATGGGAAACATGGGGTTGTGTTGCCATGGTAACCATGGGGTTGGGTTGCCATGGCAACCATGGGGTTGTGTTGCCATGGTAACCATGTCGTTTAGTTGCCATGGCAGCTACGGGGTTCTGTTGCCATGGTAACAATGGGGTTGGGTTGCCATGGCAACCATGGGGTTGTGTTGCCATGGTAACGATGGGGTTGTGTTGCCATGGTAACTATGGGGTTGTGTTGCTATGGAAACTATGGGGTTTAGTTGCCATGGCAACCATGGGGTTGAGATGCCGTGGTAACCATGCAGTTGGGTTGCCGCGGTAACCATGCGGTGTTGTTGTTGTGGTAACCATGGGGTTGTGTTGCCATGGTAACCACGGGGTTGGGTTGCCATGGCAACAACGGGGTTTGGTTGCTATGGTAACCATGGGGTTCTGTGTCCATGGTAACCATGGGGTTGGGTTGCCATGGTAACCATGGCGTTTAGTTGCCATGGCAACTATGGGGTTGGGTTGCCATGGCAACCATGGGGTTGTGTTTCCATGGTAACCATGGGGTAGTGTTTCCATGGCAACCATGGGGTTGTGTTGCCATGGTAACGATGGGGTTGGGTTGCTATGGAAACTATGGGGTTTAGTTGCCTTGGCAACCATGGGGTTGGGTTGCCATGGCAACCATGGGGTTGTGTTGCCATGGTAACCACGGCGTTTTGTAGCCATGGCAATTATGGGGTTCTGTTGCCATGGCAACCATGGCGTTTTGTTGCCATGGCAACTATGGGGTTCTGTTGCCATGGCAACCATGGGGTAGTGTTTCCATGGCAACCATGGGGTTGTGTTGCCATGATAACTATGGGGTTGGGTTGCTATGGTAACCATGGGTCGTGTTGCCATGGTAACCATGGCGTTTTGTTGCCATGGCAACTATGGGGTTCTGTTGCCATGGCAACCATGGGGTAGTGTTTCCATGGCAGCCATGGGGTTGTGTTGCCATGGTAACGATGGGGTTGGCTTGCCATGGCAACCACGGTGTTGTGTTGCCATGGGAACCATGGGGTTGTGTTGCCATGGTAACTATGGGGTTGGGTTGCCATGGCAACCATGGCGTTGTGTTGCCATGGTAACGATGGGGTTGTGTTGCCATGGCAACTATGGGGTTCTGTTGCCATGGTAACCATGGGGTTGGGTTGCCATGGCAACTATGGGGTTGTGTTGCCATGGTAACCATGGCGTTTTTTTGCCATGGCAATTATGGGGTTCTGTTGCCATGGTAACCATGGGGTTGGGTTGCCATGGCAACCATGGGGTTGTGTTGCCATGGTAACGATGGGTTTGTGCTGCCATGGTAACTATGGGATTGGCTTGCCATGGCAACCATGGGGTGGGGTTGCCATGGCAACCATGGAGTTGTGTTGCCATGGTAACCATAGGGTTGTGTTGCCATGGCAACTATGCGGTTGGCTTGCCATGGCAACCATGGGGTTGGGTTGCCATGGCAACCATGGGGTTGTGTTGCCATGGTAACCATGGCGTTTTGTTGCCATGGCAACTATGGGGTTCTGTTGCCATGGTAACCATGGGGCTGTGTTGCCATGGCAACTATGGGGTTGGCTTGCCATGGCAACCATGGGGTTGTGTTGCCATGGTAACCATGGGGTTGTGTTGCCATGGCAACTATGGGGTTGGGTTGCCATGGCAACCATGGGGTTGTGTTGCCATGGCAACCATGGGGTTGTGTTGCCATGGTAACCATGGGGTTGGTTTGCCATGGCAGCCATGGGGTTGTGTTGCCATGGTAACGATGGGGTTGTGCTGCCATGGTAACTATGGGGTCTGTTGCCATGTTAACCATGGGGTTGTGTTGCCATGGCAACCATGGGGTTGTGTTGCCATGGTAACCATGGGGTTGTGTTGCCATGGCAACCATGGGGTTGGGTTGCCATGGCAACCATGGGGTTGTGTTGCCATGGTAACCATGGGGATGTGTTGCCATGGCAACTATGGGGTTGGCTTGCCATGGCAACCATGGGGTTGGGTTGCCATGGCAACCATGGGGTTGTGTTGCCATGGTAACCATGGCGTTTTGTTGCCATGGCAACTATGGGGTTCTGTTGCCATGGTAACCATGGGGTTGAGTTGCCATGGCAACCATGGGGTTGTGTTGCCATGGTAACCATGGGGTTGTGTTGCCATGGCAACCATGGGGTTGGGTTGCCATGGCAACCATGGGGTTGTGTTGCCATGTTAACCATGGGGTTGTGTTGCCATGGCAACCATGGGGTTGTGTTGCCATGGTAACCATGGGGTTGTGTTGCTATGGCAACCATGGGGTTGGGTTGCCATGGCAACCATGGGGTTGTGTTGCCATGGTAACCATGGGGTTGTGTTGCCATGGCAACTATGGGGTTGGCTTGCCATGGTAACCATGGGGTTGTGTTGCCATGGCAACCATGGGGTTGGGTTGCCATGGCAACCATGGGGTTGTGTTGCCATGGTAACGATGGGGTTGTGTTGCCATGGTAACTATGGGGTTGGGTTGCTATGGTAACTATGGGGTTGGGTTGCGATGGTAACCATGCGGTTGTGTTGCCATGGTAACCATGCAGTTGGGTTCCCGTGGTAACCATGCGGTGTTGTTTTTGTGGTAACCATGGGGTTGTATTGCCATGGTAACCATGGGGTTGGGTTGCCATGGCAACCACGGGGTTTGGTTGCTATGGTAACCATGCGGTTCTGTGTCCATGGTAACCATGGGGTTGGGTTGCCATGGTAACCATGGCGTTTAGTTGCCATGGCAACTATGGGGTTGGGTTGCCATGGCAACCATGGGGTTGTGTTGCCATGGTAACCATGGCGTATTGTTGCCATGGCAACTATGGGGTTCTGTTACCATGGCAACCATGGGGTAGTGTTTCCATGGCAACCATGGGGTTGTGTTGCCATGGTAACTATGGGGTTGTGTTGCTCTGGAAACTATGGTATTTAGTTGCCTTGGCAACCATGGGGTTGGGTTGACATGGCAACCATGGGGTTGTGTTGCCATGGTAACCACGGCGTTTTGTAGCCATGGCAATTATGGGGTTCTGTTGCCATGGCAACCATGGCGTCTTTTTGCCATGTCAACTATGGGGTTCTGTTGCCATGGCAACCATGGGGTAGTGTTTCCATGGCAACCATGGGGTTTTGTTGCCATGGTAACTATGGGGTTGGGTTGCTATGGTAACCATGGGTTGTGTTGCCATGGTAACCATGGCGTTTTGTTGCCATGGCAGCTATGGGGTTCTGTTGCCATGGCAACCATGGGGTAGTGTTTCCATGGCAACCATGGGGTAGTGTTTCCATGGCAACCATGGGGTGGTGTTGCCATGGTAACTATGGGGTTGGGTTGCTATGGAAACTATGGGGTTTAGTTGCCTTGGCAACCATGGGGTTGGGTTGCCATGGCAACCATGGGGTTGTGTTGCCATGGTAACCATGGCGTTTTGTTGCCATGGCAACTATGGGGTTCTGTTGCCATGGCAACCATGGGGTAGTGTTTCCATGGCAACCATGGGGTTGTGTTGCCATGGTAACCATGGGGTTGGGTTGCTATAGAAACTATGGGGTTTAGTTGCCTTGGCAACCATGGGGTTGTGTTGCCATGGCAACCATGGGGTTGTGTTGCCATGGTAACCATGGCGTTTTGTTGCCATGGCAACTATGGGGTTCTGTTGCCATGGTAACCATGGGGTTGTGTTGCCATGGCAACTATGGGGTTGGCTTGCCATGGCAACCATGGGGTTGTGTTGCCATGGTAACCATGGGGTTGTGTTGCCATGGCAACTATGGGGTTGGCTTGCCATGGCAACCATGGGGTTGTGTTGCCATGGCAACCATGGGGTTGTGTTGCCATGGTAACCATGGCGTTTTGTTGCCATGGCAACTATGGGGTTCTGTTGCCATGGCAACCATGGGGTAGTGTTTCCATGGCAACCATGGGGTTGTGTTGCCATGGAAACGATGGGGTTGGGTTGCCATGGCAACCACGGGGTTGTGTTGCCATGGGAACCATGGGGTTGTGTTGCCATGGTAACCGTGGTGTTGCGTTGCCATGGCAACCACGGGGTTTGGTTGCCATGGCAACCATGGGGTTGTGTTGCCATGGAAACGATGGGGTTGGGTTGCCATGGCAACCACGGGGTTGTGTTGCCATGGGAACCATGCAGTTGGGTTCCCGTGGTAACCATGCGGTGTTGTTTTTGTGGTAACCATGGGGTTGTGTTGCCGTGGTAACCATGGGGTTGTGTTGCCATGGTAACCATGGGGTTGGGTTGCCATCGCAACCACGGGGTTTGGTTGCTATGGTAACCATGGGTTTCTGTGTCCATGGTAACCATGTGTTTGGGTTGCCATGGTAACCATGGCGTTTAGTTGCCATGGCAACTATGGGGTTGGGTTGCCATGGCAACCATGGGGTTGTGTTGCCATGGTAACCATGGCGTATTGTTGCCATGGCAACTATGGGGTTGTGTTGCCATGGCAACCATGGGGTAGTGTTTCCATGGCAACCATGGGGTTGTGTTGCCAGGGTAACTATGGGGTTGGGTTGCTATGGAAACTATGGGGTTTAGTTGCCTTGGCAACCATGGGGTTTAGTTGCCATGGCAACCATGGGGTTGTGTTGCCATGGTAACCACGGCGTTTTGTAGCCATGGCAATTATGGGGTTCTGTTGCAATGGCAACCATGGCGTTTTTTCGCCATGTCAACTATGGGGTTCTGTTGCCATGGCAACCATGGGGTAGTGTTTCCATGGCAACCATGGGGTTTTGTTGCCATGGTAATTATGGGGTTGGGTTGCTATGGTAACCATGGGTTGTGTTGCCATGGTAACCATGGCGTTTTGTTGCCATGGCAGCTATGGGGTTCTGTTGCCATGGCAACCATGGGGTAGTGTTTCCATGGCAACCATGGGGTTGTGTTGCCATGGTAACCATGGGGTTGGGTTGCTATAGAAACTATGGGGTTTAGTTGCCTTGGCAACCATGGGGTTGTGTTGCCATGGCAACCATGGGGTTGTGTTGCCATGGTAACCATGGCGTTTTGTTGCCATGGCAACTATGGGGTTCTGTTGCCATGGTAACCATGGCGTTTTGTTGCCATGGCAACTATGGTGTTCTGTTGCCATAGCAACCATGGGGTAGTGTTTCCATGACAACCATGGGTTTGTGTTGCCAGGGTAACTATGGGGTTGGGTTGCTATGGTAACCATGCGGTTGTGTTGCCATGGTAACCATGGGGTTGGGTTGCCATGGCAACCATGGGGTTGTGTTGCCATGGTAACCATGGCGTTTTGTTGCCATGGCAACTATGGGGTTCTGTTGCCATGGCAACCTTGGGGTAGTGTTTCCAAGGCAACCATGGGGTTGGGTTGCCATGGTAACGATGGGGTTGGGTTGCAATGGTAACCAGGCAGTTCTCTTGGAATGGCAATTATGGGGTTGTGTTGCCATGGTAACGATGGGGTTGTGTTGCCATGGCAATCACGGGGTAGTTTTTCCATGGCAACCATGGGGTTGTGTTGTCATAGTAACGATGGGGTTGGGTTGCCATGACAACCACGGGGTTGTGTTGCCATGGGAACCATGGGGTTGTGTTGCCATGTTAACCATGGGGTTGGGTTGCCATGGCAACCACGGGGTTTGGTTGCTATGGTAACCGTGGGGTTGTGTTGCCATGGCAACCATGGGGTTGTGTTGCCATGGTAACCATGGCGTTTAGTTGCCATGGCAACTATGGGGTTGTGTTGCCATGGCAACCATGGGGTTGTGTTGCCATGGTAACGATGGGGTTGTGTTGCCATGGTAACTATGGGGTTGGGTTGCTATGGAAACTATGGGGTTTAGTTGCCATGGCAACCATGGTGTTGAGATGCCATGGTAACCATTCAGTTGGGTTGCCGTGGTAACCATGCGGTTCTGTTGTTGTGGTAACCATGGGGTTGTGTTGCCATGGTAACCATGGCGTTTTGTTGCCATGGCAACTATGGGGTTCTGTTGCCATGGCAACCATGGCGTTTTGTTGCCATGGCAACTATGGGGTTCTGTTGCCATGGCAACCATGGGGTAGTGTTTCCATGGCAACCATGGGGTGGTGTTGCCATGGAAACGATGGGGTTGGGTTGTCATGGCAACCACGGGGTTTGGTTGCCATGGTAACCATGGGGTTGGGTTGCCATGGCAACCACGGGGTTGTGTTGCCATGGGAACCATGGGGTTGTGTTGCCATGGTAACCATGGGGTTGGGTTGCCATGGGAACCATGGGGTTGTGTTGCCATGGTAACCATGGCGTTTAGTTCCCATGGCAGCTACGGGGTTCTGTTGCCATGGTAACCATGGGGTTGGGTTTCCATGGCAACCATGGGGTTGTGTTGCCATGGTAACCATGGGGTTGTGTTGCCATGGTAACCATGGCGTATTGTTGCCATGGCAACTATGGGGTTCTGTTGCCATGGCAACCATGGGGTAGTGTTTCCATGGCAACCATGGCGTTGTGTTGCCATGGTAACTATGGGGTTGGGTTGCTATGGAAACTATGGGGTTTAGTTGCCTTGGCAACCATGGGGTTGTGTTGCCATGGCAACCATGGGGTTGTGTTGCCATGGTAACGATGGGGTTCTGTTGCCATGGTAACTATGGGGTTGGGTTGCTATGGAAACTATGGGGTTTAGTTGCCATGGCAACCATGGTGTTGAGATGCCATGGTAACCATTCAGTTGGGTTGCCGTGGTAACCATGCGGTTGTGTTGTTGTGGTAACCATGCGGTTGTGTTGCCATGGTAACCATGGGATTGGGTTGCCATGGCAACCACGGGGTTGTGTTGCCATGGTAACCATGGCGTTTTGTTGCCATGGCAACCATGGGGTTCTGTTGCCATGGCAACCATGGGGTAGTGTTTCCATGGCAACCATGGGGTGGTGTTGCCATGGTAACTATGGGGTTGGGTTGCTATGGAAACTATGGGGTTGGGTTGCTATGGTAACTATGGGGTTGGGTTGCGATGGTAACCATGCGGATGTGTTGCCATGGTAACCATGGGGTTGGGTTGCCATGGCAACCATGGGGTTGTGTTGCCATGGTAACCATGGCGTTTTGTTGCCATGGCAACTATGGGGTTCTGTTACCATGGCAACCATGGGGTAGTGTTTCCATGGCAACCATGGGGTGGTGTTGCCATGGTAACTATGGGGTTGGGTTGCTATGGAAACTATGGGGTTTAGTTGCCATGGTAACCATGGGGTTGTGTTGCCATGGCAACCATGGGGTTGTGTTGCCATGGGAACCATGGCGTTTTGTTACCATGGCAACTATGGGGTTCTGTTGCCATGGCAACCATGGGGTAGTGTTTCCATGGCAACCATGGGGTTGTGTTGCCATGGAAACGATGGGGTTGGGTTGCCATGGCAAGCACGGGGTTGTGTTGCCATGGGAAACATGGGGTTGTGTTGCCATGGTAACCATGGGGTTGGGTTGCCATGGGAACCATGGGGTTTGGTTGCCATGGTAACCATGGCGTTTAGTTGCCATGGCAGCTACGGGGTTCTGTTGCCATGGCAACCATGGGGTTGTGTTGCCATGGTAACGATGGGGTTGTGTTGCCATGGTAACTATGGGGTTGTGTTGCTATGGAAACTATGGGGTTTAGTTGCCATGGCAACCGTGGGGTTGAGATGCCGTGGTAACCATGCAGTTGGGTTGCCGTGGTAACCATGCGGTGTTGTTGTTGTGGTAACCATGGGGTTGTGTTGCCATGGTAACCATGGGGTTGGGTTGCCATGGCAACCACGGGATTTGGTTGCTATGGTAACCATGGGGTTCTGTGTCCATGGTAACCATGGGGTTGGGTTGCCATGGTAAACATGGAGTTTAGTTGCCATGGCAACTATAGGGTTGTGTTGCCATGGCAACCATGGGGTTGTGTTGCCATGGTAACCATGGCGTATTGTTGCCATGGCAACTATGGGGTTCTGTTGCCATGGCAACCATGGGGTAGTGTTTCCATGGCAACCATGGGGTTGTGTTGCCATGGTAACTATGGGGTTGGGTTGCTATGGAAACTATGGGGTTTAGTTGCCTTGGCAACCATGGGGTTGTGTTGCCATGGCAACCATGGGGTTGTGTTGCCATGGTAACCATGGCGTTTTGTTGCCATGGCAACTATGGGGTTCTGTTGCCATGGTAACCATGGCGTTTTTTTGCCATGGCAACTATGGTGTTCTGTTGCCATAGCAACCATGGGGTAGTGTTTCCATGACAACCATGGGTTTGTGTTGCCAGGGTAACTATGGGGTTGGGTTGCTATGGTAACCATGCGGTTGTGTTGCCATGGTAACCATGGGGTTGGGTTGCCATGGTAACGATGGGGTTGGGTTGCAATGGTAACCAGGCAGTTCTCTTGGAATGGCAATTATGGGGTTGTGTTGCCATGGTAACGATGGGGTTGTGTTGCCATGGCAATCACGGGGTAGTTTTTCCATGGCAACCATGGGGTTGTGTTGTCATAGTAACGATGGGGTTGGGTTGCCATGACAACCACGGGATTGTGTTGCCATGGGAACCATGGGGTTGTGTTGCCATGTTAACCATGGGGTTGGGTTGCCATGGCAACCACGGGGTTTGGTTGCTATGGTAACCGTGGGGTTGTGTTGCCATGGCAACCATGGGGTTGTGTTGCCATGGTAACCATGGCGTTTAGTTGCCATGGCAACTATGGGGTTGTGTTGCCATGGCAACCATGGGGTTGTGTTGCCATGGTAACGATGGGGTTGTGTTGCCATGGTAACTATGGGGTTGGGTTGCTATGGAAACTATGGGGTTTAGTTGCCATGGCAACCATGGTGTTGAGATGCCATGGTAACCATTCAGTTGGGTTGCCGTGGTAACCATGCGGTTCTGTTGTTGTGGTAACCATGGGGTTTTGTTGCCATGGTAACCATGGGATTGGGTTGCCATGGCAACCACGGGGTTGTGTTGCCATGGTAACCATGGCGTTTTGTTGCCATGGCAACTATGGGGTTCTGTTGCCATGGCAACCATGGCGTTTTGTTGCCATGGCAACTATGGGGTTCTGTTGCCATGGCAACCATGGGGTAGTGTTTCCATGGCAACCATGGGGTGGTGTTGCCATGGAAACGATGGGGTTGGGTTGTCATGGCAACCACGGGGTTTGGTTGCTATGGTAACCATGGGGTTGGGTTGCCATGGCAACCACGGGGTTGTGTTGCCATGGGAACCATGGGGTTGTGTTGCCATGGTAACCATGGGGTTGGGTTGCCATGGGAACCATGGGGTTGTGTTGCCATGGTAACCATGGCGTTTAGTTGCCATGGCAGCTACGGGGTTCTGTTGCCATGGTAACCATGGGGTTGGGTTTCCATGGCAACCATGGGGTTGTGTTGCCATGGTAACCATGGCGTATTGTTGCCATGGCAACTATGGGGTTCTGTTGCCATGGCAACCATGGGGTAGTGTTTCCATGGCAACCATGGGGTTGTGTTGCCATGGTAACTATGGGGTTGGGTTGCTATGGAAACTATGGGGTTTAGTTGCCTTGGCAACCATGGGGTTGTGTTGCCATGGCAACCATGGGGTTGTGTTGCCATGGTAACGATGGGGTTCTGTTGCCATGGTAACTATGGGGTTGGGTTGCTATGGAAACTATGGGGTTTAGTTGCCATGGCAACCATGGTGTTGAGATGCCATGGTAACCATTCAGTTGGGTTGCCGTGGTAACCATGCGGTTGTGTTGTTGTGGTAACCATGCGGTTGTGTTGCCATGGTAACCATGGGATTGGGTTGCCATGGCAACCACGGGGTTGTGTTGCCATGGTAACCATGGCGTTTTGTTGCCATGGCAACCATGGGGTTCTGTTGCCATGGCAACCATGGGGTAGTCTTTCCATGGCAACCATGGGGTGGTGTTGCCATGGTAACTATGGGGTTGGGTTGCTATGGAAACTATGGGGTTGGGTTGCTATGGTAACTATGGGGTTGGGTTGCGATGGTAACCATGCGGATGTGTTGCCATGGTAACCATGGGGTTGGGTTGCCATGGCAACCATGGGGTTGTGTTGCCATGGTAACCATGGCGTTTTGTTGCCATGGCAACCATGGGGTTCTGTTACCATGGCAACCATGGGGTAGTGTTTCCATGGCAACCATGGGGTGGTGTTGCCATGGTAACTATGGGGTTGGGTTGCTATGGAAACTATGGGGTTTAGTTGCCATGGTAACCATGGGGTTGTGTTGCCATGGCAACCATGGGGTTGTGTTGCCATGGTAACCATGGCGTTTTGTTACCATGGCAACTATGGGGTTCTGTTGCCATGGCAACCATGGGGTAGTGTTTCCATGGCAACCATGGGGTTGTGTTGCCATGGAAACGATGGGGTTGGGTTGCCATGGCAAGCACGGGGTTGTGTTGCCATGGGAAACATGGGGTTGTGTTGCCATGGTAACCATGGGGTTGGGTTGCCATGGGAACCATGGGGTTGTGTTGCCATGGTAACCATGGCGTTTAGTTGCCATGGCAGCTACGGGGTTCTGTTGCCATGGCAACCATGGGGTTGTGTTGCCATGGTAACGATGGGGTTGTGTTGCCATGGTAACTATGGGGTTGTGTTGCTATGGAAACTATGGGGTTTAGTTGCCATGGCAACCGTGGGGTTGAGATGCCGTGGTAACCATGCAGTTGGGTTGCCGTGGTAACCATGCGGTGTTGTTGTTGTGGTAACCATGGGGTTGTGTTGCCATGGTAACCATGGGGTTGGGTTGCCATGGCAACCACGGGGTTTGGTTGCTATGGTAACCATGGGGTTCTGTGTCCATGGTAACCATGGGGTTGGGTTGCCATGGTAACCATGGCGTTTAGTTGCCATGGCAACTATAGGGTTGTGTTGCCATGGCAACCATGGGGTTGTGTTGCCATGGTAACCATGGCGTATTGTTGCCATGGCAACTATGGGGTTCTGTTGCCATGGCAACCATGGGGTAGTGTTTCCATGGCAACCATGGGGTTGTGTTGCCATGGTAACTATGGGGTTGGGTTGCTATGGAAACTATGGGGTTTAGTTGCCTTGGCAACCATGGGGTTGTGTTGCCATGGCAACCATGGGGTTGTGTTGCCATGGCAACAATGGGGTTCTGTTGCCATGGCAACCATGGAGTAGTGTTTCCATGGCAACCATGGGGTTGTGTTGCCATGGTAACTATGGGGTTGGGTTGCTATGGTAACCATGGGTTGTGTTGCCATGGTAACCATGGCGTTTTGTTGCCATGGCAACTATGGGGTTCTGTTGCCATGGCAACCATGGGGTAGTGTTTCCATGGCAACCATGGGGTTGTGTTGCCATGGTAACGATGGGGTTGGCTTGCCATGGCAACCACGGTGTTGTGTTGCCATGGGAACCATGGGGTTGTGTTGCCATGGTAACCATGGGGTTGGGTTGCCATGGCAACCATGGGGTTGTGTTGCCATGGTAACCATGGCGTTTAGTTGCCATCGCAACTATGGGGTTCTGTTGCCATGGCAACCATGGGGTAGTGTTTCCATGGCAACCATGGGGTGGTGTTGCCATGGTAACTATGGGGTTGGGTTGCTATGGAAACTATGGGGTTTAGTTGCCTTGGCAACCATGGGGTTGGGTTGCCATGGCAACCATGGGGTTGTGTTGCCATGGTAACCATGGCGTTTTGTTGCCATGGCAACTATGGGGTTCTGTTGCCATGGCAACCATGGCGTTTTGTTGCCATGGCAACTATGGAGTTCTGTTGCCATGGCAACCATGGGGTAGTGTTTCCATGGCAACCATGGGGTGGTGTTGCCATGGTAACTATGGGGTTGGGTTGCTATGGAAACTATGGGGTTTAGTTGCCATGGTAACCATGGGGTTGGGTTGCCATGGCAACCATGGGGTTGTGTTGCCATGGTAACCATGGCGTTTTGTTGCCATTGCAACTAGGGGGTTCTGTTGCCATGGCAACCATGGGGTAGTGTTTCCATGGCAACCATGGGGTTGTGTTGCCATGGAAACGATGGGGTTGGGTTGCCATGGCAACCACGGGGTTGTGTTGCCATGGGAACCATGGGGTTGTGTTGCCATGGTAACCATGGGGTTGGGTTGCCATGGCAACCACGGGGTTTGGTTGCTATGGTAACCATGGCGTTCTGTGTCCATGGTAACCATGGGGTTGGGTTGCCATGGTAACCATGGCGTTTAGTTTCCATGGCAACTATGGGGTTGGGTTGCCATGGCAACCATGGGGTTGTGTTGCCATGGTAACCATGGCGTATTGTTGCCATGGCAACTATGGGGTTCTGTTGCCATGGCAACCATGGGGTAGTGTTTCCATGGCAACCATGGGGTTGTGTTGCCATGGTAACTATGGGGTTGGGTTGCTATGGTAACCATGGGTTGTGTTGCCATGGTAACCATGGCGTTTTGTTGCCATGGCAACTATGGGGTTCTGTTGCCATGGCAACCATGGGGTAGTGTTTCCATGGCAACCATGGGGTTGTGTTGCCATGGTAACGATGGGGTTGGCTTGCCATGGCAACCACGGTGTTGTGTTGCCATGGGAACCATGGGGTTGTGTTGCAATGGCAAGCACGGGTTTGTGTTGCCATGGGAAACATGGGGTTGTGTTGCCATGGTAACCATGGGGTTGGGTTGCCATGGCAACCATGGGGTTGTGTTGCCATGGTAACCATGTCGTTTAGTTGCCATGGCAGCTACGGGGTTCTGTTGCCATGGTAACCATGGGGTTGGGTTGCCATGGCAACCATGGGGTTCTGTTGCCATGGTAACGATGGGGTTGTGTTGCCATGGTAACTATGGTGTTGGGTTGCCATGGTAACCATGGGGTTGGGTTGCCATGGTAACCATGGCGTTTAGTTGCCATGGCAACTATGGGGTTGGGTTGCCATGGCAACCATGGTGTTGTGTTGCCATGGTAACCATGGCGTTTAGTTGCCATGGCAACTATGGGGTTGGGTTGCCATGGCAACCATGGTGTTGTGTTGCCATGGTAACCATGGCGTATTGTTGCCATGGCAACTATGGGGTTCTGTTGCCATGGCAACCATGGGGTAGTGTTTCCATGGCAACCATGGGGTTGTGTTGCCATGGTAACTATGGGGTTGGGTTGCTATGGAAACTATGGGGTTTAGTTGCCTTGGCAACCATGGGGTTGGGTTGCCATGGAAACCATGGGGTTGGGTTGCCATGGTAACCACGGCGTTTTGTAGCCATGGCAATTATGGGGTTCTGTTGCCATGGCAACCATGGCGTTTTGTTGCCATGGCAACTATGGGGTTCTGTTGCCATGGCAACCATGGGGTAGTGTTTCCATGGCAACCATGGGGTTGTGTTGCCATGATAACTATGGGGTTGGGTTGCTATGGTAACCATGGGTTGTGTTGCCATGGTAACCATGGCGTTTTGTTGCCATGGCAACTATGGGGTTCTGTTGCCATGGCAACCATGGGGTAGTGTTTCCATGGCAACCATGGGGTTGTGTTGCCATGGTAACGATGGGGTTGGCTTGCCATGGCAACCACGGTGTTGTGTTGCCATGGGAACCATGGGGTTGTGTTGCCATGGTAACTATGGGGTTGGGTTGCCATGGCAACCATGGCGTTGTGTTGCCATGGTAACGATGGGGTTGTGTTGCCATGGCAACTATGGGGTTCTGTTGCCATCGTAACCATGGGGTTGGGTTGCCATGGCAACTATGGGGTTGTGTTGCCATGGTAACCATGGCGTTTTGTTGCCATGGCAATTATGGGGTTCTGTTGCCATGGTAACCATGGGGTTGGGTTGCCATGGCAACCATGGGGTTGTGTTGCCATGGTAACGATGGGGTTGTATTGCCATGGTAACTATGGGGTTGGCTTGCCATGGCAACCATGGGGTGGGGTTGCCATGGCAACCATGGGGTTGTGTTGCCATGGTAACCATGGGGTTGTGTTGCCATGGCAACTATGGGGTTGTCTTGCCATGACAACCATGGGGTTGGGTTGCCATGGCAACCATGGTGTTGTGTTGCCATGGTAACCATGGCGTTTTGTTGCCATGGGAACTATGGGGTTCTGTTGCCATGGTAACCATGGGGTTGCGTTGCCATGGCAACCATGGGGTTGTGTTGCCATGGTAACGATGGGGTTGTGCTGCCAAGGTAACTATGGGGTTCTGTTGCCATGGTAACCATGGGGTTGGGTTGCCATGGCAACCATGGGGTTGTGTTGCCATGGTAACCATGGGGCTGTGTTGCCATGCCAACTATGGGGTTGGCTTTCCATGGCAACCATGGGGTTGTGTTGCCATGGTAACCATGGGGTTGTGTTGCCATGGCAACTATGGGGTTGGGTTGCCATGGCAACCATGGGGTTGTGTTGCCATGGCAACCATGGGGTTGTGTTGCCATGGCAACCATGGGGTTGTGTTGCCATGGTAACGATGGGGTTGGGTTGCCATGGCAACCACGGGGTTTGGTTGCCATGGTAACCATGGGGTTGGGTTGCCATGGCAACCACGGGGTTGTGTTGCCATGGGAACCATGGGGTTGTGTTGCCATGGTAACCATGGGGTTGGGTTGCCATGGGAACCATGGGGTTGTGTTGCCATGGTAACCATGGCGTTTAGTTGCCATGGCAGCTACGGGGTTCTGTTGCCATGGTAACCATGGGGTTGGGTTTCCATGGCAACCATGGGGTTGTGTTGCCATGGTAACCATGGGGTTGTGTTGCCATGGTAACCATGGCGTATTGTTGCCATGGCAACTATGGGGTTCTGTTGCCATGGCAACCATGGGGTTGTGTTGCCATGGTAACTATGGGGTTGGGTTGCTATGGAAACTATGGGGTTTAGTTGCCTTGGCAACCATGGGGTTGTGTTGCCATGGCAACCATGGGGTTGTGTTGCCATGGTAACGATGGGGTTCTGTTGCCATGGTAACTATGGGGTTGGGTTGCTATGGAAACTATGGGGTTTAGTTGCCATGGCAACCATGGTGTTGAGATGCCATGGTAACCATTCAGTTGGGTTGCCGTGGTAACCATGCGGTTGTGTTGCCATGGTAACCATGCGGTTGTGTTGCCATGGTAACCATGGGATTGGGTTGCCATGGCAACCACGGGGTTGTGTTGCCATGGTAACCATAGCGTTTTGTTGCCATGGCAACCATGGGGTTCTGTTGCCATGGCAACCATGGGGTAGTGTTTCCATGGCAACCATGGGGTGGTGTTGCCATGGTAACTATGGGGTTGGGTTGCTATGGAAACTATGGGGTTGGGTTGCTATGGTAACTATGGGGTTGGGTTGCGATGGTAACCATGCGGATGTGTTGCCATGGTAACCATGGGGTTGGGTTGCCATGGCAACCATGGGGTTGTGTTGCCATGGTAACCATGGCGTTTTGTTGCCATGGCAACTATGGGGTTCTGTTACCATGGAAACCATGGGGTAGTGTTTCCATGGCAACCATGGGGTGGTGTTGCCATGGTAACTATGGGGTTGGGTTGCTATGGAAACTATGGGGTTTAGTTGCCATGGTAACCATGGGGTTGGGTTGCCATGGCAACCATGGGGTTGTGTTGCCATGGTAGCCATGGCGTTTTGTTACCATGGCAACTATGGGGTTCTGTTGCCATGGCAACCATGGGGTAGTGTTTCCATGGCAACCATGGGGTTGTGTTGCCATGGAAACGATTGGGTTGGGTTGCCATGGCAAGCACGGGGTTGTGTTGCCTTGGGAAACATGGGGTTGTGTTGCCATGGTAACCATGGGGTTGGGTTGCCATGGGAACCATGGGGTTGTGTTGCCATGGTAACCATGGCGTTTAGTTGCCATGGCAGCTACGGGGTTCTGTTGCCATGTCAACCATGGGGTTGTGTTGCCATGGTAACGATGGGGTTGTGTTGCCATGGTAACTATGGGGTTGTGTTGCTATGGAAACTATGGGGTTTAGTTGCCATGGCAACCGTGGGGTTGAGATGCCGTGGTAACCATGCAGTTGGGTTGCCGTGGTAACCATGCGGTGTTGTTGTTGTGGTAACCATGGGGTTGTGTTGCCATGGTAACCATGGGGTTGGGTTGCCATGGCAACCACGGGGTTTGGTTGCTATGGTAACCATGGGGTTCTGTGTCCATGGTAACCATGGGGTTGGGTTGCCATGGTAACCATGGCGTTTAGTTGCCATGGCAACTATGGGGTTGGGTTGCCATGGCAACCATGGGGTTGTGTTGCCATGGTAACCATGGCGTATTGTTGCCATGGCAACTATGGGGTTCTGTTGCCATGGCAACCATGGGGTAGTGTTTCCATGGCAACCACGGCATTTTGTAGCCATGGCAATTATGGGGTTCTGTTGCCATGGCAACCATGGCGTTTTGTTGCAATGGCAACAATGGGGTTCTGTTGCCATGGCAACCATGGGGTAGTGTTTCCATGGCAACCATGGGGTTGTGTTGCCATGGTAACTATGGGGTTGGGTTGCTATGGTAACCATGGGTTGTGTTGCCATGGTAACCATGGCGTTTTGTTGCCATGGCAACTATGGGGTTCTGTTGCCATGGCAACCATGGGGTAGTGTTTCCATGGCAACCATGGGGTTGTGTTGCCATGGTAACGATGGGGTTGGCTTGCCATGGCAACCACGGTGTTGTGTTGCCATGGGAACCATGGGGTTGTGTTGCCATGGTAACCATGGGGTTGGGTTGCCATGGCAACCATGGGGTTGTGTTGCCATGGTAACCATGGCGTTTAGTTGCCATGGCAACTATGGGGTTCTGTTGCCATGGCAACCATGGGGTAGTGTTTCCATGGCAACCATGGGGTGGTGTTGCCATGGTAACTATGGGGTTGGGTTGCTATGGAAACTATGGGGTTCTGTTGCCATGGAAACCATGGGGTTGGGTTGCCATGGAAACCATGGGGTTGTGTTGCCATGGTAACGATGGGGTTGTGCTGCCATGGCAACTATGGGGTTCTGTTGCCATGGCAACCATGGCGTTTTGTTGCCATGGCAACTATGGGGTTCTGTTGCCATGGCAACCATGGGGTAGTGTTTCCATGGCAACCATGGGGTGGTGTTGCCATGGTAACTATGGGGTTGGGTTGCTATGGAAACTATGGGGTTTAGTTGCCATGGTAACCATGGGGTTGGGTTGCCATGGCAACCATGGGGTTGTGTTGCCATGGTAACCATGGCGTTTTGTTGCCATTGCAACTATGGGGTTCTGTTGCCATGGCAACCATGGGGTAGTGTTTCCATGGCAACCATGGGGTTGTGTTTCCATGGAAACGATGGGGTTGGGTTGCCATGGCAACCACGGGGTTGTGTTGCCATGGTAACCATAGTGTTGCGTTGCCATGGCAACCACGGGGTTTGGTTGCCATGGTAACCATGGGGTTGCGTTGCCATGGCAAGCACGGGGTTGTGTTGCCATGGCAACCATGGGGTTGTGTTGCCATGGAAACGATGGGGTTGGGTTGCCATGGCAACCACGGGGTTGTGTAGCCATGGGAACCATGGGGTTGTGTTGCCATGGTAACCATGGGGTTGGGTTGCCATGGCAACCACGGGGTTTGGTTGCTATGGTAACCATGGCGTTCTGTGTCCATGGTAACCATGGGGTTGGGTTGCCATGGTAACCATGGCGTTTAGTTGCCATGGCAACTATGGGGTTGGGTTGCCATGGCAACCATGGGGTTGTGTTGCCATGGTAACCATGGCGTATTGTTGCCATGGCAACTATGGGGTTCTGTTGCCATGGCAACCATGGGGTAGTGTTTCCATGGCAACCATGGGGTTGTGTTGCCATGGTAACTATGGGGTTGGGTTGCTATGGAAACTATGGGGTTTAGTTGCCTTGGCAACCATGGGGTTGTGTTGCCATGGCAACCATGGGGTTGTGTTGCCATGGCAACCACGGCGTTTTGTAGCCATGGCAATTATGGGGTTCTGTTGCCATGGCAACCATGGCGTTTTGTTGCCATGGCAACTATGGGGTTCTGTTGCCATGGCAACCATGGGGTAGTGTTTCCATGGCAACCATGGGGTTGTGTTGCCATGGTAACTATGGGGTTGGGTTGCTATGGTAACCATGGGTTGTGTTGCCATGGTAACCATGGCGTTTTGTTGCCATGGGAACTATGGGGTTCTGTTGCCATGGTAACCATGGGGTTGCGTTGCCATGGCAACCATGGGGTTGTGTTGCCATGGTAACGATGGGGTTGTGCTGCCAAGGTAACTATGGGGTTCTGTTGCCATGGTAACCATGGGGTTGGGTTGCCATGGCAACCATGGGGTTGTGTTGCCATGGTAACAATGCGGTTGTGTTGCCATGCCAACTATGGGGTTGGCTTGCCATGGCAACCATGGGGTTGTGTTGCCATGGTAACCATGGGGCTGTGTTGCCATGGCAACTATGGGGTTGGGTTGCCATGGCAACCATGGGGTTGTGTTGCCATGGCAACCATGGGGTTGTGTTGCCATGGTAACCATGGGGTTGTTTTGCCATGGCAGCCATGGGGTTGTGTTGCCATGGTAACGATGGGGTTGGGTTGCCATGGCAACCACGGGGTTTGGTTGCCATGGTAACCATGGGGTTGGGTTGCCATGGCAACCACGGGGTTGTGTTGCCATGGGAACCATGGGGTTGTGTTGCCATGGTAACCATGGGGTTGGGTTGCCATGGGAACCATGGGGTTGTGTTGCCATGGTAACCATGGCGTTTAGTTGCCATGGCAGCTACGGGGTTCTGTTGCCATGGTAACCATGGGGTTGGGTTTCCATGGCAACCATGGGGTTGTGTTGCCATGGTAACCATGGGGTTGTGTTGCCATGGTAACCATGGCGTATTGTTGCCATGGCAACTATGGGGTTCTGTTGCCATGGCAACCATGGGGTTGTGTTGCCATGGTAACTATGGGGTTGGGTTGCTATGGAAACTATGGGGTTTAGTTGCCTTGGCAACCATGGGGTTGTGTTGCCATGGCAACCATGGGGTTGTGTTGCCATGGTAACGATGGGGTTCTGTTGCCATGGTAACTATGGGGTTGGGTTGCTATGGAAACTATGGGGTTTAGTTGCCATGGCAACCATGGTGTTGAGATGCCATGGTAACCATTCAGTTGGGTTGCCGTGGTAACCATGCGGTTGTGTTGTTGTGGTAACCATGCGGTTGTGTTGCCATGGTAACCATGGGATTGGGTTGCCATGGCAACCACGGGGTTGTGTTGCCATGGTAACCATGGCGTTTTGTTGCCATGGCAACCATGGGGTTCTGTTGCCATGGCAACCATGGGGTAGTGTTTCCATGGCAACCATGGGGTGGTGTTGCCATGGTAACTATGGGGTTGGGTTGCTATGGAAACTATGGGGTTGGGTTGCTATGGTAACTATGGGGTTGGGTTGCGATGGTAACCATGCGGATGTGTTGCCATGGTAACCATGGGGTTGGGTTGCCATGGCAACCATGGGGTTGTGTTGCCATGGTAACCATGGCGTTTTGTTGCCATGGCAACTATGGGGTTCTGTTACCATGGAAACCATGGGGTAGTGTTTCCATGGCAACCATGGGGTGGTGTTGCCATGGTAACTATGGGGTTGGGTTGCTATGGAAACTATGGGGTTTAGTTGCCATGGCAACCATGGGGTAGTGTTTCCATGGCAACCATGGGGTTGTGTTGCCATGGAAACGATTGGGTTGGGTTGCCATGGCAAGCACGGGGTTGTGTTGCCTTGGGAAACATGGGGTTGTGTTGCCATGGTAACCATGGGGTTGGGTTGCCATGGGAACCATGGGATTGTGTTGCCATGGTAACCATGGCGTTTAGTTGCCATGGCAGCTACGGGGTTCTGTTGCCATGGCAACCATGGGGTTGTGTTGCCATGGTAACGATGGGGTTGTGTTGCCATGGTAACTATGGGGTTGTGTTGCTATGGAAACTATGGGGTTTAGTTGCCATGGCAACCGTGGGGTTGAGATGCCGTTGTAACCATGCAGTTGGGTTGCCGTGGTAACCATGCGGTGTTGTTGTTGTGGTAACCATGGGGTTGTGTTGCCATGGTAACCATGGGGTTGGGTTGCCATGGCAACCACGGGGTTTGGTTGCTATGGTAACCATGGGGTTCTGTGTCCATGGTAACCATGGGGTTGGGTTGCCATGGTAACCATGGCGTTTAGTTGCCATGGCAACTATGGGGTTGGGTTGCCATGGCAACCATGGGGTTGTGTTGCCATGGTAACCATGGCGTATTGTTGCCATGGCAACTATGGGGTTCTGTTGCCATGGCAACCATGGGGTAGTGTTTCCATGGCAACCATGGGGTTGTGTTGCCATGGTAACTATGGGGTTGGGTTGCTATGGAAACTATGGGGTTTAGTTGCCTTGGCAACCATGGGGTTGTGTTGCCATGGCAACCATGGGGTTGTGTTGCCATGGCAACCACGGCATTTTGTAGCCATGGCAATTATGGGGTTCTGTTGCCATGGCAACCATGGCGTTTTGTTGCCATGGCAACAATGGGGTTCTGTTGCCATGGCAACCATGGGGTAGTGTTTCCATGGCAACCATGGGGTTGTGTTGCCATGGTAACTATGGGGTTGGGTTGCTATGGTAACCATGGGTTGTGTTGCCATGGTAACCATGGCGTTTTGTTGCCATGGCAACTATGGGGTTCTGTTGCCATGGCAACCATGGGTTAGTGTTTCCATGGCAACCATGGGGTTGTGTTGCCATGGTAACGATGGGGTTGGCTTGCCATGGCAACCACGGTGTTGTGTTGCCATGGGAACCATGGGGTTGTGTTGCCATGGTAACCATGGGGTTGGGTTGCCATGGCAACCATGGGGTTGTGTTGCCATGGTAACCATGGCGTTTAGTTGCCATGGCAACTATGGGGTTCTGTTGCCATGGCAACCATGGGGTAGTGTTTCCATGGCAACCATGGGGTGGTGTTGCCATGGTAACTATGGGGTTGGGTTGCTATGGAAACTATGGGGTTTAGTTGCCTTGGCAACCATGGGGTTGTGTTGCCATGGCAACTATGGGGTTGTGTTGCCATGGTAACCATGGCGTTTTGTTGCCATGGCAACTATGGGGTTCTGTTGCCATGGCAACCATGGCGTTTTGTTGCCATGGCAACTATGGGGTTCTGTTGCCATGGCAACCATGGGGTAGTGTTTCCATGGCAACCATGGGGTGGTGTTGCCATGGTAACTATGGGGTTGGGTTGCTATGGAAACTATGGGGTTTAGTTGCCATGGTAACCATGGGGTTGGGTTGCCATGGCAACCATGGGGTTGTGTTGCCATGGTAACCATGGCGTTTTGTTGCCATTGCAACTATGGGGTTCTGTTGCCATGGCAACCATGGGGTAGTGTTTCCATGGCAACCATGGGGTTGTGTTGCCATGGAAACGATGGGGTTGGGTTGCCATGGCAACCACGGGGTTGTGTTGCCATGGTAACCATGGTGTTGCGTTGCCATGGCAACCACGGGGTTTGGTTGCCATGGTAACCATGGGGTTGCGTTGCCATGGCAAGCACGGGGTTGTGTTGCCATGGCAACCATGGGGTTGTGTTGCCATGGATACGATGGGGTTGGGTTGCCATGGCAACCACGGGGTTGTGTAGCCATGGGAACCATGGGGTTGTGTTGCCATGGTAACCATGGGGTTGGGTTGCCATGGCAACCACGGGGTTTGGTTGCTATGGTAACCATGGCGTTCTGTGTCCATGGTAACCATGGGGTTGGGTTGCAATGGTAACCATGGCGTTTAGTTGCCATGGCAACTATGGGGTTGGGTTGCCATGGCAACCATGGGGTTGTGTTGCCATGGTAACCATGGCGTATTGTTGCCATGGCAACTATGGGGTTCTGTTGCCATGGCAACCATGGGGTAGTGTTTCCATGGCAACCATGGGGTTGTGTTGCCATGGTAACTATGGGGTTGGGTTGCTATGGAAACTATGGGGTTTAGTTGCCTTGGCAACCATGGGGTTGTGTTGCCATGGCAACCATGGGGTTGTGTTGCCATGGCAACCACGGCGTTTTGTAGCCATGGCAATTATGGGGTTCTGTTGCCATGGCAACCATGGCGTTTTGTTGCCATGGCAACTATGGGGTTCTGTTGCCATGGCAACCATGGGGTAGTGTTTCCATGGCAACCATGGGGTTGTGTTGCCATGGTAACTATGGGGTTGGGTTGCTATGGTAACCATGGGTTGTGTTGCCATGGTAACCATGGCGTTTTGTTGCCATGGCAACTATGGGGTTCTGTTGCCATGGCAACCATGGGGTAGTGTTTCCATGGCAACCATGGGGTTGTGTTGCCATGGTAACGATGGGGTTGGCTTGCCATGGCAACCACGGTGTTGTGTTGCCATGGGAACCATGGGGTTGTGTTGCAATGGTAACCATGGGGTTGTGTTTCCATGGGAACCATGGGGTTGTGTTGCCATGGTAACCATGGTGTTGCGTTTCAATGGGAACCACGGGGTTTGGTTGCCATGGTAACCATGGGGTTGCGTTGCCATGGCAAGCACGGGGTTGTGTTGCCATGGGAAACATGGGGTTGTGTTGCCATGGTAACCATGGGGTTGGGTTGCCATGGCAACCATGGGGTTGTGTTGCCATGGTAACCATGTCGTTTTGTTGCCATGGCAGCTACGGGGTTCTGTTGCCATGGTAACCATGGGGTTGAGTTGCCATGGCAACCATGGGGTTGTGTTGCCATGGTAACGATGGGGTTGTGTTGCCATGGTAACTATGGGTTTGGGTTGCCATGGTAACCATGGGGTTGGGTTGCCATGGTAACCATGGCGTTTAGTTGCCATGGCAACTATGGGGTTGGGTTGCCATGGCAACCATGGTGTTGTGTTGCCATGGTAACCATGGCGTATTGTTGCCATGGCAACTATGGGGTTCTGTTGCCATGGCAACCATGGGGTAGTGTTTCCATGGCAACCATGGGGTTGTGTTGCCATGGTAACTATGGGGTTGGGTTGCTATGGAAACTATGGGGTTTAGTTGCCTTGGCAACCATGGGGTTGGGTTGCCATGGCAACCATGGGGTTGTGTTGCCATGTAACCACGGCGTTTTGTAGCCATGGCAATTATGGGGTTCTGTTGCCATGGTAACCACGGTGTTGTGTTGCCATGGGAACCATGGGGTTGTGTTGCCATGGTAACTATGGGGTTGAGTTTCCATGGCAACCATGGCGTTGTGTTGCCATGGTAACGGTGGGGTTGTTTTGCCATGGCAACTATGGGGTTCTGTTGCCATGGTAACCATGGGGTTGGGTTGCCATGGCAACTATGGGTTTGTGTTGCCATGGTAACCATGGCGTTTTGTTGCCATGGCAATTATGGGGTTCTGTTGCCATGGTAACCATGGGGTTGGGTTGCCATGGCAACCATGGGGTTGTGTTGCCATGGTAACGATGGGGTTGTGCTGCCATGGTAACTATGGGGTTGGCTTGCCATGGCAACCATGGGGTGGGGTTGCCATGGCAACCATGGGGTTGTGTTGCCATGGTAACCATGGGGCTGTGTTGCCATGCCAACTATGGGGTTGGCTTGCCATGGCAACCATGGGGTTGTGTTGCCATGGTAACCATGGGGTTGTGTTGCCATGGCAACTATGGGGTTGGGTTGCCATGGCAACCATGGGGTTGTGTTGCCATGGCAACCATGGGGTTGTGTTGCCATGGTAACCATGGGGTTGGTTTGCCATGGCAGCCATGGGGTTGTGTTGCCATGGTAACGATGGGGTTGTGCTGCCATGGTAACTATGGGGTTGTGTTGCCATGGTAACCATGGGGTTGGGTTGCCATGGCAACCATGGGGTTGTGTTGCCATGGTAACCATGGGGTTGTGTTGCCATGGCAACCATGGGGTTGTGTTGCCATGGCAACCATGGGGTTGTGTTGCCATGGTAACCATGGGGTTGTGTTGCCATGGTAACTATGGGGTTGGGTTGCTATGGTAACTATGGGGTTGGGTTGCAATGGTAACCATGCGGTTGTGTTGCCATGGTAACCATGCAGTTGGGTTCCCGTGGTAACCATGCGGTGTTGTTTTTGTGGTAACCATGGGGTTGTGTTGCCATGGTAACCATGGGTTTGTGTTGCCATGGCAACCACGGGGTTTGGTTGCTATGGTAACCATGGGGTTCTGTGTCCATGGTAACCATGGGGTTGGGTTGCCATGGTAACCATGGCGTTTAGTTGCCATGGCAACTATGGGGTTGGGTTGCCATGGCAACCATGGGGTTGTGTTGCCATGGTAACCATGGCGTATTGTTGCCATGGCAACTATGGGGTTCTGTTGCCATGGCAACCATGGGGTAGTGTTTCCATGGCAACCATGGGGTTGTGTTGCCATGGTAACTATGGGGTTGGGTTGCTATGGAAACTATGGGGTTTAGTTGCCTTGGCAACCATGGGGTTGGGTTGCCATGGCAACCATGGGGTTGTGTTGCCATGGTAACGATGGGGTTCTGTTGCCATGGTAACTATGGGGTTGGGTTGCTATGGAAACTATGGGGTTTAGTTGCCATGGCAACCATGGTGTTGAGATGCCATGGTAACCATTCAGTTGGGTTGCCGTGGTAACCATGCGGTTGTGTTGTTGTGGTAACCATGCGGTTGTGTTGCCATGGTAACCATGGGATTGGGTTGCCATGGCAACCACGGGGTTGTGTTGCCATGGTAACCATGGCGTTTTGTTTCCATGGCAACCATGGGGTTCCGTTGCCATGGCAACCATGGGGTAGTGTTTCCATGGCAACCATGGGGTGGTGTTGCCATGGTAACCATGGGGTTTGGTTGCTATGGTTTACATGGGGTTCTGTTGCCATCGTAACAATGGGGTTGTGTTTCCATGGCAACCATGGGGTTGTGTTGCCATGGTAACCATGGCGTTTTGTTGCCATGGCAACTATGGGGTTCTGTTGCCATGGCAACCATGGCGTTTTGTTGCCATGGCAACTATGGGGTTCTGTTGCCATGGCAACCATGGGGTAGTGTTTCCATGGCAACCATGGGGTGGTGTTGCCATGGTAACTATGGGGTTGGGTTGCTATGGAAACTATGGGGTTTAGTTGCCATGGTAACCATGGGGTTGGGTTGCCATGGCAACCATGGGGTTGTGTTGCCATGGTAACCATGGCGTTTTGTTGCCATGGCAACTATGGGGTTCTGTTGCCATGGCAACCATGGGGTAGTGTTTCCATGGCAACCATGGGGTTGTGTTGCCATGGAAACGATGGGGTTGGGTTGCCATTGCAACCACGGGGTTGTGTTGCCATGGGAACCATGGGGTTGTGTTGCCATGGTAACCATGGTGTTGCGTTGCCATGGCAACCACGGGGTTTGGTTGCCATTGTAACCATGGGGTTGCGTTGCCATGGCAAGCACGGGGTTGTGTTGCCATGGGAAACATGGGGTTGTGTTGCCATGGTAACCATGAGGTTGGGTTGCCATGGCAACCATGGGGTTGTGTTGCCATGGTAACCATGGCGTTTAGTTGCCATGGCAGCTACGGTGTTCTGTTGCCATGGTAACCATGGGGTTGGGTTGCCATGGCAACCATGGGGTTGTGTTGCCATGGTAACGATGGGGTTGTGTTGCCATGGTAACTATGGGGTTGTGTTGCAACAGAAACTATGGGGTTTAGTTGCCATGGCAACCGTGGGGTTGAGATGCCGTGGTAACCATGCAGTTGGGTAGCTGTTGTAACCATGCGGTGTTGCTGTTGTGGTAACCATGGGGTTGTGTTGCCATGGTAACCATGGGGTTGGTTTGCATGGCAACCACGGGGTTTGGTTGCTATGGTAACCGTGGGGTTCTGTGTCCATGGTAACCATGGGGTTGGGTTGCCATGGTAACCATGGCGTTTAGTTGCCATGGCAACTATGGGGTTGGGTTGCCATGGCAACCATGGGGTTGTGTTGCCATGGTAACCATGGCGTATTGTTGCCATGGCAACTATGGGGTTCTGTTGCCATGGCAACAATGGGGTAGTGTTTCCATGGCAACCATGGGGTTGTGTTGCCATGGTAACTATGGGGTTGGGTTGCTATGGAAACTATGGGGTTTAGTTGCCTTGGCAACCATGGGGTTGTGTTGCCATGGCAACCATGGGGTTGTGTTGCCATGGCAACCACGGCGTTTTGTAGCCATGGCAATTATGGGGTTCTGTTGCCATGGCAACCATGGCGTTTTGTTGCCATGGCAACTATGGGGTTCTGTTGCCATGGCAACCATGGGGTAGTGTTTCCATGGCAACCATGGGGTTGTGTTGCCATGGTAACTATGGGGTTGGGTTGCTATGGTAACCATGGGTTGTGTTGCCATGGTAACCATGGCGTTTTGTTGCCATGGCAACTATGGGGTTCTGTTGCCATGGCAACCATGGGGTAGTGTTTCCATGGCAACCATGGGGTTGTGTTGCCATGGTAACGATGGGGTTGGCTTGCCATGGCAACCATGGGGTTGTGTTGCCATGGTAACCATGGCGTTTTGTTGCCATGGCAACTATGGGGTTCTGTTGCCATGGCAACCATGGGGTAGTGTTTCCATGGCAACCATGGGGTTGTGTTGCCATGGAAACGATGGGGTTGCGTTGCCATGGCAACCACGGGGTTGTGTTGCCATGGGAACCATGGTGTTGCGTTGCCATGGTAACCACGGGGTTTGGTTGCCATGGTAACCATGGGGTTGTGTTGCCATGGCAAGCACGGGGTTGTGTTGCCATGGGAAACATGGGGTTGTGTTGCCATGGTAACCATGAGGTTGGGTTGCCATGGCAACCATGGGGTTGTGTTGCCATGGTAACCATGGCGTTTAGTTGCCATGGCAGCTACGGGGTTCTGTTGCCATGGTAACCATGGGGTTGGGTTGCCATGGCAACCATGGGGTTGTGTTGCCATGGTAACGATGGGGTTGTGTTGCCATGGTAACTATGGGGTTGTGTTGCTATGGAAACTATTGGGTTTAGTTGCCATGGCAACCATGGGGTTGAGATGCCGTGGTAACCATGCAGTTGGGTTGCCGTGGTAACCATGCGGTGTTGTTGTTGTGGTAACCATGGGGTTGTGTTGCCATGGTAACCATGGGGTTGGGTTGCCATGGCAACCACGGGGTTTGGTTGCTATGGTAACCATGGGGTTCTGTGTCCATGGTAACCATGGGGTTGGGTTGCCATGGTAACCATGGCGTTTAGTTGCCATGGCAACTATCGGGTTGGGTTGCCATGGCAACCATGGGGTTGTGTTGCCATGGTAACCATGGCGTATTGTTGCCATGGCAACTATGGGGTTCTGTTGCCATGGCAACCATGGGGTAGTGTTTCCATGGCAACCATGGGGTTGTGTTGCCATGGTAACTATGGGGTTGGGTTGCTATGGGAACTATGGGGTTTAGATGCCTTGGCAACCATGGGGTTGGGTTCCCATGGCAACCATGGGGTTGTGTTGCCATGGTAACCACGGCGTTTTGTAGCCATGGCAATTATGGGGTTCTGTTGCCATGGAAACCATGGCGTTTTGTTGCCATGGCAACTATGGGGTTCTGTTGCCATGGCAACCATGGGGTAGTGTTTCCATGGCAACCATGGGGTTGTGTTGCCATGATAATTATGGGGTTGGGTTGCTATGGTAACCATGGGTTGTGTTGCCATGGTAACCATGGCGTTTTGTTGCCATGGCAACTATGGGGTTCTGTTGCCATGGCAACCATGGGGTAGTGTTTCCATGGCAACCATGGGGTTGTGTTGCCATGGTAACGATGGGGTTGGCTTGCCATGGCAACCACGGTGTTGTGTTGCCATGGGAACCATGGGGTTGTGTTGCCATGGTAACGATGGGGTTGTGTTGCCATGGCAACTATGGGGTTCTGTTGCCATGGTAACCATGGGGTTGGGTTGCCATGGCAACTATGGGGTTGTGTTGCCATGGTAACCATGGCGTTTTGTTTCCATGGCAACCATGGGGTGGTGTTGCCATGGTAACCATGGGGTTAGGTTGCCATGGCAACCATGGGTTTGTGTTGCCATGGTAACGATGGGGTTGTGCTGCCATGGTAAATATGGGGTTGGCTTGCCATGGCAACCATGGGGTTGGGTTGCCATGGCAACTATGGGGTTGTGTTGCCATGGTAACCATGGGGTTGGGTTGCCATGGCAACTATGGGGTTGGCTTGCCATGGCAACCATGGGGTTGTGTTGCCATGGTAACGATGGGGTTGTGTTGCCATGGTAACCATGGGTTTGTGTTGCCATGGCAACCACGGGGTTTGGTTGCTATGGTAACCATGGGGTTCTGTGTCCATGGTAACCATGGGGTTGGGTTGCCATGGTAACCATGGCGTTTAGTTGCCATGGCAACTATGGGGTTGGGTTGCCATGGCAACCATGGGGTTGTGTTGCCATGGTAACCATGGCGTATTGTTGCCATGGCAACTATGGGGTTCTGTTGCCATGGCAACCATGGGGTAGTGTTTCCATGGCAACCATGGGGTTGTGTTGCCATGGTAACTATGGGGTTGGGTTGCTATGGAAACTATGGGGTTTAGTTGCCTTGGCAACCATGGGGTTGGGTTGACATGGCAACCATGGGGTTGTGTTGCCATAGTAACGATGGAGTTCTGTTGCCATGGTAACTATGGGGTTGGGTTGCTATGGAAACTATGGGGTTCTGTTGCCATGGCAACCATGGGGTAGTGTTTCCATGGCAACCATGGGGTGGTGTTGCCATGGTAACTATGGGGTTGGGTTGCTATGGAAACTATGGGGTTTAGTTGCCATGGTAACCATGGGGTTGGGTTGCCATGGCAACCATGGGGTTGTGTTGCCATGGTAACCATGGCGTTTTGTTGCCATGGCAACTATGGGGTTCTGTTGCCATGGCAACCATGGGGTAGTGTTTCCATGGCAACCATGGGGTTGTGTTGCCATGGAAACGATGGGGTTGGGTTGCCATTGCAACCACGGGGTTGTGTTGCCATGGGAACCATGGGGTTGTGTTGCCATGGTAACCATGGTGTTGCGTTGCCATGGCAACCACGGGGTTTGGTTGCCATTGTAACCATGGGGTTGCGTTGCCATGGCAAGCACGGGGTTGTGTTGCCATGGGAAACATGGGGTTGTGTTGCCATGGTAACCATGAGGTTGGGTTGCCATGGCAACCATGGGGTTGTGTTGCCATGGTAACCATGGCGTTTAGTTGCCATGGCAGCTACGGGGTTCTGTTGCCATGGTAACCATGGGGTTGGGTTGCCATGGCAACCATGGGGTTGTGTTGCCATGGTAACGATGGGGTTGTGTTGCCATGGTAACTATGGGGTTGTGTTGCAACGGAAACTATGGGGTTTAGTTGCCATGGCAACCGTGGGGTTGAGATGCCGTGGTAACCATGCAGTTGGGTAGCTGTTGTAACCATGCGGTGTTGCTGTTGTGGTAACCATGGGGTTGTGTTGCCATGGTAACCATGGGGTTGGGTTGCATGGCAACCACGGGGTTTGGTTGCTATGGTAACCGTGGGGTTCTGTGTCCATGGTAACCATGGGGTTGGGTTGCCATGGTAACCATGGCGTTTAGTTGCCATGGCAACTATGGGGTTGGGTTGCCATGGCAACCATGGGGTTGTGTTGCCATGGTAACCATGGCGTATTGTTGCCATGGCAACTATGGGGTTCTGTTGCCATGGCAACCATGGGGTAGTGTTTCCATGGCAACCATGGGGTTGTGTTGCCATGGTAACTATGGGGTTGGGTTGCTATGGAAACTATGGGGTTTAGTTGCCTTGGCAACCATGGGGTTGGGTTGCCATGGCAACCATGGGGTTGTGTTGCCATGGCAACCACGGCGTTTTGTAGCCATGGCAATTATGGGGTTCTGTTGCCATGGCAACCATGGCGTTTTGTTGCCATGGCAACTATGGGGTTCTGTTGCCATGGCAACCATGGGGTAGTGTTTCCATGGCAACCATGGGGTTGTGTTGCCATGGTAACTATGGGGTTGGGTTGCTATGGTAACCATGGGTTGTGTTGCCATGGTAACCATGGCGTTTTGTTGCCATGGCAACTATGGGGTTCTGTTGCCATGGCAACCATGGGGTAGTGTTTCCATGGCAACCATGGGGTTGTGTTGCCATGGTAACGATGGGGTTGGCTTGCCATGGCAACCATGGGGTTGTGTTGCCATGGTAACCATGGCGTTTTGTTGCCATGGCAACTATGGGGTTCTGTTGCCATGGCAACCATGGGGTAGTGTTTCCATGGCAACCATGGGGTTGTGTTGCCATGGAAACGATGGGGTTGCGTTGCCATGGCAACCACGGGGTTGTGTTGCCATGGGAACCATGGTGTTGCGTTGCCATGGTAACCACGGGGTTTGGTTGCCATGGTAACCATGGGGTTGTGTTGCCATGGCAAGCACGGGGTTGTGTTGCCATGGGAAACATGGGGTTGTGTTGCCATGGTAACCATGAGGTTGGGTTGCCATGGCAACCATGGGGTTGTGTTGCCATGGTAACCATGGCGTTTAGTTGCCATGGCAGCTACGGGGTTCTGTTGCCATGGTAACCATGGGGTTGGGTTGCCATGGCAACCATGGGGTTGTGTTGCCATGGTAACGATGGGGTTGTGTTGCCATGGTAACTATGGGGTTGTGTTGCTATGGAAACTATGGGGTTTAGTTGCCATGGCAACCATGGGGTTGAGATGCCGTGGTAACCATGCAGTTGGGTTGCCGTGGTAACCATGCGGTGTTGTTGTTGTGGTAACCATGGGGTTGTGTTGCCATGGTAACCATGGGGTTGGGTTGCCATGGCAACCACGGGGTTTGGTTGCTATGGTAACCATGGGGTTCTGTGTCCATGGTAACCATGGGGTTGGGTTGCCATGGTAACCATGGCGTTTAGTTGCCATGGCAACTATCGGGTTGGGTTGCCATGGCAACCATGGGGTTGTGTTGCCATGGTAACCATGGCGTATTGTTGCCATGGCAACTATGGGGTTCTGTTGCCATGGCAACCATGGGGTAGTGTTTCCATGGCAACCATGGGGTTGTGTTGCCATGGTAACTATGGGGTTGGGTTGCTATGGGAACTATGGGGTTTAGATGCCTTGGCAACCATGGGGTTGGGTTGCCATGGCAACCATGGGGTTGTGTTGCCATGGTAACCACGGCGTTTTGTAGCCATGGCAATTATGGGGTTCTGTTGCCATGGAAACCATGGCGTTTTGTTGCCATGGCAACTATGGGGTTCTGTTGCCATGGCAACCATGGGGTAGTGTTTCCATGGCAACCATGGGGTTGTGTTGCCATGATAATTATGGGGTTGGGTTGCTATGGTAACCATGGGTTGTGTTGCCATGGTAACCATGGCGTTTTGTTGCCATGGCAACTATGGGGTTCTGTTGCCATGGCAACCATGGGGTAGTGTTTCCATGGCAACCATGGGGTTGTGTTGCCATGGTAACGATGGGGTTGGCTTGCCATGGCAACCACGGTGTTGTGTTGCCATGGGAACCATGGGGTTGTGTTGCCATGGTAACGATGGGGTTGTGTTGCCATGGCAACTATGGGGTTCTGTTGCCATGGTAACCATGGGGTTGGGTTGCCATGGCAACTATGGGGTTGTGTTGCCATGGTAACCATGGCGTTTTGTTGCCATGGCAACTATGGGGTTCTGTTGCCATGGTAACCATGGGGTTAGGTTGCCATGGCAACCATGGGTTTGTGTTGCCATGGTAACAATGGGGTTGTGCTGCCATGGTAACTATGGGGTTGGCTTGCCATGGCAACCATGGGGTTGGGTTGCCATGGCAACTATGGGGTTGTGTTGCCATGGTAACCATGGGGTTGGGTTGCCATGGCAACTATGGGGTTGGCTTGCCATGGCAACCATGGGGTTGTGTTGCCATGGTAACGATGGGGTTGTGTTGCCATGGTAACTATGGGGTTGTGTTGCTATGGAAACTATGGGGTTTAGTTGCCATGGCAACCATGGGGTTGAGATGCCGTGGTAACCATGCAGTTGGGTTGCCGTGGTAACCATGCGGTGTTGTTGTTGTGGTAACCATGGGGTTGTGTTGCCATGGTAACCATGGGGTTGGGTTGCCATGGCAACCACGGGGTTTGGTTGCTATGGTAACCATGGGGTTCTGTGTCCATGGTAACCATGGGGTTGGGTTGCCATGGTAACCATGGCGTTTAGTTGCCATGGCAACTATGGGGTTGGGTTGCCATGGCAACCATGGGGTTGTGTTGCCATGGTAACCATGGCGTATTGTTGCCATGGCAACTATGGGGTTCTGTTGCCATGGCAACCATGGGGTAGTGTTTCCATGGCAACCATGGGGTTGTGTTGCCATGGTAACTATGGGGTTGGGTTGCTATGGGAACTATGGGGTTTAGATGCCTTGGCAACCATGGGGTTGGGTTCCCATGGCAACCATGGGGTTGTGTTGCCATGGTAACCACGGCGTTTTGTAGCCATGGCAATTATGGGGTTCTGTTGCCATGGAAACCATGGCGTTTTGTTCCCATGGCAACTATGGGGTTCTGTTGCCATGGCAACCATGGGGTAGTGTTTCCATGGCAACCATGGGGTTGTGTTGCCATGGTAACGATGGGGTTGGCTTGCCATGGCAACCACGGTGTTGTGTTGCCATGGGAACCATGGGGTTGTATTGCCATGGTAACCATGGGGTTGTGTTGCCATGGCAACTATGGGGTTCTGTTGCCATGGTAACCATGGGGTTGGGTTGCCATGGCAACCATGGGGTTGTGTTGCCATGGTAACGATGGGGTTGTGTTGCCATGGAAACTATGGGGTTCTGTTGCCATGGTAACCATGGGGTTGGGTTGCCATGGCAACTATGGGGTTGTGTTGCCATGGTAACCATGGCGTTTTGTTGCCATGGCAACTATAGGGTTCTGTTGCCATGGTAACCATGGGGTTAGGTTGCCATGGCAACCATGGGTTTGTGTTGCCATGGTAACGATGGGGTTGTGCTGCCATGGTAACTATGGGGTTGGCTTGCCATGGCAACCATGGGGTTGGATTGCCATGGCAACTATGGGGTTGTGTTGCCATGGTAACCATGGGGTTGGGTTGCCATGGCAACTATGGGGTTGGCTTGCCATGGCAACCATGGGGTTGGGTTGCCATGGCAACCATGGGGTTGTGTTGCCATGGTAACCATGGTGTTTTGTTGCCATGGCAACTAGGGGGTTCTGTTGCCATGGTAACCATGGGGTTGGGTTGCCATGGCAACCATGGGGTTGTGTTGCCATGGCAACCATGGGGTTGTGTTGCCATGGTAACCATGGGGTTGGGTTGTCATGGCAACCATGGGGTTGTGTTGCCATGGTACCGATGGGGTTGTGCTGCCATGGTAACTATGGGGTTCTGTTGCCATGGTAACCATGGGGTTGGGTTGCCATGGCAACCATGGGGTTGTGTTGCCATGGTAACCATGGGGTTGTGTTGCCATGGCAACCATGGGGTTGGGTTGCCATGGCAACCATGGGGTTGCGTTGCCATGGTAACCATGGGGTTGGGTTGCCATGGAAACCATGGGGTTGGGTTGCCATGGTAACGATGGGGTTGTGTTGCCATGGTAACTATGGGGTTGGGTTGCTATGGTAACTATGGGGTTGGGTTGCGATGGTAACCATGCGGTTGTGTTGCCATGGTAACCATGGGGTTGGGTTGCCATGGCAACCATGGGGTTGTGTTGCCATGGTAACGATGGGATTGTGCTGCCATGGTAACTATGGGGTTGGGTTGCTATGGTTACTATGGGGTTGGGTTGCGATGGTAACCATGCGGTTGTGTTGCCATGGTAACCATGGGGTTGGGTTGCCATGGTAACCATGGGGTTGGGTTGCCATGGCAACCATGGGGTTGTGTTGCCATGTCAACCACGGGGTTGTGTTGCCATGGTAACGATGGGGTTGTGCTGCCATGGTAACTATGGGGTTGTGTTGCCATGGTAACTATGGGTTTGGGTTGCGATGGTAACCATGCGGTTGTGTTGCCATGGTAACCATGGGGTTGGGTTGCCATGGTAACCATGGGGTTGGGTTGCTATGGTAACTATGGGGTTGTGCTGCCATGGTAACCATGGGGTTGGGTTGCTATGGTAACTATGGGGTTGTGCTGCCATGGTAACGATGGGGTTGTGTTGCCATGGTAACTATGGGGTTGGGTTGCCATGGCAACCATGGGGTTGTGTTGCCATGGCAACCATGGGGTTGTGCTGCCATGGTAACCATGGGGTTGGCTTGCCATGGCAACCATGGGGTTGTGTTGCCATGGTAACGATGGGGTTGTGCTGCCATGGTAACTATGGGGTTCTGTTGCCATGGTAACCATGGGGTTGGGTTGCCATGACAACCATGGGGTTGTGTTCCCATGGTAACCATGGGGTTGTGTTGCCATGGCAACTATGGGGTTGGCTTGCCATGGCAACCATGGGGTTGTGTTGCCATGGTAAACATGGGGTTGTGTTGCCATGGTAACTATGGGGTTCTGTTGCCATGGTAACCATGGGGTTGGGTTGCCATGGCAACCATGGGGTTGTGTTGCCATGGTAACGATGGGGTTGTGCTGCCATGGTAACTATGGGGTTGTGTTGCCATGGTAACTATGGGGTTGGGTTGCGATGGTAACCATGCGGTTGTGTTGCCATGGTAACCATGGGGTTCTGTTGCCATGGTAACCATGGGTTTGGGTTGCCATGGCAACCATGGGGTTGTGTTGCCATGGTAACCATGGCGTTTTGTTGCCATGGCAACTAGGGGGTTCTGTTGCCATGGTAACCATGGGGTTGGGTTGCCATGGCAACCATGGGGTTGTGTTGCCATGGTAACGATGGGGTTGTGCTGCCATGGTAACTAAGGGGTTCTGTTGCCATGGTAACCATGGGGTTGTGTTGCCATGACAAACATGGGGTTGTGTTGCCATGGTAACCATGGGGTTGTGTTGCCATGGCAACTATGGGGTTGGCTTGCCATGGCAACCATGGGGTTGTGTTGCCATGGTAACCATGGGGTTGTGTTGCCATGGCAACTATGGGGTTGGCTTGCCATGGCAACCATGGGGTTGGGTTGCCATGGCAACCATGGGGTTGTGTTGCCATGGCAACCATGGGGTTGTGTTGCCATGGTAACCATGGGGTTGGGTTGCCATGGCAACCATGGGGTTGTGTTGCCATGGTAACGATGGGGTTGTGCTGCCATGGTAACTATGGGGTTCTGTTGCCATGGTAACCATGGGGTTGGGTTGCCATGGCAACCATGGTGTTGTGTTGCCATGGTAACCATGGGGTTGTGTTGCCATGGCAACCATGGGGTTGGGTTGCCATGGCAACCATGGGGTTGTGTTGCCATGGTAAACATGGGGTTGGGTTGCCATGGTAACTATGGGGTTGGGTTGCTATGGTAACTATGGGGTTGGGTTGCGATGGTAACCATGCGGTTGTGTTGCCATGGTAACCATGGGGTTGGGTTGCCATGGCAACCATGGGGTTGTGTTGCCATGGTAACGATGGGGTTGTGCTGCCATGGTAACCATGGGGTTGGGTTGCCATGGTAACCATGGGTTTGGGTTGCTATGGTAACTATGGGGTTGTGCTGCCATGGTAACGATGGGGTTGTGTTGCCATGGTAACTATGGGGTTGGGTTGCCATGGCAACCATGGGGTTGTGTTGCCATGGCAACCATGGGGTTGTGCTGCTATGGTAACCATGGGGTTGGCTTGCCATGGCAACCATGGTGTTGTGTTGCCATGGTAACGATGGGGTTGGGTTGCTATGGTAACTATGGGGTTGTGCTGCCATGGTAACGATGGGGTTGTGTTGCCATGGTAACTATGGGGTTGGGTTGCCATGGCAACCATGGGGTTGTGTTGCCATGGCAACCATGGGGTTGTGCTGCCATGGTAACCATGGGGTTGGCTTGCCATGGCAACCACGGGGTTGTGTTGCCATGGTAACGATGGGGTTGTGCTGCCATGGTAACTATGGGGTTGTGTTTCCATGGTAACTATGGGGTTGGGTTGCGTTAGTAACCATGCGGTTGTGTTGCCATGGTAACCATGGGGTTGTGTTGCCATGGTAACCATGGGGTTGGGTTGCCATGGAAACCATGGGGTTGTGTTGCCATGGTAACGATGGGGTTGTGCTGCCATGGTAACTATGGGGTTGGGTTGCTATGGTAACTATGGGGTTGGGTTGCGATGGTAACCATGCGGTTGTGTTGCCATGGTAACCATGGGGTTGGGTTGCCATGGCAACCATGGGGTTGTGTTGCCATGGTAACCGTGGCGTTTTGTTGCCATGGCAACTATGGGGTTCTGTTGCCATGGCAACCATGGGGTAGTGTTTCCATGGAAACCATGGGGTTGTGTTGCCATGCAAACGATGGGGTTGGGTTGCCATTGCAACCACGGGGTTGTGTTGCCATGGGAACAATGGGGTTGTGTTGCCATGGTAACCATGGAGTTGCGTTGCCATGGCAACCACGGGGTTTGTTTGCCATGGTAACCATGGGGTTGCGTTGCCATGGCAAGCACGGGGTTGTGTTGCCATGGGAAACATGGGGTTGTGTTGCCATGGTAACCATAGGGTTGGGTTGCCATGGCAACCATGGTGTTGTGTTGCCATGGTAACCATGGCGTTTAGTTGCCATGGCAGCTAAGGGGTTCTGTTGCCATGGTAACCATGGGGTTGGGTTGCCATGGCAACCATGGGGTTGTGTTGCCATGGTAACGATGGGGTTGTGTTGCCATGGTAACCACGGGGTTTGGTTGCTATGGTAACCATGGGGTTCTGTTTCCATGGTAACCATGCGGTTGGGTTGCCATGGTAACCATGGCGTTTAGTTGCCATGGCAACCATGGGGTTGTGTTGCCATGGTAACTATGGGGTTGGGTTGCTATTGTAACCATGGGTTGTGTTGCCATGGTAACGATGGGGTTGGCTTGCCATGGGAACCACGGTGTTGTGTTGCCATGGGAACCATGGGGTTGTGTTGCCATGGTAACCATGGGGTTGGGTTGCCATGGCAACCATGGGGTTGTGTTGCCATGGTAACCATGGCGTTTTGTTGCCATGGCAACTATGGGGTTCTGTTGCCATGGTAACCATGGGGTTGGGTTGCCATGGCAACCATGGGGTTGGGTTGCCATGGTAACGATGGGGTTGTGCTGCCATGGTAACTATGGGGTTGGGTTGCTATGGAAACTATGGGGTTTAGTTGCCATGGCAACCATGGTGTTGAGATGCCGTGGTAACCATGCAGTTGGGTTGCCGTGGTAACCATGGGGTTGGGTTAGCATGGCAACCACGGGGATTGGTTGCTATGGTAACCATGGGGTTTTGTGTCCATGGTAACTATGGGGTTGGGTTGCCATGGTAACCATGGCGTTTTGTTGCCATGGCAAACATGGGGTTGGGTTGCCATGGCAACCATGGGGTTGTGTTGCCATGGGAACCATGGCGTATTGTTGCCATTGCAACTATGGGGTTCTGTTGCCATGGCAACCATGGGGTAGTGTTTCCATGGCAACCATGGGGTTGTGTTGCCATGGTAACTATGGGGTTGGGTTGCTATGGAAACTATGGGGTTTAGTTGCCTTGGCAACCATGGGGTTGTGTTGCCATGGCAACCATGGGGTTGTGTTGCCATGGTAACCATGGCGTTTTGTTGCCATGGCAACTATGGGTTTCTGTTGCCATGGCAACCATGGGGTTCTGTTGCCATGGCAACCATGGCGTTTTGTTGCCATGGCAACTATGGGTTTCTGTTGCCATGGCAACCATGGGGTAGTGTTTCCATGGCAACCATGGGGTTGTGTTGCCATGGTAACGATGGGGTTGGGTTGCTATGGTAACCATGCGGTTGTGTTGCCATTGTAACCATGGGGTTGGGTTGCCATGGCAACCATGGGGTTGTGTTGCCATGGTAATCATGGCGTTTTGTTGCCATGGCAACTATGGGATTCTGTTGCCATGGTAACCATGGGGTTGGGTTGCCATGGCAATCATGGGGTTGTGTTGCCATGGTAACGATGGGGTTGTGCTGCCATGGTAACTATGGGGTTGGGTTGCTATGGTAACTATGGGGTTGGGTTGCGATGGTAACCATGCGGTTGTGTTGCCATGGTAACCATGGGGTTGGGTTGCCATGGCAACCATGGGGTTGTGTTGCCATGGTAACCATGGCGTTTTGTTGCCATGGCAACTATGGGGTTCTGTTGCCATTGTAACCATGGGGTAGTGTGTCCATGGCAACCATGGGGTTGTGTTGCCATGGAAACGATGGGGTTGGGTTGCCATGGCAACCACGGGGTTGTGTTGCCATGGAAACCATGGGGTTGTGTTGCCATGGCAACCATGGTGTTGCGTTGCCATGGCAACCACGGGGTTTGGTTGCCATGGTAACCATGGGGTTGCGTTGCCATGGCAAGCATGGGGTTGTGTTGCATTGGGAAACATGGGGTTGTGTTGCCATGGTAACCATTGGGTTGGGTTGCCATGGCAACCATGGGGTTGTGTTGCCATGGTAACCATGGAGTTTAGTTGCCATGGCAGCTACGGGGTTCTGTTGCCATGGTAACCATGGGGTTGGGTTGCCATGGCAACCATGGGGTTGTGTTGCCATGGTAACGATGGGGTTGTGTTGCCATGGTAACTACGGGGTTGTGTTGCTGTGGAAACTATGGGGTTTAGTGGCCATGGCAACCATGGGGTTGAGATGCCGTGGTAACCATGCAGTTGGGTTGCCGCGGTAACCATGCGGTGTTGTTGTTGTGGTAACCATGGGGTTGTGTTGCCATGGTAACCATGGGGTTGGGTTGCCATGGTAACCATGGCGTATATTTGCCATGGCAACTATGGGGTTGGGTTGCCATGGAAACCATGGGGTTGTGTTGCCATGGTAACTATGGGGTTGTGTTGCTATGGAAACTATGGGGTTTAGTTGCCTTGGCAACCATGGGGTTGGGTTGCCATGGCAACCATCGGGTTGTGTTGCCATGGTAACCACGGCGTTTTGTAGCCATGGCAATTATGGGGTTCTGTTTCCATGGCAACCATGGCGTTTTGTTGCCATGGCAACTATGGGGTTCTGTTGCCATGGCAACCATGGGGTAGTGTTTCCATGGCAAACATGGGGTTGTGTTGCCATGGTAACTATGGGTTTGGGTTGCTATGGTAACCATGGGTTGTGTTGCCATGGTAACCATGGCGTTTTGTTGCCATGGCAGCTATGGGGTTCTGTTGCCATGGCAACCATTGGGTAGTGTTTCCATGGCAACCATGGGGTTGTGTTGCCATGGTAACGATGGGGTTGGCTTGCCATGGCAACCACGGTGTTGTGTTGCCATGGGAACCATGGGGTTGTGTTGCCATGGTAACCATGGGGTTGGGTTGCCATGGCAACTATGGGGTTCTGTTGCCATGGTAACCATGGCGTTTTGTTACCATGGCAACTATGGGGTTCTGTTGCCATGGCAACTATGGGGTTCTGTTGCCATGGTAACCATGGGGTTGTGTTGCCATGGCAACCATGGGGTTGTGTTGCCATGGTAACGATGGGGTTGTGCTGCCATGGTAACTATGGGGTTGGGTTGCTATGGTAACTATGGGGTTGGGTTGCGATGGTAACCATGGGGTTGTGTTGCCATGGTAACCATGGCGTTTTGTTGACATGGCAACTATGGGGTTCTGTTGCCATGGCAACCATGGGGTAGTGTTTCCATGGCAACCATGGGGTTGTGTTCCCATGGAAACGATGGGGTTGGGTTGCCATGGCAACCACGGGGTTGTGTTGCCATGGGAACCATGGGGTTGTGTTGCCATGGTAACCATGGGGTTGCGTTGCCATGGCAACCACGGGGTTTGGTTGCCATGAGAAACATGGGGTTGTGTTGCCATGGTAACCATGGGGTTGGGTTGCCATGGCAACAATGGGGTTGTGTTGTCATGGTAACCATGGCGTTTAGTTGCCATGGCAGCTACGGGGTTCTGTTGCCATGGTAACCATGGGGTTGGGTTGCCATGGCAACCATGGGGTTGTGTTGCCATGGTAACGATGGGGTTGTGTTGCCATGGTAACCACGGGGTTTGGTTGCTATGGTAACCATGGGGTTCTGTGTCCATGGTAACCAAGGGGTTGGGTTGCCATGGTAACCATGGCGTTTAGTTGCCATGGCAACTATGGGGTTGGGTTGCCATGGCAACCATTGGGTAGTGTTTCCATGGCAACCATGGGGTTGTGTTGCCATGGTGTCTATGGGGTTGGGTTGCTATGGAAACTATGGGGTTTATTTGCCTTGGCAACCATGGGGTTGGGTTGCCATGGCAACCATGGGGTTGTGTTGCCATGGCAACCACGGCGTTTTGTAGCCATGGTAATTATGGGGTTCTGTTGCCATGGCAACCATGGCGTTTTGTTGCCATGGCAACTATGGGGTTCTGTTGCCATGGAAACCATGGCGTTTTTTTGCCATGGCAACTATGCGGTTCTGTAGCCATGGCAACCATGGGGTAGTGTTTCCATGGCAACCATGGGGTTGTGTTGCCATGGTAACTATGGGGTTGGGTTGCTATGGTAACCATGGGTTGTGTTGCCATGGTAACGATGGGGTTGGCTTGCCATGGCAACCACGGTGTTGTGTTGCCATGGGAACCATGGGGTTGTGTTGCCATGGTAACCATGGGGTTGGGTTAGCATGGCAACCACGGGGATTGGTTGCTATGATAACCATGGGTTTCTGTGTCCATGGTAACCATGGGGTTTGGTTGCCATGGTAACCATGGCGTTTTGTTGCCATGGCAACTATGGGGTTGGGTTTCCATGGCAACCATGGGGTTGTGTTGCCATGGTAACCATGGCGTTTTGTTGCCATGGCAACTATGGGGTTCTGTTGCCATGGCAACCATGGGGTTGGGTTGCCATGGCAACCATGGGGTTGTGTTGCCATGGTAACGATGGGGTTGTGTTGCCATGGCAACTATGGGGTTGGATTGCCATGGCAACCATGGGGTTGGGTTGCCATGGCAACCATGGGGTTGTGTTGCCATGGCAACCATGGGGTTGTGTTGCCATGGTAACCATGGGGTTGGGTTGCCATGGCAACCATGGGGTTGTGTTGCTATGGTAACCATGCGGTTGTGTTGCCATTGTAACCATGGGGTTGGGTTGCAATGGCAACCATGGGGTTGTGTTGCCATGGTAACCATGGCGTTTTGTTGCCATGGCAACTATGGGGTTCTGTTGCCATGGTAACCATGGGGTTGGGTTGCCATGGCAACCATGGGGTTGTGTTGCCATGGTAACGATGGGGTTGTGCTGCCATGGTAACTATGGGGTTGGGTTGCTATGGTAACTATGGGGTTGGGTTGCGATGGTAACCATGCGGTTGTGTTGCCATGGTAACCATGGGGTTGGGTTGCCATGGCAACCATGGGGTTGTGTTGCCATGGTAACCATGGCGTTTTGTTGCCATGGCAACTATGGGGTTCTGTTGCCATGGCAACCATGGGGTAGTGTTTCCATGGCAACCATGGGGTTGTGTTGCCATGGAAACGATGGGGTTGGGTTGCCATGGCAACCACGGGGTTTTTTTACCATGGGAACCATGGTGTTGGCTTGCCATTGCAACCATGGGGTTGCGTTGCCATGGCAAGCACGGGGTTGTGTTGCCATGGGAAACATGGGGTTGTGTTGCCATGGTAACCCTGGGGTTGGGTTGCCATGGCAACCATGGGGTTGTGTTGCCATGGTAACCATGGCGTTTAGTTGCCATGGCAGCTACGGGGTTCTGTTGCCATGGTAACCATGGGGTTGGGTTGCCATGGCAACCATGGGGTTGTGTTGCCATGGTAACGATGGGGTTGTGTTGCTATGGAAACTATGGGGTTTAGTTGCCATGGCAACCATGGGGTTGAGATGCCGTGGTAACCATGCAGTTGGGTTGCCGTGGTAACCATGCGGTGTTGTTGTTGTGGTAACCATGGGGTTGTGTTGCCATGGTAACCATGGGGTTCTGTTGCCATGGCAACCACGGGGTTTGGTTGCTATGGTAACCATGGGGTTCTGTGTCCATGGTAACCATGGGGTTGGGTTGCCATGGTAACCATGGCGTATTGTTGCATGGCAACTATGGGGTTCTGTTGCCATGGCAACCATGGGGTAGTGTTTCCATGGCAACCATGGGGTAGTGTTTCCATGGCAACCATGGGGTTGTGTTGCCATGGTAACTATGGGGTTGGGTTGCTCTGGAAACTATGGGGTTTAGTTGCCTTGGCAACCACGGGGTTGGGTTGCCATGGCAACCATGGGGTTGTGTTGCCATGGTAACCACGGCGTTTTGTAGCCATGGCAATTATGGGGTTCTGTTGCCATGGCAACCATGGCGTTTTGTTGCCATGGCAACTATGGGGTTCTGTTGCCATGGCAACCATGGGGTAGTGTTTCCATGGCAACCATGGGGTTGTGTTGCCATGGTAACTATGGGGTTGGGTTGCTATGGTAACCATGGGTTGTGTTGCCATGGTAACCATGGCGTTTTGTTGCCATGGCAACTATGGGGTTCTGTTGCCATGGCAACCATGGGGTAGTGTTTCCATGGCAACCATGGGGTTGTGTTGCCATGGTACCAATGGGGTTGGCTTGCCATGGCAGCCACGGTGTTGTGTTGCCATGGGAACCATGGGGTTGTGTTGCCATGGTAACCCTGGGGTTGGGTTGCCATGGCAACCATGGAGTTGTGTTGCCATGGTAACCATGGCGTTTTGTTGCCATGGCAACTATGGGGATCTGTTGCCATGGTAACCATGGGGTTGGGTTGCCATGGCAACCATGGGGTTGTGTTGCCATGGTAACGATGGGGTTGTGCTGCCATGGTAACTATGGGGTTGGGTTGCTATGGTAACTATGGGGTTGGTTTGCGATGGTAACCATGCGGTTGTGTTGCCATGGTAACAATGGGGTTGGGTTGCCATGGCAACCATGGGGTTGTGTTGCCATGGTAACCATGGCGTTTTGTTGCCATGGCAACTATGGGGTTCTGTTGCCATTGTAACCATGGGGTAGTGTGTCCATGGCAACCATGGGGTTGTGTTGCCATGGAAACTATGGGGTTGGGTTGCCATGGCAACCACGGGGTTGTGTTGCCATGGGAACCATGGGGTTGTGTTGCCATGGCAACCATGGTGTTGCGTTGCCATGGCAACCACGGGATTTGGTTGCCATGGTAACCATGGGGTTGCGTTGCCATGGCAAGCACGGGGTTGTGTTGCCATGGGAAACATGGGGTTGTGTTGCCATGGTAACCATGGGGTTGGGTTGCCATGGCAACCATGGGGTTGTGTTGCCATGGTAACCATGGCGTTTAGTTGCCATGGCAGCTACGGGGTTCTGTTGCCATGGTAACCATGGGGTTGGGTTGCCATGGCAACCATGGGGTTGTGTTGCCATGGTAACTACGGGGTTGTGTTGCTGTGGAAACTATGGGGTTTAGTGGCCATGGCAACCATGGGGTTGAGATGCCGTGGTAACCATGCAGTTGGGTTGCCGCGGTAACCATGCGTGTTGCTGTTGTGGTAACCATGCGGTTGTGTTGCCATGGTAACCATGGGGTTGGGTTGCCATGGTAACCATGGCGTTTAGTTGCCATGGCAACTATGGGGTTGGGTTGCCATGGAAACCATGGGGTTGTGTTGCCATGGTAACTATGGGGTTGTGTTGCTATGGAAACTATGGGGTTTAGTTGCCTTGGCAACCATGGGGTTGGGTTGCCATGGCAACCATCGGGTTGTGTTGCCATGGTAACCAAGGCGTTTTGTAGCCATGGCAATTATGGGGTTCTGTTGCCATGGCAACCATGGCGTTTTGTTGCCATGGCAACTATGGGGTTCTGTTGCCATGGCAACCATGGGGTAGTGTTTCCATGGCAAACATGGGGTTGTGTTGCCATGGTAACTATGGGTTTGGGTTGCTATGGTAACCATGGGTTGTGTTGCCATGGTAACCATGGCGTTTTGTTGCCATGGCAGCTATGGGGTTCTGTTGCCATGGCAACCTTGGGGTAGTGTTTCCCTGGCAACCATGGGGTTGTGTTGCCATGGTAACTATGGGGTTGGGTTGCTATGGAAACTATGGGGTTTAGATGCCTTGGCAACCATGGGGTTGGGTTGCCATGGCAACCATGGGGTTGTGTTGCCATGGTAACCACGGCGTTTTGTAGCCATGGCAATTATGGGGTTCTGTTGCCATGGAAACCATGGCGTTTTGTTGCCATGGCAACTATGGGGTTCTGTTGCCATGGCAACCATGGGGTAGTGTTTCCATGGCAACCATGGGATTGTGTTGCCATGGTAACGATGGGGTTGGCTTGCCATGGCAACCACGGTGTTGTGTTGCCATGGGAACCATTGGGTTGTATTGCCATGGTAACCATGGGGTTGTGTTGCCATGGCAACTATGGGGTTCTGTTGCCATGGTAACCATGGGGTTGGGTTGCCATGGCAACCATGGGGTTGTGTTGCCATGGTAACGATGGGGTTGTGTTGCCATGGCAACTATGGGGTTCTGTTGCCATGGTAACCATGGGGTTGGGGTGCCATGGCAACTATGGTGTTGTGTTGCCATGGTAACCATGGCGTTTTGTTGCCATGGCAACTATGGGGTTCTGTTGCCATGGTAACCATGGGGTTAGGTTGCCATGGCAACCATGGGTTAGTGTTGCCATGGTAACGATGGGGTTGTGCTGCCATGGTAACTATGGGGTTGGCTTGCCATGGCAACCATGGGGTTGGGTTGCCATGGCAACCATGGGGTTGTGTTGCCATGGTAACCATGGGGTTGGGTTGCCATGGCAACTATGGGGTTGGCTTGCCATGGCAACCATGGGGTTGGGTTGCCATGGCAACCATGGGGTTGTGTTGCCATGGTAACCATGGCGTTTTGTTGCCATGGCAACTAGGGGGTTCTGTTGCCATGGTAACCATGGGGTTGGGTTGCCATGGCAACCATGGGGTTGTGTTGCCATGGTAACGATGGGGTTGTGCTGCCATGGTAACTATGGGGTTCTGTTGCCATGGTAACCATGGGGTTGGGTTGCCATGGCAACCATGGGGTTGTGTTACCATGGTAACCATGGGGTTGTGTTGCCATGGCAACTATGGGGTTGGCTTGCCATGGCAACCATGGGGTTGTGTTGCCATGGTAACCATGGGGTTGTGTTGCCATGGCAACTATGGGGTTGGCTTGCCATGGCAACCATGGGGTTGGGTTGCCATGGCAACCATGGGGTTGTGTTTCCATGGCAACCATGGGGTTGTGTTGCCATGGTAACCATGGCGTTTAGTTGCCATGGCAGCTACGGGGTTCTGTTGCCATGGTAACCATGGGGTTGGGTTGCCATGGCAACCATGGGGTTGTGTTGCCATGGTAACGATGGGGTTGTGTTGCAATGGTAACTATGGGGTTGTGTTGCAATGGAAACTATGGGGTTTAGTTGCCATGGCAACCATGGGGTTGAGATGCCGTGGTAACCATGCAGTTGGGTTGCCGTGATAACCATGCGGTGTTGTTGTTGTGGTAACCATGGGGTTGTGTTGCCATGGTAACCATGGGGTTGGGTTGCCATGGCAACCACGGGGTTTGGTTGCTATGGTAACCGTGGGGTTCTGTGTCCATGGTAACCATGGGGTTGGGTTGCCATGGTAACCATGGCGTTTAGTTGCCATGGCAACTATGGGGTTGGGTTGCCATGGCAACCATGGGGTTGTGTTGCCATGGTAACCATGGCGTATTGTTGCCATGGCAACTATGGGGTTCTGTTGCCATGGCAACCATGGGGTAGTGTTTCCATGGCAACCATGGGGTTGTGTTGCCATGGTAACTATGGGGTTGGGTTGCTATGGAAACTATGGGGTTTAGTTGCCTTGGCAACCATGGGGTTGGGTTGCCATGGCAACCATGTGGTTGTGTTGCCATGGCAACCACGGCGTTTTGTAGCCATGGCAATTATGGGGTTCTGTTGCCATGGAAACCATGGCGTTTTGTTGCCATGGCAACTATGGGGTTCTGTTGCCATGGCAACCATGGGGTAGTGTTTCCATGGCAACCATGGGGTTGTGTTGCCATGGTAACTATGGGGTTGGGTTGCTATGGTAACCATGGGTTGTGTTGCCATGGTAACCATGGCGTATTGTTGCCATGGCAACTATGGGGTTCTGTTGCCATGGCAACCATGGGGTAGTGTTTCCATGGCAACCATGGGGTTGTGTTGCCATGGTAACGATGGGGTTGGCTTGCCATGGCAACCATGGGGTTGTGTTGCCATGGTAACCATGGCGTTTTGTTGCCATGGCAACTATGGGGTTCTGTTGCCATGGCAACCATGGGGTAGTGTTTCCATGGCAACCATGGGGTTGTGTTGCCATGGAAACGATGGGGTTGGGTTGCCATGGCAACCACGGGGTTGTGTTGCCATGGTAACCATGGGGTTGTGTTGCCATGGTAACCATGGTGTTGCGTTGCCATGGCAACCACGGGGTTTGGTTGCCATGGTAACCATGGGGTTGCGTTGCCATGGCAAGCACGGGGTTGTGTTGCCATGGGAAACATAGGGTTGTGTTGCCATGGTAACCATGAGGTTGTGTTGCCATGGCAACCATGGGGTTGTGTTGCCATGGTAACCATGGCGTTTAGTTGCCATGGCAGCTACGGGGTTCTGTTGCCATGGTAACCATGGGGTTGGGTTGCCATGGCAACCATGGGGTTGTGTTGCCATGGTAACGATGGGGTTGGGTTGCTATGGAAACTATGGGGTTTAGTTGCCATGGCAACCATGGGGTTGAGATGCCGTGGTAACCATGCAGTTGGGTTGCTGCGGTAACCATGCGGTGTTGTTGTTGTGGTAACCATGGGGTTGTGTTGCCATGGTAACCATGGGGTTGGGTTGCCATGGCAACCACGGGGTTTGGTTGCTATGGTAACCATGGGGTTCTGTGTCCATGGTAACCATGGGGTTGGGTTGCCATGGTAACCATGGCGTTTAGTTGCCATGGCAACTATGGGGTTGGGTTGCCATGGCAACCATGGGGTTGTGTTGCCATGGTAACCATGGCGTATTGTTGCCATGGCAACTATGGGGTTCTGTTGCCATGGCAACCATGGGGTAGTGTTTCCATGGCAACCATGGGGTTGTGTTGCCATGGTAACTATGGGGTTGGGTTGCTATGGAAACTATGGGGTTTAGATGCCTTGGCAACCATGGGGTTGGGTTGCCATGGCAACCATGGGGTTGTGTTGCCATGGTAACCACGGCGTTTTGTAGCCATGGCAATTATGGGGTTCTGTTGCCATGGAAACCATGGCGTTTTGTTGCCATGGCAACTATGGGGTTCTGTTGCCATGGCAACCATGGGGTAGTGTTTCCATGGCAACCATGGGATTGTATTGCCATGGTAACGATGGGGTTGGCTTGCCATGGCAACCACGGTGTTGTGTTGCCATGGGAACCATGGGGTTGTATTGCCATGGTAACCATGGGGTTGTGTTGCCATGGCAACTATGGGGTTCTGTTGCCATGGTAACCATGGGGTTGGGTTGCCATGGCAACCATGGGGTTGTGTTGCCATGGTAACGATGGGGTTGTGTTGCCATGGCAACTATGGGGTTCTGTTGCCATGGTAACCATGGGGTTGGGTTGCCATGGCAACTATGGGGTTGTGTTGCCATGGTAACCATGGCGTTTTGTTGCCATGGCAACTATGGGGTTCTGTTGCCATGGTAACCATGGGGTTGGGTTGCCATGGCAACCATGGGGTTGTGTTGCCATGGTAACCATGGGGTTGTGTTTCCATGGCAACGATGGGGTTGTCTTGCCATGGCAACCATGGGGTTGTGTTGCCATGGTAACCATGGGGTTGTGTTGCCATGGCAACTATGGGGTTGGCTTGCCATGGCAACCATGGGGTTGGGTTGCCATGGCAACCATGGGGTTGTGTTTCCATGGTAACTATGGGGTTCTGTTGCCATGGTAACCATGGGGTTGGGTTGCCATGGCAACCATGGGGTTGTGTTGCCATGGTAACCATGGGGTTGTGTTGCCATGGCAACCATGGGGTTGGGTTGCCATGGCAACCATGGGGTTGTGTTGCCATGGTAACCATGGGGTTGGGTTGCAATGGCAACAATGGTGTTCTGTTGCCATGGTAACCATGGGGTTCTGTTGCCATGGAAACCATGGGGTTGGGTTGCCATGGCAACCATGGGGTTGTGTTGCCATGGTAACGATGGGGTTGTGCTGCCATGGTAACTATGGGGTTGGGTTGCTATGGTAACTATGGGGTTGGGTTGCGATGGTAACCATGGGGTTGTGTTGCCATGGTAACCATGGGGTTGGGTTGCCATGGCAACCATGGGGTTGTGTTGCCATGGTAACCATGGCGTTTTGTTGCCATGGCAACTATGGGGTTCTGTTGCCATGGCAACCATGGGGTAGTGTTTCCATGGCAACCATGGGGTTGTGTTGCCATGGAAACGATTGGGTTGGGTTGCCATGGCAACCACGGGGTTGTTTTGCCATGGGAACCATGGGGTTGTGTTGCCATGGTAACCATGGGGTTGCGTTGCCATGGCAAGCACGGGGTTGTGTTGCCATGGTAACGATGGGGTTGTGTTGCTATGGAAACTATGGGGTTTAGTTGCCATGGCAACCATGGGGTTGAGATGCCGTGGTAACCATGCAGTTGGGTTGCCGTGGTAACCATGCGGTGTTGTTGTTGTGGTAACCATGGGGTTGTGATGCCATGGTAACCATGGGGTTGTGTTGCCATGGCAACCACGGGGTTTGGTTGCTATGGTAACTATGGGGTTCTGTGTCCATGGTAACCATGGGGTTGGGTTGCCATGGTAACCATGGCGTTTAGTTGCCATGGAAACTATGGGGTTGGGTTGCCATGGCAACCATGGTGTTGTGTTGCCATGGTAACCATGGCGTATTCTTGCCATGGCAACTATGGGGTTCTGTTGCCATGGTAACCATGGGGTAGTGGTTCCATGGCAACCATGGGGTTGTGTTGCCATGGTAACTATGTGGTTGGGTTGCTATGGTAACCATGGGTTGTGTTGCCATGGTAACCATGGCGTTTTGTTGCCATGGCAACTATGGGGTTCTGTTGCCATGGCAACCATGGGGTAGTGTTTCCATGGCAACCATGGGGTTGTGTTGCCATGGTAACGATGGGGTTGGCTTGCCATGGCAACCATGGGGTTGTGTTGCCATGGTAACCATGGCGTTTTGTTGCCATGGCAACTATGGGGTTCTGTTGCCATGGCAACCATGGGGTAGTGTTTCCATGGCAACCATGGGGTTGTGTTGCCATGGAAACGATGGGGTTGGGTTGCCATGGCAACCACGGGGTTGTGTTGCCATGGGAACCATGGGGTTGTGTTGCCATGGTAACCATGGTGTTGCGTTGCCATGGCAACCACGGGGTTTGGTTGCCATGGTAACCATGGGGTTGCGTTGCCATGGCAAGCACGGGGTTGTGTTGCCATGGGAATCATGGGGTTGTGTTGCCATGGTAACCATGAGGTTGGGTTGCCATGGCAACCATGGGGTTGTGTTGCCATGGTAACCATGGCGTTTATTTGCCATGGCAGCTACGGGGTTCTGTTGCCATGGTAACCATGGGGTTGGGTTGCCATGGCAACCATGGGGTTGTGTTGCCATGGTAACGATGGGGTTGTGTTGCCATGGTAACAATGGGGTTGGGTTGCTATGGAAACTATGGGGTTTAGTTGCCATGGCAACCATGGGGTTGAGATGCCGTGGTAACCATGCAGTTGGGTTGCCGCGGTAACCATGCGGTGTTGTTGTTGTGGTAACCATGGGGTTGTGTTGCCATGGTAACCATGGGGTTGGGTTGCCATGGAAACCACGGGGTTTGGTTGCTATGGTAACCATGGGGTTCTGTGTCCATGGTAACCATGGGGTTGGGTTGCCATGGTAACCATGGCGTTTAGTTGCCATGGCAACTATCGGGTTGGGTTGCCATGGCAACCATGGGGTTGTGTTGCCATGGTAACCATGGCGTATTGTTGCCATGGCAACTATGGGGTTCTGTTGCCATGGCAACCATGGGGTAGTGTTTCCATGGCAACCATGGGGTTGTGTTGCCATGGTAACTATGGGGTTGGGTTGCTATGGAAACTATGGGGTTTAGATGCCTTGGCAACCATGGGGTTGGGTTGCCATGGCAACCATGGGGTTGTGTTTCCATGGTAACCACGGCGTTTTGTAGCCATGGCAATTATGGGGTTCTGTTGCCATGGAAACCATGGCGTTTTGTTGCCATGGCAACTATGGGGTTCTGTTGCCATGGCAACCATGGGGTAGTGTTTCCATGGCAACCATGGGGTTGTGTTGCCATGATAACTATGGGGTTGGGTTGCTATGGTAACCATGGGTTGTGTTGCCATGGTAACCATGGCGTTTTGTTGCCATGGCAACTATGGGGTTCTGTTGCCATGGCAACCATGGGGTAGTGTTTCCATGGCAACTAGGGGGTTCTGTTGCCATGGTAACCATGGGGTTGGGTTGCCATGGCAACCATGGGGTTCTGTTGCCATGGTAACCATGGGGTTGGGTTGCCATGGCAACCATGGGGTTGTGTTGCCATGGTAACCATGGGGTTGTGTTGCCATGGTAACCATGGGGTTGGGTTGCCATGGCAACCATGGGGTTGTGTTGCCATGGTAACCATGGGGTTGGGTTGCCATGGCAACTATGGTGTTCTGTTGCCATGGTAACCATGGGGTTCTGTTGCCATGGAAACCATGGGGTTGGGTTGCCATGGCAACCATGGGGTTGTGTTGCCATGGTAACGATGGGGTTGGGTTGCTATGGTAACTATGGGGTTGGGTTGCGATGGTAACCATGAGGTTGGGTTGCCATGGCAACTATGAGGTTGTGTTGCCATGGTAACCATGAGGTTGGGTTGCCATGGTAACCATGCGGTTGTGTTGCCATGGTAACCATGAGGTTGGGTTGCCATGGCAACCATGGGGTTGTGTTGCCATGGTGACGATGGGGTTGGGTTGCTATGGTAACCATGCGGTTGTGTTGCCATGGTAACCATGAGGTTGGGTTGCCATGGCAACCATGGGTTTGTGTTGCCATGGTAACCATGAGGTTGGGTTGCCATGGCAACCATGGGGTTGGGTTGCCATGGTAACCATGAGGTTGGGTTGCCATGGTAACGATGCGGTTGTGTTGCCATGGTAACCATGAGGTTGGGTTGCCATGGCAACCATGGGGTTGTGTTGCCATGGTAACCATGGCGTTTATTTGCCATGGCAGCTACGGGGTTCTGTTGCCATGGTAACCATGGGGTTGGGTTGCCATGGCAACCATGGGGTTGTGTTGCCATGGTAACGATGGGGTTGTGTTGCCATGGTAACTATGGGGTTGGGTTGCTATGGAAACTATGGGGTTGCGTTGCCATGGCAACCATGGGGTTGAGATGCCGTGGTAACCATGCAGTTGGGTTGCCGCGGTAACCATGCGGTGTTGTTGTTGTGGTAACCATGGGGTTGTGTTGCCATGGTAACCATGGGGTTGGGTTGCCATGGCAACCACGGGGTTTGGTTGCTATGGTAACCATGGGGTTCTGTGTCCATGGTAACCATGGGGTTGGGTTGCCATGGTAACCATGGCGTTTAGTTGCCATGGCAACTATCGGGTTGGGTTGCCATGGCAACCATGGGGTTGTGTTGCCATGGTAACCATGGCGTATTGTTGCCATGGCAACTATGGGGTTCTGTTGCCATGGCAACCATGGGGTAGTGTTTCCATGGCAACCATGGGGTTGTGTTGCCATGGTAACTATGGGGTTGGGTTGCTATGGAAACTATGGGGTTTAGATGCCTTGGCAACCATGGGGTTGGGTTGCCATGGCAACCATGGGGTTGTGTTGCCATGGTAACCACGGCGTTTTGTAGCCATGGCAATTATGGGGTTCTGTTGCCATGGAAACCATGGCGTTTTGTTGCCATGGCAACTATGGGGTTCTGTTGCCATGGCAACCATGGGGTAGTGTTTCCATGGCAACCATGGGGTTGTGTTGCCATGATAACTATGGGGTTGGGTTGCTATGGTAACCATGGGTTGTGTTGCCATGGTAACCATGGCGTTTTGTTGCCATGGCAACTATGGGGTTCTGTTGCCATGGCAACCATGGGGTAGTGTTTCCATGGCAACTAGGGGGTTCTGTTGCCATGGTAACCATGGGGTTGGGTTGCCATGGCAACCATGGGGTTCTGTTGCCATGGTAACCATGGGGTTGGGTTGCCATGGCAACCATGGGGTTGTGTTGCCATGGTAACCATGGGGTTGGGTTGCCATGGCAACTATGGTGTTCTGTTGCCATGGTAACCATGGGGTTCTGTTGCCATGGAAACCATGGGGTTGGGTTGCCATGGCAACCATGGGGTTGTGTTGCCATGGTAACGATGGGGTTGTGCTGCCATGGTAACTATGGGGTTGGGTTGCTATGGTAACTATGGGGTTGGGTTGCGATGGTAACCATGCGGTTGTGTTGCCATGGTAACCATGGGGTTGGGTTGCCATGGCAACCATGGGGTTGTGTTGCCATGGTAACCATGGCATTTGTTGCCATGGCAACTATGGGGTTCTGTTGCCATGGCAACCATGGGGTAGCGTTTCCATGGCAACCATGGGGTTGTGTTGCCATGGAAACGATGGGGTTGGGTTGCCATGGCAACCACGGGGTTGTTTTGCCATGGGAACCATGGGGTTGTGTTGCCATGGTAACCATGGGGTTGCGTTGCCATGGCAAGCACGGGGTTGTGTTGCCATGGGAAACATGGGGTTGTGTTGCCATGGTAACCCTGGGGTTGTGTTGCCATGACAACCATGGGGTAGTGTTGCCATGGTAACGATGGGGTTGTGTTGCTATGGAAACTATGGGGTTTAGTTGCCATGGCAACCATGGGGTTGAGATGCCGTGGTAACCATGCAGTTGGGTTGCCGTGGTAACCATGCGGTGTTGTTGTTGTGGTAACCATGGGGTTGTGTTGCCATGGTAACCATGGGGTTGTGTTGCCATGGCAACCACGGGGTTTGGTTGCTATGGTAACTATGGGGTTCTGTGTCCATGGTAACCATGGGGTTGGGTTGCCATGGTAACCATGGCGTTTAGTTGCCATGGAAACTATGGGGTTGGGTTCCCATGGCAACCATGGGGTTGTGTTGCCATGGTAACCATGGCGTATTGTTGCCATGGCAACTATGGGGTTCTGTTGCCATGGCAACCATGGGGTAGTGTTTCCATGGCAACCATGGGGTTGTGTTGCCATGGTAACTATGGGGTTGGGTTGCTATGGAAACTATGGGGTTTAGATGCCTTGGCAACCATGGGGTTGGGTTGCCATGGCAACCATGGGGTTGTGTTGCCATGGTAACCACGGCGTTTTGTAGCCATGGCAATTATGGGGTTCTGTTGCCATGGAAACCATGGCGTTTTGTTGCCATGGCAACTATGGGGTTCTGTTGCCATGGCAACCATGGGGTAGTGTTTCCATGGCAACCATGGGGTTGTGTTGCCATGATAACTATGGGGTTGGGTTGCTATGGTAACCATGGGTTGTGTTGCCATGGTAACCATGGCGTTTTGTTGCCATGGCAACTATGGGGTTCTGTTGCCATGGCAACCATGGGGTAGTGTTTCCATGGCAAATAGGGGGTTCTGTTGCCATGGTAACCATGGGGTTGGGTTGCCATGGCAACCATGGGGTTCTGTTGCCATGGTAACCATGGGGTTGGGTTGCCATGGCAACCATGGGGTTGTGTTGCCATGGTAACCATGGGGTTGGGTTGCCATGGCAACTATGGTGTTCTGTTGCCATGGTAACCATGGGGTTCTGTTGCCATGGAAACCATGGGGTTGGGTTGCCATGGCAACCATGGGGTTGTGTTGCCATGGTAACGATGGGGTTGTGCTGCCATGGTAACTATGGGGTTGGGTTGCTATGGTAACTATGGGGTTGGGTTGCGATGGTAACCATGCGGTTGTGTTGCCATGGTAACCATGGGGTTGGGTTGCCATGGCAACCATGGGGTTGTGTTGCCATGGTAACCATGGCATTTGTTGCCATGGCAACTATGGGGTTCTGTTGCCATGGCAACCATGGGGTAGCGTTTCCATGGCAACCATGGGGTTGTGTTGCCATGGAAACGATGGGGTTGGGTTGCCATGGCAACCACGGGGTTGTTTTGCCATGGGAACCATGGGGTTGTGTTGCCATGGTAACCATGGGGTTGCGTTGCCATGGCAAGCACGGGGTTGTGTTGCCATGGGAAACATGGGGTTGTGTTGCCATGGTAACCCTGGGGTTGTGTTGCCATGACAACCATGGGGTAGTGTTGCCATGGTAACGATGGGGTTGTGTTGCTATGGAAACTATGGGGTTTAGTTGCCATGGCAACCATGGGGTTGAGATGCCGTGGTAACCATGCAGTTGGGTTGCCGTGGTAACCATGCGGTGTTGTTGTTGTGGTAACCATGGGGTTGTGTTGCCATGGTAACCATGGGGTTGTGTTGCCATGGCAACCACGGGGTTTGGTTGCTATGGTAACTATGGGGTTCTGTGTCCATGGTAACCATGGGGTTGGGTTGCCATGGTAACCATGGCGTTTAGTTGCCATGGAAACTATGGGGTTGGGTTCCCATGGCAACCATGGTGTTGTGTTGCCATGGTAACCATGGCGTATTGTTGCCATGGCAACTATGGGGTTCTGTTGCCATGGCAACCATGGGGTAGTGTTTCCATGGCAACCATGGGGTTGTGTTGCCATGGTAACTATGGGGTTGGGTTGCTATGGTAACCATGGGTTGTGTTGCCATGGTAACCATGGCGTTTTTTTGCCATGGCAACTATGGGGTTCTGTTGCCATGGCAACCATGGGGTAGTGTTTCCATGGCAACCATGGGGTTGTGTTGCCATGGTAACGATGGGGTTGGCTTGCCATGGCAACCATGGGGTTGTGTTGCCATGGTAACCATGGCGTTTTGTTGCCATGGCAACTATGGGGTTCTGTTGCCATGGCAACCATGGGGTAGTGTTTCCATGGCAACCATGGGGTTGTGTTGCCATGGAAACGATGGGGTTGGGTTGCCATGGCAACCACGGGGTTGTGTTGCCATGGCAACCATGGGGTTGTGTTGCCATGGTAACCATGGTGTTGCGTTGCCATGGCAACCACGGGGTTTGGTTGCCATGGTAACCATGGGGTTGCGTTGCCATGGCAAGCACGGGGTTGTGTTGCCATGGGAATCATGGGGTTGTGTTGCCATGGTAACCATGAGGTTGGGTTGCCATGGCAACCATGGGGTTGTGTTGCCATGGTAACCATGGCGTTTATTTGCCATGGCAGCTACGGGGTTGTGTTGCCATGGTAACTGTGGGGTTGGGTTGCTATGGAAACTATGGGGTTTAGTTGCCATGGCAACCATGGGGTTGAGATGCCGTGGTAACCATGCAGTTCGGTTGCCGCGGTAACCGTGCGGTGTTGTTGTTGTGGTAACCATGGGGTTGTGTTGCCATGGTAACCATGGGGTTGGGTTGCCATGGCAACCACGGGGTTTGGTTGCTATGGTAACCATGGGGTTCTGTGTCCATGGTAACCATGGGGTTGGGTTGCCATGGTAACCATGGCGTTTAGTTACCATGGCAACTATCGGGTTGGGTTGCCATGGCAACCATGGGGTTGTGTTGCCATGGTAACCATGGCGTATTGTTGCCATGGCAACTATGGGGTTCTGTTGCCATGGCAACCATGGGGTAGTGTTTCCATGGCAACCATGGGGTTGTGTTGCCAGGGTAACTATGGGGTTGGGTTGCTATGGAAACTATGGGGTTTAGATGCCTTGGCAACCATGGGGTTGGGTTGCCATGGCAACCATGGGGTTGTGTTGCCATGGTAACCACGGCGTTTTGTAGCCATGGCAATTATGGGGTTCTGTTGCCATGGAAACCATGGCGTTTTGTTGCCATGGCAACTATGGGGTTCTGTTGCCATGGCAACCATGGGGTAGTGTTTCCATGGCAACCATGGGGTTGTGTTGCCATGATAACTATGGGGTTGGGTTGCTATGGTAACCATGGGTTGTGTTGCCATGGTAACCATGGCGTTTTGTTGCCATGGCAACTATGGGGTTCTGTTGCCATGGCAACCATGGGGTAGTGTTTCAATGGCAACTAGGGGGTTCTGTTGCCATGGTAACCATGGGGTTGGGTTGCCATGGTAACCATGGGGTTGTGCTGCCATGGCAACTATGGGGTTCTGTTGCCATGGCAACCATGGGGTAGTGTTTCCGTGGCAACCATGGGGTTGTGTTGCCATGGAAACGATGGGGTTGGGTTGCCATGGCAACCACGGGGTTGTGTTGCCATGGGAACCATGGGGTTGTGTTGCCATGGTAACCATGGTGTTGCGTTGCCATGGCAACCACGGGGTTTGGTTGCCATGGTAACCATAGGGTAGCGTTGCCATGGCAAGCACGGGGTTGTGTTGCCATGGGAAACATGGGGTTGTGTTGCCATGGTAACCATGAGGTTGGGTTGCCATGGCAACCATGGGGTTGTGTTGCCATGGTAACCATGGCGTTTAGTTGCCATGGCAGCTACGGGGTTCTGTTGCCATGGTAACCATGGGGTTGGGTTGCCATGGCAACCATGGGGTTGTGTTGCCATGGTAACGATGGGGTTGTGTTGCCATGGTAACTATGGGGTTGGGTTGCTATGGAAACTATGGGGTTTAGTTGCCATGGCAACCATGGGGTTGAGATGCCGTGGTAACCATGCAGTTGGGTTGCCGCGGTAACCATGCGGTGTTGTTGTTGTGGTAACCATGGGGTTCTGTGTCCATGGTAACCATGGGGTTGGGTTGCCATGGTAACCATGGCGTTTAGTTGCCATGGCAACTATGGGGTTGGGTTGCCACGGCAACCATGGGGTTGTGTTGCCATGGTAACCATGGCGTATTGTTGCCATGGCAACTATGGGGTTCTGTTGCCATGCAAACCATGGGGTAGTGTTTCCATGGCAACCATGGGGTTGTGTTGCCATGATAACTATGGGGTTGGGTTGCTATGGTAACCATGGGTTGTGTTGCCATGGTAACCATGGCGTTTTGTTGCCATGGCAACTATGGGGTTCTGTTGCCATGGCAACCATGGGGTAGTGTTTCCATGGCAACCATGGGATTGTGTTGCCATGGTAACGATGGCGTTGGCTTGCCATGGCAACCACGGTGTTGTGTTGCCATGGGAACCATGGGGTTGTATTGCCATGGTAACCATGGGGTTGTGTTGCCATGGCAACTATGGGGTCCTGTTGCCATGGTAACCATGGGGTAGGGTGGCCATGGCAACCATGGGGTTGTGTTGCCATGGTAACGATGGGGTTGTGTTGCCATGGCAACTATGGGGTTCTGTTGCCATGGTAACCATGGGGTTGGGTTGCCATGGCAACTATGGGGTTTTGTTGCCATGGTAACCATGGCGTTTTGTTGCCATGGCAACTATGGGGTTCTGTTGCCATGGTAACCATGGGGTTAGGTTGCCATGGCAACCATGGGTTTGTGTTGCCATGGTAACGATGGGGTTGTGCTGCCATGGTAACTATGGGGTTGGCTTGCCATGGCAACCATGGGGTTGGGTTGCCATGGCAACCATGGGGTTGTGTTGCCATGGTAACCATGGGGTTGTGTTGCCATGGCAACTATGGGGTTGGCTTGCCATGGTAACCATGGGGTTGGGTTGCCATGGCAACCATGGGGTTGTGTTGCCATGGTAACCATGGCGTTTTGTTGCCATGGCAACTAGGGGGTTCTGTTGCCATGGTAACCATGGGGTTGGGTTGCCATGGCAACCATGGGGTTGTGTTGCCATGGTAACGATGGGGTTGTGCTGCCATGGTAACTATGGGGTTCTGTTGCCATGGTAACCACGGGGTTGGGTTGCCATGGCAACCATGGGGTTGTGTTGCCATGGTAACCATGGGGTTGTGTTGCCATGGCAACTATGGGGTTGGCTTGCCATGGCAACCATGGGGTTGTGTTGCCATGGTAACCATGGGGTTGTGTTGCCATGGCAACTATGGGGTTGGCTTGCCATGGCAACCATGGGGTTGGGTTGCCATGGCAACCATGGGGTTGTGTTGCCATGGCAACCGTGGGGTTGTGTTGCCATGGTAACCATGGGGTTGGGTTGCCATGGCAACCGTGGGGTTGTGTTGCCATTGTAACGATGGGGTTGTGCTGCCATGGTAACTATGGGGTTCTGTTGCCATGGTAACCATGGGGTTGGGTTGCCATGGCAACCATGGGGTTGTGTTGCCATGGTAACCATGGGGTTGTGTTGACATGGCAACCATGGGGTTGGGTTGCCATGGCAACCATGGGGTTGTGTTGCCATGGTAACCATGGGGTTGGGTTGCCATGGCAACTATGGTTTTCTGTTGCCATGGTAACCATGGGGTTCTGTTGCCATGGAAACCATGGGGTTGGGTTGCCATGGCAACCATGGGGTTGTGTTGCCATGGTACCGATGGGGTTGTGCTGCCATGGTAACTATGGGGTTGGGTTGCTATGGTAACTATGGGGTTGGGTTGCGATGGTCACCATGCGGTTGTGTTGCCATCGTAACCATGGGGTTGGGTTGCCATGGCAACCATGGGGTTGTGTTGCCATGGTAACCATGGCGTTTTGTTGCCATGGCAACTATGGGGTTCTGTTGCCATGGCAACCATGGGGTAGTGTTTCCATGGCAACCATGGGGTTGTGTTGCCATGGAAACGATGGGGTTGGGTTGCCATGGCAACCACGGGGTTGTTTTGCCATGGGAACCATGGGGTTGTGTTGCCATGGTAACCATGGGGTTGCGTTGCCATGGCAAGCACGGGGTTGTGTTGCCATGGGAAACATGGGGTTGTGTTGCCATGGTAACCCTGGGATTGTGTTGCCATGGCAACCATGGGGTTGTGTTGCCATGGTAACCATGGCGTTTAGTTGCCATGGCAGCTACGGGGTTCTGTTGCCATGGAAACCATGGGGTTGGGTTGCCATGGCAACCATAGGGTTGTGTTGCCATGGTAACGATGGGGTTGTGTTGCTATGGAAACTATGGGGTTTAGTTGCCATGGCAACCATGGGGTTGAGATGCCGTGGTAACCATGCAGTTGGGTTGCCGTGGTAACCATGCGGTGTTGTTTTTGTGGTAACCATGGGGTTGTGTTGCCATGGTAACAATGGGGTTGTGTTGCCATGGCAACCACGGGGTTTGGTTGCTATGGTAACTATGGGGTTCTGTGTCCATGGTAACCATGGGGTTGGGTTGCCATGGTAACCATGGCGTTTAGTTGCCATGGCAACTATGGGGTTGGGTTGCCATGGCAACCATGGGGTTGTGTTGCCATGGTAACCATGGCGTATTGTTGCCATGGCAACTATGGGGTTCTGTTGCCATGGCAACCATGGGGTAGTGTTTCCATGGCAACCATGGGGTTGTGTTGCCATGGTAACTATGGGGTTGGGTTGCTATTGAAACTATGGGGTTTAGTTGCCTTGGCAACCATGGGGTTGTGTTTCCATGGCAACCACGGCGTTTTGTAGCCATGCCAATTATGGGGTTCTGTTTCCATGGCAACCATGGCGTTTTGTTGGCATGGCAACTATGGGGTTCTGTTGCCATGGCAACCATGGGGTAGTGTTTCCATGGCAACCATGGGGTTGTGTTGCCATGGTAGCTATGGGGTTGGGTTGCTATGGTAACCATGGATTGTGTTGCCATGGTAACTATGGCGTTTTGTTGCCATGGCAACTATGGGGTTCTGTTGCCATGGTAACGATGGGGTTGGCTTGCCATGGCAGCCACGGAGTTGTGTTGCCATGGGAACCATGGGGTTGTGTTGCCATGGTAACCATGGGGTTGGGTTGCCATGGCAACCATGGGGTTGTGTTGCCATGGTAACCATGGCGTTTTGTTGCCATGGCAACTATGGGGTTCTGTTGCCATGGTAACCATGGGGTTGGGTTGCCATGGCAACCATGGGGTTGTGTTGCCATGGTAACGATGGGGTTGTGCTGCCATGGTAACTATGGGGTTGGGTTGCTATGGTAACTATGGGGTTGGGTTGCGATGGTAACCATGCGGTTGTGTTGCCATGGTAACCATGGGGTTGGGTTGCCATGGCAACCATGGGGTTGTGTTGCCATGGTAACCATGGCGTTTTGTTGCCATGGCAACTATCGGGTTCTGTTGCCATGGCAACCATGGGGTAGTGTTTCCATGGCAACCATGGGGTTCTGTTGCCATGGAAACGATGGGGTTGGGCTGCCATGGCAACCACGGGGTTGTGTTGCCATGGGAGCCATGGGGTTGTGTTGCCATGGTAACCATGGGGTTGGGTTGCCATGGCAACCATGGGGTTGTGTTGCCATGGTAACAATGGGGTTCTGTGTCCATGGTAACCAAGGGGTTGTGTTGCCATGGTAACTATGGGGTTGGGTTGCTATGGAAACTATGGGGTTCTGTTGCCTTGGCAACCATGGGGTTGGGTTGCCATGGCAACCATGGGGTTGTGTTGCTATGGTAACCATGGCGTTTTGTTGCCATGGCAACTAAGGGGTTCTGTTGCCATGGCAACCATGGGGTTGTGTTGCCATGGCAACAATGGGGTTGTGTTGCCATGGTAACGATGGGGTTGGGTTGCTATGGTAACCATGCGGTTGTGTTGCCATTGTAACCATGGGGTTGGGTTGCCATGGCAACCATGGGGTTGTGTTGCCATGGTAACCATGGCGTTTTGTTGCCATGGCAACTATGGGGTTCTGTTGCCATGGTAACCATGGGGTTGGGTTGCCATGGCAACCATGGGGTCGTGTTGCCATGGTAACGATGGGGTTGTGCTGCCATGGTAACTATGGGGTTGGGTTGCTATGGTAACTATGGGGTTGGGTTGCGATGGTAACCATGCAGTTGTGTTGCCATGGTAACCCTGGGGTTGGGTTGCCATGGCAACCATGGGGTTGTGTTGCCATGGTAACCATGGCGTTTAGTTGCCATGGCAGCTACGGTGTTCTGTTGCCATGGTAACCATGGGGTTGGGTTGCCATGGCAACCGTGGGGTTTTGTTGCCATGGTAACGATGGGCTTGTGTTGCCATGGTAACTATGGGGTTGTGTTGCTATGGAAACTATGGGGTTTAGTTGCCATGGCAACCATGGGGTTGAGATGCCGTGGTAACCATGCAGTTGGGTTGCCGTGGTAACCATGCGGTGTTGTTGTTGTGGTAACCATGGGGTTGTGTTGCCATGGTAACCGTGGGGTTGGTTTGCCATGGCAACCACGGGGTTTGGTTGCTATGGTAACCATGGGGTTCTGTGTCCATGGTAACCATGGGGTTGGGTTGCCATGGTAACCATGGCGTTTAGTTGCCATGGAAACTATGGGGTTGGGTTGCCATGGCAACCATGGGGTTGTGTTGCCATGGTATCCATGGCGTATTGTTGCCATGGCAACTATGGGGTTCTGTTGCCGTGGCAACCATGGGGTAGTGTTTCCATGGCAACCATGGGGTTGTGTTGTCATGGGAACCATGGGGTTGGGTTGCTATGGTAACCATGGGGTTTAGTTGCCATGGCAACCATGGGGTTGTGTTGCCATGGTAACCATGGCGTTTTGTTGCCATGGCAACTATGGGGTTCTGTTGCCATGGCAACCATGGGGTAGTGTTTCCATGGCAACCATGGGGTTGTGTTGCCATGGAAACGATGGGGTTGGGTTGCCATGGCAACCACGGGGTTGTGTTGCCATGGGAACCATGGGGTTGTGTTGCCATGGTAACCGTGGTGTTGCGTTGCCATGGCAACCACGGGGTTTGGTTGCCATGGCAACCATGGGGTTGTGTTGCCATGGAAACGATGGGGTTGGGTTGCCATGGCAACCACGGGGTTGTGTTGCCATGGGAACCATGCAGTTGGGTTCCCGTGGTAACCATGCGGTGTTGTTTTTGTGGTAACCATGGGGTTGTGTTGCCATGGTAACCATGGGGTTGGGTTGCCATGGCAACCACGGGGTTTGGTTGCTATGGTAACCATGGGGTTCTGTGTCCATGGTAACCATGGGGTTGGGTTGCCATGGTAACCGTGGCGTTTAGTTGCAATGGCAACTATGGGGTTGGGTTGCCATGGCAACCATGGGGTTGTGTTGCCATGGTAACCATGGCGTATTGTTGCCATGGCAACTATGGGGTTCTGTTGCCATGGCAACCATGGGGTAGTGTTTCCATGGCAACCATGGGGTTGTGTTGCCATGGTAACTATGGGGTTGGGTTGCTATGGAAACTATGGGGTTTAGTTGCCTTGGCAACCATGGGGTTGGGTTGCCATGGCAACCATGGGGTTGTGTTGCCATGGTAACCACGGCGTTTTGTAGCCATGGCAATTATGGGGTTCTGTTGCCATGGCAACCATGGCGTTTTTTTTGCCATGTCAACTATGGGGTTCTGTTTCCATGGCAACCATGGGGTAGTGTTTCCATGGCAACCATGGGGTTTTGTTGCCATGGTAACTATGGGGTTGGGTTGCTATGGTAACCATGGGTTGTGTTGCCATGGTAACCATGGCGTTTTGTTGCCATTGCAGCTATGGGTTTCTGTTGCCATGGCAACCATGGGGTAGTGTTTCCATGGCAACCATGGGGTAGTGTTTCCATGGCAACCATGGGGTGGTGTTGCCATGGTAACTATGGGGTTGGGTTGCTATGGAAACTATGGGGTTTAGTTGCCTTGGCAACCATGGGGTTGGGTTGCCATGGCAACCATGGGGTTGTGTTGCCATGGTAACCATGGCGTTTTGTTGCCATGGCAACTATGGGGTTCTGTTGCCATGGCAACCATGGCGTTTTGTTGCCATGGCAACTATGGGGTTCTGTTGCCATGGCAACCATGGGGTAGTGTTTCCATGGCAACCATGGGGTGGTGTTGCCATGGTAACTATGGGGTTGGGTTGCTATGGACACTATGGGGTTTAGTTGCCATGGTAACCATGGGGTTGGGTTGCCATGGCAACCATGGGGTTGTGTTGCCATGGTAACCATGGCGTATTCTTGCCATGGCAACTATGGGGTTCTGTTGCCATGGTAACCATGGGGTAGTGGTTCCATGGCAACCATGGGGTTGTGTTGCCATGGTAACTATGTGGTTGGGTTGCTATGGTAACCATGGGTTGTGTTGCCATGGTAACCATGGCGTTTTGTTGCCATGGCAACTATGGGGTTCTGTTGCCATGGCAACCATGGGGTAGTGTTTCCATGGCAACCATGGGGTTGTGTTGCCATGGTAACGATGGGGTTGGCTTGCCATGGCAACCATGGGGTTGTGTTGCCATGGTAACCATGGCGTTTTGTTGCCATGGCAACTATGGGGTTCTGTTGCCATGGCAACCATGGGGTAGTGTTTCCATGGCAACCATGGGGTTGTGTTGCCATGGAAACGATGGGGTTGGGTTGCCATGGTAACCATGGTGTTGCGTTGCCATGGCAACCACGGGGTTTGGTTGCCATGGTAACCATGGGGTTGCGTTGCCATGGCAAGCACGGGGTTGTGTTGCCATGGGAATCATGGGGTTGTGTTGCCATGGTAACCATGAGGTTGTGTTGCCATGGCAACCATGGGGTTGTGTTGCCATGGTAACCATGGCGTTTATTTGCCATGGCAGCTACGGGGTTCTGTTGCCATGGTAACCATGGGGTTGGGTTGCCATGGCAACCATGGGGTTGTGTTGCCATGGTAACGATGGGGTTGTGTTGCCATGGTAACTATGGGGTTGGGTTGCTATGGAAACTATGGGGTTTAGTTGCCATGGCAACCATGGGGTTGAGATGCCGTGGTAACCATGCAGTTGGGTTGCCGCGGTAACCATGCGGTGTTGTTGTTGTGGTAACCATGGGGTTGTGTTGCCATGGTAACCATGGGGTTGGGTTGCCATGGAAACCACGGGGTTTGGTTGCTATGGTAACCATGGGGTTCTGTGTCCATGGTAACCATGGGGTTGGGTTGCCATGGTAACCATGGCGTTTAGTTGCCATGGCAACTATCGGGTTGGGTTGCCATGGCAACCATGGGGTTGTGTTGCCATGGTAACCATGGCGTATTGTTGCCATGGCAACTATGGGGTTCTGTTGCCATGGCAACCATGGGGTAGTGTTTCCATGGCAACCATGGGGTTGTGTTGCCATGGTAACTATGGGGTTGGGTTGCTATGGAAACTATGGGGTTTAGATGCCTTGGCAACCATGGGGTTGGGTTGCCATGGCAACCATGGGGTTGTGTTGCCATGGTAACCACGGCGTTTTGTAGCCATGGCAATTATGGGGTTCTGTTGCCATGGAAACCATGGCGTTTTGTTGCCATGGCAACTATGGGGTTCTGTTGCCATGGCAACCATGGGGTAGTGTTTCCATGGCAACCATGGGGTTGTGTTGCCATGATAACTATGGGGTTGGGTTGCTATGGTAACCATGGGTTGTGTTGCCATGGTAACCATGGCGTTTTGTTGCCATGGCAACTATGGGGTTCTGTTGCCATGGCAACCATGGGGTAGTGTTTCCATGGCAACCATGGGGTTCTGTTGCCATGGTAACCATGGGGTTGGGTTGCCATGGCAACCATGGGGTTCTGTTGCCATGGTAACCATGGGGTTGGGTTGCCATGGCAACCATGGGGTTGTGTTGCCATGGTAACCATGGGGTTGTGTTGCCATGGCAACCATGGGGTTGGGTTGCCATGGCAACCATGGGGTTGTGTTGCCATGGTAACCATGGGGTTGGGTTGCCATGGCAACTATGGTGTTCTGTTGCCATGGTAACCATGGGGTTCTGTTGCCATGGAAACCATGGGGTTGGGTTGCCATGGCAACTATGGGGTTGTGTTGCCATGGTAACGATGGGGTTGGGTTGCTATGGTAACTATGGGGTTGGGTTGCCATGGTAACCATGAGGTTGGGTTGCCATGGCAACCATGAGGTTGTGTTGCCATGGTAACCATGAGGTTGGGTTGCCATGGTAACCATGCGGTTGTGTTGCCATGGTAACCATGAGGTTGGGTTGCCATGGCAACCATGGGGTTGTGTTGCCATGGTGACGATGGGGTTGGGTTGCTATGGTAACCATGCGGTTGTGTTGCCATGGTAACCATGAGGTTGGGTTGCCATGGCAACCATGGGGTTGTGTTGCCATGGTAACCATGAGGTTGGGTTGCCATGGCAACCATGGGGTTGGGTTGCCATGGTAACCATGAGGTTGGGTTGCCATGGTAACGATGGGCTTGTGTTGCCATGGTAACTATGGGGTTGTGTTGCTATGGAAACTATGGGGTTTAGTTGCCATGGCAACCATGGGGTTGAGATGCCGTGGTAACCATGCAGTTGGGTTGCCGTGGTAACCATGCGGTGTTGTTGTTGTGGTAACCATGGGGTTGTGTTGCCATGGTAACCGTGGGTTTGTGTTGCCATGGCAACCACGGGGTTTGGTTGCTATGGTAACCATGGGGTTCTGTGTCCATGGTAACCATGGGGTTGGGTTGCCATGGTAACCATGGCGTTTAGTTGCCATGGAAACTATGGGGTTGGGTTGCCATGGCAACCATGGGGTTGTGTTGCCATGGTATCCATGGCGTATTGTTGCCATGGCAACTATGGGGTTCTGTTGCCATGGCAACCATGGGGTAGTGTTTCCATGGCAACCATGGGGTTGTGTTGTCATGGTAACCATGGGGTTGGGTTGCTATGGTAACCATGGGGTTTAGTTGCCATGGCAACCATGGGGTTGTGTTGCCATGGTAACCATGGCGTTTTGTTGCCATGGCAACTATGGGGTTCTGTTGCCATGGCAACCATGGGGTAGTGTTTCCATGGCAACCATGGGGTTGTGTTGCCATGGAAACGATGGGGTTGGGTTGCCATGGCAACCACGGGGTTGTGTTGCCATGGGAACCATGGGGTTGTGTTGCCATGGTAACCGTGGTGTTGCGTTGCCATGGCAACCACGGGGTTTGGTTGCCATGGCAACCATGGGGTTGTGTTGCCATGGAAACGATGGGGTTGGGTTGCCATGGCAACCACGGGGTTGTGTTGCCATGGGAACCATGCAGTTGGGTTCCCGTGGTAACCATGCGGTGTTGTTTTTGTGGTAACCATGGGGTTGTGTTGCCATGGTAACCATGGGGTTGGGTTGCCATGGCAACCACGGGGTTTGGTTGCTATGGTAACCATGGGGTTCTGTGTCCATGGTAACCATGGGGTTGGGTTGCCATGGTAACCGTGGCGTTTAGTTGCCATGGCAACTATGGGGTTGGGTTGCCATGGCAACCATGGGGTTGTGTTGCCATGGTAACCATGGCGTATTGTTGCCATGGCAACTATGGGGTTCTGTTGCCATGGCAACCATGGGGTAGTGTTTCCATGGCAACCATGGGGTTGTGTTGCCATGGTAACTATGGGGTTGGGTTGCTATGGAAACTATGGGGTTTAGTTGCCTTGGCAACCATGGGGTTGGGTTGCCATGGCAACCATGGGGTTGTGTTGCCATGGTAACCACGGCGTTTTGTAGCCATGGCAATTATGGGGTTCTGTTGCCATGGCAACCATAGCGTTTTTTTGCCATGTCAACTATGGGGTTCTGTTTCCATGGCAACCATGGGGTAGTGTTTCCATGGCAACCATGGGGTTTTGTTGCCATGGTAACTATGGGGTTGGGTTGCTATGGTAACCATGGGTTGTGTTGCCATGGTAACCATGGCGTTTTGTTGCCATTGCAGCTATGGGTTTCTGTTGCCATGGCAACCATGGGGTAGTGTTTCCATGGCAACCATGGGGTAGTGTTTCCATGGCAACCATGGGGTGGTGTTGCCATGGTAACTATGGGGTTGGGTTGCTATGGAAACTATGGGGTTTAGTTGCCTTGGCAACCATGGGGTTGGGTTGCCATGGCAACCATGGGGTTGTGTTGCCATGGTAACCATGGCGTTTTGTTGCCATGGCAACTATGGGGTTCTGTTGCCATGGCAACCATGGCGTTTTGTTGCCATGGCAACTATGGGGTTCTGTTGCCATGGCAACCATGGGGTAGTGTTTCCATGGCAACCATGGGGTGGTGTTGCCATGGTAACTATGGGGTTGGGTTGCTATGGACACTATGGGGTTTAGTTGCCATGGTAACCATGGGGTTGGGTTGCCATGGCAACCATGGGGTTGTGTTGCCATGGTAACCATGGCGTATTCTTGCCATGGCAACTATGGGGTTCTGTTGCCATGGTAACCATGGGGTAGTGGTTCCATGGCAACCATGGGGTTGTGTTGCCATGGTAACTATGTGGTTGGGTTGCTATGGTAACCATGGGTTGTGTTGCCATGGTAACCATGGCGTTTTGTTGCCATGGCAACTATGGGGTTCTGTTGCCATGGCAACCATGGGGTAGTGTTTCCATGGCAACCATGGGGTTGTGTTGCCATGGTAACGATGGGGTTGGCTTGCCATGGCAACCATGGGGTTGTGTTGCCATGGTAACCATGGCGTTTTGTTGCCATGGCAACTATGGGGTTCTGTTGCCATGGCAACCATGGGGTAGTGTTTCCATGGCAACCATGGGGTTGTGTTGCCATGGAAACGATGGGGTTGGGTTGCCATGGCAACCACGGGGTTGTGTTGCCATGGGAACCATGGGGTTGTGTTGCCATGGTAACCATGGTGTTGCGTTGCCATGGCAACCACGGGGTTTGGTTGCCATGGTAACCATGGGGTTGCGTTGCCATGGCAAGCACGGGGTTGTGTTGCCATGGGAATCATGGGGTTGTGTTGCCATGGTAACCATGAGGTTGGGTTGCCATGGCAACCATGGGGTTGTGTTGCCATGGTAACCATGGCGTTTATTTGCCATGGCAGCTACGGGGTTCTGTTGCCATGGTAACCATGGGGTTGGGTTGCCATGGCAACCATGGGGTTGTGTTGCCATGGTAACGATGGGGTTGTGTTGCCATGGTAACTATGGGGTTGGGTTGCTATGGAAACTATGGGGTTTAGTTGCCATGGCAACCATGGGGTTGAGATGCCGTGGTAACCATGCAGTTGGGTTGCCGCGGTAACCATGCGGTGTTGTTGTTGTGGTAACCATGGGGTTGTGTTGCCATGGTAACCATGGGGTTGGGTTGCCATGGAAACCACGGGGTTTGGTTGCTATGGTAACCATGGGGTTCTGTGTCCATGGTAACCATGGGGTTGGGTTGCCATGGTAACCATGGCGTTTAGTTGCCATGGCAACTATCGGGTTGGGTTGCCATGGCAACCATGGGGTTGTGTTGCCATGGTAACCATGGCGTATTGTTGCCATGGCAACTATGGGGTTCTGTTGCCATGGCAACCATGGGGTAGTGTTTCCATGGCAACCATGGGGTTGTGTTGCCATGGTAACTATGGGGTTGGGTTGCTATGGAAACTATGGGGTTTAGATGCCTTGGCAACCATGGGGTTGGGTTGCCATGGCAACCATGGGGTTGTGTTGCCATGGTAACCACGGCGTTTTGTAGCCATGGCAATTATGGGGTTCTGTTGCCATGGAAACCATGGCGTTTTGTTGCCATGGCAACTATGGGGTTCTGTTGCCATGGCAACCATGGGGTAGTGTTTCCATGGCAACCATGGGGTTGTGTTGCCATGATAACTATGGGGTTGGGTTGCTATGGTAACCATGGGTTGTGTTGCCATGGTAACCATGGCGTTTTGTTGCCATGGCAACTATGGGGTTCTGTTGCCATGGCAACCATGGGGTAGTGTTTCCATGGCAACCATGGGGTTCTGTTGCCATGGTAACCATGGGGTTGGGTTGCCATGGCAACCATGGGGTTCTGTTGCCATGGTAACCATGGGGTTGGGTTGCCATGGCAACCATGGGGTTGTGTTGCCATGGTAACCATGGGGTTGTGTTGCCATGGCAACCATGGGGTTGGGTTGCCATGGCAACCATGGGGTTGTGTTGCCATGGTAACCATGGGGTTGGGTTGCCATGGCAACTATGGTGTTCTGTTGCCATGGTAACCATGGGGTTCTGTTGCCATGGAAACCATGGGGTTGGGTTGCCATGGCAACCATGGGGTTGTGTTGCCATGGTAACGATGGGGTTGGGTTGCTATGGTAACTATGGGGTTGGGTTGCCATGGTAACCATGAGGTTGGGTTGCCATGGCAACCATGAGGTTGTGTTGCCATGGTAACCATGAGGTTGGGTTGCCATGGTAACCATGCGGTTGTGTTGCCATGGTAACCATGAGGTTGGGTTGCCATGGCAACCATGGGGTTGTGTTGCCATGGTGACGATGGGGTTGGGTTGCTATGGTAACCATGCGGTTGTGTTGCCATGGTAACCATGAGGTTGGGTTGCCATGGCAACCATGGGGTTGTGTTGCCATGGTAACCATGAGGTTGGGTTGCCATGGCAACCATGGGGTTGGGTTGCCATGGTAACCATGAGGTTGGGTTGCCATGGTAACGATGCGGTTGTGTTGCCATGGTAACCATGAGGTTGGGTTGCCATGGCAACCATGGGGTTGTGTTGCCATGGTAACCATGGCGTTTATTTGCCATGGCACCTACGGGGTTCTGTTGCCATGGTAACCATGGGGTTGGGTTGCCATGGCAACCATGGGGTTGTGTTGCCATGGTAACGATGGGGTTGTGTTGCCATGGTAACTATGGGGTTGGGTTGCTATGGAAACTATGGGGTTGCGTTGCCATGGCAACCATGGGGTTGAGATGCCGTGGTAACCATGCAGTTGGGTTGCCGCGGTAACCATGCGGTGTTGTTGTTGTGGTAACCATGGGGTTGTGTTGCCATGGTAACCATGGGGTTGGGTTGCCATGGCAACCACGGGGTTTGGTTGCTATGGTAACCATGGGGTTCTGTGTCCATGGTAACCATGGGGTTGGGTTGCCATGGTAACCATGGCGTTTAGTTGCCATGGCAACTATCGGGTTGGGTTGCCATGGCAACCATGGGGTTGTGTTGCCATGGTAACCATGGCGTATTGTTGCCATGGCAACTATGGGGTTCTGTTGCCATGGCAACCATGGGGTAGTGTTTCCATGGCAACCATGGGGTTGTGTTGCCATGGTAACTATGGGGTTGGGTTGCTATGGAAACTATGGGGTTTAGATGCCGTGGCAACCATGGGGTTGGGTTGCCATGGCAACCATGGGGTTGTGTTGCCATGGTAACCACGGCGTTTTGTAGCCATGGCAATTATGGGGTTCTGTTGCCATGGAAACCATGGCGTTTTGTTGCCATGGCAACTATGGGGTTCTGTTGCCATGGCAACCATGGGGTAGTGTTTCCATGGCAACCATGGGGTTGTGTTGCCATGATAACTATGGGGTTGGGTTGCTATGGTAACCATGGGTTGTGTTGCCATGGTAACCATGGCGTTTTGTTGCCATGGCAACTATGGGGTTCTGTTGCCATGGTAACCATGGGGTTGGGTTGCCATGGCAACCATGGGGTTCTGTTGCCATGGTAACCATGGGGTTGGGTTGCCATGGCAACCATGGGGTTGTGTTGCCATGGTAACCATGGGGTTGTGTTGCCATGGCAACCATGGGGTTGGGTTGCCATGGCAACCATGGGGTTGTGTTGCCATGGTAACCATGGGGTTGGGTTGCCATGGCAACTATGGTGTTCTGTTGCCATGGTAACCATGGGGTTCTGTTGCCATGGAAACCATGGGGTTGGGTTGCCATGGCAACCATGGGGTTGTGTTGCCATGGTAACGATGGGGTTGTGCTGCCATGGTAACTATGGGGTTGGGTTGCTATGGTAACTATGGGGTTGGGTTGCGATGGTAACCATGCGGTTGTGTTGCCATGGTAACCATGGGGTTGGGTTGCCATGGCAACCATGGGTTTGTGTTGCCATGGTAACCATGGCGTTTTGTTGCCATGGCAACTATGGGGTTCTGTTGCCATGGCAACCATGGGGTAGCGTTTCCATGGCAACCATGGGGTTGTGTTGCCATGGAAACGATGGGGTTGTGTTGCCATGGTAACTATGGGGTTGGGTTGCTATGGAAACTATGGGGTTTAGTTGCCATGGCAACCATGGGGTTGAGATGCCGTGGTAACCATGCAGTTGGGTTGCCGCGGTAACCATGCGGTGTTGTTGTTGTGGTAACCATGGGGTTGTGTTGCCATGGTAACCATGGGGTTGGGTTGCCATGGCAACCACGGGGTTTGGTTGCTATGGTAACCATGGGGTTCTGTGTCCATGGTAACCATGGGGTTGGGTTGCCATGGTAACCATGGCGTTTAGTTGCCATGGCAACTATCGGGTTGGGTTGCCATGGCAACCATGGGGTTGTGTTGCCATGGTAACCATGGCGTATTGTTGCCATGGCAACTATGGGGTTCTGTTGCCATGGCAACCATGGGGTAGTGTTTCCATGGCAACCATGGGGTTGTGTTGCCATGGTAACTATGGGCTTGGGTTGCTATGGAAACTATGGGGTTTAGATGCCTTGGCAACCATGGGGTTGGGTTGCCATGGCAACCATGGGGTTGTGTTGCCATGGTAACCACGGCGTTTTGTAGCCATGGCAATTATGGGGTTCTGTTGCCATGGAAACCATGGCGTTTTGTTGCCATGGCAACTATGGGGTTCTGTTGCCATGGCAACCATGGGGTAGTGTTTCCATGGCAACCATGGGGTTGTGTTGCCATGATAACTATGGGGTTGGGTTGCTATGGTAACCATGGGTTGTGTTGCCATGGTAACCATGGCGTTTTGTTGCCATGGCAACTATGGGGTTCTGTTGCCATGGCAACCATGGGGTAGTGTTTCCATGGCAACTAGGGGGTTCTGTTGCCATGGTAACCATGGGGTTGGGTTGCCATGGCAACCATGGGGTTCTGTTGCCATGGTAACCATGGGGTTGGGTTGCCATGGCAACCATGGGGTTGTGTTGCCATGGTAACCATGGGGTTGGGTTGCCATGGCAACTATGGTGTTCTGTTGCCATGGTAACCATGGGGTTCTGTTGCCATGGAAACCATGGGGTTGGGTTGCCATGGCAACCATGGGGTTGTGTTGCCATGGTAACGATGGGGTTGTGCTGCCATGGTAACTATGGGGTTGGGTTGCGATGGTAACTATGGGGTTGGGTTGCGATGGTAACCATGCGGTTGTGTTGCCATGGTAACCATGGGGTTGGGTTGCCATGGCAACCATGGGGTTGTGTTGCCATGGTAACCATGGCATTTGTTGCCATGGCAACTATGGGTTTCTGTTGCCATGGCAACCATGGGGTAGCGTTTCCATGGCAACCATGGGGTTGTGTTGCCATGGAAACGATGGGGTTGGGTTGCCATGGCATCCACGGGGTTGTTTTGCCATGGGAACCATGGGGTTGTGTTGCCATGGTAACCATGGGGTTGCGTTGCCATGGCAAGCACGGGGTTGTGTTGCCATGGGAAACATGGGGTTGTGTTGCCATGGTAACCCTGGGGTTGTGTTGCCATGACAACCATGGGGTAGTGTTGCCATGGTAACGATGGGGTTGTGTTGCTATGGAAACTATGGGGTTTAGTTGCCATGGCAACCATGGGGTTGAGATGCCGTGGTAACCATGCAGTTGGGTTGCCGTGGTAACCATGCGGTGTTGTTGTTGTGGTAACCATGGGGTTGTGTTGCCATGGTAACCATGGGGTTGTGTTGCCATGGAAACCACGGGGTTTGGTTGCTATGGTAACTATGGGGTTCTGTGTCCATGGTAACCATGGGGTTGGGTTGCCATGGTAACCATGGCGTTTAGTTGCCATGGAAACTATGGGGTTGGGTTCCCATGGCAACCATGGTGTTGTGTTGCCATGGTAACCATGGCGTATTGTTGCCATGGCAACTATGGGGTTCTGTTGCCATGGCAACCATGGGGTAGTGTTTCCATGGCAACCATGGGGTTGTGTTGCCATGGTAACTATGGGGTTGGGTTGCTATGGTAACCATGGGTTGTGTTGCCATGGTAACCATGGCGTTTTTTTGCCATGGCAACTATGGGGTTCTGTTGCCATGGCAACCATGGGGTAGTGTTTCCATGGCAACCATGGGGTTGTGTTGCCATGGTAACGATGGGGTTGGCTTGCCATGGCAACCATGGGGTTGTGTTGCCATGGTAACCATGGCGTTTTGTTGCCATGGCAACTATGGGGTTCTGTTGCCATGGCAACCATGGGGTAGTGTTTCCATGGCAACCATGGGGTTGTGTTGCCATGGAAACGATGGGGTTGGGTTGCCATGGCAACCACGGGGTTGTGTTGCCATGGCAACCATGGGGTTGTGTTGCCATGGTAACCATGGTGTTGCGTTGCCATGGCAACCACGGGGTTTGGTTGCCATGGTAACCATGGGGTTGCGTTGCCATGGCAAGCACGGGGTTGTGTTGCCATGGGAATCATGGGGTTGTGTTGCCATGGTAACCATGAGGTTGGGTTGCCATGGCAACCATGGGGTTGTGTTGCCATGGTAACCATGGCGTTTATTTGCCATGGCAGCTACGGGGTTGTGTTGCCATGGTAACTGTGGGGTTGGGTTGCTATGGAAACTATGGGGTTTAGTTGCCATGGCAACCATGGGGTTGAGATGCCGTGGTAACCATGCAGTTCGGTTGCCGCGGTAACCATGCGGTGTTGTTGTTGTGGTAACCATGGGGTTGTGTTGCCATGGTAACCATGGGGTTGGGTTGCCATGGCAACCACGGGGTTTGGTTGCTATGGTAACCATGGGGTTCTGTGTCCATGGTAACCATGGGGTTGGGTTGCCATGGTAACCATGGCGTTTAGTTGCCATGGCAACTATCGGGTTGGGCTGCCATGGCAACCATGGGGTTGTGTTGCCATGGTAACCATGGCGTATTGTTGCCATGGCAACTATGGGGTTCTGTTGCCATGGCAACCATGGGGTAGTGTTTCCATGGCAACCATGGGGTTGTGTTGCCAGGGTAACTATGGGGTTGGTTTGCTATGGAAACTATGGGGTTTAGATGCCTTGGCAACCATGGGGTTGGGTTGCCATGGCAACCATGGGGTTCTGTTGCCATGGTAACCACGGCGTTTTGTAGCCATGGCAATTATGGGGTTCTGTTGCCATGGAAACCATGGCGTTTTGTTGCCATGGCAACTATGGGGTTCTGTTGCCATGGCAACCATGGGGTAGTGTTTCCATGGCAACCATGGGGTTGTGTTGCCATGATAACTATGGGGTTGGGTTGCTATGGTAACCATGGGTTGTGTTGCCATGGTAACCATGGCGTTTTGTTGCCATGGCAACTATGGGGTTCTGTTGCCATGGCAACCATGGGGTAGTGTTTCAATGGCAACTAGGGGGTTCTGTTGCCATGGTAACCATGGGGTTGGGTTGCCATGGCAACCATGGGGTTGTGTTGCCATGGTAACCATGGGGTTGTGCTGCCATGGCAACTATGGGGTTCTGTTGCCATGGCAACCATGGGGTAGTGTTTCCATGGCAACCATGGGGTTGTGTTGCCATGGAAACGATGGGGTTGGGTTGCCATGGCAACCACGGGGTTGTGTTGCCATGGGAACCATGGGGTTGTGTTGCCATGGTAACCATGGTGTTGCGTTGCCATGGCAACCACGGGGTTTGGTTGCCATGGTAACCATAGTGTTGCGTTGCCATGGCAAGCACGGGGTTGTGTTGCCATGGGAAACATGGGGTTGTGTTGCCATGGTAACCATGAGGTTGGGTTGCCATGGCAACCATGGGGTTGTGTTGCCATGGTAACCATGGCGTTTAGTTGCCATGGCAGCTACGGGGTTCTGTTGCCATGGTAACCATGGGGTTGGGTTGCCATGGCAACCATGGGGTTGTGTTGCCATGGTAACGATGGGGTTGTGTTGCCATGGTAACTATGGGGTTGGGTTGCTATGGAAACTATGGGGTTTAGTTGCCATGGCAACCATGGGGTTGAGATTCCGTGGTAACCATGCAGTTGGGTTGCCGCGGTAACCATGCGGTGTTGTTGTTGTGGTAACCATGGGGTTCTGTGTCCATGGTAACCATGGGGTTGGGTTGCCATGGTAACCATGGCGTTTAGTTGCCATGGCAACTATGGGGTTGGGTTGCCACGGCAACCATGGGGTTGTGTTGCCATGGTAACCATGGCGTATTGTTGCCATGGCAACTATGGGGTTCTGTTGCCATGCAAACCATGGGGTAGTGTTTCCATGGCAACCATGGGGTTGTGTTGCCATGATAACTATGGGGTTGGGTTGCTATGGTAACCATGGGTTGTGTTGCCATGGTAACCATGGCGTTTTGTTGCCATGGCAACTATGGGGTTCTGTTGCCATGGCAACCATGGGGTAGTGTTTCCATGGCAACCATGGGATTGTGTTGCCATGGTAACGATGGCGTTGGCTTGCCATGGCAACCACGGTGTTGTGTTGCCATGGGAACCATGGGGTTGTATTGCCATGGTAACCATGGGCTTGTGTTGCCATGGCAACTATGGGGTCCTGTTGCCATGGTAACCATGGGGTAGGGTGGCCATGGCAACCATGGGGTTGTGTTGCCATGGTAACGATGGGGTTGTGTTGCCATGGCAACTATGGGGTTCTGTTGCCATGGTAACCATGGGGTTGGGTTGCCATGGCAACTATGGGGTTTTGTTGCCATGGTAACCATGGCGTTTTTTTGCCATGGCAACTATGGGGTTCTGTTGCCATGGTAACCATGGGGTTAGGTTGCCATGGCAACCATGGGGTTGTGTTGCCATGGTAACCATGGGGTTGTGTTGCCATGGCAACTATGGGGTTGGCTTGCCATGGCAACCATGGGGTTGGGTTGCCATGGCAACCATGGGGTTGTGTTGCCATGGTAACCATGGCGTTTTGTTGCCATGGCAACTAGGGGGTTCTGTTGCCATGGTAACCATGGGGTTGGGTTGCCATGGCAACCATGGGGTTGTGTTGCCATGGTAACGATGGGGTTGTGCTGCCATGGTAACTATGGGGTTCTGTTGCCATGGTAACCACGGGGTTGGGTTGCCACGGCAACCATGGGGTTGTGTTGCCATGGTAACCATGGGGTTGTGTTGCCATGGCAACTATGGGGTTGGCTTGCCATGGCAACCATGGGGTTGTGTTGCCATGGTAACCATGGGGTTGTGTTGCCATGGCAACTATGGGGTTGGCTTGCCATGGCAACCATGGGGTTGGGTTGCCATGGCAACCATGGGGTTGTGTTGCCATGGCATCCGTGGGGTTGTGTTGCCATGGTAACCATGGGGTTGGGTTGCCATGGCAACCGTGGGGTTGTGTTGCCATTGTAACGATGGGGTTGTGCTGCCATGGTAACTATGGGGTTCTGTTGCCATGGTAACCATGGGGTTGGGTTGCCATGGCAACCATGGGGTTGTGTTGCCATGGTAACCATGGGGTTGTGTTGCCATGGCAACCATGGGGTTGGGTTGCCATGGCAACCATGGGGTTGTGTTGCCATGGTAACCATGGGGTTGGGTTGCCATGGCAACTATGGTGTTCTGTTGCCATGGTAACCATGGGGTTCTGTTGCCATGGAAACCATGGGGTTGGGTTGCCATGGCAACCATGGGGTTGTGTTGCCATGGTACCGATGGGGTTGTGCTGCCATGGTAACCATGGGGTTGGGTTGCTATGGTAACTATGGGGTTGGGTTGCGATGGTCACCATGCGGTTGTGTTGCCATGGTAACCATGGGGTTGGGTTGCCATGGCAACCATGGGGTTGTGTTGCCATGGTAACCATGGCGTTTTGTTGCCATGGCAACTATGGGGTTCTGTTGCCATGGCAACCATGGGGTAGTGTTTCCATGGCAACCATGGGGTTGTGTTGCCATGGAAACGATGGGGTTGGGTTGCCATGGCAACCACGGGGTTGTTTTGCCATGGGAACCATGGGGTTGTGTTGCCATGGTAACCATGGGGTTGCGTTGCCATGGCAAGCACGGGGTTGTGTTGCCATGGGAAACATGGGGTTGTGTTGCCATGGTAACCCTGGGATTGTGTTGCCATGGCAACCATGGGGTTGTGTTGCCATGGTAACCATGGGGTTCTGTGTCCATGGTAACCATGGGGTTGGGTTGCCATGGTAACCATGGCGTTTAGTTGCCATGGAAACTATGGGGTTGGGTTGCCATGGCAACCATAGTGTTGTGTTGCCATGGTAACCATGGCGTATTGTTGCCATGGCAACTATGGGGTTCTGTTGCCATGGCAACCATGGGGTAGTGTTTCCATGGCAACCATGGGGTTGTGTTGCCATGGTAACTATGGGGTTGGGTTGCTATGGAAACTATGGGGTTTAGTTGCCTTGGCAACCATGGGGTTGTGTTTCCATGGCAACCACGGCGTTTTGTAACCATGGCAATTATGGGGTTCTGTTTCCATGGCAACCATGGCGTTTTGTTGGCATGGCAACTATGGGGTTCTGTTGCCATGGCAACCATGGGGTAGTGTTTCCATGGCAACCATGGGGTTGTGTTGCCATGGTAGCTATGGGGTTGGGTTGCTATGGTAACCATGGATTGTGTTGCCATGGTAACTATGGCGTTTTGTTGCCATGGCAACTATGGGGTTCTGTTGCCATGGTAACGATGGGGTTGGCTTGCCATGGCAGCCACGGTGTTGTGTTGCCATGGGAACCATGGGGTTGTGTTGCCATGGTAACCATGGGGTTGGGTTGCCATGGCAACCATGGGGTTGTGTTGCCATGGTAACCATGGCGTTTTTTTGCCATGGCAACTATGGGGTTCTGTTGCCATGGTAACCATGGGGTTGGGTTGCCATGGCAACCATGGGGTTGTGTTGCCATGGTAACGATGGGGTTGTGTTGCCATGGTAACTATGGGGTTGTGTTGCTATGGAAACTATGGGGTTTAGTTGCCATGGCAACCATGGGGTTGAGATGCCGTGGTAACCATGCAGTTGGGTTGCCGTGGTAACCATGCGGTGTTGTTGTTGTGGTAACCATGGGGTTGTGTTGCCATGGTAACCGTGGGGTTGGGTTGCCATGGCAACCACGGGGTTTGGTTGCTATGGTAACCATGGGGTTCTGTGTCCATGGTAACCATGGGGTTGGGTTGCCAAGGTAACCATGGCGTTGGGTTGCCATGGTAACCATGGCGTTTAGTTGCCATGGAAACTATGGGGTTGGGTTGCCATGGCAACCATGGGGTTGTGTTGCCATGGTAACCATGGCGTATTGTTGCCATGGCAACTATGGGGTTCTGTTGCCATGGCAACCATGGGGTAGTGTTTCCATGGCAACCATGGGGTTGTGTTGCCATGGAAACGATGGGGTTGGGTTGCCATGGCAACTACGGGGTTGTGTTGCCATGGGAACCATGGGGTTGTGTTGCCATGGTAACCGTGGTGTTGCGTTGCCATGGCAACCACGGGGTTTGGTTGCCATGGCAACCATGGGGTTGTGTTGCCATGGAAACGATGGGGTTGGGTTGCCATGGCAACCACGGGGTTGTGTTGCCATGGGAACCATGCAGTTGGGTTCCCGTGGTAACCATGCGGTGTTGTTTTTGTGGTAACCATGGGGTTGTGTTGCCATGGTAACCATGGGTTTGGGTTGCCATGGCAACCACGGGGTTTGGTTGCTATGGTAACCATGGGGTTCTGTGTCCATGGTAACCATGGGGTTGGGTTGCCATGGTAACCGTGGCGTTTAGTTGCCATGGCAACTATGGGGTTGGGTTGCCATGGCAACCATGGGGTTGTGTTGCCATGGTAACCATGGCGTATTGTTGCCATGGCAACTATGGGGTTCTGTTGCCATGGCAACCATGGGGTAGTGTTTCCATGGCAACCATGGGGTTGTGTTGCCATGGTAACTATGGGGTTGGGTTGCTATGGAAACTATGGGGTTTAGTTGCCTTGGCAACCATGGGGTTGGGTTGCCATGGCAACCATGGGGTTGTGTTGCCATGGTAACCACGGCGTTTTGTAGCCATGGCAATTATGGTGTTCTGTTGCCATGGCAACCATGGCGTTTTTTTGCCATGTCAACTATGGGGTTCTGTTTCCATGGCAACCATGGGGTAGTGTTTCCATGGCAACCATGGGGTTTTGTTGCCATGGTAACTATGGGGTTGGGTTGCTATGGTAACCATGGGTTGTGTTGCCATGGTAACCATGGCGTTTTGTTGCCATTGCAGCTATGGGTTTCTGTTGCCATGGCAACCATGGGGTAGTGTTTCCATGGCAACCATGGGGTAGTGTTTCCATGGCAACCATGGGGTGGTGTTGCCATGGTAACTATGGGGTTGGGTTGCTATGGAAACTATGGGGTTTAGTTGCCTTGGCAACCATGGGGTTGGGTTGCCATGGCAACCATGGGGTTGTGTTGCCATGGTAACCATGGCGTTTTGTTGCCATGGCAACTATGGGGTTCTGTTGCCATGGCAACCATGGCGTTTTGTTGCCATGGCAACTATGGGGTTCTGTTGCCATGGCAACCATGGGGTAGTGTTTCCATGGCAACCATGGGGTGGTGTTGCCATGGTAACTATGGGGTTGGGTTGCTATGGACACTATGGGGTTTAGTTGCCATGGTAACCATGGGGTTGGGTTGCCATGGCAACCATGGGGTTGTGTTGCCATGGTAACCATGGCGTTTTGTTGCCATGGCAACTATGGGTTTCTGTTGCCATGGCAACCATGGGGTAGTGTTTCCATGGCAACCATGGGGTTGTGTTGCCATGGAAACGATGGGGTTGGGTTGCCATGGCAACCACGGGGTTGTGTTGCCATGGGAACCATGGGGTTGTGTTGCCATGGTAACCATGGTGTTGCGTTGCCATGGCAACCACGGGGTTTGGTTGCCATGGTAACCATGGGGTTGCGTTGCCATGGCAAGCACGGGGTTGTGTTGCCATGGGAAACATGGGGTTGTGTTGCCATGGTAACCATGGGGTTGGGTTGCCATGGCAACCATGGGGTTGTGTTGCCATGGTAACCATGGCGTTTAGTTACCATGGCAACTACGGGGTTCTGTTGCCATGGTAACCATGGGGTAGTGTTTCCATGGCAACCATGGGGTTGTGTTGCCATGGGAACCATGGGGTTGAGATGCCGTGGTAACCATGCAGTTGGGTTGCCGTGGTAACCATGGTGTTGGGTTGCCATGGAAACCACGGGGTTTGGTTGCAATGGTAACCATGGGGTTCTGTGTCCATGGTAACCATGGGGTTGTGTTGCCATGGTAACCATGGCGTTTTGTTGCCATGGCAACTATGGGGTTCTGTTGCCATGGCAACCATGGGGTAGTGTTTCCATGACAACCATGGGTTTGTGTTGCCATGGTAACTATGGGGTTGGGTTGCTATGGTAACCATGCGGTTGTGTTGCCATGGCAACCATGGGGTTGTGTTGCCATGGTAACCATGGCGTTTTGTTGCCATGGCAACTATGGGGTTCTGTTGCCATGGCAACCTTGGGGTAGTGTTTCCAAGGCAACCGTGGGGTTGGGTTGCCATGGTAACGATGGGGTTGGGTTGCAATGGTAACCAGGCAGTTCTCTTGGAATGGCAATTATGGGGTTGTGTTGCCATGGTAACGATGGGGTTGTGTTGCCATGGCAATCACGGGGTAGTTTTTCCATGGCAACCATGGGGTTGTGTTGCCATAGTAACGATGGGGTTGGGTTGCCATGACAACCACGGGATTGTGTTGCCATGGGAACCATGGGGTTGTGTTGCCATGTTAACCATGGGGTTGGGTTGCCATGGCAACCACGGGGTTTGGTTACTATGGTAACCGTGGGGTTGTGTTGCCATGGCAACCATGGGGTTGTGTTGCCATGGTAACCATGGCGTTTAGTTGCCATGGCAACTATGGGGTTGTGTTGCCATGGCAACCATGGGGTTGGGTTGCCATGGTAACGATGGGGTTGTGTTGCCATGGTAACTATGGGGTTGGGTTGCTATGGAAACTATGGGGTTTAGTTGCCATGGCAACCATGGTGTTGAGATGCCATGGTAAACATTCAGTTGGGTTGCCGTGGTAACCGTGCGGTTGTGTTGTAGTGGTAACCATGCGGTTGTGTTGCCATGGTAACCATGGGATTGGGTTGCCATGGCAACCACGGGGTTGTGTTGCCATGGTAACCATGGCGTTTTGTTGCCATGGCAGCTATGGGGTTCTGTTGCCATGGTAACCATGGGGTAGTGTTTCCATGGCAACCATGGGGTGGTGTTGCCATGGTAACTATGGGGTTGGGTTGCTATGGAAACTATGGGGTTTAGTTGCCTTGGTAACCATGGGGTTGTGTTGCCATGGCAACCATGGGGTTGTGTTGCCATGATAACCATGGCGTTTTGTTGCCATGGCAACTATGGGGTTCTGTTGCCATGGCAACCATGGGGTAGTGTTTCCATGGCAACCATGGGGTTGTGTTGCCATGGAAACGATGGATTTGGGTTGCCATGGCAACCACGGGGTTTGGTTGCCATGGTAACCATGGGGTTGGGTTGCCATGGCAACCACGGGGTTGTGTTGCCATGGGAACCATGGGGTTGTGTTGCCATGGTAACCATGGGGTTGGGTTGCCATGGGAACCATGGGGTTGTGTTGCCATGGTAACCATGGCGTTTAGTTGCCATGGCAGCTACGGGGTTCTGTTGCCATGGTAACCATGGGGTTGGGTTGCCATGGCAACCATGGGGTTGTGTTGCCATGGTAACCATGGGGTTGTGTTGCCATGGTAACCATGGCGTATTGTTGCCATGGCAACTATGGGGTTCTGTTGCCATGGCAACCATGGGGTAGTGTTTCCATGGCAACCATGGGGTTGTGTTGCCATGGTAACTATGGGGTTGGGTTGCTATGGAAACTATGGGGTTTAGTTGCCTTGGCAACCATGGGGTTGTGTTGCCATGGCAACCATGGGGTTGTGTTGCCATGGTAACGATGGGGTTCTGTTGCCATGGTAACTATGGGGTTGGGTTGCTATGGAAACTATGGGGTTTAGTTGCCATGGCAACCATGGTGTTGAGATGCCATGGTAACCATTCAGTTGGTTTGCCGTGGTAACCATGCGGTTGTGTTGTTGTGGTAACAATGCGGTTGTGTTGCCATGGTAACCATGGGATTGGGTTGCCATGGCAACCACGGGGTTGTGTTGCCATGGTAACCATGGCGTTTTGTTGCCATGGCAACCATGGGGTAGTGTTTCCATGGCAACCATGGGGTGGTGTTGCCATGGTAACTATGGGGTTGGGTTGCTATGGAAACTATGGCGTTGAGTTGCTATGGTAACTATGGGGTTGGGTTGCGATGGTAACTATGCGGATGTGTTGCCATGGTAACCATGGGGTTGGGTTGCCATGGCAACCATGGGGTTGTGTTGCCATGGTAACCATGGCGTTTTGTTGCCATGGCAACTATGGGGTTCTGTTGCCATGGCAACCATGGGGTAGTGTTTCCATGGCAACCATGGGGTGGTGTTGCCATGGTAACTATGGGGTTGGGTTGCTATGGAAACTATGGGGTTTAGTTGCCATGGTAACCATGGGGTTGGGTTGCCATGGCAACCATGGGGTTGTGTTGCCATGGTAACCATGGCGTTTTGTTACCATGGCAACTATGGGGTTCTGTTGCCATGGCAACCATGGGGTAGTGTTTCCATGGCAACCATGGGGTTGTGTTGCCATGGAAACGATGGGGTTGGGTTGCTATGGAAACTATGGGGTTTAGTTGCCTTGGCAACCATGGGGTTGCGTTGCCATGGCAAGCACGGGGTTGTGTTGCCATGGCAACCATGGGGTTGTGTTGCCATGGAAACGATGGGGTTGGGTTGCCATGGCAACCACGGTGTTGTGTTGCCATGGGAACCATGGGGGTGTGTTGCCATGGTAACCATGGGGTTGGGTTGCCATGGCAACCACGGGGTTTGGTTGCTATGGTAACCATGGCGTTCTGTGTCCATGGTAACCATGGGGTTGGGTTGCCATGGTAACCATGGCGTTTAGTTGCCATGGCAACTATGGGGTTGGGTTGCCATGGCAACCATGGGGTTGTGTTGCCATGGTAACCATGGCGTATTGTTGCCATGGCAACTATGGGGTTCTGTTGCCATGGCAACCATGGGGTAGTGTTTCCATGGCAACCATGGGGTTGTGTTGCCATGGTAACTATGGGGTTGGGTTGCTATGGAAACTATGGGGTTTAGTTGCCTTGGCAACCATGGGGTTGGGTTGCCATGGCAACCATGGGGTTGTGTTGCCATGGTAACCACGGCGTTTTGTAGCCATGGCAATTATGGGGTTCTGTTGCCATGGCAACCATGGCGTTTTGTTGCCATGGCAACTATGGGGTTCTGTTGCCATGGCAACCATGGGGTAGTGTTTCCATGGCAACCATGGGGTTTTGTTGCCATGATAACTATGGGGTTGGGTTGCTATGGTAACCATGGGTTGTGTTGCCATGGTAACCATGGCGTTTTGTTGCCATGGCAACTATGGGGTTGGGTTGCCATGGCAACCATGGGGTTGTGTTGCCATGGTAACGATGGGGTTGGCTTGCCATGGCAACCACGGTGTTGTGTTGCCATGGGAACCATGGGGTTGTGTTGCCATGGTAACTATGGGGTTGGGTTGCCATGGCAACCATGGCGTTGTGTTGCCATGGTAACGATGGGGTTGTGTTGCCATGGCAACTATGGTGTTCTGTTGCCATGGTAACCATGGGGTTGGGTTGCCATGGCAACTATGGGGTTGTGTTGCCATGGTAACCATGGCGTTTTGTTGCCAGGGCAATTATGGGGTTCTGTTGCCATGGTAACCATGGGGTTGGGTTGCCATGGCAACCATGGAGTTGTGTTGCCATGGTAACGATGGGGTTGTGCTGCCATGGTAACCATGGGGTTGGCTTGCCATGGCAACCATGCGGTGGGGTTGCCATGGCAACCATGGGGTTGTGTTGCCATGGTAACCATGGGGTTGTGTTGCCATGGCAACTATGGGGTTGGCTTGCCATGGCAACCATGGGGTTGGGTTGCCATGGCAACCATGGGGTTGTGTTGCCATGGTAACCATGGCGTTTTGTTGCCATGGCAACTATGGGGTTCTGTTGCCATGGTAACCATGGGGTTGGGTTGCCATGGCAACCATGGGGTTGTGTTGCCATGGTAACGATGGGGTTGTGCTGCCAAGGTAACTATGGGGTTCTGTTGCCATGGTAACCATGGGGTTGGTTTGCCATGGCAGCCATGGGGTTGTGTTGCCATGGTAACGATGGGGTTGTGCTGCCATGGTAACTATGGGGTTCTGTTGCCATGGTAACCATGGGGTTGGGTTGCCATGGCAACCATGGGGTTGTGTTGCCATGGTAACCATGGGGTTGTGTTGCCATGGCAACTATGGGGTTGGCTTGCCATGGTAACCATGGGGTTGTGTTGCCATGGAAACCATGGGGTTGGGTTGCCATGGCAACCATGGGGTTGTGTTGCCATGGTAACGATGGGGTTGTGTTGCCATGGTAACTATGGGGTTGGGTTGCGACGGTAACTATGGGGTTGGGTTGCGATGGTAACCATGCGGTTGTGTTGCCATGGTAACCATGCAGTTGGGTTCCCGTGGTAACCATGCGGTGTTGTTTTTGTGGTAACCATGGGGTTGTGTTGCCATGGTAACCATGGGGTTGGGTTGCCATGGCAACCACGGGGTTTGGTTGCTATGGTAACCATGGGGTTCTGTGTCCATGGTAACCATGGGGTTGGGTTGCCATGGTAACCATGGCGTTTAGTTGCCATGGCAACTATGGGGTTGGGTTGCCATGGCAACCATGGGGTTGTGTTGCCATGGTAACCATGGCGTATTGTTGCCATGGGAACTATGGGGTTCTGTTGCCATGGCAACCATGGGGTAGTGTTTCCATGGCAACCATGGGGTTGTATTGCCATGGTAACTATGGGGTTGGGTTGCTATGGAAACTATGGGGTTTAGTTGCCTTGGCAACCATGGGGTTGGGTTGACATGGCAACCATGGGGTTGTGTTCCCATGGTAACGATGGGGTTCTGTTGCCATGGTAACTATGGGGTTGGGTTGCTATGGAAACTATGGGGTTTAGTTGCCATGGCAACCATGGTGTTGAGATGCCATGGTAACCATTCAGTTGGGTTGCCGTGGTAACCATGCGGTTGTGTTGTAGTGGTAACCATGCGGTTGTGTTGCCATGGTAACCATGGGATTGGGTTGCCATGGCAACCACAGGGTTGTGTTGCCATGGTAACCATGGCGTTTTGTTGCCATGGCAACCATGGTGTTCCGTTGCCATGGCAACCATGGGGTAGTGTTTCCATGGCAACCATGGGTTGGTGTTGCCATGGTAACTATGGGGTTGGGTTGCTATGGAAACTATGGGGTTTAGTTGCCTTGGCAACCATGGGGTTGGGTTTCCATGGCAACCATGGGGTTGTGTTGCCATGGTAACCATGGCGTTTTGTTGCCATGGCAACTATGGGGTTCTGTTGCCATGGCAACCATGGCGTTTTGTTGCCATGGCAACTATGGGGTTCTGTTGCCATGGCAACCATGGGGTAGTGTTTCCATGGCAACCATGGGGTGGTGTTGCCATGGTAACTATGGGGTTGGGTTGCTATGGAAACTATGGGGTTTAGTTGCCATGGTAACCATAGGGTTGGGTTGCCATGGCAACCATGGGGTTGTGTTGCCATGGTAACCATGGCGTTTTGTTGCCATGGCAACTATGGGGTTGTGTTGCCATGGCAACCACGGCGTTTTGTAGCCATGGCAATTATGGGGTTCTGTTGCCATGGCAACCATGGCGTTTTGTTGCCATGGCAACTATGGGGTTCTGTTGCCATGGCAACCATGGGGTAGTGTTTCCATGGCAACCATGGGGTTGTGTTGCCATGGTAACTATGGGGTTGGGTTGCTATGGTAACCATGGGTTGTGTTGCCATGGTAACCATGGCGTTTTGTTGCCATGGCAACTATGGGGTTCTGTTGCCATGGCAACCATGGGGTAGTGTTTCCATGGCAACCATGGGGTTGTGTTGCCATGGTAACGATGGGGTTGGCTTGCCATGGCAACCATGGGGTTGTGTTGCCATGGTAACCATGGCGTTTTGTTGCCATGGCAACTATGGGGTTCTGTTGCCATGGCAACCATGGGGTAGTGTTTCCATGGCAACCATGGGGTTGTGTTGCCATGGAAACGATGGGGTTGGGTTGCCATGGCAACCACGGGGTTGTGTTGCCATGGGAACCATGGGGTTGTGTTGCCATGGTAACCATCGTGTTGCGTTGCCATGGCAACCACGGGGTTTGGTTGCCATGGTAACCATGGGGTTGCGTTGCCATGGCAAGCACGGGGTTGTGTTGCCATGGGAAACATGGGGTTGTGTTGCCATGGTAACCATGAGGTTGGGTTGCCATGGCAACCATGGGGTTGTGTTGCCATGGTAACCATGGCGTTTAGTTGCCATGGCAGCTACGGGGTTCTGTTGCCATGGTAACCATGGGGTTGGGTTGCCATGGCAACCATGGGGTTGTGTTGCCATGGTAACGATGGGGTTGTGTTGCCATGGTAACTATGGGGTTGGGTTGCTATGGAAACTATGGGGTTTAGTTGCCATGGCAACCATGGGGTTGAGATGCCGTGGTAACCATGCAGTTGGGTTGCCGCGGTAACCATGCGGTGTTGTTGTTGTGGTAACCATGGGGTTGTGTTGCCATGGCAAGCACGGGGTTGTGTTGCCATGGGAAACATGGGGTTGTGTTGCCATGGTAACCATGAGGTTGGGTTGCCATGGCAACCATGGGGTTGTGTTGCCATGGTAACCATGGCGTTTAGTTGCCATGGCAGCTACGGGGTTCTGTTCCCATGGTAACCATGGGGTTGGGTTGCCATGGCAACCATGGGGTTGTGTTGCCATGGTAACGATGGGGTTGTGTTGCCATGGTAACTATGGGGTTGTGTTGCAGTGGAAACTATGGGGTTTAGTTGCCATGGCAACCGTGGGGTTGAGATGCCGTGGTAACCATGCAGTTGGGTTGCCGTGGTAACCATGCGGTGTTGTTGTTGTGGTAACCATGGGGTTGTGTTGTCATGGTAACCATGGGGTTGGGTTGCCATGGCAACCACGGGGTTTGGTTGCTATGGTAACCGTGGGGTTCTGTGTCCATGGTAACCATGGAGTTGGGTTGCCATGGTAACCATGGCGTTTAGTTGCCATGGAAACTATGGGGTTGGGTTGCCATGGCAACCATGGGGTTGTGTTGCCATGGTAACCATGGCGCATTGTTAACATGGCAACTATGGGGTTCTGTTGCCATGGCAACCATGGGGTAGTGTTTCCATGGCAACCATGGGGTTGTGTTGCCATGGTAACTATGGGGTTGGGTTGCTATGGACACTATGGTGTTTAGTTGCCTTGGCAACCATGGGGTTGGGTTGCCATGGCAACCATGGGGTTGTGTTGCCATGGTAACCATGGCGTTTTGTTGCCATGCCAACTATGTTGTTCTGTTGCCATGGCAACTATGGGGTAGTGTTTCCATGGCAACAATGGGGTTGTGTTGCCATGGTAACGATGGGGTTGGGTTGCTATGGTAACCATGCGGTTGTGTTGCCATTGTAACCAGGGGGTTGGGTTGCCATGGCAACCATGGGGTTGTGTTGCCATGGTAACCATGGCGTTTTGTTGCCATGGCAACTATGGGGTTCTGTTGCCATGGTAACCATGGGGTTGGGTTGCCATGGCAACCATGGGGTTGTGTTGCCATGGTAACGATGGGGTTGCGCTGCCATGGTAACTATGGGGTTGGGTTGCTATGGTAACTATGGGGTTGGGTTGCGATGGTAAGCATGCGGTTGTGTTGCCATGGTAACCATGGGGTTGGGTTGCCATGGCAACCATGGGGTTGTGTTGCCATGGTAACCATGGCGTTTTGTTGCCATGGCAACTATCGGGTTCTGTTGCCATGGCAACCATGGGGTAGTGTTTCCATGGAAACCATGGGGTTGTGTTGCCATGGAAACGATGGGGTTGGGTTGCCATGGCAACCACGGGGTTGTGTTGCCATGGGAACCATGGGGTTGTGTTGCCATGGTAACCATGGTGTTGCGTTGCCATGGCAACCACGGGGTTTGGTTGCCATGGTAACCATGGGGTTGCGTTGCCATGGCAAGCACGGGGTTGTGTTGCCATGGGAAACATGGGGTTGTGTTGCCATGATAACCATGGCGTTTAGTTGCCATGGCAGCTACGGGGTTCTGTTGCCATGGTAACCATGGGGTTGGGTTGCCATGGCAACCGTGGGGTTTTGTTGCCATGGTAACGATGGGCTTGTGTTGCCATGGTAACTATGGGGTTGTGTTGCTATGGAAACTATGGGGTTTAGTTGCCATGGCAACCATGGGGTTGAGGTGCCGTGGTAACCATGCAGTTGGGTTGCCGTGGTAACCATGCGGTGTTGTTGTTGTGGTAACCATGGGGTTGTGTTTCCATGGTAACCGTGGGGTTGGGTTGCCATGGAAACCACGGGGTTTGGTTGCTATGGTAACCATGGGGTTCTGTGTCCATGGTAACCATGGGGTTGGGTTGCCATGGCAACTATGGGGTTCTGTTGCCATGGCAACCATGGGGTAGTGTTTCCATGGCAACCATGGGGTTGTGTTGCCATGGTAACCATGGCGTATTGTTGCCATGGCAACTATGGGGTTCTGTTGCCATGGCAACCATGGGGTAGTGTTTCCATGGCAACCATGGGGTTGTGTTGTCATGGTAACCATGGGGTTGGGTTGCTATGATAACCATGGGGTTTAGTTGCCGTGGCAACCATGGGGTTGTGTTGCCATGGTAACCATGGCGTTTTGTTGCCATGGCAACTATGGGGTTCTGTTGCCATGGCAACCATGGGGTAGTGTTTCCATGGCAACCATGGCGTTGTGTTGCCATGGAAACGATGGGGTTGGGTTGCCATGGGAACCATGGGGTTGGCTTGCCATGGTAACCGTGGTGTTGCGTTGCCATGGCAACCACGGAGTTTGGTTGCCATGGCAACCATGGGGTTGTGTTGCCATGGAAACGATGGGGTTGGGTTGCCATGGCAACCACGGGGTTGTGTTGCCATGGGAACCATGCAGTTGGGTTCCCGTGGTAACCATGCGGTGTTGTTTTTGTGGTAACCATGGGGTTGTGTTGCCATGGTAACCATGGGGTTGGGTTGCCATGGCAACCACGGGGTTTGGTTGCTATGGTAACCATGGGGTTCTGTGTCCATGGTAACCATGGGGTTGGGTTGCCATGGTAACCATGGCGTTTAGTTGCCATGGCAACTATGGGGTTGGGTTGCCATGGCAACCATGGGGTTGTGTTGCCATGGTAATAATGGCGTATTCTTGCCATGGCAACTATGGGGTTCTGTTGCCATGGCAACCATGGGGTAGTGTTTCCATGGCAACCATGGGGTTGTGTTGCCATGGTAACTATGGGGTTGGGTTGCTATGGAAACTATGGGGTTTAGTTGCCATGGGAAACATGGGGTTGTGTTGCCATGGTAACCATGGGGTTGGATTGCCATGGCAACCATGGGGTTGTGTTGTCATGGTAACCAAGGCGTTTAGTTGCCATGGCAGCTACGGGGTTCTGTTGCCATGGTAACCATGGGGTTGGGTTGCCATGGCAACCATGGGGTTGTGTTGCCATGGTAACGATGGGGTTGTGTTGCCATGGTAACCACGGGGTTTGGTTGCTGTGGTAACCATGGGTTTCTGTGTCCATGGTAACCAAGGGGTTGGGTTGCCATGGTAACCATGGCGTTTAGTTGCCATGGCAACTATGGGGTTGGGTTGCCATGGCAACCATGGGGTAGTGTTTCCATGGCAACCATGGGGTTGTGTTGCCATGGTGTCTATGGGGTTGGGTTGCTATGGAAACTATGGGGTTTAGTTGCCTTGGCAACCATGGGGTTGGGTTGCCATGGCAACAATGGGGTTGTGTTGCCATGGCAACCACGGCGTTTTGTAGCCATGGCAATTATGTGGTTCTGTTGCCATGGCAACCATGGCGTTTTGTTGCCATGGCAACTATGGGGTTCTGTTGCCATGGAAACCATGGCGTTTTGTTGCCATGGCAACTATGGGGTTCTGTAGCCATGGCAACCATGGGGTAGTGTTTCCATGGCAACCATGGGGTTGTGTTGCCATGGTAACTATGGGGTTGGGTTGCTATGGTAACCATGGGTTGTGTTGCCATGGTAACGATGGGGTTGGCTTGCCATGGCAACCACGGTGTTGTGTTGCCATGGGAACCATGGGGTTGTGTTGCCATGGTAACCATGGGGTTGGGTTAGCATGGCAACCACGGGGATTGGTTGCTATGGTAACCATGGGGTTCTGTGTCCATGGTAACCATGGGGTTTGGTTGCCATGGTAACCATGGCGTTTTGTTGCCATGGCAACTATGGGGTTGGGTTTCCATGGCAACCATGGGGTTGTGTTGCCATGGTAACCATGGCGTTTTGTTGCCATGGCAACTATGGGGTTCTGTTGCCATGGCAACCATGGGGTAGTGTTTCCATGGCAACCATGGGGTTGTGTTGCCATGGTAACTATTGGGTTGGGTTGCTATGGAAACTATGGGGTTTAGTTGCCTTGGCAACCATGGGGTTGGGTTGCCATGGCAACCATGGGGTTGTGTTGCCATGGTAACCATGGCGTTTTGTTGCCATTGGAACTAAGTTGGTCTGTTACCATGGCAACCATGGCGTTTTGTTGCCATGGCAACTATGGGGTTCTGTTGCCATGGTAACCATGGGGTTGGGTTGCCATGGCAACCATGGGGTTGTGTTGCCATGGTAACGATGGTGTTGTGCTGCCATGGTAACTATGGGGTTCTGTTGCCATGGTAACCATGGGGTTGGGTTGCCATGGTAACCATGGGGTTGTGTTGCCATGGCAACTATGCGGTTGGCTTGCCATGGCAACCATGGGGTTGTGTTGCCATGGCAACCATGGGGTTGTGTTGCCATGGTAACCATGGGGTTGGGTTGCCATGGCAGCCATGGGGTTGTGTTGCCATGGTAACCATGGGGTTGTGCTGCCATGGTAACTATGGGGTTCTGTTGCCATGGTAACCATGGGGTTGGGTTGCCATGGCAACCATGGGGTTTTGTTTTGCCATGGCAACTATGGGGTTCTGTTGCCATGGTAACCATGGGGTTGGGTTGCCATGGCAACCATGGGGTTGTGTTGCCATGGTAACGATGGGGTTGTGCTGCCATGGTAACTATGGGGTTGGGTTGCTATGGTAACTATGGGGTTGGGTTGCTATGGTAACCATGCGGTTGTGTTGCCATGGTAACCATGGGGTTGGGTTGCCATGGCAACCATGGGGTTGTGTTGCCATGGTAACCATGGCGTTTTGTTGCCATGGCAACTATGGGGTTCTGTTGGCATGGCAACCATGGGGTAGTGTTTCCATGGCAACCATGGGGTTGTGTTGCCATGGAAACGATGGGGTTGGGTTGCCATGGCAACCACGGGGTTGTTTTGCCTTGGGAACCATGGGGTTGTGTTGCCATGGTAACCATGGGGTTGCGTTGCCATGGCAAGCACGGGGTTGTGTTGCCATGGGAAACATGGGGTTGTGTTGCCATGGTAACCCTGGGGTTGTGTTGCCATGGCAACCATGGGGTTGTGTTGCCATGGTAACCATGGCGTTTAGTTGCCATGGCAGCTACGGGGTTCTGTTGCCATGGTAACCATGGGGTTGGGTTGCCATGGCAACGATGGGGTTGTGTTGCTATGGAAACTATGGGGTTTAGTTGCCATGGCAACCATAGGGTTGAGATGCCGTGGTAACCATGCAGTTGGGTTGCCGTGGTAACCATGCGGTGTTGTTGTTGTGGTAACCATGGGGTTGTGTTGCCATGGTAACCATGGGGTTGTGTTGCCATGGCAACCACGGGGTTTGGTTGCTATGGTAACTATGGGGTTCTGTGTCCATGGTAACCATGGGGTTGGGTTGCCATGGTAACCATGGCGTTTAGTTGCCATGGCAACTATGGGGTTGGGTTGCCATGGCAACCATGGGGTTGTGTTGCCATGGTAACCATGGCGTATTGTTGCCATGGCAACTATGGGGTTCTGTTGCCATGGCAACCATGGGGTAGTGTTTCCATGGCAACCATGGGGTTGTGTTGCCATGGTAACTATGGGGTTGGGTTGCTATGGAAACTATGGGGTTTAGTTGCCTTGGCAACCATGGGGTTGTGTTTCCATGGCAACCACGGCGTTTTGTAGCCATGGCAATTATGGGGTTCTGTTGCCATGGCAACCATGGCGTTATGTTGGCATGGCAACTATGGGGTTCTGTTGCCTTGGCAACCATGGGGTAGTGTTTCCATGGCAACCACGACGTTTTGTAGCCATGGCAATTATGGGGTTCTGTTGCCATGGCAACCATGGCGTTTTGTTGGCATGGCAACTATGGGGTTCTGTTGCCTTGGTAACCATGGGGTAGTGTTTCCATGGCAACCATGGGGTTGTGTTGCCATGGTAACTATGGGGTTGGGTTGCTATGGTAACCATGGATTGTGTTGCCATGGTAACTATGGCGTTTTGTTGCCATGGCAACTATGGGGTTCTGTTGCCATGGTAACGATGGGGTTGGCTTGCCATGGCAGCCACGGTGTTGTGTTGCCATGGGAACCATGGGGTTGTGTTGCCATGGTAACCATGGGGTTGGGTTGCCATGGCAACCATGGGGTTGTGTTGCCATGGTAACCATGGCGTTTTGTTGCCATGGCAACCATGGGGTTCTGTTGCCATGGTAACCATGGGGTTGGGTTGCCATGGCAACCATGGGGTTGTGTTGCCATGGTAACGATGGGGTTGTGCTGCCATGGTAACTATGGGGTTGGGTTGCTATGGTAACTATGGGGTTGGGTTGCGATGGTAACTATGCGGATGTGTTGCCATGGTAACCATGGGGTTGGGTTGCCATGGCAACCATGGGGTTGTGTTGCCATGGTAACCATGGCGTTTTGTTGCCATGGCAACTATCGGGTTCTGTTGCCATGGCAACCATGGGGTAGTGTTTCCATGGCAACCATGGGGTTGTGTTGCCATGGAAACGATGGGGTTGGGTTGCCATGGCAACCACGGGGTTGTGTTGCCATGGGAGCCATGGGGTTGTGTTGCCATGGTAACCATGGGGTTGGGTTGCCATGGCAACCATGGGGTTGTGTTGCCATGGTAACCATGGGGTTCTGTGTCCATGGTAACCAAGGGGTTGGGTTGCCATGGTAACCATGGCGTTTAGTTGCCATGGCAACTATGGGGTTGGGTTGCCATGGCAACCATGGGGTAGTGTTTCCATGGCAACCATGGGATTGTGTTGCCATGGTAACTATGGGGTTGGGTTGCTATGGAAACTATGGGGTTTAGTTGCCTTGGCAACCATGGGGTTGGGTTGCCATGGCAACCATGGGGTTCTGTGTCCATGGTAACCATGGGGTTGGGTTGCCATGGTAACCATGGCGTTTAGTTGCCATGGCAACTATGGGGTTGTGTTGCCATGGTAACGATGGGGTTGGGTTGCTATTGTAACCATGCGGTTGTGTTGCCATTGTAACCAGGGGGTTGGGTTGCCATGGCAACCATGGGGTTGTGTTGCCATGGTAACCATGGCGTTTTGTTGCCATGGCAACTATGGGGTTCTGTTGCCATGGTAACCATGGGGTTGGGTTGCCATGGCAACCATGGGGTTGTGTTGCCATGGTAACGATGGGGTTGTGCTGCCATGGTAACTATGGGGTTGGGTTGCCATGGTAACTATGGGGTTGGGTTGCGATGGTAACCATGCGGTTGTGTTGCCATGGTAACCATGGGGTTGGGTTGCCATGGCAACCATGGGGTTGTGTTGCCATGGTAACCATGGCGTTTTGTTGCCATGGCAACTATGGGGTTCTGTTGCCATGGCAACCATGGGGTAGTGTTTCCATGGCAACCATGGGGTTGTGTTGCCATGGAAACGATGGGGTTGGGTTGCCATGGCAACCACGGGGTTGTGTTGCCATGGGAACCATGGGGTTGTGTTGCCATGGTAACCATGGTGTTGCGTTGCCATGGCAACCACGGGGTTTGGTTGCCATGGTAACCATGGGGTTGCGTTGCCATGGCAAGCACGGGGTTGTGTTGCCATGGGAAACATGGGGTTGTGTTGCCATGGTAACCATGGCGTTTAGTTGCCATGGGAGCTACGGGGTTCTGTTGCCATGGTAACCATGGGGTTGGGTTGCCATGGCAACCGTGGGGTTTTGTTGCCATGGTAACGATGGGCTTGTGTTGCCATGGTAACTATGGGGTTGTGTTGCTATGGAAACTATGGGGTTTAGTTGCCATGGCAACCATGGGGTTGAGATGCCGTGGTAACCATGCAGTTGGGTTGCCGTGGTAACCATGCGGTGTTGTTGTTGTGGTAACCATGGGGTTGTGTTTCCATGGTAACCGTGGGGTTGGGTTGCCATGGCAACCACGGGGTTTGGTTGCTATGGTAACCATGGGGTTCTGTGTCCATGGTAACCATGGGGTTGGGTTGCCATGGTAACCATGGCGTTTAGTTGCCATGGAAACTATGGGGTTGGGTTGCCATGGCAACCATGGGGTTGTGTTGCCATGGTAACCATGGCGTATTGTTGCCATGGCAACTATGGGGTTCTGTTGCCATGGCAACCATGGGGTTTGGTTGCCATGGCAACCATGGGGTTGTGTTGTCATGGTAACAATGGGGTTGGGTTGCTATGATAACCATGGGGTTTAGTTGCCATGGCAACCATGGGGTTGTGTTTCCATGGTAACCATGGCGTTTTGTTGCCATGGCAACTACGGGGTTCTGTTGCCATGGCAACCATGGGGCAGTGTTTCCATGGCAACCATGGGGTTGTGTTGCCATGGAAACGATGGGGTTGGGTTGCCATGGCAACCACGGGGTTGTGTTGCCATGGGAACCATGGGGTTGTGTTGCCATGGTAACCGTGGTGTTGCGTTGCCATGGCAACCACGGAGTTTGGTTGCCATGGCAACCATGGGGTTGTGTTGCCATGGAAACGATGGGGTTGTGTTGCCATGGTAACTATGGGGTTGGGTTGCTATGGAAACTATGGGGTTTAGTTGCCTTGGCAACCATGGGGTTGGGTTGCCATGGCAACCATGGGGTTGTGTTGCCATGGTAACCACGGCGTTTTGTAGCCATGGCAATTATGGGGTTCTGTTGCCATGGCAACCATGGCGTTTTTTTGCCATGTCAACTATGGGGTTCTGTTGCCATGGCAACCCTGGGGTAGTGTTTCCATGGCAACCATGGGGTTTTGTTGCCATGGTAACTATGGGGTTGGGTTGCTATGGTAACCATGGGTTGTGTTGCCATGGTAACCATGGCGTTTTGTTGCCATGGCAGCTATGGGGTTCTGTTGCCATGGCAACCATGGGGTAGTGTTTCCATGGCAACCATGGGGTGGTGTTGCCATGGTAACTATGGGGTTGGGTTGCTATGGAAACTATGGGGTTTAGTTGCCTTGGCAACCATGGGGTTGGGTTGCCATGGCAACCATGGGGTTGTGTTGCCATGGTAACCATGGCGTTTTGTTGCCATGGCAACTATGGGGTTCTGTTGCCATGGCAACCATGGCGTTTTGTTGCCATGGCAACTATGGGGTTCTGTTGCCATGGCAACCATGGGGTAGTGTTTCCATGGCAACCATGGGGTGGTGTTGCCATGGTAACTATGGGGTTGGGTTGCTATGGAAACTATGGGGTTTAGTTGCCATGGTAACCATGGGGTTGGGTTGCCATGGCAACCATGGGGTTGTGTTGCCATGGTAACCATGGCGTTTTGTTGCCATGGCAACTATGGGTTTCTGTTGCCATGGCAACCATGGGGTAGTGTTTCCATGGCAATCATGGGGTTGTGTTGCCATGGAAACAATGGGGTTGGGTTGCCATGGCAACCACGGGGTTGTGTTGCCATGGGAACCATGGGGTTGTGTTGCCATTGTAACCATGGTGTTGCGTTGCCATGGCAACCACGGGGTTTGGTTGCCATGGTAACCATGGGGTTGCGTTGCCATGGCAAGCACGGGGTTGTGTTGCCATGGGAAACATGGGGTTGTGTTGCCATGGTAACCATGGGGTTGGGTTGCCATGGCAACCATGGGGTTGTGTTGCCATGGTAACCATGGCGTTTAGTTACCATGGCAGCTACGGGGTTCTGTTGCCATGGTAACCATGGGGTAGTGTTTCCATGGCAACCATGGGGTTGTGTTGCCATGGGAAACATGGGGTTGTGTTGCCATGGTAACCATGGCGTTTAGTTGCCATGGCAGCTACGGGGTTCTGTTGCCATGGTAACCATGGGGTTGGGTTGCCATGGCAACCGTGGGGTTTTGTTGCCATGGTAACGATGGGCTTGTGTTGCCATGGTAACTATGGGGTTGTGTTGCTATGGAAACTATGGGGTTTAGTTGCCATGGCAACCATGGGGTTGAGATGCCGTGGTAACCATGCAGTTGGGTTGCCGTGGTAACCATGCGGTGTTGTTGTTGTGGTAACCATGGGGTTGTGTTTCCATGGTAACCGTGGGGTTGGGTTGCCATGGCAACCACGGGGTTTGGTTGCTATGGTAACCATGGGGTTCTGTGTCCATGGTAACCATGGGGTTGGGTTGCCATGGTAACCATGGCGTTTAGTTGCCATGGAAACTATGGGGTTGGGTTGCCATGGCAACCATGGGGTTGTGTTGCCATGGTAACCATGGCGTATTGTTGCCATGGCAACTATGGGGTTCTGTTGCCATGGCAACCATGGGGTTTGGTTGCCATGGCAACCATGGGGTTGTGTTGTCATGGTAACAATGGGGTTGGGTTGCTATGATAACCATGGGGTTTAGTTGCCATGGCAACCATGGGGTTGTGTTTCCATGGTAACCATGGCGTTTTGTTGCCATGGCAACTATGGGGTTCTGTTGCCATGGCAACCATGGGGTAGTGTTTCCATGGCAACCATGGCGATGTGTTGCCATGGAAACGATTGGGTTGGGTTGCCATGGCAACCACGGGGTTGTGTTGCCATGGGAACCATGGGGTTGGCTTGCCATGGTAACCGTGGTGTTGCGTTGCCATGGCAACCACGGAGTTTGGTTGCCATGGCAACCATGGGGTTGTGTTGCCATGGAAACGATGGGGTTGGGTTGCCATGGCAACCACGGGGTTGTGTTGCCATGGGAACCATGCAGTTGGGTTCCCGTGGTAACCATGCGGTGTTGTTTTTGTGGTAACCATGGGTTTGTGTTGCCATGGTAACCATGGGGTTGGGTTGCCATGGCAACCACGGGGTTTGGTTGCTATGGTAACCATGGGGTTCTGTGTCCATGGTAACCATGGGGTTGGGTTGCCATGGTAACCATGGCGTTTAGTTGCCATGGCAACTATGGGGTTGGGTTGCCATGGCAACCATGGGGTTGTGTTGCCATGGTAACCATGGCGTATTCTTGCCATGGCAACTATGGGGTTCTGTTGCCATGGCAACCATGGCGTTTTTTTGCCATGTCAACTATGGGGTTCTGTTGCCATGGCAACCCTGGGGTAGTGTTTCCATGGCAACCATGGGGTTTTGTTGCCATGGTAACTATGGGGTTGGGTTGCTATGGTAACCATGGGTTGTGTTGCCATGGTAACCACGGCGTTTTGTTGCCATGGCAGCTATGGGGTTGTGTTGCCATGGTAACCATGGGGTAGTGTTTCCATGGCAACCATGGGGTAGTGTTTCCATGGCAACCATGGGGTGGTGTTGCCATGGTAACTATGGGGTTGGGTTGCTATGGAAACTATGGGGTTTAGTTGCCTTGGCAACCATGGGGTTGGGTTGCCATGGCAACCATGGGGTTGTGTTGCCATGGTAACCATGGCGTTTTGTTGCCATGGCAACTATGGGGTTCTGTTGCCATGGCAACCATGGCGTTTTGTTGCCATGGCAACTATGGGGTTCTGTTGCCATGGCAACCATGGGGTAGTGTTTCCATGGTAACCATGGGGTGGTGTTGCCATGGTAACTATGGGGTTGGGTTGCTATGGAAACTATGGGGTTTAGTTGCCATGGTAACCATGGGGTTGGGTTGCCATGGCAACCATGGGGTTGTGTTGCCATGGTAACCATGGCGTTTTGTTGCCATGGCAACTATGGGTTTCTGTTGCCATGGCAACCATGGGGTAGTGTTTCCATGGCAATCATGGGGTTGTGTTGCCATGGAAACGATGGGGTTGGGTTGCCATGGCAACCACGGGGTTGTGTTGCCATGGGAACCATGGGGTTGTGTTGCCATTGTAACCATGGTGTTGCGTTGCCATGGCAACCACGGGGTTTGGTTGCCATGGTAACCATGGGGTTGCGTTGCCATGGCAAGCACGGGGTTGTGTTGCCATGGGAAACATGGGGTTGTGTTGCCATGGTAACCATGGGGTTGGGTTGCCATGGCAACCATGGGGTTGTGTTGCCATGGTAACCATGGCGTTTAGTTACCATGGCAGCTACGGGGTTCTGTTGCCATGGTAACCATGGGGTAGTGTTTCCATGGCAACCATGGGGTTGTGTTGCCATGGGAACCATGGGGTTGAGATGCCGTGGTAACCATGCAGTTGGGTTGCCGTGGTAACCATGGTGTTGGGTTGCCATGGAAACCACGGGGTTTGGTTGCTATGGTAACCATGGGGTTCTGTGTCCATGGTAACCATGGGGTTGTGTTGCCATGGTAACCATGGCGTTTTGTTGCCATGGCAACTATGGGGTTCTGTTGCCATGGCAACCATGGGGTAGTGTTTCCATGGCAACCATGGGGTTGTGTTGCCATGGTAACCATGGGGTTGGGTTGCTATAGAAACTATGGGGTTTAGTTGCCTTGGCAACCATGGGGTTGTGTTGCCATGGCAACCGTTTGGTTGTGTTGCCATGGTAACCATGGCGTTTTGTTGCCATGGCAACTATGGGGTTCTGTTGCCATGGTAACTATGGCGTTTTGTTGCCATGGCAACTATGGTGTTCTGTTGCCATAGCAACCATGGGGTAGTGTTTCCATGACAACCATGGGTTTGTGTTGCCATGGTAACTATGGGGTTGGGTTGCTATGGTAACCATGCGGTTGTGTTGCCATGGTAACCATGGGGTTGAGTTGCCATGGCAACCATGGGGTTGTGTTGCCATGGTAACCATGGCGTTTTGTTGCCATGGCAACTATGGGGTTCTGTTGCCATGGCAACCTTGGGGTAGTGTTTCCAAGGCAACCATGGGGTTGGGTTGCCATGGTAACGATGGGGTTGGGTTGCAATGGTAACCAGGCAGTTCACTTGGAATGGCAATTATGGGGTTGTGTTGCCATGGTAACGATGGGGTTGTGTTGCCATGGCAATCACGTGGTAGTTTTTCCATGGCAACCATGGGGTTGTGTTGCCATAGTAACGATGGGGTTGGGTTGCCATTACAACCACGGGATTGTGTTGCCATGGGAACCATGGGGTTGTGTTGCCATGTTAACCATGGGGTTGGGTTGCCATGGCAACCACGGGGTTTGGTTGCTATGGTAACCGTGGGGTTGTGTTGCCATGGCAACCATGGGGTTGTGTTGCCATGGTAACCATGGCGTTTAGTTGCCATGGCAACTATGGGGTTGTGTTGCCATGGCAACCATGGGGTTGTGTTGCCATGGTAACGATGGGGTTGTGTTGCCATGGTAACTATGGGGTTGGGTTGCTATGGAAACTATGGGGTTTAGTTGCCATGGCAACCATGGTGTTGAGATGCCATGGTAAACATTCAGTTGGGTTGCCGTGGTAACCATGCGGTTGTGTTGTTGTGGTAACCATGCGGTTGTGTTGCCATGGTAACCATGGGATTGGGTTGCCATGGCAACCACGGGGTTGTGTTGCCATGGTAACCATGGCGTTTTGTTGCCATGGCAACTATGGGGTTCTGTTGCCATGGCAACCATGGCGTTTTGTTGCCATGGCAACTATGGGGTTCTGTTGCCATGGCAACCATGGGGTAGTGTTTCCATGGCAACCATGGGGTGGTGTTGCCATGGTAACTATGGGGTTGGGTTGCTATGGAAACTATGGGGTTTAGTTGCCATGGTAACCATGGGGTTGGCTTGCCATGGTAACCGTGGTGTTGCGTTGCCATGGCAACCACGGAGTTTGGTTGCCATGGCAACCATGGGGTTGTGTTGCCATGGAAACGATGGGGTTGGGTTGCCATGGCAACCACGGGGTTGTGTTGCCATGGGAACCATGCAGTTGGGTTCCCGTGGTAACCATGCGGTGTTGTTTTTGTGGTAACCATGGGGTTGTGTTGCCATGGTAACCATGGGGTTGGGTTGCCATGGCAACCACGGGGTTTGGTTGCTATGGTAACCATGGGGTTCTGTGTCCATGGTAACCATGGGGTTGGGTTGCCATGGTAACCATGGCGTTTAGTTGCCATGGCAACTATGGGGTTGGGTTGCCATGGCAACCATGGGGTTGTGTTGCCATGGTAACCATGGCGTATTCTTGCCATGGCAACTATGGGGTTCTGTTGCCATGGCAACCATGGGGTAGTGTTTCCATGGCAACCATGGGGTTGTGTTGCCATGGTAACTATGGGGTTGGGTTGCTATGGAAACTATGGGGTTTAGTTGCCTTGGCAACCATGGGGTTGGGTTGCCATGGTAACCACGGCGTTTTGTAGCCATGGCAATTATGGGGTTCTGTTGCCATGGCAACCATGGCGTTTTTTTGCCATGTCAACTATGGGGTTCTGTTGCCATGGCAACCCTGGGGTAGTGTTTCCATGGCAACCATGGGGTTTTGTTGCCATGGTAACTATGGGGTTGGGTTGCTATGGTAACCATGGGTTGTGTTGCCATGGTAACCATGGCGTTTTGTTGCCATGGCAGCTATGGGGTTCTGTTGCCATGGCAACCATGGGGAAGTGTTTCCATGGCAACCATGGGGTAGTGTTTCCATGGCAACCATGGGGTGGTGTTGCCATGGTAACTATGGGGTTGGGTTGCTATGGAAACTATGGGGTTTAGTTGCCTTGGCAACCATGGGGTTGGGTTGCCATGGCAACCATGGGGTTGTGTTGCCATGGTAACCATGGCGTTTTGTTGCCATGGCAACTATGGGGTTCTGTTGCCATGGCAACCATGGCGTTTTGTTGCCATGGCAACTATGGGGTTCTGTTGCCATGGCAACCATGGGGTAGTGTTTCCATGGCAACCATGGGGTGGTGTTGCCATGGTAACTATGGGGTTGGGTTGCTATGGAAACTATGGGGTTTAGTTGCCATGGTAACCATGGGGTTGGGTTGCCATGGCAACCATGGGGTTGTGTTGCCATGGTAACCATGGCGTTTTGTTGCCATGGCAACTATGGGTTTCTGTTGCCATGGCAACCATGGGGTAGTGTTTCCATGGCAATCATGGGGTTGTGTTGCCATGGAAACGATGGGGTTGGGTTGCCATGGCAACCACGGGGTTGTGTTGCCATGGGAACCATGGGGTTGTGTTGCCATTGTAACCATGGTGTTGCGTTGCCATGGCAACCACGGGGTTTGGTTGCCATGGTAACCATGGGGTTGCGTTGCCATGGCAAGCACGGGGTTGTGTTGCCATGGGAAACATGGGGTTGTGTTGCCATGGTAACCATGGGGTTGGGTTGCCATGGTAACCATGGGGTTGCGTTGCCATGGCAAGCACGGGGTTGTGTTGCCATGGGAAACATGGGGTTCTGTTGCCATGGTAACCATGGGGTAGTGTTTCCATGGCAACCATGGGGTTGTGTTGCCATGGGAACCATGGGGTTGAGATGCCGTGGTAACCATGCAGTTGGGTTGCCGTGGTAACCATGGTGTTGGGTTGCCATGGAAACCACGGGGTTTGGTTGCTATGGTAACCATGGGGTTCTGTGTCCATGGTAACCATGGGGTTGTGTTGCCATGGTAACCATGGCGTTTTGTTGCCATGGCAACTATGGGGTTCTGTTGCCATGGCAACCATGGGGTAGTGTTTCCATGGCAACCATGGGGTTGTGTTGCCATGGTAACCATGGGGTTGGGTTGCTATAGAAACTATGGGGTTTAGTTGCCTTGGCAACCATGGGGTTGTGTTGCCATGGCAACCGTTTGGTTGTGTTGCCATGGTAACCATGGCGTTTTGTTGCCATGGCAACTATGGGGTTCTGTTGCCATGGTAACCATGGCGTTTTGTTGCCATGGCAACTATGGTGTTCTGTTGCCATAGCAACCATGGGGTAGTGTTTCCATGACAACCATGGGTTTGTGTTGCCATGGTAACTATGGGGTTGGGTTGCTATGGTAACCATGCGGTTGTGTTGCCATGGTAACCATGGGGTTGGGTTGCCATGGCAACCATGGGGTTGTGTTGCCATGGTAACCATGGCGTTTTGTTGCCATGGCAACTATGGGGTTCTGTTGCCATGGCAACCTTGGGGTAGTGTTTCCAAGGCAACCATGGGGTTGGGTTGCCATGGTAACGATGGGGTTGGGTTGCAATGGTAACCAGGCAGTTCACTTGGAATGGCAATTATGGGGTTGTGTTGCCATGGTAACGATGGGGTTGTGTTGCCATGGCAATCACGGGGTAGTTTTTCCATGGCAACCATGGGGTTGTGTTGCCATAGTAACGATGGGGTTGGGTTGCCATGACAACCACGGGATTGTGTTGCCATGGGAACCATGGGGTTGTGTTGCCATGTTAACCATGGGGTTGGGTTGCCATGGCAACCACGGGGTTTGGTTGCTATGGTAACCGTGGGGTTGGGTTGCCATGGCAACCATGGGGTTGTGTTGCCATGGTAACCATGGCGTTTAGTTGCCATGGCAACTATGGGGTTGTGTTGCCATGGCAACCATGGGGTTGTGTTGCCATGGTAACGATGGGGTTGTGTTGCCATGGTAACTATGGGGTTGGGTTGCTATGGAAACTATGGGGTTTAGTTGCCATGGCAACCATGGTGTTGAGATGCCATGGTAAACATTCAGTTGGGTTGCCGTGGTAACCATGCGGTTGTGTTGTTGTGGTAACCATGCGGTTGTGTTGCCATGGTAACCATGGGATTGGGTTGCCATGGCAACCACGGGGTTGTGTTGCCATGGTAACCATGGCGTTTTGTTGCCATGGCAACTATGGGGTTCTGTTGCCATGGCAACCATGGCGTTTTGTTGCCATGGCAACTATGGGGTTCTGTTGCCATGGCAACCATGGGGTAGTGTTTCCATGGCAACCATGGGGTGGTGTTGCCATGGTAACTATGGGGTTGGGTTGCTATGGAAACTATGGGGTTTAGTTGCCATGGTAACCATGGGGTTGTCTTGCCATGGCAACCATGGGGTTGTGTTGCCATGGTAACCATGGCGTTTTGTTGCCATGGCAACTATGGGGTTCTGTTGCCATGGCAACCATGGGGTAGTGTTTCCATGGCAACCATGGGGTTGTGTTGCCATGGAAATGATGGGGTTGGGTTGCCATGGCAACCACGGGGTTGGGTTGCCATGGTAACCATGGCGTTTTGTTGCCATGGCAACTATGGGGTTGGGTTGCCATGGCAACCATGGGGTTGTGTTGCCATGGTAACCATGGCGTATTGTTGCCATGGCAACTATGGGGTTCTGTTGCCATGGCAACCATGGGGTAGTGTTTCCATGGCAACCATGGGGTTGTGTTGCCATGGTAACTATGGGGTTGGGTTGCTATGGAAACTATGGGGTTTAGTTGCCTTGGCAACCATGGGGTTGTGTTGCCATGGCAACCACGGCGTTTTGTAGCCATGGCAATTATGGGGTTCTGTTTCCATGGCAACCATGGCGTTTTGTTGCCATGGCAACTATGGGGTTCTGTTGCCATGGCAACCATGGGGTAGTGTTTCCATGGCAACGATGGGGTTGTGTTGCCATGGTAACGATGGGGTTGGCTTGCCATGGCAACCACGGTGTTGTGTTGCCATGGGAACCATGGGGTTGTGTTGCAATGGTAACCATGGGGTTGTGTTTCCATGCGAACCATGGGGTTGTGTTGCCATGGTAACCATGGTGTTGCGTTTCAATGGCAACCACGGGGTTTGGTTGCCATGGTAACCATGGGGTTGGGTTGCCATGGCAAGCACGGGGTTGTGTTGCCATGGGAAACATGGGGTTGTGTTGCCATGGTAACCATGGGGTTGTGTTGCCATGGTAACCATGGCGTTTTGTTGCCATGGCAACCATGGGGTTCTGTTGCCATGGCAACCATGGGGTAGTGTTTCCATGGCAACCATGGGGTGGTGTTGCCATGGTAACTATGGGGTTGGGTTGCTATGGAAACTATGCGGTTGGGTTGCTATGGTAACTATGGGGTTGGGTTGCGATGGTAACCATGCGGATGTGTTGCCATGGTAACCATGGGGTTGGGTTGCCATGGCAACCATGGGGTTGTGTTGCCATGGTAACCATGGCGTTTTGTTGCCATGGCAACTATGGGGTTCTGTTGCCATGGCAACCATGGGGTAGTGTTTCCATGGCAACCATGGGGTGGTGTTGCCATGGTAACTATGGGGTTGGGTTGCTATGGAAACTATGGGGTTTAGTTGCCATGGTAACCATGGGGTTGGGTTGCCATGGCAACCATGGGGTTGTGTTGCCATGGTAACCATTGCGTTTTGTTACCATGGCAACTATGGGGTTCTGTTGCCATGGCAACCATGGGGTAGTGTTTCCATGGCAACCATGGGGTTGTGTTGCCATGGAAACGATGGGGTTGGGTTGCCATGGCAAGCACGGGGTTGTGTTGCCATGGGAAACATGGGGTTGTGTTGCCATGGTAACCATGGGGTTGGGTTGCCATGGGAACCATGGGGTTGTGTTGCCATGGTAACCATGGCGTTTAGTTGCCATGGCAGCTACGGGGTTCTGTTGCCATGGCAACCATGGGCTTGTGTTGCCATGGTAACGATGGGCTTGTGTTGCCATGGTAACTATGGGGTTGTGTTGCTATGGAAACTATGGGGTTTAGTTGCCATGGCAACCGTGGGGTTGAGATGCCGTGGTAACCATGCAGTTGGGTTGCCGTGGTAACCATGCGGTGTTGTTGTTGTGGTAACCATGGGGTTGTGTTGCCATGGTAACCATGGGGTTGGGTTGCCATGGCAACCACGGGGTTTGGTTGCTATGGTAACCATGGGGTTCTGTGTCCATGGTAACCATGGGGTTGGGTTGCCATGGTAACCATGGCGTTTAGTTGCCATGGCAACTATGGGGTAGTGTTTCCATGGCAACCATGGGGTTGTGTTGCCATGGTAACGATGGGGTTGGCTTGCCATGGCAACCACGGTGTTGTGTTGCCATGGGAACCATGGGGTTGTGTTGCAATGGTAACCATGGGGTTGTGTTTCCATGCGAACCATGGGGTTGTGTTGCCATGGTAACCATGGTGTTGCGTTTCAATTGCAACCACGGGGTTTGGTTGCCATGGTAACCATGGGGTTGGGTTGCCATGGCAAGCACGGGGTTGTGTTGCCATGGGAAACATGGGGTTGTGTTGCCATGGTAACCATGCGGTTGTGTTGCCATGGTAACCATGGGATTGGGTTGCCATGGCAACCATGGGGTTGTGTTGCCATGGTAACCATGGCGTTTTGTTGCCATGGCAACCATGGGGTTCTGTTGCCATGGCAACCATGGGGTAGTGTTTCCATGGCAACCATGGGGTGGTGTTGCCATGGTAACTATGGGGTTGGGTTGCTATGGAAACTATGTGGTTGGGTTGCTATGGTAACTATGGGGTTGGGTTGCGATGGTAACCATGCGGATGTGTTGCCATGGTAACCATGGGGTTGGGTTGCCATGGCAACCATGGGGTTGTGTTGCCATGGTAACCATGGCGTTTTGTTGCCATGGCAACTATGGGGTTCTGTTGCCATGGCAACCATGGGGTAGTGTTTCCATGGCAACCATGGGGTGGTGTTGCCATGGTAACTATGGGGTTGGGTTGCTATGGTAACTATGGGGTTGGGTTGCGATGGTAACTATGCGGTTGTGTTGCCATGGCAACCATGGGGTTGTGTTGCCATGGTAACCATTGCGTTTTGTTACCATGGCAACTATGGGGTTCTGTTGCCATGGCAACCATGGGGTAGTGTTTCCAAGGCAACCATGGGGTTGGGTTGCCATGGTAACGATGGGGTTGGGTTGCAATGGTAACCAGGCAGTTCACTTGGAATGGCAATTATGGGGTTGTGTTGCCATGGTAACGATGGGGTTGTGTTGCCATGGCAATCACGGGGTAGTTTTTCCATGGCAACCATGGGGTTGTGTTGCCATAGTAACGATGGGGTTGGGTTGCCATGACAACCACGGGATTGTGTTGCCATGGGAACCATGGGGTTGTGTTGCCATGTTAACCATGGGGTTGGGTTGCCATGGCAACCACGGGGTTTGGTTGCTATGGTAACCGTGGGGTTGGGTTGCCATGGCAACCATGGGGTTGTGTTGCCATGGTAACCATGGCGTTTAGTTGCCATGGCAACTATGGGGTTGTGTTGCCATGGCAACCATGGGGTTGTGTTGCCATGGTAACGATGGGGTTGTGTTGCCATGGTAACTATGGGGTTGGGTTGCTATGGAAACTATGGGGTTTAGTTGCCATGGCAACCATGGTGTTGAGATGCCATGGTAAACATTCAGTTGGGTTGCCGTGGTAACCATGCGGTTGTGTTGTTGTGGTAACCATGCGGTTGTGTTGCCATGGTAACCATGGGATTGGGTTGCCATGGCAACCACGGGGTTGTGTTGCCATGGTAACCATGGCGTTTTGTTGCCATGGCAACTATGGGGTTCTGTTGCCATGGCAACCATGGCGTTTTGTTGCCATGGCAACTATGGGGTTCTGTTGCCATGGCAACCATGGGGTAGTGTTTCCATGGCAACCATGGGGTGGTGTTGCCATGGTAACTATGGGGTTGGGTTGCTATGGAAACTATGGGGTTTAGTTGCCATGGTAACCATGGGGTTGTCTTGCCATGGCAACCATGGGGTTGTGTTGCCATGGTAACCATGGCGTTTTGTTGCCATGGCAACTATGGGGTTCTGTTGCCATGGCAACCATGGGGTAGTGTTTCCATGGCAACCATGGGGTTGTGTTGCCATGGAAATGATGGGGTTGGGTTGCCATGGCAACCACGGGGTTGGGTTGCCATGGTAACCATGGCGTTTTGTTGCCATGGCAACTATGGGGTTGGGTTGCCATGGCAACCATGGGGTTGTGTTGCCATGGTAACCATGGCGTATTGTTGCCATGGCAACTATGGGGTTCTGTTGCCATGGCAACCATGGGGTAGTGTTTCCATGGCAACCATGGGGTTGTGTTGCCATGGTAACTATGGGGTTGGGTTGCTATGGAAACTATGGGGTTTAGTTGCCTTGGCAACCATGGGGTTGTGTTGCCATGGCAACCACGGCGTTTTGTAGCCATGGCAATTATGGGGTTCTGTTGCCATGGCAACCATGGCGTTTTGTTGCCATGGCAACTATGGGGTTCTGTTGCCATGGCAACCATGGGGTAGTGTTTCCATGGCAACGATGGGGTTGTGTTGCCATGGTAACGATGGGGTTGGCTTGCCATGGCAACCACGGTGTTGTGTTGCCATGGGAACCATGGGGTTGTGTTGCAATGGTAACCATGGGGTTGTGTTTCCATGCGAACCATGGGGTTGTGTTGCCATGGTAACCATGGTGTTGCGTTTCAATGGCAACCACGGGGTTTGGTTGCCATGGTAACCATGGGGTTGGGTTGCCATGGCAAGCACGGGGTTGTGTTGCCATGGGAAACATGGGGTTGTGTTGCCATGGTAACCATGGGGTTGTGTTGCCATGGTAACCATGGCGTTTTGTTGCCATGGCAACCATGGGGTTCTGTTGCCATGGCAACCATGGGGTAGTGTTTCCATGGCAACCATGGGGTGGTGTTGCCATGGTAACTATGGGGTTGGGTTGCTATGGAAACTATGCGGTTGGGTTGCTATGGTAACTATGGGGTTGGGTTGCGATGGTAACCATGCGGATGTGTTGCCATGGTAACCATGGGGTTGGGTTGCCATGGCAACCATGGGGTTGTGTTGCCATGGTAACCATGGCGTTTTGTTGCCATGGCAACTATGGGGTTCTGTTGCCATGGCAACCATGGGGTAGTGTTTCCATGGCAACCATGGGGTGGTGTTGCCATGGTAACTATGGGGTTGGGTTGCTATGGAAACTATGGGGTTTAGTTGCCATGGTAACCATGGGGTTGGGTTGCCATGGCAACCATGGGGTTGTGTTGCCATGGTAACCATTGCGTTTTGTTACCATGGCAACTATGGGGTTCTGTTGCCATGGCAACCATGGGGTAGTGTTTCCATGGCAACCATGGGGTTGTGTTGCCATGGAAACGATGGGGTTGGGTTGCCATGGCAAGCACGGGGTTGTGTTGCCATGGGAAACATGGGGTTGTGTTGCCATGGTAACCATGGGGTTGGGTTGCCATGGGAACCATGGGGTTGTGTTGCCATGGTAACCATGGCGTTTAGTTGCCATGGCAGCTACGGGGTTCTGTTGCCATGGCAACCATGGGCTTGTGTTGCCATGGTAACGATGGGCTTGTGTTGCCATGGTAACTATGGGGTTGTGTTGCTATGGAAACTATGGGGTTTAGTTGCCATGGCAACCGTGGGGTTGAGATGCCGTGGTAACCATGCAGTTGGGTTGCCGTGGTAACCATGCGGTGTTGTTGTTGTGGTAACCATGGGGTTGTGTTGCCATGGTAACCATGGGGTTGGGTTGCCATGGCAACCACGGGGTTTGGTTGCTATGGTAACCATGGGGTTCTGTGTCCATGGTAACCATGGGGTTGGGTTGCCATGGTAACCATGGCGTTTAGTTGCCATGGCAACTATGGGGTAGTGTTTCCATGGCAACCACGGGGTTGTGTTGCCATGGTAACGATGGGGTTGGCTTGCCATGGCAACCACGGTGTTGTGTTGCCATGGGAACCATGGGGTTGTGTTGCAATGGTAACCATGGGGTTGTGTTTCCATGCGAACCATGGGGTTGTGTTGCCATGGTAACCATGGTGTTGCGTTTCAATTGCAACCACGGGGTTTGGTTGCCATGGTAACCATGGGGTTGGGTTGCCATGGCAAGCACGGGGTTGTGTTGCCATGGGAAACATGGGGTTGTGTTGCCATGGTAACCATGCGGTTGTGTTGCCATGGTAACCATGGGATTGGGTTGCCATGGCAACCATGGGGTTGTGTTGCCATGGTAACCATGGCGTTTTGTTGCCATGGCAACCATGGGGTTCTGTTGCCATGGCAACCATGGGGTAGTGTTTCCATGGCAACCATGGGGTGGTGTTGCCATGGTAACTATGGGGTTGGGTTGCTATGGAAACTATGTGGTTGGGTTGCTATGGTAACTATGGGGTTGGGTTGCGATGGTAACCATGCGGATGTGTTGCCATGGTAACCATGGGGTTGGGTTGCCATGGCAACCATGGGGTTGTGTTGCCATGGTAACCATGGCGTTTTGTTGCCATGGCAACTATGGGGTTCTGTTGCCATGGCAACCATGGGGTAGTGTTTCCATGGCAACCATGGGGTGGTGTTGCCATGGTAACTATGGGGTTGGGTTGCTATGGTAACTATGGGGTTGGGTTGCGATGGTAACTATGCGGTTGTGTTGCCATGGCAACCATGGGGTTGTGTTGCCATGGTAACCATTGCGTTTTGTTACCATGGCAACTATGGGGTTCTGTTGCCATGGCAACCATGGGGTAGTGTTTCCATGGCAACCATGGGGTTGTGTTGCCATGGAAACGATGGGGTTCGGTTGCCATGGCAAGCACGGGGTTGTGTTGCCATGGGAAACATGGGGTTGTGTTGCCATGGTAACCATGGGGTTGTGTTGCCATGTTAACCATGGGGTTGGGTTGCCATGGCAACCACGGGGTTTGGTTGCTATGGTAACCGTGGGGTTGTGTTGCCATGGTAACGATGGGGTTGTGTTGCCATGGTAACTATGGGGTTGGGTTGCTATGGAAACTATGGGGTTTAGTTGCCATGGCAACCATGGTGTTGAGATGCCATGGTAAACATTCAGTTGGGTTGCCGTGGTAACCATGCGGTTGTGTTGTTGTGGTAACCATGCGGTTGTGTTGCCATGGTAACCATGGGATTGGGTTGCCATGGCAACCACGGGGTTGTGTTGCCATGGGAAACATGGGGTTGTGTTGCCATGGTAACCATGGGGTTGTGTTGCCATGGTAACCATGGCGTTTTGTTGCCATGGCAACCATGGGGTTCTGTTGCCATGGCAACCATGGGGTAGTGTTTCCATGGCAACCATGGGGTGGTGTTGCCATGGTAACTATGGGGTTGGGTTGCTATGGAAACTATGCGGTTGGGTTGCTATGGTAACTATGGGGTTGGGTTGCGATGGTAACCATGCGGATGTGTTGCCATGGTAACCATGGGGTTGGGTTGCCATGGCAACCATGGGGTTGTGTTGCCATGGTAACCATGGCGTTTTGTTGCCATGGCAACTATGGGGTTCTGTTGCCATGGCAACCATGGGGTAGTGTTTCCATGGCAACCATGGGGTGGTGTTGCCATGGTAACTATGGGGTTGGGTTGCTATGGAAACTATGGGGTTTAGTTGCCATGGTAACCATGGGGTTGGGTTGCCATGGCAACCATGGGGTTGTGTTGCCATGGTAACCATTGCGTTTTGTTACCATGGCAACTATGGGGTTCTGTTGCCATGGCAACCATGGGGTAGTGTTTCCATGGCAACCATGGGGTTGTGTTGCCATGGAAACGATGGGGTTGGGTTGCCATGGCAAGCACGGGGTTGTGTTGCCATGGGAAACATGGGGTTGTGTTGCCATGGTAACCATGGGGTTGGGTTGCCATGGGAACCATGGGGTTGTGTTGCCATGGTAACCATGGCGTTTAGTTGCCATGGCAGCTACGGGGTTCTGTTGCCATGGCAACCATGGGCTTGTGTTGCCATGGTAACGATGGGCTTGTGTTGCCATGGTAACTATGGGGTTGTGTTGCTATGGAAACTATGGGGTTTAGTTGCCATGGCAACCGTGGGGTTGAGATGCCGTGGTAACCATGCAGTTGGGTTGCCGTGGTAACCATGCGGTGTTGTTGTTGTGGTAACCATGGGGTTGTGTTGCCATGGTAACCATGGGGTTGGGTTGCCATGGCAACCACGGGGTTTGGTTGCTATGGTAACCATGGGGTTCTGTGTCCATGGTAACCATGGGGTTGGGTTGCCATGGTAACCATGGCGTTTAGTTGCCATGGCAACTATGGGGTAGTGTTTCCATGGCAACCACGGGGTTGTGTTGCCATGGTAACGATGGGGTTGGCTTGCCATGGCAACCACGGTGTTGTGTTGCCATGGGAACCATGGGGTTGTGTTGCAATGGTAACCATGGGGTTGTGTTTCCATGCGAACCATGGGGTTGTGTTGCCATGGTAACCATGGTGTTGCGTTTCAATTGCAACCACGGGGTTTGGTTGCCATGGTAACCATGGGGTTGGGTTGCCATGGCAAGCACGGGGTTGTGTTGCCATGGGAAACATGGGGTTGTGTTGCCATGGTAACCATGCGGTTGTGTTGCCATGGTAACCATGGGATTGGGTTGCCATGGCAACCATGGGGTTGTGTTGCCATGGTAACCATGGCGTTTTGTTGCCATGGCAACCATGGGGTTCTGTTGCCATGGCAACCATGGGGTAGTGTTTCCATGGCAACCATGGGGTGGTGTTGCCATGGTAACTATGGGGTTGGGTTGCTATGGAAACTATGTGGTTGGGTTGCTATGGTAACTATGGGGTTGGGTTGCGATGGTAACCATGCGGATGTGTTGCCATGGTAACCATGGGGTTGGGTTGCCATGGCAACCATGGGGTTGTGTTGCCATGGTAACCATGGCGTTTTGTTGCCATGGCAACTATGGGGTTCTGTTGCCATGGCAACCATGGGGTAGTGTTTCCATGGCAACCATGGGGTGGTGTTGCCATGGTAACTATGGGGTTGGGTTGCTATGGTAACTATGGGGTTGGGTTGCGATGGTAACTATGCGGTTGTGTTGCCATGGCAACCATGGGGTTGTGTTGCCATGGTAACCATTGCGTTTTGTTACCATGGCAACTATGGGGTTCTGTTGCCATGGCAACCATGGGGTAGTGTTTCCATGGCAACCATGGGGTTGTGTTGCCATGGAAACGATGGGGTTCGGTTGCCATGGCAAGCACGGGGTTGTGTTGCCATGGGAAACATGGGGTTGTGTTGCCATGGTAACCATGGGGTTGTGTTGCCATGTTAACCATGGGGTTGGGTTGCCATGGCAACCACGGGGTTTGGTTGCTATGGTAACCGTGGGGTTGTGTTGCCATGGTAACGATGGGGTTGTGTTGCCATGGTAACTATGGGGTTGGGTTGCTATGGAAACTATGGGGTTTAGTTGCCATGGCAACCATGGTGTTGAGATGCCATGGTAAACATTCAGTTGGGTTGCCGTGGTAACCATGCGGTTGTGTTGTTGTGGTAACCATGCGGTTGTGTTGCCATGGTAACCATGGGATTGGGTTGCCATGGCAACCACGGGGTTGTGTTGCCATGGTAACCATGGCGTTTTGTTGCCATGGCAACTATGGGGTTCTGTTGCCATGGCAACCATGGCGTTTTGTTGCCATGGCAACTATGGGGTTCTGTTGCCATGGCAACCATGGGGTAGTGTTTCCATGGCAACCATGGGGTGGTGTTGCCATGGTAACTATGGGGTTGGGTTGCTATGGAAACTATGGGGTTTAGTTGCCATGGTAACCATGGGGTTGGCTTGCCATGGTAACCGTGGTGTTGCGTTGCCATGGCAACCACGGAGTTTGGTTGCCATGGCAACCATGGGGTTGTGTTGCCATGGAAACGATGGGGTTGGGTTGCCATGGCAACCACGGGGTTGTGTTGCCATGGGAACCATGCAGTTGGGTTCCCGTGGTAACCATGCGGTGTTGTTTTTGTGGTAACCATGGGGTTGTGTTGCCATGGTAACCATGGGGTTGGGTTGCCATGGCAACCACGGGGTTTGGTTGCTATGGTAACCATGGGGTTCTGTGTCCATGGTAACCATGGGGTTGGGTTGCCATGGTAACCATGGCGTTTAGTTGCCATGGCAACTATGGGGTTGGGTTGCCATGGCAACCATGGGGTTGTGTTGCCATGGTAACCATGGCGTATTCTTGCCATGGCAACTATGGGGTTCTGTTGCCATGGCAACCATGGGGTAGTGTTTCCATGGCAACCATGGGGTTGTGTTGCCATGGTAACTATGGGGTTGGGTTGCTATGGAAACTATGGGGTTTAGTTGCCTTGGCAACCATGGGGTTGGGTTGCCATGGCAACCATGGGGTTGTGTTGCCATGGTAACCACGGCGTTTTGTAGCCATGGCAATTATGGGGTTCTGTTGCCATGGCAACCATGGCGTTTTTTTTGCCATGTCAACTATGGGGTTCTGTTGCCATGGCAACCCTGGGGTAGTGTTTCCATGGCAACCATGGGGTTTTGTTGCCATGGTAACTATGGGGTTGGGTTGCTATGGTAACCATGGGTTGTGTTGCCATGGTAACCATGGCGTTTTTTTGCCATGGCAGCTATGGGGTTCTGTTGCCATGGCAACCATGGGGAAGTGTTTCCATGGCAACCATGGGGTAGTGTTTCCATGGCAACCATGTGGTGGTGTTGCCATGGTAACTATGGGGTTGGGTTGCTATGGAAACTATGGGGTTTAGTTGCCTTGGCAACCATGGGGTTGGGTTGCCATGGCAACCATGGGGTTGTGTTGCCATGGTAACCATGGCGCTTTGTTGCCATGGCAACTATGGGGTTCTGTTGCCATGGCAACCATGGCGTTTTGTTGCCATGGCAACTATGGGGTTCTGTTGCCATGGCAACCATGGGGTAGTGTTTCCATGGCAACCATGGGGTGGTGTTGCCATGGTAACTATGGGGTTGGGTTGCTATGGAAACTATGGGGTTTAGTTGCCATGGTAACCATGGGGTTGGGTTGCCATGGCAACCATGGGGTTGTGTTGCCATGGTAACCATGGCGTTTTGTTGCCATGGCAACTATGGGTTTCTGTTGCCATGGCAACCATGGGGTAGTGTTTCCATGGCAATCATGGGGTTGTGTTGCCATGGAAACGATGGGGTTGGGTTGCCATGGCAACCACGGGGTTGTGTTGCCATGGGAACCATGGGGTTGTGTTGCCATTGTAACCATGGTGTTGCGTTGCCATGGCAACCACGGGGTTTGGTTGCCATGGTAACCATGGGGTTGCGTTGCCATGGCAAGCACGGGGTTGTGTTGCCATGGGAAACATGGGGTTGTGTTGCCATGGTAACCATGGGGTTGGGTTGCCATGGTAACCATGGGGTTGCGTTGCCATGGCAAGCACGGGGTTGTGTTGCCATGGGAAACATGGGGTTCTGTTGCCATGGTAACCATGGGGTAGTGTTTCCATGGCAACCATGGGGTTGTGTTGCCATGGGAACCATGGGGTTGAGATGCCGTGGTAACCATGCAGTTGGGTTGCCGTGGTAACCATGGTGTTGGGTTGCCATGGAAACCACGGGGTTTGGTTGCTATGGTAACCATGGGGTTCTGTGTCCATGGTAACCATGGGGTTGTGTTGCCATGGTAACCATGGCGTTTTGTTGCCATGGCAACTATGGGGTTCTGTTGCCATGGCAACCATGGGGTAGTGTTTCCATGGCAACCATGGGGTTGTGTTGCCATGGTAACCATGGGGTTGGGTTGCTATAGAAACTATGGGGTTTAGTTGCCTTGGCAACCATGGGGTTGTGTTGCCATGGCAACCGTTTGGTTGTGTTGCCATGGTAACCATGGCGTTTTGTTGCCATGGCAACTATGGGGTTCTGTTGCCATGGTAACCATGGCGTTTTGTTGCCATGGCAACTATGGTGTTCTGTTGCCATAGCAACCATGGGGTAGTGTTTCCATGACAACCATGGGTTTGTGTTGCCATGGTAACTATGGGGTTGGGTTGCTATGGTAACCATGCGGTTGTGTTGCCATGGTAACCATGGGGTTGGGTTGCCATGGCAACCATGGGGTTGTGTTGCCATGGTAACCATGGCGTTTTGTTGCCATGGCAACTATGGGGTTCTGTTGCCATGGCAACCTTGGGGTAGTGTTTCCAAGGCAACCATGGGGTTGGGTTGCCATGGTAACGATGGGGTTGGGTTGCAATGGTAACCAGGCAGTTCACTTGGAATGGCAATTATGGGGTTGTGTTGCCATGGTAACGATGGGGTTGTGTTGCCATGGCAATCACGGGGTAGTTTTTCCATGGCAACCATGGGGTTGTGTTGCCATAGTAACGATGGGGTTGGGTTGCCATGACAACCACGGGATTGTGTTGCCATGGGAACCATGGGGTTGTGTTGCCATGTTAACCATGGGGTTGGGTTGCCATGGCAACCACGGGGTTTGGTTGCTATGGTAACCGTGGGGTTGGGTTGCCATGGCAACCATGGGGTTGTGTTGCCATGGTAACCATGGCGTTTAGTTGCCATGGCAACTATGGGGTTGTGTTGCCATGGCAACCATGGGGTTGTGTTGCCATGGTAACGATGGGGTTGTGTTGCCATGGTAACTATGGGGTTGGGTTGCTATGGAAACTATGGGGTTTAGTTGCCATGGCAACCATGGTGTTGAGATGCCATGGTAAACATTCAGTTGGGTTGCCGTGGTAACCATGCGGTTGTGTTGTTGTGGTAACCATGCGGTTGTGTTGCCATGGTAACCATGGGATTGGGTTGCCATGGCAACCACGGGGTTGTGTTGCCATGGTAACCATGGCGTTTTGTTGCCATGGCAACTATGGGGTTCTGTTGCCATGGCAACCATGGCGTTTTGTTGCCATGGCAACTATGGGGTTCTGTTGCCATGGCAACCATGGGGTAGTGTTTCCATGGCAACCATGGGGTGGTGTTGCCATGGTAACTATGGGGTTGGGTTGCTATGGAAACTATGGGGTTTAGTTGCCATGGTAACCATGGGGTTGTCTTGCCATGGCAACCATGGGGTTGTGTTGCCATGGTAACCATGGCGTTTTGTTGCCATGGCAACTATGGGGTTCTGTTGCCATGGCAACCATGGGGTAGTGTTTCCATGGCAACCATGGGGTTGTGTTGCCATGGAAATGATGGGGTTGGGTTGCCATGGCAACCACGGGGTTGGGTTGCCATGGTAACCATGGCGTTTTGTTGCCATGGCAACTATGGGGTTGGGTTGCCATGGCAACCATGGGGTTGTGTTGCCATGGTAACCATGGCGTATTGTTGCCATGGCAACTATGGGGTTCTGTTGCCATGGCAACCATGGGGTAGTGTTTCCATGGCAACCATGGGGTTGTGTTGCCATGGTAACTATGGGGTTGGGTTGCTATGGAAACTATGGGGTTTAGTTGCCTTGGCAACCATGGGGTTGTGTTGCCATGGCAACCACGGCGTTTTGTAGCCATGGCAATTATGGGGTTCTGTTGCCATGGCAACCATGGCGTTTTGTTGCCATGGCAACTATGGGGTTCTGTTGCCATGGAAACCATGGGGTAGTGTTTCCATGGCAACGATGGGGTTGTGTTGCCATGGTAACGATGGGGTTGGCTTGCCATGGCAACCACGGTGTTGTGTTGCCATGGGAACCATGGGGTTGTGTTGCAATGGTAACCATGGGGTTGTGTTTCCATGCGAACCATGGGGTTGTGTTGCCATGGTAACCATGGTGTTGCGTTTCAATGGCAACCACGGGGTTTGGTTGCCATGGTAACCATGGGGTTGGGTTGCCATGGCAAGCACGGGGTTGTGTTGCCATGGGAAACATGGGGTTGTGTTGCCATGGTAACCATGGGGTTGTGTTGCCATGGCAACCATGGGGTAGTGTTTCCATGGCAACCATGGGGTGGTGTTGCCATGGTAACTATGGGGTTGGGTTGCTATGGAAACTATGCGGTTGGGTTGCTATGGTAACTATGGGGTTGGGTTGCGATGGTAACCATGCGGATGTGTTGCCATGGTAACCATGGGGTTGGGTTGCCATGGCAACCATGGGGTTGTGTTGCCATGGTAACCATGGCGTTTTGTTGCCATGGCAACTATGGGGTTCTGTTGCCATGGCAACCATGGGGTAGTGTTTCCATGGCAACCATGGGGTGGTGTTGCCATGGTAACTATGGGGTTGGGTTGCTATGGAAACTATGGGGTTTAGTTGCCATGGTAACCATGGGGTTGGGTTGCCATGGCAACCATGGGGTTGTGTTGCCATGGTAACCATTGCGTTTTGTTACCATGGCAACTATGGGGTTCTGTTGCCATGGCAACCATGGGGTAGTGTTTCCATGGCAACCATGGGGTTGTGTTGCCATGGAAACGATGGGGTTGGGTTGCCATGGCAAGCACGGGGTTGTGTTGCCATGGGAAACATGGGGTTGTGTTGCCATGGTAACCATGGGGTTGGGTTGCCATGGGAACCATGGGGTTGTGTTGCCATGGTAACCATGGCGTTTAGTTGCCATGGCAGCTACGGGGTTCTGTTGCCATGGCAACCATGGGCTTGTGTTGCCATGGTAACGATGGGCTTGTGTTGCCATGGTAACTATGGGGTTGTGTTGCTATGGAAACTATGGGGTTTAGTTGCCATGGCAACCGTGGGGTTGAGATGCCGTGGTAACCATGCAGTTGGGTTGCCGTGGTAACCATGCGGTGTTGTTGTTGTGGTAACCATGGGGTTGTGTTGCCATGGTAACCATGGGGTTGGGTTGCCATGGCAACCACGGGGTTTGGTTGCTATGGTAACCATGGGGTTCTGTGTCCATGGTAACCATGGGGTTGGGTTGCCATGGTAACCATGGCGTTTAGTTGCCATGGCAACTATGGGGTAGTGTTTCCATGGCAACCATGGGGTTGTGTTGCCATGGTAACGATGGGGTTGGCTTGCCATGGCAACCACGGTGTTGTGTTGCCATGGGAACCATGGGGTTGTGTTGCAATGGTAACCATGGGGTTGTGTTTCCATGCGAACCATGGGGTTGTGTTGCCATGGTAACCATGGTGTTGCGTTTCAATTGCAACCACGGGGTTTGGTTGCCATGGTAACCATGGGGTTGGGTTGCCATGGCAAGCACGGGGTTGTGTTGCCATGGGAAACATGGGGTTGTGTTGCCATGGTAACCATGCGGTTGTGTTGCCATGGTAACCATGGGATTGGGTTGCCATGGCAACCATGGGGTTGTGTTGCCATGGTAACCATGGCGTTTTGTTGCCATGGCAACCATGGGGTTCTGTTGCCATGGCAACCATGGGGTAGTGTTTCCATGGCAACCATGGGGTGGTGTTGCCATGGTAACTATGGGGTTGGGTTGCTATGGAAACTATGTGGTTGGGTTGCTATGGTAACTATGGGGTTGGGTTGCGATGGTAACCATGCGGATGTGTTGCCATGGCAACCATGGGGTTGTGTTGCCATGGTAACCATGGCGTTTTGTTGCCATGGCAACTATGGGGTTCTGTTGCCATGGCAACCATGGGGTAGTGTTTCCATGGCAACCATGGGGTGGTGTTGCCATGGTAACTATGGGGTTGGGTTGCTATGGTAACTATGGGGTTGGGTTGCGATGGTAACTATGCGGTTGTGTTGCCATGGCAACCATGGGGTTGTGTTGCCATGGTAACCATTGCGTTTTGTTACCATGGCAACTATGGGGTTCTGTTTCCATGGCAACCATGGGGTAGTGTTTCCATGGCAACCATGGGGTTGTGTTGCCATGGAAACGATGGGGTTCGGTTGCCATGGCAAGCACGGGGTTGTGTTGCCATGGGAAACATGGGGTTGTGTTGCCATGGTAACCATGGGGTTGGGTTGCCATGGGAACCATGGGGTTGTGTTGCCATGGTAACCATGGCGTTTAGTTGCCATGGCAGCTACGGGGTTCTGTTGCCATGGCAACCATGGGGTTGTGTTGCCATGGTAACGATGGGGTTGTGTTGCCATGGTAACTATGGGGTTGTGTTGCTATGGAAACTATGGGGTTTAGTTGCCATGGCAACCGTGGGGTTGAGATGCCGTGGTAACCATGCAGTTGGGTTGCCGTGGTAACCATGGGGTTGTGTTGCCATGGTAACCATGTCGTTTAGTTGCCATGGCAGCTACGGGGTTCTGTTGCCATGGTAACCATGGGGTTGGGTTGCCATGGCAACCATGGGGTTGTGTTGCCATGGTAACGATGGGATTGTGTTGCCATGGTAACTATGGGGTTGGGTTGCTATGGAAACTATGGGGTTTAGTTGCCATGGCAACCATGGGGTTGAGATGCCGTGGTAACCATGCAGTTGGGTTGCCGCGGTAACCATGCGGTGTTGTTGTTGTGGTAACCATGGGGTTGTGTTGCCATGGTAACCATGGGGTTGGGTTGCCATGGCAACCACGGGGTTTGGTTGCTATGGTAACCATGGGGTTCTGTGTCCATGGTAACCATGGGGTTGGGTTGCCATGGTAACCATGGCGTTTAGTTGCCATGGCAACTATGGGGTTGGGTTGCCATGGCAACCATGGGGTTGTGTTGCCATGGTAACCATGGCATTTTGTTGCCATGGCAACTATGGGGTTCTTTTGCCATGGCAACCATAGGGTAGTGTTTCCATGGCAACCATGGGGTTGTGTTGCCATGGTAACTATGGGGTTGGGTTGCTATGGAAACTATGGGGTTTAGTTGCCTTGGCAACCATGGGGTTGGGTTGCCATGGCAACCATGGGGTTGTGTTGCCATGGTAACCACGGCGTTTTGTAGCCATGGCAATTATGGGGTTCTGTTGCCATGGCAACCATGGCGTTTTGTTGCCATGGCAACTATGGGGTTCTGTTGCCATGGCAACCATGGGGTAGTGTTTCCATGGCAACCATGGGGTTGTGTTGCCATGATAACTATGGGGTTGGGTTGCGATGGTAACCATGGGTTGTGTTGCCATGGTAACCATGGCGTTTTGTTGTCATGGCAACTATGGGGTTGGGTTGCCATGGCAACCATGGGGTTGTGTTGCCATGGTAACGATGGGGTTGGCTTGCCATGGCAACCACGGTGTTGTGTTGCCATGGGAACCATGGGGTTGTGTTGCCATGGTAACTATGGGGTTGGGTTGCCATGGCAACCATGGCGTTGTGTTGCCATGGTAACGATGGGGTTGTGTTGCCATGGCAACTATGGGGTTCTGTTGCCATGGTAACCATGGGGTTGGGTTGCCATGGCAACTATGGGGTTGTGTTGCCATGGTAACCATGGCGTTTTGTTGCCATGGCAATTATGGGGTTCTGTTGCCATGGTAACCATGGGGTTGGGTTGCCATGGCAACCATGGGGTTGTGTTGCCATGGTAACGATGGGGTTGTGCTGCCATGGTAACTATGGGGTTGGCTTGCCATGGCAACAATGCGGTGGGGTTGCCATGGCAACCATGGGGTTGTGTTGACATGGTAACCATGGGGTTGTGTTGCCATGGCAACGATGGGGTTGGGTTGCCATGGCAACCATGGGGTTGTGTTGCCATGGTAACCATGGCGTTTTGTTGCCATGGCAACTATGGGGTTCTGTTGCCATGGTAACCATGGGGTTGGGTTGCCATGGCAACCATGGGGTTGTGTTGCCATGGTAACGATGGGGTTGTGCTGCCAAGGTGACTATGGGGTTCTGTTGCCATGGTAACCATGGGGTTGGTTTGCCATGGGAACCATGGGGTTGTGTTGCCATGGTAACGATGGGGTTGTGCTGCCATGGTATCTATGGGGTTCTGTTGCCATGGTAACCATGGGGTTGGGTTGCCATGGCAACCATGGGGTTGTGTTGCCATGGTAACGATGGGGTTGTGTTGCCATGGCAACCATGGGGTTGGGTTGCCATGGCAACCATGGGGTTGTGTTGCCATGGTAACCATGGGGTTGTGTTGCCATGGCAACTATGGGGTTGGCTTGCCATGGTAACCATGGGGTTGTGTTGCCATGGCAACCATGGGGTTGGGTTGCCATGGCAACCATGGGGTTGTGTTGCCATGGTAACGATGGGGTTGTGTTGCCATGGTAACTATGGGGTTGGGTTGCTATGGTAACTATGTGGTTGGGTTGCGATGGTAACCATGCGGTTGTGTTCCCATGGTAACCATGGCGTTTAGTTGCCATGGCAACTATGGGGTTGGGTTGCCATGGCAACCATGGGGTTGTGTTGCCATGGTAACCATGGCGTATTGTTGCCATGGCAACTATGGGGTTCTGTTGCCATGGCAACCATGGGGTAGTGTTTCCATGGCAACCATGGGGTTGTGTTGCCATGGTAACTATGGGGTTGGGTTGCTATGGAAACTATGGGGTTTAGTTGCCTTGGCAACCATGGGGTTGGGTTGACATGGCAACCATGGGGTTGTGTTGCCATGGTAACGATGGGGTTCTGTTGCCATGGTAACTATGGGGTTGGGTTGCTATGGAAACTATGGGGTTTAGTTGCCATGGCAACCATGGTGTTGAGATGCCATGGTAACCATTCAGTTGGGTTGCCGTGGTAACCATGCGGTTGTGTTGTTGTGGTAACCATGCGGTTGTGTTGCCATGGTAACCATGGGTTTGGGTTGCCATGGCAACCACGGGGTTGTGTTGCCATGGTAACCATGGCGTTTTGTTGCCATGGCAACCATGGGGTTCTGTTGCCATGGCAACCATGGGGTAGTGTTTCCATGGCAACCATGGGGTGGTGTTGCCATGGTAACTATGGGGTTGGGTTGCTATGGAAACTATGGGGTTTAGTTGCCTTGGCAACCATGGGGTTGGGTTTCCATGGCAACCATGGGGTTGTGTTGCCATGGTAACCATGGCGTTTTGTTGCCATGGCAACCATGGGGTTGTGTTGCCATGGTAACCATGGCGTATTGTTGCCATGGCAACTATGGGGTTCTGTTGCCATGGCAACCATGGGGTAGTGTTTCCATGGCAACCATGGGGTTGTGTTGCCATGGTAACTATGGGGTTGGGTTGCTATGGAAACTATGGGGTTTAGTTGCCTTGGCAACCATGGGGTTGGGTTGCCATGGCAACCATGTGGTTGTGTTGCCATGGCAACCACGGCGTTTTGTAGCCATGGCAATTATGGGGTTCTGTTGCCATGGCAACCATGGCGTTTTGTTGCCATGGCAACTATGGGGTTCTGTTGCCATGGCAACCATGGGGTAGTGTTTCCATGGCAACCATGGGGTTGTGTTGCCATGGTAACTATGGGGTTGGGTTGCTATGGTCACCATGGGTTGTGTTGCCATGGTAACCATGGCGTTTTGTTGCCATTGCAACTATGGGGTTCTGTTGCCATGGCAACCATGGGGTAGTGTTTCCATGGCAACCATGGGGTTGTGTTGCCATGGTAACGATGGGGTTGGGTTGCCATGGCAACCATGGCGTTGTGTTGCCATGGTAACCATGGCGTTTTGTTGCCATGGCAACTGTGGGGTTCTGTTGCCATGGCAACCATAGGGGTAGTGTTTCCATGGCAACCATGGGGTTGTGTTGCCATGGAAACGATGGGGTTGGGTTGCCATGGCAACCACGGGGTTGTGTTGCCATGGGAACCATGGGGTTGTGTTGCCATGGTAACCATGGTGTTGCGTTGCCATGGCAACCACGGGGTTTGGTTGCCATGGTAACCATGGGGTTGCGTTGCCATGGCAAGCACGGGGTTGTGTTGCCATGGGAAACATGGGGTTGTGTTGCCATGGTAACCATGAGGTTGGGTTGCCATGGCAACCATGGGGTTGTGTTGCCATGGTAACCATGGCGTTTAGTTGCCATGGCAGCTACGGGGTTCTGTTGCCATGGTAACCATGGGGTTGGGTTGCCATGGCAACCATGGGGTTGTGTTGCCATGGTAACGATGGGGTTGGGTTGCTATGGAAACTATGGGGTTTAGTTGCCATGGCAACCATGGGGTTGAGATGCCGTGGTAACCATGCAGTTGGGTTGCTGCGGTAACCATGCGGTGTTGTTGTTGTGGTAACCATGGGGTTGTGTTGCCATGGTAACCATGGGGTTGGGTTGCCATGGCAACCACGGGGTTTGGTTGCTATGGTAACCATGGGGTTCTGTGTCCATGGTAACCATGGGGTTGGGTTGCCATGGTAACCATGGCGTTTAGTTGCCATGGCAACTATGGGGTTGGGTTGCCATGGCAACCATGGGGTTGTGTTGCCATGGTAACCATGGCGTATTGTTGCCATGGCAACTATGGGGTTCTGTTGCCATGGCAACCATGGGGTAGTGTTTCCATGGCAACCATGGGGTTGTGTTGCCATGGTAACTATGGGGTTGGGTTGCTATGGAAACTATGGGGTTTAGATGCCTTGGCAACCATGGGGTTGGGTTGCCATGGCAACCATGGGGTTGTGTTGCCATGGTAACCACGGCGTTTTGTAGCCATGGCAATTATGGGGTTCTGTTGCCATGGAAACCATGGCGTTTTGTTGCCATGGCAACTATGGGGTTCTGTTGCCATGGCAACCATGGGGTAGTGTTTCCATGGCAACCATGGGATTGTGTTGCCATGGTAACGATGGGGTTGGCTTGCCATGGCAACCACGGTGTTGTGTTGCCATGGGAACCATGGGGTTGTATTGCCATGGTAACCATGGGGTTGTGTTGCCATGGCAACTATGGGGTTCTGTTGCCATGGTAACCATGGGGTTGGGTTGCCATGGCAACTATGGGGTTGTGTTGCCATGGTAACCATGGCGTTTTGTTGCCATGGCAACTATGGGGTTCTGTTGCCATGGCAACCATGGGGTAGTGTTTCCATGGCAACCATGGGATTGTGTTGCCATGGTAACGATGGGGTTGGCTTGCCATGGCAACCACGGTGTTGTGTTGCCATGGGAACCATGGGGTTGTATTGCCATGGCAACCATGGGGTTGTGTTGCCATGGTAACCATGGGGTTGTGTTGCCATGGCAACTATGGGGTTGGCTTGCCATGGCAACCATGGGGTTGTGTTGCCATGGTAACCATGGGGTTGTGTTGCCACGGCAACTATGGGGTTGGCTTGCCATGGCAACCATGGGGTTGGGTTGCCATGGCAACCATGGGGTTGTGTTTCCATGGCAACCATGGGGTTGTGTTGCCATGGGAACCATGGGGTTGGGTTGCCATGGCAACCATGGGGTTGTGTTGCCATGGTAACGATGGGGTTGTGCTGCCATGGTAACTATGGGGTTCTGTTGCCATGGTAACCATGGGGTTGGGTTGCCATGGCAACCATGGAGTTGTGTTGCCATGGTAACCATGGGGTTCTGTTGCCATGGAAACCATGGGCTTGGGTTGCCATGGCAACCATGGGGTTGTGTTGCCATGGTAACGATGGGGTTGTGCTGCCATGGTAACTATGGGGTTGGGTTGCTATGGTAACTATGGGGTTGGGTTGCGATGGTAACCATGCGGTTGTGTTGCCATGGTAACCATGGGGTTGGGTTGCCATGGCAACCATGGGGTTGTGTTGCCATGGTAACCATGGCGTTTTGTTGCCATGGCAACTATGGGGTTCTGTTGCCATGGCAACCATGGGGTAGTGTTTCCATGGCAACCATGGGGTTGTGTTGCCATGGAAACGATTGGGTTGGGTTGCCATGGCAACCACGGGGTTGTTTTGCCATGGGAACCATGGGGTTGTGTTGCCATGGTAACCATGGGGTTGCGTTGCCATGGCAAGCACGGGGTTGTGTTGCCATGGGAAACATGGGGTTGTGTTGCCATGGTAACCCTGGGGTTGTGTTGCCATGGCAACCATGGGGTTGTGTTGCCATGGTAACGATGGGGTTGTGTTGCTATGGAAACTATGGGGTTTAGTTGCCATGGCAACCATGGGGTTGAGATGCCGTGGTAACCATGCAGTTGGGTTGCCGTGGTAACCATGCGGTGTTGTTGTTGTGGTAACCATGGGGTTGTGTTGCCATGGTAACCATGGGGTTGTGTTGCCATGGCAACCACGGGGTTTGGTTGCTATGGTAACTATGGGGTTCTGTGTCCATGGTAACCATGGGGTTGGGTTGCCATGGTAACCATGGCGTTAAGTTGCCATGGAAACTATGGGGTTGGGTTGCCATGGCAACCATGGTGTTGTGTTGCCATGGTAACCATGGCGTATTGTTGCCATGGCAACTATGGGGTTCTGTTGCCATGGCAACCATGGGGTAGTGGTTCCATGGCAACCATGGGGTTGTGTTGCCATGGTAACTATGTGGTTGGGTTGCTATGGTAACCATGGGTTGTGTTGCCATGGTAACCATGGCGTTTTGTTGCCATGGCAACTATGGGGTTCTGTTGCCATGGCAACCATGGGGTAGTGTTTCCATGGCAACCATGGGGTTGTGTTGCCATGGTAACGATGGGGTTGGCTTGCCATGGCAACCATGGGGTTGTGTTGCCATGGTAACCATGGCGTTTTGTTGCCATGGCAGCTATGGGGTTCTGTTGCCATGGCAACCATGGGGTAGTGTTTCCATGGCAACCATGGGGTTGTGTTGCCATGGAAACGATGGGGTTGGGTTGCCATGGCAACCACGGGGTTGTGTTGCCATGGGAACCATGGGGTTGTGTTGCCATGGGAAACATGGGGTTGTGTTGCCATGGTAACCATGAGGTTGGGTTGCCATGGCAACCATGGGGTTGTGTTGCCATGGTAACCATGGCGTTTAGTTGCCATGGCAGCTACGGGGTTCTGTTGCCATGGTAACCATGGGGTTGGGTTGCCATGGCAACCATGGGGTTGTGTTGCCATGGTAACGATGGGGTTGGGTTGCTATGGAAACTATGGGGTTTAGTTGCCATGGCAACCATGGGGTTGAGATGCCGTGGTAACCATGCAGTTGGGTTGCTGCGGTAACCATGCGGTGTTGTTGTTGTGGTAACCATGGGGTTGTGTTGCCATGGTAACCATGGGGTTCTGTGTCCATGGTAACCATGGGGTTGGGTTGCCATGGTAACCATGGCGTTTAGTTGCCATGGCAACTATGGGGTTGGGTTGCCATGGCAACCATGGGGTTGTGTTGCCATGGTAACCATGGCGTATTGTTGCCATGGCAACTATGGGGTTCTGTTGCCATGGCAACCATGGGGTAGTGTTTCCATGGCAACCATGGGGTTATGTTGCCATGGTAACTATGGGGTTGGGTTGCTATGGAAACTATGGGGTTTAGATGCCTTGGCAACCATGGGGTTGGGTTGCCATGGCAACCATGGGGTTGTGTTGCCATGGTAACCACGGCGTTTTGTAGCCATGGCAATTATGGGGTTCTGTTGCCATGGAAACCATGGCGTTTTGTTGCCATGGCAACTATGGGGTTCTGTTGCCATGGCAACCATGGGGTAGTGTTTCCATGGCAACCATGGGATTGTGTTGCCATGGTAACGATGGGGTTGGCTTGCCATGGCAACCACGGTGTTGTGTTGCCATGGGAACCATGGGGTTGTATTGCCATGGTAACCATGGGGTTGTGTTGCCATGGCAACTATGGGATTCTGTTGCCATGGTAACCATGGGGTTGGGTTGCCATGGCAACCATGGGGTTGTGTTGCCATGGTAACGATGGGGTTGTGTTGCCATGGCAACTATGGGGTTCTGTTGCCATGGTAACCATGGGGTTGGGTTGCCATGGCAACTATGGGGTTCTGTTGCCATGGTAACCATGGGGTTGGGTTGCCATGGCAACCATGGGGTTGTGTTGCCATGGTAACCATGGGGTTGTGTTGCCATGGCAACTATGGGGTTGGCTTGCCATGGCAACCATAGGGTTGTGTTGCCATGGTAACCATGGGGTTGTGTTGCCATGGCAACGATGGGGTTGGCTTGCCATGGCAACCATGGGGTTGGGTTGCCATGGCAACCATGGGGTTGTGTTTCCATGGCAACCATGGGGTTGTGTTGCCATGGTAACCATGGGGTTGGGTTGCCATGGCAACCATGGGGTTGTGTTGCCATGGTAACGATGGGGTTGTGCTGCCATGGTAACTATGGGGTTCTGTTGCCATGGTAACCATGGGGTTGGGTTGCCATGGCAACCATGGGGTTGTGTTGCCATGGTAACCATGGGGTTGTGTTGCCATGGCAACCATGGGGTTGGGTTGCCATGGCAACCATGGGGTTGTGTTGCCATGGTAACCATGGGGTTGGGTTGCCATGGCAACTATGGTGTTCTGTTGCCATGGTAACCATGGGGTTCTGTTGCCATGGAAACCATGGGGTTGGGTTGCCATGGCAACCATGGGGTTGTGTTGCCATGGTAACGATGGGGTTGTGCTGCCATGGTAACTATGGGGTTGGGTTGCTATGGTAACTATGGGGTTGGGTTGCGATGGTAACCATGCGGTTGTGTTGCCATGGTAACCATGGGGTTGGGTTGCCATGGCAACCATGGGGTTGTGTTGCCATGGTAACCATGGCGTTTTGTTGCCATGGCAACTATGGGGTTCTGTTGCCATGGCAACCATGGGGTAGTGTTTCCATGGCAACCATGGGGTTGTGTTGCCATGGAAACGATTGGGTTGGGTTCCATGGCAACCACGGGGTTGTTTTGCCATGGGAACCATGGGGTTGTGTTGCCATGGTAACCATGGGGTTGCGTTGCCATGGCAAGCACGGGGTTGTGTTGCCATGGGAAACATGGGGTTGTGTTGCCATGGTAACCCTGGGGTTGTGTTGCTATGGAAACTATGGGGTTTAGTTGCCATGGCAACCATGGGGTTGAGATGCCGTGGTAACCATGCAGTTGGGTTGCCGTGGTAACCATGCGGTGTTGTTGTTGTGGTAACCATGGGGTTGTGTTGCCATGGTAACCATGGGGTTGTGTTGCCATGGCAACCACGGGGTTTGGTTGCTATGGTAACTATGGGGTTCTGTGTCCATGGTAACCATGGGGTTGGGTTGCCATGGTAACCATGGCGTTTAGTTGCCATGGAAACTATGGGGTTGGGTTGCCATGGCAACCATGGTGTTGTGTTGCCATGGTAACCATGGCGTATTGTTGCCATGGCAACTGTGGGGTTCTGTTGCCATGGTAACCATGGGGTTGTGTTGCCATGGTAACTATGTGGTTGGGTTGCTATGGTAACCATGGGTTGTGTTGCCATGGTAACCATGGCGTTTTGTTGCCATGGCAACTATGGGGTTCTGTTGCCATGGCAACCATGGGGTAGTGTTTCCATGGCAATCATGGGGCTGTGTTGCCATGGTAACGATGGGGTTGGCTTGCCATGGCAACCATGGGGTTGTGTTGCCATGGTAACCATGGCGTTTTGTTGCCATGGCAACTATGGGGTTCTGTTGCCATGGCAACCATGGGGTAGTGTTTCCATGGCAACCATGGGGTTGTGTTGCCATGGAAACGATGGGGTTGGGTTGCCATGGCAACCACGGGGTTGTGTTGCCATGGGAACCATGGGGTTGTGTTGCCATGGTAACCATGGTGTTGCGTTGCCATGGCAACCACGGGGTTTGGTTGCCATGGTAACCATGGGGTTGCGTTGCCATGGCAAGCACGGGGTTGTGTTGCCATGGGAATCATGGGGTTGTGTTGCCATGGTAACCAAGAGGTTGGGTTGCCATGGCAACCATGGGGTTGTGTTGCCATGGTAACCATGGCGTTTATTTGCCATGGCAGCTACGGGGTTCTGTTGCCATGGTAACCATGGGGTTGGGTTGCCATGGTAACTATGGGGTTGGGTTGCTATGGAAACTATGGGGTTTAGTTGCCATGGCAACCATGGGGTTGAGATGCCGTGGTAACCATGCAGTTGGGTTGCCGCGGTAACCATGCGGTGTTGTTGTTGTGGTAACCATGGGGTTGTGTTGCCATGGTAACCATGGTGTTGGGTTGCCATGGAAACCACGGGGTTTGGTTGCTATGGTAACCATGGGGTTCTGTGTCCATGGTAACCATGGGGTTGGGTTGCCATGGTAACCATGGCGTTTAGTTGCCATGGCAACTATCGGGTTGGGTTGCCATGGCAACCATGGGGTTGTGTTGCCATGGTAACCATGGCGTATTGTTGCCATGGCAACTATGGGGTTCTGTTGCCATGGCAACCATGGGGTAGTGTTTCCATGGCAACCATGGGGTTGTGTTGCCATGGTAACTATGGGGTTGGGTTGCTATGGAAACTATGGGGTTTAGATGCCTTGGCAACCATGGGGTTGGGTTGCCATGGCAACCATGGGGTTGTGTTGCCATGGTAACCACGGCGTTTTGTAGCCATGGCAATTATGGGGTTCTGTTGCTATGGAAACCATGGCGTTTTGTTGCCATGGCAACTATGGGGTTCTGTTGCCATGGCAACCATGGGGTAGTGTTTCCATGGCAACCATGGGGTTGTGTTGCCATGATAACTATGGGGTTGGGTTGCTATGGTAACCATGGGTTGTGTTGCCATGGTAACCATGGCGTTTTGTTGCCATGGCAACTATGGGGTTCTGTTGCCATGGCAACCATGGGGTAGTGTTTCCATGGCAACTAGGGGGTTCTGTTGCCATGGTAACCATGGGGTTGGGTTGCCATGGCAACCATGGGGTTCTGTTGCCATGGTAACCATGGGGTTGGGTTGCCATGGCAACCATGGGGTTGTGTTGCCATGGTAACCATGGGGTTGGGTTGCCATGGCAACCATGGGGTTGGGTTGCCATGGCAACCATGGGGTTGTGTTGCCATGGTAACCATGGGGTTGGGTTGCCATGGCAACTATGGTGTTCTGTTGCCATGGTAACCATGGGGTTCTGTTGCCATGGAAACCATGGGGTTGGGTTGCCATGGAAACCATGGGGTTGTGTTGCCATGGTAACGATGGGGTTGGGTTGCTATGGTAACTATGCGGTTGGGTTGCGATGGTAACCATGAGGTTGGGTTGCCATGGCAACCATGAGGTTGTGTTGCCATGGTAACCATGAGGTTGGGTTGCCATGGTAACCATGCGGTTGTTTTGCCATGGTAACCATGAGGTTGGGTTGCCATGGCAACCATGGGGTTGTGTTGCCATGGTAACGATGGGGTTGGGTTGCTATGGTAACCATGCGGTTGTGCTGCCATGGTAACCATGAGGTTGGGTTGCCATGGCAACCATGGGGTTGTGTTGCCATGGTAACCATGAGGTTGGGTTGCCATGGTAACCATGGGGTTGCGTTGCCATGGTAACCATGAGGTTGGGTTGCCATGGTAACCATGCCGTTGTGTTGCCATGGTAACCATGAGGTTGGGTTGCCATGGCAACCATGGGGTTGTGTTGCCATGGTAACCATGGCGTTTTTTTGCCATGGCAGCTACGGGGTTCTGTTGCCATGGTAACCATGGGGTTGGGTTGCCATGGCAACCATGGGGTTGTGTTGCCATGGTAACGATGGGGTTGTGTTGCCATGGTAACTATGGGGTTGGGTTGCTATGGAAACTATGGGGTTTAGTTGCCATGGCAACCATGGGGTTGAGATGCCGTGGTAACCATGCAGTTGGGTTACCGCGGTAACCATGCGGTGTTGTTGTTGTGGTAACCATGGGGTTAAGTTGCCATGGTAACCATGGGGTTGGGTTGCCATGGCAACCACGGGGTTTGGTTGCTATGGTAACCATGGGGTTCTGTGTCCATGGTAACCATGGGGTTGGGTTGCCATGGTAACCATGGCGTTTAGTTGCCATGGCAACTATCGGGTTGGGTTGCCATGGCAACCATGGGGTTGTGTTGCCATGGTAACCATGGCGTATTGTTGCCATGGCAACTATGGGGTTCTGTTGCCATGGCAACCATGGGGTAGTGTTTCCATGGCAACCATGGGGTTGTGTTGCCATGGTAACTATGGGGTTGGGTTGCTATGGAAACTATGGGGTTTAGATGCCTTGGCAACCATGGGGTTGGGTTGCCATGGCAACCATGGGGTTGTGTTGCCATGGTAACCACGGCGTTTTGTAGCCATGGCAATTATGGGGTTCTGTTGCCATGGAAACCATGGCGTTTTGTTGCCATGGCAACTATGGGGTTCTGTTGCCATGGCAACCATGGGGTAGTGTTTCCATGGCAACCATGGGGTTGTGTTGCCATGATAACTATGGGATTGGGTTGCTATGGTAACCATGGGTTGTGTTGCCATGGTAACCATGGCGTTTTGTTGCCATGGCAACTATGGGGTTCTGTTGCCATGGCAACCATGGGGTAGTGTTTCCATGGCAACTAGGGGGTTCTGTTGCCATGGTAACCATGGGGTTGGGTTGCCATGGCAACCATGGGGTTCTGTTGCCATGGTAACCATGGGGTTGGGTTGCCATGGCAACCATGGGGTTGTGTTGCCATGGTAACCATGGGGTTGTGTTGCCATGGCAACCATGGGGTTGGGTTGCCATGGCAACCATGGGGTTGTGTTGCCATGGTAACCATGGGGTTGGGTTGCCATGGCAACTATGGTGTTCTGTTGCCATGGTAACCATGGGGTTCTGTTGCCATGGAAACCATGGGGTTGGGTTGCCATGGCAACCATGGGGTTGTGTTGCCATGGTAACGATGGGGTTGTGCTGCCATGGTAACTATGGGGTTGGGTTGCTATGGTAACTATGGGGTTGGGTTGCGATGGTAACCATGCGGTTGTGTTGCCATGGTAACCATGGGGTTGGGTTGCCATGGCAACCATGGGGTTGTGTTGCCATGGTAACCATGGCGTTTTGTTGCCATGGCAACTATGGGGTTCTGTTGCCATGGCAACCATGGGGTAGTGTTTCCATGGCAACCATGGGGTTGTGTTGCCATGGAAACGATGGGGTTGGGTTGCCATGTCAACCACGGGGTTGTTTTGCCATGGGAACCATGGGGTTGTGTTGCCATGGTAACCATGGGGTTGTGTTGCCATGGCAAGCACGGGGTTGTGTTGCCATGGGAAACATGGGGTTGTGTTGCCACGGTAACCCTGGGGTTGTGTTGCCATGACAACCATGGGGTAGTGTTGCCATGGTAACGATGGGGTTGTGTTGCTATGGAAACTATGGGGTTTAGTTGCCATGGCAACCATGGGGTTGAGATGCCGTGGTAACCATGCAGTTGGGTTGCCGTGGTAACCATGCGGTGTTGTTGTTGTGGTAACCATGGGGTTGTGTTGCCATGGTAACCATGGGGTTGTGTTGCCATGGCAACCACGGGGTTTGGTTGCTATGGTAACTATGGGGTTCTGTGTCCATGGTAACCATGGGGTTGGGTTGCCATGGTAACCATGGCGTTTAGTTGCCATGGAAACTATGGGGTTGGGTTGCCATGGCAACCATGGTGTTGTGTTGCCATGGTAACCATGGCGTATTGTTGCCATGGCAACTATGGGGTTCTGTTGCCATGGCAACCATGGGGTAGTGTTTCCATGGCAACCATGGGGTTGTGTTGCCATGGTAACTATGGGGTTGGGTTGCTATGGTAACCATGGGTTGTGTTGCCATGGTAACCATGGCGTTTTGTTGCCATGGCAACTATGGGGTTCTGTTGCCGTGGCAACCATGGGGTAGTGTTTCCATGGCAACCATGGGGTTGTGTTGCCATGGTAACGATGGGGTTGGCTTGCCATGGCAACCATGGGGTTGTGTTGCCATGGTAACCATGGCGTTTTGTTGCCATGGCAACTATGGGGTTCTGTTGCCATGGCAACCATGGGGTAGTGTTTCCATGGCAACCATGGGGTTGTGTTGCCATGGAAACGATGGGGTTGGGTTGCCATGGCAACCACGGGGTTGTGTTGCCATGGGAACCATGGGGTTGTGTTGCCATGGTAACCATGGTGTTGCGTTGCCATGGCAACCACGGGGTTTGGTTGCCATGGTAACCATGGGGTTGCGTTGCCATGGCAAGCACGGGGTTGTGTTGCCATGGGAATCATGGGGTCCTGTTGCCATGGTAACCATGAGGTTGGGTTGCCATGGCAACCATGGGGTTGTGTTGCCATGGTAACCATGGCGTTTATTTGCCATGGCAGCTACGGTGTTCTGTTGCCATGGTAACCATGGGGTTGGGTTGCCATGGCAACCATGGGGTTGTGTTGCCATGGTAACGATGGGGTTGTGTTGCCATGGTAACTATGGGGTTGGGTTGCTATGGAAACTATGGGGTTTAGTTGCCATGGCAACCATGGGGTTGAGATGCCGTGGTAACCATGCAGTTGGGTTGCCGCGGTAACCATGCGGTGTTGTTGTTGTGGTAACCATGGGGTTGTTTTGCCATGGTAACCATGGGGTTGGGTTGCCATGGCAACCACGGGGTTTGGTTGCTATGGTAACCATGGGGTTCTGTGTCCATGGTAACCATGGGGTTGGGTTGCCATGGTAACCATGGCGTTTAGTTGCCATGGCAACTATCGGGTTGGGTTGCCATGGCAACCATGGGGTTGTGTTGCCATGGTAACCATGGCGTATTGTTGCCATGGCAACTATGGGGTTCTGTTGCCATGGCAACCATGGGGTAGTGTTTCCATGGCAACCATGGGGTTGTGTTGCCATGGTAACTATGGGGTTGGGTTGCTATGGAAACTATGGGGTTTAGATGCCTTGGCAACCATGGGGTTGGGTTGCCATGGCAACCATGGGGTTGTGTTGCCATGGTAACCACGGCGTTTTGTAGCCATGGCAATTATGGGGTTCTGTTGCCATGGCAACCATGGCGTTTTGTTGCCATGGCAACTATGGGGTTCTGTTGCCATGGCAACCATGGGGTTGTGTTTCCATGGCAACCATGGGGTTGTGTTGCCATGATAACTATGGGGTTGGGTTGCTATGGTAACCATGGGTTGTGTTGCCATGGTAACCATGGCGTTTTGTTGCCATGGCAACTATGGGGTTCTGTTGCCATGGCAACCATGGGGTAGTGTTTCCATGGCAACTAGGGGGTTCTGTTGCCATGGTAACCATGGGGTTGGGTTGCCATGGCAACCATGTGGTTGTGTTGCCATGGTAACGATGGGGTTGTGCTGCCATGGTAACTATGGGGTTCTGTTGCCATGGTAACCATGGGGTTGGGTTGGCATGGCAACCATGGGGTTGTGTTGCCATGGTAACCATGGGGTTGTGTTGCCATGGCAACTATGGGGTTGGCTTGCCATGGCAACCATGGGGTTGTGTTGCCATGGTAACCATGGGGTTGTGTTGCCATGGCAACTATGTGGTTGGCTTGCCATGGCAACCATGGGGTTGGGTTGCCATGGCAACCATGGGGTTGTGTTGCCATGGTAACCATGGGGTTGGGTTGCCATGGCAACCATGGGGTTGTGAGGCCATGGTAACGATGGGGTTGTGCTGCCATGGTAACTATGGGGTTCTGTTGCCATGGTAACCATGGGGTTGGGTTGCCATGGCAACCATGGGGTTGTGTTGCCATGGTAACCATGGGGTTGTGTTGCCATGGCAACCATGGGGTTGGGTTGCCATGGCAACCATGGGGTTGTGTTGCCATGGTAACCATGGGGTTGGGTTGCCATGGCAACTATGGTGTTCTGTTGCCATGGTAACCATGGGGTTCTGTTGCCATGGAAACCATGGGGTTGGGTTGCCATGGCAACCATGGGGTTGTGTTGCCATGGTAACGATGGGGTTGTGCTGCCATGGTAACTATGGGGTTGGGTTGCTATGGTAACTATGGGGTTGGGTTGCGATGGTAAACATGCGGTTGTGTTGCCATGGTAACCATGGGGTTGGGTTGCCATGGCAACCATGGGGTTGTGTTGCCATGGTAACCATGGCGTTTTGTTGCCATGGCAACTATTGGGTTCTGTTGCCATGGCAACCATGGGGTAGTGTTTCCATGGCAACCATGGGGTTGTGTTGCCATGGAAACGATGGGGTTGGGTTCCCATGGCAACCACGGGGTTGTTTTGCCATGGGAACCATGGGGTTGTGTTGCCATGGTAACCATGGGGTTGCGTTGCCATGGCAAGCACGGGGTTGTGTTGCCATGGGAAACATGCGGTTGTGTTGCCATGGTAACCCTGGGGTTGTGTTGCCATGGCAACCATGGGGTTGTGTTGCCATGGTAACCATGGCGTTTAGTTGCCATGGCAGCTACGGGGTTCTGTTGCCATGGTAACCATGGGGTTGGGTTGCCATGGCAACCATGGGGTTGTGTTGCCATGGTAACGATGGGGTTGTGTTGCTATGGAAACTATGGGGTTTAGTTGCCATGGCAACCATGGGGTTGAGATGCCGTGGTAACCATGCAGTTGAGTTGCCGTGGTAACCATGCGGTGTTGTTGTTGTGGTAACCATGGGGTTGTGTTGCCATGGTAACCATGGGGTTGTGTTGCCATGGCAACTATGGGGTTCTGTTGCCATGGCAACCATGGGGTAGTGTTTCCATGGCAACCATGGGGTTGTGTTGCCATGGAAACGATGGGGTTGGGTTGCCATGGCAACCACAGGGTTGTGTTGCCATGGGAACCATGGGGTTGTGTTACCATGGTAACCATGGTGTTGCGTTGCCATGGCAACCACGGGGTTTGGTTGCCATGGTAACCATGGGGTTGCGTTGCCATGGCAAGCACGGGGTTGTGTTGCCATGGGAAACATGGGGTTGTGTTGCCATGGTAACCATGAGGTTGGGTTGCCATGGCAACCATGGGGTTGTGTTGCCATGGTAACCATGGCGTTTAGTTGCCATGGCAGCTACGGGGTTCTGTTGCCATGGTAACCATGGGGTTGGGTTGCCATGGCAACCATGGGGTTGTGTTGCCATGGTAACGATGGGGTTGTGCTGCCATGGTAACTATGGGGTTCTGTTGCCATGGTAACCATGGGGTTGGGTTGGCATGGCAACCATGGGGTTGTGTTGCCATGGTAACCATGGGGTTGTGTTGCCATGGCAACTATGGGGTTGGCTTGCCATGGCAACCATGGGGTTGTGTTGCCATGGTAACCATGGGGTTGTGTTGCCATGGCAACTATGTGGTTGGCTTGCCATGGCAACCATGGGGTTGGGTTGCCATGGCAACCATGGGGTTGTGTTGCCATGGTAACCATGGGGTTGGGTTGCCATGGCAACCATGGGGTTGTGAGGCCATGGTAACGATGGGGTTGTGCTGCCATGGTAACTATGGGGTTCTGTTGCCATGGTAACCATGGGGTTGGGTTGCCATGGCAACCATGGGGTTGTGTTGCCATGGTAACCATGGGGTTGTGTTGCCATGGCAACCATGGGGTTGGGTTGCCATGGCAACCATGGGGTTGTGTTGCCATGGTAACCATGGGGTTGGGTTGCCATGGCAACTATGGTGTTCTGTTGCCATGGTAACCATGGGGTTCTGTTGCCATGGAAACCATGGGGTTGGGTTGCCATGGCAACCATGGGGTTGTGTTGCCATGGTAACGATGGGGTTGTGCTGCCATGGTAACTATGGGGTTGGGTTGCTATGGTAACTATGGGGTTGGGTTGCGATGGTAAACATGCGGTTGTGTTGCCATGGTAACCATGGGGTTGGGTTGCCATGGCAACCATGGGGTTGTGTTGCCATGGTAACCATGGCGTTTTGTTGCCATGGCAACTATTGGGTTCTGTTGCCATGGCAACCATGGGGTAGTGTTTCCATGGCAACCATGGGGTTGTGTTGCCATGGAAACGATGGGGTTGGGTTCCCATGGCAACCACGGTGTTGTTTTGCCATGGGAACCATGGGGTTGTGTTGCCATGGTAACCATGGGGTTGCGTTGCCATGGCAAGCACGGGGTTGTGTTGCCATGGGAAACATGCGGTTGTGTTGCCATGGTAACCCTGGGGTTGTGTTGCCATGGCAACCATGGGGTTGTGTTGCCATGGTAACCATGGCGTTTAGTTGCCATGGCAGCTACGGGGTTCTGTTGCCATGGTAACCATGGGGTTGGGTTGCCATGGCAACCATGGGGTTGTGTTGCCATGGTAACGATGGGGTTGTGTTGCTATGGAAACTATGGGGTTTAGTTGCCATGGCAACCATGGGGTTGAGATGCCGTGGTAACCATGCAGTTGAGTTGCCGTGGTAACCATGCGGTGTTGTTGTTGTGGTAACCATGGGGTTGTGTTGCCATGGTAACCATGGGGTTGTGTTGCCATGGCAACTATGGGGTTCTGTTGCCATGGCAACCATGGGGTAGTGTTTCCATGGCAACCATGGGGTTGTGTTGCCATGGAAACGATGGGGTTGGGTTGCCATGGCAACCACGGGGTTGTGTTGCCATGGGAACCATGGGGTTGTGTTACCATGGTAACCATGGTGTTGCGTTGCCATGGCAACCACGGGGTTTGGTTGCCATGGTAACCATGGGGTTGCGTTGCCATGGCAAGCACGGGGTTGTGTTGCCATGGGAAACATGGGGTTGTGTTGCCATGGTAACCATGAGGTTGGGTTGCCATGGCAACCATGGGGTTGTGTTGCCATGGTAACCATGGCGTTTAGTTGCCATGGCAGCTACGGGGTTCTGTTGCCATGGTAACCATGGGGTTGGGTTGCCATGGCAACCATGGGGTTGTGTTGCCATGGTAACGATGGGGTTGTGTTGCCATGGTAACTATGGGGTTGGGTTGCTATGGAAACTATGGGGTTTAGTTGCCATGGCAACCATGGGGTTGAGATGCCGTGGTAACCATGCAGTTGGGTTGCCGCGGTAACCATGCGGTGTTGTTGTTGTGGTAACCATGGGGTTGTGTTGCCATGGTAACCATGGGGTTGGGTTGCCATGGCAACCACGGGGTTTGGTTGCTATGGTAACCATGGGGTTCTGTGTCCATGGTAACCATGGGGTTGGGTTGCCATGGTAACCATGGCGTTTAGTTGCCATGGCAACTATGGGGTTGGGTTGCCACGGCAACCATGGGGTTGTGTTGCCATGGTAACCATGGCGTATTGTTGCCATGGCAACTATGGGGTTCTGTTGCCATGGCAACCATGGGGTAGTGTTTCCATGGCAACCATGGGGTTGTGTTGCCATGATAACTATGGGGTTGGGTTGCTATGGTAACCATGGGTTGTGTTGCCATGGTAACCATGGCGTTTTGTTGCCATGGCAACTATGGGGTTCTGTTGCCATGGCAACCATGGGGTAGTGTTTCCATGGCAACCATGGGATTGTGTTGCCATGGTAACGATGGGGTTGGCTTGCCATGGCAACCACGGTGTTGTGTTGCCATGGGAACCATGGGGTTGTATTGCCATGGTAACCATCGGGTTCTGTTGCCATGGCAACTATGGGGTCCTGTTGCCATGCTAACCATGGGGTTGGGTGGCCATGGCAACCATGGGGTTGTGTTGCCATGGTAACGATGGGGTTGTGTTGCCATGGCAACTATGGGGTTCTGTTGCCATGGTAACCATGGGGTTGGGTTGCCATGGCAACTATGGGGTTTTGTTGCCATGGTAACCATGGCGTTTTGTTGCCATGGCAACTATGGGGTTCTGTTGCCATGGTAACCATGGGGTTAGGTTGCCATGGCAACCATGGGTTTGTGTTGCCATGGTAACGATGGGGTTGTGCTGCCATGGTAACTATGGGGTTGGCTTGCCATGGCAACCATGGGGTTGGGTTGCCATGGCAACCATGGGGTTGTGTTGCCATGGTAACCATGGGGTTGTTTTGCCATGGCAACTATGGGGTTGGCTTGCCATGGCAACCATGGGGTTGGGTTGCCATGGCAACCATGGGGTTGTGTTGCCATGGTAACCATGGCGTTTTGTTGCCATGGCAACTAGGGGGTTCTGTTGCCATGGTAACCATGGGGTTGGGTTGCCATGGCAACCATGGGGTTGTGTTGCCATGGTAACGATGGGGTTGTGCTGCCATGGTAACTATGGGGTTCTGTTGCCATGGTAACCACGGGGTTGGGTTGCCATGGCAACCATGGGGTTGTGTTGCCATGGTAACCATGGGGTTGTGTTGCCATGGAAACTATGGGGTTGGCTTGCCATGGCAACCATGGGGTTGTGTTGCCATGGTAACCATGGGGTTGTGTTGCCATGGCAACTATGGGGTTGGCTTGCCATGGCAACCATGGGGTTGGGTTGCCATGGCAACCATGGGGTTGTGTTGCCATGGTAACCATGGGGTTGGGTTGCCATGGCAACCATGGGGTTGTGTTGCCATTGTAACGATGGGGTTGTGCTGCCATGGTAACTATGGGGTTCTGTTGCCATGGTAACCATGGGGTTGGGTTGCCATGGCAACCATGGGGTTGTGTTGCCATGGTAACCATGGGGTTGTGTTGCCATGGCAACCATGGGGTTGGGTTGCCATGGCAACCATGGGGTTGTGTTGCCATGGTAACCATGGGGTTGGGTTGCCATGGCAACTATGGTGTTCTGTTGCCATGGTAACCATGGGGTTCTGTTGCCATGGAAACCATGGGGTTGGGTTGCCATGGAAACCATGGGGTTGTGTTGCCATGGTAACGATGGGGTTGTGCTGCCATGGTAACTATGGGGTTGGGTTGCTATGGTAACTATGGGGTTGGGTTGCGATGGTCACCATGCGGTTGTGTTGCCATGGTAACCATGGGGTTGGGTTGCCATGGCAACCATGGGGTTGTGTTGCCATGGTAACCATGGCGTTTTGTTGCCATGGCAACTATGGGGTTCTGTTGCCATGGCAACCATGGGGTAGTGTTTCCATGGCAACCATGGGGTTGTGTTGCCATGGAAACGATGGGGTTGGGTTGCCATGGCAACCACGGGGTTGTTTTGCCATGGGAACCATGGGGTTGTGTTGCCATGGTAACCATGGGGTTGCGTTGCCATGGCAAGCACGGGGTTGTGTTGCCATGGGAAACATGGGGTTGTGTTGCCATGGTAACCCTGGGGTTGTGTTGCCATGGCAACCATGGGGTTGTGTTGCCATGGTAACCATGGCGTTTAGTTGCCATGGCAGCTACGGGGTTCTGTTGCCATGGAAACCATGGGGTTGGGTTGCCATGGCAACCATGGGGTTGTGTTGCCATGGTAACGATGGGGTTGTGTTGCTATGGAAACTATGGGGTTTAGTTGCCATGGCAACCATGGGGTTGAGATGCCGTGGTAACCATGCAGTTGGGTTGCCGTGGTAACCATGCGGTGTTGTTTTTGTGGTAACCATGGGGTTGTGTTGCCATGGTAACCATGGGGTTGTGTTGCCATGGCAACCACGGGGTTTGGTTGCTATGGTAACTATGGGGTTCTGTGTCCATGGTAACCATGGGGTTGGGTTGCCATGGTAACCATGGCGTTTAGTTGCCATGGAAACTATGGGGTTGGGTTGCCATGGCAACCATGGTGTTGTGTTGCCATGGTAACCATGGCGTATTGTTGCCATGGCAACTATGGGGTTCTGTTGCCATGGCAACCATGGGGTAGTGTTTCCATGGCAACCATGGGGTTGTGTTGCCATGGTAACTATGGGGTTGGGTTGCTATGGAAACTATGGGGTTTAGTTGCCTTGGCAACCATGGGGTTGTGTTTCCATGGCAACCACGGCGTTTTGTAGCCATGGCAATTATGGGGTTCTGTTGCCATGGCAACCATGGCGTTTTGTTGCCATGGCAACTATGGGGTTCTGTTGCCATGGCAACCATGGGGTAGTGTTTCCATGGCAACCATGGGGTTGTGTTGCCATGGTAACTATGGGGTTGGGTTGCTATGGTAACCATGGATTGTGTTGCCATGGTAACTATGGCGTTTTGTTGCCATGGCAACTATGGGGTTCTGTTGCCATGGTAACGATGGGGTTGGCTTGCCATGGCAGCCACGGTGTTGTGTTGCCATGGGAACCATGGGGTTGTGTTGCCATGGTAACCATGGGGTTGGGTTGCCATGGCAACCATGGGGTTGTGTTGCCATGGTAACCATGGCGTTTTGTTGCCATGGCAACTATGGGGTTCTGTTGCCATGGTAACCATGGGGTTGGGTTGCCATGGCAACCATGGGGTTGTGTTGCCATGGTAACGATGGGGTTGTGCTGCCATTGTAACTATGGGGTTGGGTTGCTATGGTAACTATGGGGTTGGGTTGCGATGGTAACCATGCGGTTGTGTTGCCATGGTAACCATGGGGTTGGGTTGCCATGGCAACCATGGGGTTGTGTTGCCATGGTAACCATGGCGTTTTGTTGCCATGGCAACTATGGGGTTCTGTTGCCATGGCAACCATGGGGTAGTGTTTCCATGGCAACCATGGGGTTCTGTTGCCATGGAAACGATGGGGTTGGGTTGCCATGGCAACCACGGGGTTGTGTTGCCATGGGAGCCATGGGGTTGTGTTGCCATGGTAACCATGGGGTTGGGTTGCCATGGCAACCATGGGGTTGTGTTGCCATGGTAACAATGGGGTTCTGTGTCCATGGTAACCAAGGGGTTGGGTTGCCATGGTAACCATGGGGTAGTGTTTCCATGGCAACCATGGGGTTGTGTTGCCATGGTAACTATGGGGTTGGGTTGCTATGGAAACTATGGGGTTTAGTTGCCTTGGCAACCATGGGGTTGGGTTGCCATGGCAACCATGGGTTTGTGTTGCCATGGTAACCATGGCGTTTTGTTGCCATGGCAACTAAGGGGTTCTGTTGCCATGGCAACCATGGGGTAGTGTTTCCATGGAAACAATGGGGTTGTGTTGCCATGGAAACTATGGGGTTGGCTTGCCATGGCAACCATGGGGTTGTGTTGCCATGGTAACCATGGGGTTGTGTTGCCATGGCAACTATGGGGTTGGCTTGCCATGGCAACCATGGGGTTGGGTTGCCATGGCAACCATGGGGTTGTGTTGCCATGGTAACCATGGGGTTGGGTTGCCATGGCAACCATGGGGTTGTGTTGCCATTGTAACGATGGGGTTGTGCTGCCATGGTAACTATGGGGTTGTGTTGCCATGGTAACCATGGGGTTGGGTTGCCATGGCAACCATGGGGTTGGGTTGCCATGGCAACCATGGGGTTGTGTTGCCATGGTAACCATGGGGTTGGGTTGCCATGGCAACTATGGTGTTCTGTTGCCATGGTAACCATGGGGTTCTGTTGCCATGGAAACCATGGGGTTGGGTTGCCATGGAAACCATGGGGTTGTGTTGCCATGGTAACGATGGGGTTGTGCTGCCATGGTAACTATGGGGTTGGGTTGCTATGGTAACTATGGGGTTGGGTTGCGATGGTCACCATGCGGTTGTGTTGCCATGGTAACCATGGGGTTGGGTTGCCATGGCAACCATGGGGTTGTGTTGCCATGGTAACCATGGCGTTTTGTTGCCATGGCAACTATGGGGTTCTGTTGCCATGGCAACCATGGGGTAGTGTTTCCATGGCAACCATGGGGTTGTGTTGCCATGGAAACGATGGGGTTGGGTTGCCATGGCAACCACGGGGTTGTTTTGCCATGGGAACCATGGGGTTGTGTTGCCATGGTAACCATGGGGTTGCGTTGCCATGGCAAGCACGGGGTTGTGTTGCCATGGGAAACATGGGGTTGTGTTGCCATGGTAACCCTGGGGTTGTGTTGCCATGGCAACCATGGGGTTGTGTTGCCATGGTAACCATGGCGTTTAGTTGCCATGGCAGCTACGGGGTTCTGTTGCCATGGAAACCATGGGGTTGGGTTGCCATGGCAACCATGGGGTTGTGTTGCCATGGTAACGATGGGGTTGTGTTGCTATGGAAACTATGGGGTTTAGTTGCCATGGCAACCATGGGGTTGAGATGCCGTGGTAACCATGCAGTTGGGTTGCCGTGGTAACCATGCGGTGTTGTTTTTGTGGTAACCATGGGGTTGTGTTGCCATGGTAACCATGGGGTTGTGTTGCCATGGCAACCACGGGGTTTGGTTGCTATGGTAACTATGGGGTTCTGTGTCCATGGTAACCATGGGGTTGGGTTGCCATGGTAACCATGGCGTTTAGTTGCCATGGAAACTATGGGTTTGGGTTGCCATGGCAACCATGGTGTTGTGTTGCCATGGTAACCATGGCGTATTGTTGCCATGGCAACTATGGGGTTCTGTTGCCATGGCAACCATGGGGTAGTGTTTCCATGGCAACCATGGGGTTGTGTTGCCATGGTAACTATGGGGTTGGGTTGCTATGGAAACTATGGGGTTTAGTTGCCTTGGCAACCATGGGGTTGTGTTTCCATGGCAACCACGGCGTTTTGTAGCCATGGCAATTATGGGGTTCTGTTGCCATGGCAACCATGGCGTTTTGTTGCCATGGCAACTATGGGGTTCTGTTGCCATGGCAACCATGGGGTAGTGTTTCCATGGCAACCATGGGGTTGTGTTGCCATGGTAACTATGGGGTTGGGTTGCTATGGTAACCATGGATTGTGTTGCCATGGTAACTATGGCGTTTTGTTGCCATGGCAACTATGGGGTTCTGTTGCCATGGTAACGATGGGGTTGGCTTGCCATGGCAGCCACGGTGTTGTGTTGCCATGGGAACCATGGGGTTGTGTTGCCATGGTAACCATGGGGTTGGGTTGCCATGGCAACCATGGGGTTGTGTTGCCATGGTAACCATAGCGTTTTGTTGCCATGGCAACTATGGGGTTCTGTTGCCATGGTAACCATGGGGTTGGGTTGCCATGGCAACCATGGGGTTGTGTTGCCATGGTAACGATGGGGTTGTGCTGCCATGGTAACTATGGGGTTGGGTTGCTATGGTTACTATGGGGTTGGGTTGCGATGGTAACCATGCGGTTGTGTTGCCATGGTAACCATGGGGTTGGGTTGCCATGGCAACCATGGGGTTGTGTTGCCATGGTAACCATGGCGTTTTGTTGCCATGGCAACTATCGGGTTCTGTTGCCATGGCAACCATGGGGTAGTGTTTCCATGGCAACCATGGGGTTCTGTTGCCATGGAAACGATGGGGTTGGGTTGCCATGGCAACCACGGGGTTGTGTTGCCATGGGAGCCATGGGGTTGTGTTGCCATGGTAACCATGGGGTTGGGTTGCCATGGCAACCATGGGGTTGTGTTGCCATGGTAACAATGGGGTTCTGTGTCCATGGTAACCAAGGGGTTGGGTTGCCATGGTAACCATGGGGTAGTGTTTCCATGGCAACCATGGGGTTGTGTTGCCATGGTAACTATGGGGTTGGGTTGCTATGGAAACTATGGGGTTTAGTTGCCTTGGCAACCATGGGGTTGGGTTGCCATGGCAACCATGGGTTTGTGTTGCCATGGTAACCATGGCGTTTTGTTGCCATGGCAACTAAGGGGTTCTGTTGCCATGGCAACCATGGGGTAGTGTTTCCATGGAAACAATGGGGTTGTGTTGCCATGGTAACGATGGGGTTGGGTTGCTATGGTAACCATGCGGTTGTGTTGCCATTGTAACCATGGGGTTGGGTTGCCATGGCAACCATGGGGTTGTGTTGCCATGGTAACCATGGCGTTTTGTTGCCATGGCAACTATGGGGTTCTGTTGCCATGGTAACCATGGGGTTGGGTTGCCATGGCAACCATGGGGTTGTGTTGCCATGGTAACGATGGGGTTGTGCTGCCATGGTAACTATGGGGTTGGGTTGCTATGGTAACTATGGGGTTGGGTTGCGATGGTAACCATGCGGTTGTGTTGCCATGGTAACCCTGGGGTTGGGTTGCCATGGCAACCATGGGGTTGTGTTGCCATGGTAACCATGGCGTTTAGTTGCCATGGCAGCTACGGGGTTCTGTTGCCATGGTAACCATGGGGTTGGGTTGCCATGGCAACCGTGGGGTTTTGTTGCCATGGTAACGATGGGCTTGTGTTGCCATGGTAACTATGGGGTTTTGTTGCTATGGAAACTATGGGGTTTAGTTGCCATGGCAACCATGGGGTTGAGATGCCGTGGTAACCATGCAGTTGGGTTGCCGTGGTAACCATGCGGTGTTGTTGTTGTGGTAACCATGGGGTTGTGTTGCAATGGTAACCGTGGGGTTGGGTTGCCATGGCAACCACGGGGTTTGGTTGCTATGGTAACCATGGGGTTCTGTGTCCATGGTAACCATGGGGTTGGGTTGCCATGGTAACCATGGCGTTTAGTTGCCATGGAAACTATGGGGTTGGGTTGCCATGGCAACCATGGGGTTGTGTTGCCATGGTAACCATGGCGTATTGTTGCCATGGCAACTATGGGGTTCTGTTGCCATGGCAACCATGGGGTAGTGTTTCCATGGCAACCATGGGGTTGTGTTGTCATGGTAACCATGGGGTTGGGTTGCTATGGTAACCATGGGGTTTAGTTGCCATGGCAACCATGGGGTTGTGTTGCCATGGTAACCATGGCGTTTTGTTGCCATGGCAACTATGGGGTTCTGTTGCCATGGCAACCATGGGGTAGTGTTTCCATGGCAACCATGGGGTTGTGTTGCCATGGAAACGATGGGGTTGGGTTGCCATGGCAACCACGGGGTTGTGTTGCCATGGGAACCATGGGGTTGTGTTGCCATGGTAACCGTGGTGTTGCGTTGCCATGGCAAACACGGGGTTTGGTTGCCATGGCAACCATGGGGTTGTGTTGCCATGGAAACGATGGGGTTGGGTTGCCATGGCAACCACGGGGTTGTGTTGCCATGGGAACCATGCAGTTGGGTTCCCGTGGTAACAATGCGGTGTTGTTTTTGTGGTAACCATGGGGTTGTGTTGCCATGGTAACCATGGGGTTGGGTTGCCATGGCAACCACGGGGTTTGGTTGCTATGGTAACCATGGGGTTCTGTGTCCATGGTAACCATGGGGTTGGGTTGCCAAGGTAACCGTGGCGTTTAGTTGCCATGGCAACTATGGGGTTGGGTTGCCATGGCAACCATGGGGTTGTGTTGCCATGGTAACCATGGCGTATTGTTGCCATGGCAACCATGGGGTAGTGTTTCCATGGCAACCATGGGGTTGTGTTGCCATGGTAACTATGGGGTTGGGTTGCTATGGAAACTATGGGGTTTAGTTGCCTTGGCAACCATGGGGTTGGGTTGCCATGGCAACCATGGGGTTGTGTTGCCATGGTAACCACGGCGTTTTGTAGCCATGGCAATTATGGGGTTCTGTTGCCATGGCAACCATGGCGTTTTTTTGCCATGTCAACTATGGGGTTCTGTTTCCATGGCAACCATGGGGTAGTGTTTCCATGGCAACCATGGGGTTTTGTTGCCATGGTAAATGTGGGGTTGGGTTGCTATGGTAACCATGGGTTGTGTTGCCATGGTAACCATGGCGTTTTGTTGCCATGGCAGCTATGGGGTTCTGTTGCCATGGCAACCATGGGGTAGTGTTTCCATGGCAACCATGGGGTAGTGTTTCCATGGCAACCATGGGGTGGTGTTGCCATGGTAACTATGGGGTTGGGTTGCTATGGAAACTATGGGGTTTAGTTGCCTTGGCAACCATGGGGTTGGGTTGCCATGGCAACCATGGGGTTGTGTTGCCATGGTAACCATGGCGTTTTGTTGCCATGGCAACTATGGGGTTCTGTTGCCATGGCAACCATGGCGTTTTGTTGCCATGGCAACTATGGGGTTCTGTTGCCATGGCAACCATGGGGTAGTGTTTCCATGGCAACCATGGGGTGGTGTTGCCATGGTAACTATGGGGTTGGGTTGCTATGGAAACTATGGGGTTTAGTTGCCATGGTAACCATGGGGTTGGGTTGCCATGGCAACCATGGGGTTGTGTTGCCATGGTAACCATGGCGTTTTGTTGCCATGGCAACTATGGGTTTCTGTTGCCATGGCAACCATGGGGTAGTGTTTCCATGGCAACCATGGGGTTGTGTTGCCATGGAAACGATGGGGTTGGGTTGCCATGGCAACCACGGGGTTGTGTTGCCATGGGAACCATGGGGTTGTGTTGCCATGGTAACCATGGTGTTGCGTTGCCATGGCAACCATGGGGTTGGGTTGCCATGGAAACCACGGGGTTTGGTTGCTATGGTAACCATGGGGTTCTGTGTCCATGGTAACCATGGGGTTGTGTTGCCATGGTAACCATGGCGTTTTGTTGCCATGGCAACTATGGGGTTCTGTTGCCATGGCAACCATGGGGTAGTGTTTCCATGGCAACCATGGGGTTGTGTTGCCATGGTAACCATGGGGTTGGGTTGCTATAGAAACTATGGGGTTTAGTTGCCTTGGCAACCATGGGGTTGTGTTGCCATGGGAACCGTGGGGTTGTGTTGCCATGGTAACCATGGCGTTTTGTTGCCATGGCAACTATGGGGTTCTGTTGCCATGGTAACCATGTCGTTTTGTTGCCATGGCAACTATGGTGTTCTGTTGCCATAGCAACCATGGGGTAGTGTTTCCATGACAACCATGGGTTTGTGTTGCCATGGTAACTATGGGGTTGGGTTGCTATGGTAACCATGCGGTTGTGTTGCCATGGCAACCATGGGGTTGTGTTGCCATGGTAACCATGGCGTTTTGTTGCCATGGCAACTATGGGGTTCTGTTGCCATGGCAACCTTGGGGTAGTGTTTCCAAGGCAACCGTGGGGTTGGGTTGCCATGGTAACGATGGGGTTGGGTTGCAATGGTAACCAGGCAGTTCTCTTGGAATGGCAATTATGGGGTTGTGTTGCCATGGTAACGATGGGGTTGTGTTGCCATGGCAATCACGGGGTAGTTTTTCCATGGCAACCATGGGGTTGTGTTGCCATAGTAACGATGGGGTTGGGTTGCCATGACAACCACGGGATTGTGTTGCCATGGGAACCATGGGGTTGTGTTGCCATGTTAACCATGGGGTTGGGTTGCCATTTCAACCACGGGGTTTGGTTACTATGGTAACCGTGGGGTTGTGTTGCCATGGCAACCATGGGGTTGTGTTGCCATGGTAACCATGGCGTTTAGTTGCCATGGCAACTATGGGGTTGTGTTGCCATGGCAACCATGGGGTTGGGTTGCCATGGTAACGATGGGGTTGTGTTGCCATGGTAACTATGGGGTTGGGTTGCTATGGAAACTATGGGATTTAGTTGCCATGGCAACCCTGGTGTTGAGATGCCATGGTAAACATTCAGTTGGGTTGCCGTGGTAACCATGCGGTTGTGTTGTTGTGGTAACCATGCGGTTGTGTTGCCATGGTAACCATGGGATTGGGTTGCCATGGCAACCACGGGGTTGTGTTGCCATGGTAACTATGGGGTTGGGTTGCCATGGCAACCATGGGGTTGTGTTGCAATGATAACCATGGCGTTTTGTTGCCATGGCAACTATGGGGTTCTGTTGCCATGGCAACCATGGGGTAGTGTTTCCATGACAACCATGGGGTTGTGTTGCCATGGAAACGATGGGGTTGGGTTGCCATGGCAACCACGGGGTTTGGTTGCCATGGTAACCATGGGGTTGGGTTGCCATGGCAACCACGGGGTTGTGTTGCCATGGGAACCATGGGGTTGGGTTGCCATGGTAACCATGGGGTTGGGTTCCCATGGGAACCATGGGGTTGTGTTGCCATGGTAACCATGTCGTTTAGTTGCCATGGCAGCTACGGGGTTCTGTTGCCATGGCAACCATGGCGTATTGTTGCCATGGCAACTATGGGGTTCTGTTGCCATGGCAACCATGGGGTAGTGTTGCCATGGCAACCATGGGGTTGTGTTGCCATGGTAACTATGGGGTTGGGTTGCTATGGAAACTATGGGGTTTAGTTGCCTTGGCAACCACGGGGTTGTGTTGCCATGGCAACCATGGGGTTCTGTTGCCATGGTAACCATGGGGTTGGGTTCCCATGGTAACCATGGGGTTGTGTTGCCATGGTAACCATGGCGTATTGTTGCCATGGCAACTATGGGGTTCTGTTGCCATGGCAACCATGGGGTAGTGTTTCCATGGCAACCATGGGGTTGTGTTGCCATGGTAACTATGGGGTTGGGTTGCTATGGAAACTATGGTGTTTAGTTGCCTTGGCAACCATGGGGTTGTGTTGCCATGGCAACCATGGGGTTGTGTTGCCATGGTAACGATGGGGTTCTGTTGCCATGGTAACTATGGGGTTGGGTTGCTATGGAAACTATGGGGTTTAGTTGCCATGGCAACCATGGTGTTGAGATGCCATGGTAACCATTCAGTTGGGTTGCCGTGGTAACCATGCGGTTGTGTTGTTGTGGTAACCATGCGGTTGTGTTGCCATGGTAACCATGGGATTGGGTTGCCATGGCAACCACGGGGTTGTGTTGCCATGGTAACCATGGCGTTTTGTTGCCATGGCAACCATGGGGTTCTGTTGCCATGGCAACCATGGGGTAGTGTTTCCATGGCAACCATGGGGTGGTGTTGCCATGGTAACTATGGGGTTGGGTTGCTATGGAAACTATGGGGTTGGGTTGCTATGGTAACTATGGGGTTGGGTTGCGATGGTAACCATGCGGATGTGTTGCCATGGTAACCATGGGGTTGGGTTGCCATGGCAACCATGGGGTTGTGTTGCCATGGTAACCATGGCGTTTTGTTGCCATGGCAACTATGGGGTTCTGTTGCCATGGCAACCATGGGGTAGTGTTTCCATGGCAACCATGGGGTGGTGTTGCCATGGTAACTATGGGGTTGGGTTGCTATGGAAACTATGGGGTTTAGTTGCCATGGTAACCATGGGGTTGGGTTGCCATGGCAACCATGGGGTTCTGTTGCCATGGTAACCATGGCGTTTTGTTACCATGGCAACTATGGGGTTCTGTTGCCATGGCAACCATGGGGTAGTGTTTCCATGGCAACCATGGGGTTGTGTTGCCATGGAAACGATGGGGTTGGGTTGCTATGGAAACTATGGGGTTTAGTTGCCTTGGCAACCATGGGGTTGTGTTGCCATGGCAACCACGGTGTTGTGTTGCCATGGGAACCATGGGGTTGTGTTGCCATGGTAACCATGGTGTTGCGTTGCCATGGCAACCACGGGGTTTGGTTGCCATGGTAACCATGGGGTTGCGTTGCCATGGCAAGCACGGGGTTGTGTTGCCATGGCAACCATGGGGTTGTGTTGCCATGGAAACGATGGGGTTGGGTTGCCATGGCAACCACGGTGTTGTGTTGCCATGGCAACCATGGGGTTGTGTTGCCATGGTAACCATGGGGTTGGGTTGCCATGGCAACCACGGGGTTTGGTTGCTATGGTAACCATGGCGTTCTGTGTCCATGGTAACCATGGGGTTGGGTTGCCATGGTAACCATGGCGTTTAGTTGCCATGGCAACTATGGGGTTGGGTTGCCATGGCAACCATGGGGTTGTGTTGCCATGGTAACCATGGCGTATTGTTGCCATGGCAACTATGGGGTTCTGTTGCCATGGTAACCATGGGGTAGTGTTTCCATGGCAACCATGGAGTTGTGTTGCCATGGTAACTATGGGGTTGGGTTGCTATGGAAACTATGGGGTTTAGTTGCCTTGGTAACCATGGGGTTGTGTTGCCATGGCAACCATGGGGTTGTGTTGCCATGGCAACCACGGCGTTTTGTGGCCATGGCAATTATGGGGTTCTGTTGCCATGGCAACCATGGCGTTTTGTTGCCATGGCAACTATGGGGTTCTGTTGCCATGGCAACCATGGGGTTGTGTTTCCATGGCAACCATGGGGTTGTGTTGCCATGGTAACTATGGGGTTGGGTTGCTATGGTAACCATGGGTTGTGTTGCCATGGTAACCATGGCGTTTTGTTGCCATGGCAACTATGGGGTTCTGTTGCCATGGCAACCATGGGGTAGTGTTTCCATGGCAACCATGGGGTTGTGTTGCCATGGTAACGATGGGGTTGGCTTGCCGTGGCAACCACTTGTTGTGTTGCCATGGGAACCATGGGGTTGTGTTGCAATGGTAACCATGGGGTTGTGTTTCCATGGGAACCATGGGCTTGTGTTGCCATGGTAACCATGGTGTTGCGTTTCAATGGCAACCACGGGGTTTGGTTGCCATGGTAACCATGGGGTTGGGTTGCCATGGCAAGCACGGGGTTGTGTTGCCATGGGAAACATGGGGTTGTGTTGCCATGGTAACCATGGGGTTGGGTTGCCATGGCAACCATGGGGTTGTGTTGCCATGGTAACCATGTCGTTTAGTTGCCATGGCAGGTACGGGGTTCTGTTGCCATGGTAACCATGGGGTTGGGTTGCCATGGCAACCATGGGGTTGTGTTGCCATGGTAACTATGGGGTTAGGTTGCTATGGAAACTATGGTGTTTAGTTGCCATGGCAACCATGGGGTTGAGATGCCGTGGTAACCATGCAGTTGGGTTGCCGCGGTAACCATGCGGTGTTGTTGTTGTGGTAACCATGGGGTTGTGTTGCCATGGTAACCATGGGGTTGGGTTGCCATGGCAACCACGGGGTTTGGTTGCTATGGTAACCATGGGGTTCTGTGTCCATGGTAACCATGGGGTTGGGTTGCCATGGTAACCATGGCGTTTAGTTGCCATGGCAACTATGGGGTTGGGTTGCCATGGCAACCATGGGGTTGTGTTGCCATGGTAACCATGGCGTATTGTTGCCATGGCAACTATGGGGTTCTGTTGCCATGGCAACCATGGGGTAGTGTTTCCATGGCAACCATGGGGTTGTGTTGCCATGGTAACTATGGGGTTGGGTTGCTATGGAAACTATGGGGTTTAGTTGCCTTGGCAACCATGGGGTTGGGTTGCCATGGCAACCATGGGGTTGTGTTGCCATGGTAACCACGGCGTTTTGTAGCCATGGCAATTATGGGGTTCTGTTGCCATGGAAACCATGGCGTTTTGTTGCCATGGCAACTATGGGGTTCTGTTGCCATGGCAACCATGGGGTAGTGTTTCCATGGCAACCATGGGGTTATGTTGCCATGATAACTATGGGATTGGGTTGCTATGGTAACCATGGGTTGTGTTGCCATGGTAACCATGGCGTTTTGTTGCCACGGCAACTATGGGGTTGGGTTGCCATGGCAACCATGGGGTTGTGTTGCCATGGTAACGATGGGGTTGGCTTGCCATGGCAACCACGGTGTTGTGTTGCCATGGGAACCATGGGGTTGTGTTGCCATGGTAACTATGGGGTTGGGTTGCCATGGCAACCATGGCGTTGTGTTGCCATGGTAACGATGGGGTTGTGTTGCCATGGCAACTATGGGGTTCTGTTGCCATGGTAACCATGGGGTTGTGTTGCCATGGCAACTATGGGGTTGTGTTGCCATGGTAACCATGGCGTTTTGTTGCCATGGCAATTATGGGGTTCTGTTGCCATGGTAACCATGGGGTTGGGTTGCCATGGCAACCATGGAGTTGTGTTGCCATGGTAACGATGGGGTTGTGCTGCCATGGTAACCATGGGGTTGGCTTGCCATGGCAACCATGCGGTGGGGTTGCCATGGCTACCATGGGGTTGTGTTGCCATGGTAACCATGGGGTTGTGTTGCCATGGCAACTATGGGGTTGGCTTGCCATGGCAACCATGGGGTTGGGTTGCCATGGCAACCATGGGGTTGTGTTGCCATGGTAACCATGGCGTTTTGTTGCCATGGCAACTATGGGGTTCTGTTGCCATGGTAACCATGGGGTTCGGTTGCCATGGCAACCATGGGGTTGTGTTGCCATGGTAACGATGGGGTTGTGCTGCCAAGGTAACTATGGGGTTCTGTTGCCATGGTAACCATGGGGTTGGTTTGCCATGGCAGCCATGGGGTTGTGTTGCCATGGTAACGATGGGGTTGTGCTGCCATGGTAACTATGGGGTTCTGTTGCCATGGTAACCATGGGGTTGGGTTGCCATGGCAACCATGGGGTTGTGTTGCCATGGTAACCATGGGGTTGTGTTGCCATGGCAACTATGGGGTTGGCTTGCCATGGTAACCATGGGGTTGTGTTGTCATGGAAACCATGGGGTTGGGTTGCCATGGCAACCATGGGGTTGTGTTGCCATGGTAACGATGGGGTTGTGTTGCCATGGTAACTATGGGGTTGGGTTGCTACGGTAACTATGGGGTTGGGTTGCGATGGTAACCATGCGGTTGTGTTGCCATGGTAACCATGGCGTATTGTTGTCATGGCAACTATGGGGTTCTGTTGCCATGGCAACCATGGGGTAGTGTTTCCATGGCAACCATGGGGTTGTGTTGCCATGGTAACTATGGGGTTGGGTTGCTATGGAAACTATGGGGTTTAGTTGCCTTGGCAACCATGCGGTTGGGTTGACATGGCAACCATGGGGTTGTGTTGCCATGGTAACGATGGGGTTCTGTTGCCATGGTAACTATGGGGTTGGGTTGCTATGGAAACTATGGGGTTTAGTTGCCATGGCAACCATGGTGTTGAGATGCCATGGTAACCATTCAGTTGGGTTGCCGTGGTAACCATGCGGTTGTGTTGTAGTGGTAACCATGCGGTTGTGTTGCCATGGTAACCATGGGATTGGGTTGCCATGGCAACCACGGGGTTGTGTTGCCATGGTAACCATGGCGTTTTGTTGCCATGGCAACCATGGGGTTCCGTTGCCATGGCAACCATGGGGTAGTGTTTCCATGGCAACCATGGGGTGGTGTTGCCATGGTAACTATGGGGTTGGGTTGCTATGGAAACTATGGGGTTTAGTTGCCTTGGCAACCATGGGGTTGGGTTTCCATGGCAACCATGGGGTTGTGTTGCCATGGTAACCATGGCGTTTTGTTGCCATGGCAACTATGGGGTTCTGTTGCCATGGCAACCATGGCGTTTTGTTGCCATGGCAACTATGGGGTTCTGTTGCCATGGCAACCATGGGGTAGTGTTTCCATGGCAACCATGGGGTGGTGTTGCGATGGTAACTATGGGGTTGGGTTGCTATGGAAACTATGGGGTTTAGTTGCCATGGTAACCATGGGGTTGGGTTGCCATGGCAACCATGGGGTTGTGTTGCCATGGTAACCATGGCGTTTTGTTGCCATGGCAACTATAGGGTTCTGTTGCCATGGCAACCATGGGGTAGTGTTTCCATGGCAACCATGGGGTTGTGTTGCCATGGAAACGATGGGGTTGGGTTGCCATGGCAACCACGGGGCTGTGTTACCGTGGGAACCATGGGGTTGTGTTGCCATGGTAACCATGGTGTTGCGTTGCCATGGCAACCACGGGGTTTGGTTGCCATTGTAACCATGGGGTTGCGTTGCCATGGCAAGCACGGGGTTGTGTTGCCATGGGAAACATGGGGTTGTGTTGCCATGGTAACCATGAGGTTGGGTTGCCATGGCAACCATGGGGTTGTGTTGCCATGGTAACCATGGCGTTTAGTTGCCATGGCAGCTACGGGGTTCTGTTGCCATAGTAACCATGGGGTTGGGTTGCCATGGCAACCATGGGGTTGTGTTGCCATGGTAAAGATGGGGTTGTGTTGCCATGGTAACTATTGGGTTGTGTTGCAATGGAAACTATGGGGTTTAGTTGCCATGGCAACCGTGGGGTTGAGATGCCGTGGTAACCATGCAGTTGGGTTGCCGTGGTAACCATGCGGTGTTGTTGTTGTGGTAACCATGGGGTTGTGTTGTCATGGTAACCATGGGGTTGGGTTGCCATGGCAACCACGGGGTTTGGTTGCTATGGTAACCGTGGGGTTCTGTGTCCATGGTAACCATGGGGTTGGGTTGCCATGGTAACCATGGCGTTTAGTTGCCATGGCAACTATGGGGTTGGGTTGCCATGGCAACCATGGGGTTGTGTTGCCATGGTAACCATGGCGCATTGTTAACATGGCAACTATGGGGTTCTGTTGCCATGGCAACCATGGGGTAGTGTTTCCATGGCAACCATGGGGTTGTGTTGCCGTGGTAACTATGGGGTTGGGTTGCTATGGAAACTATGGGGTTTAGTTGCCTTGGCAACCATGGGGTTGTGTTGCCATGGCAACCATGGGGTTGTGTTTCCATGGCAACCACGGCGTTTTGTAGCCATGGCAATTATGGGGTTCTGTTGCCATGGCAACCATGGCGTTTTGTTGCCATGGCAACTATGGGGTTCTGTTGCCATGGCAACCATGGGGTAGTGTCTCCATGGCAACCATGGGGTTGTGTTGCCATGGTAACTATGGGGTTGGGTTGCTATGGTAACCATGGGTTGTGTTGCCATGGTAACCATGGCGTTTTGTTGCCATGGCAACTATGGGGTTCTGTTGCCATGGCAACCATGGGGTAGTGTTTCCATGGCAACCATGGGGTTGTGTTGCCATGGTAACGATGGGGTTGGCTTGCCATGGCAACCATGGGGTTGTGTTGCCATGGTAACCATGGCGTTTTGTTGCCATGGCAACTATGGGGTTCTGTTGCCATGGCAACCATGGGGTAGTGTTTCCATGGCAACCATGGGGTTGTGTTGCCATGGAAACGATGGGGTTGGGTTGCCATGGCAACCACGGGGTTGTGTTGCCATGGGAACCATGGGGTTGTGTTGCCATGGTAACCATGGTGTTGCGTTGCCATGGCAACCACGGGGTTTGGTTGCCATGGTAACCATGGGGTTGCGTTGCCATGGCAAGCACGGGGTTGTGTTGCCATGGGAAACATGGGGTTGTGTTGCCATGGTAACCATGAGGTTGGGTTGCCATGGCAACCATGGGGTTGTGTTGCCATGGTAACCATGGCGTTTAGTTGCCATGGCAGCTACGGGGTTCTGTTGCCATGGTAACCATGGGGTTGGGTTGCCATGGCAACCATGGGGTTGTGTTGCCATGGTAACGATGGGGTTGTGTTGCCATGGTAACTATGGGGTTGTGTTGCTATGGAAACTATGGGGTTTAGTTGCCATGGCAACCATGGTGTTGAGATGCCGTGGTAACCATGCAGTTGGGTTGCCGCGGTAACCATGCGGTGTTGTTGTTGTGGTAACCATGGGGTTGTGTTGCCATGGTAACCATGGGGTTGGGTTGCCATGGCAACCACGGGGTTTGGTTGCTATGGTAACCATGGGGTTCTGTGTCCATGGTAACCATGGGGTTGGGTTGCTATGGTAACCATGGCGTTTAGTTGCCATGGCAACTATCGGGTTGGGTTGCCATGGCAACCATGGGGTTGTGTTGCCATGGTAACCATGGCATATTGTTGCCATGGCAACTATGGGGTTCTGTTGCCATGGCAACCATGGGGTAGTGTTTCCATGGCAACCATGGGGTTGTGTTGCCATGGTAACTATGGGGTTGGGTTGCTATGGAAACTATGGGGTTTAGATGCCTTGGCAACCATGGGGTTGGGTTGCCATGGCAACCATGGGGTTGTGTTGCCATGGGAACCACGGCGTTTTGTAGCCATGGCAATTATGGGGTTCTGTTGCCATGGAAACCATGGCGTTTTGTTGCCATGGCAACTATGGGGTTCTGTTGCCATGGCAACCATGGGGTAGTGTTTCCATGGCAACCATGGGGTTGTGTTGCCATGATAACTATGGGGTTGGGTTGCTATGGTAACCATGGGTTGTGTTGCCATGGTAACCATGGCGTTTTGTTGCCATGGCAACTATGGGGTTCTGTTGCCATGGCAACCATGGGGTAGTGTTTCCATGGCAACCATGGGGTTGTGTTGCCATGGTAACTATGGGGTTGGGTTGCTATGGAAACTATGGGGTTTAGATGCCTTGGCAACCATGGGGTTGGGTTGCCATGGGAACCATGGGGTTGTATTGCCATGGTAACCATGGGGTTGTGTTGCCATGGCAACTATGGGGTTCTGTTGCCATGGTAACCATGGGGTTGGGTTGCCATGGCAACCATGGGGTTGTGTTGCCATGGTAACGATGGGGTTGTGTTGCCATGGCAACTATGGGGTTCTGTTGCCATGGTAACCATGGGGTTGGGTTGCCATGGCAACTATGGGGTTGTGTTGCCATGGTAACCATGGCGTTTTGTTGCCATGGCAACTATGGGGTTCTGTTGCCATGGTAACCATGGGGTTAGGTTGCCATGGCAACCATGGGTTTGTGTTGCCATGGTAACGATGGGGTTGTGCTGCCATGGTAACTATGGGGTTGGCTTGCCATGGCAACCATGGGGTTGGGTTGCCATGGCAACCATGGGGTTGTGTTGCCATGGTAACCATGGGGTTGGGTTGCCATGGCAACTATGGGGTTGGCTTGCCATGGCAACCATGGGGTTGGGTTGCCATGGCAACCATGGGGTTGTGTTGCCATGGTAACCATGGCGTTTTGTTGCCATGGCAACTAGGGGGTTATGTTGCCATGGTAACCATGGGGTTGGGTTGCCATGGGAACCATGGGGTTGTGTTGCCATGGTAACGATGGGGTTGTGCTGCCATGGTAACTATGGGGTTCTGTTGCCATGGTAACCATGGGGTTGGGTTGCCATGGCAACCATGGGGTTGTGTTGCCATGGTAACCATGGGGTTGTGTTGCCATGGCAACTATGGGGTTGGCTTGCCATGGCAACCATGGGGTTGTTTGTTGCCATGGTAACCATGGGGTTGTGTTGCCATGGCAACTATGGGGTTGGCTTGCCATGGCAACCATGGGGTTGGGTTGCCATTGCAACCATGGGGTTGTGTTGCCATGGTAACCATGGGGTTGGGTTGCCACGGCAACCATGGGGTTGTGTTGCCATGGTAACGATGGGGTTGTGCTGCCATGGTAACTATGGGGTTCTGTTGCCATGGTAACCATAGGGTTGCGTTGCCATGGCAACCATGGGGTTGTGTTGCCATGTTAACCATGGGGTTGTGTTGCCATGGCAACCATGGGGTTGGGTTGCCATGGCAACCATGGGGTTGTGTTGCCATGGTAACCATGGGGTTGGGTTGCCATGGCAACTATGGTGTTCTGTTGCCATGGTAACCATGGGGTTCTGTTGCCATGGAAACCATGGGGTTGGGTTGCCATGGCAACCATGGGGTTGTGTTGCCATGGTAACGATGGGGTTGTGTTGCCATGGTAACTATGGGGTTGGGTTGCTATGGTAACTATTGGGTTGGGTTGCGATGGTAACCATGCGGTTGTGTTGCCATGGTAACCATGGGGTTGGGTTGCCATGGCAACCATGGGGTTGTGTTGCCATGGTAACGATGGGGTTGTGCTGCCATGGTAACTATGGGGTTGGGTTGCTATGGTTACTATGGGGTTGGGTTGCGATGGTAACCATGCGGTTGTGTTGCCATGGTAACCATGGGGTTGGGTTGCCATGGTAACCATGGGGTTGGGTTGCCATGGCAACCATGGGGTTGTGTTGCCATGGCAACCATGGGGTTCTGTTGCCATGGTAACGATGGGGTTGTGCTGCCATGGTAACTATGGGGTTGTGTTGCCATGGTAATTATGGGTTTGGGTTGCGATGGTAACCATGCGGTTGTGTTGCCATGGTAACCATGGGGTTGGGTTGCCATGGTAACCATGGGGTTGGGTTGCTATGGTAACTATGGGGTTGTGCTGCCATGGTAACGATGGGGTTGTGTTGCCATGGTAACTATGGGGTTGGGTTGCCATGGCAACCATGGGGTTGTGTTGCCATGGCAACCATGGGGTTGTGCTGCCATGGTAACCATGGGGTTGGCTTGCCATGGCAACCATGGGGTTGTGTTGCCATGGTAACGATGGGGTTGTGCTGCCATGGTAACTATGGGGTTGGGTTGCGATGGTAACCATGCGGTTGTGTTGCCATGGTAACCATGGGGTTGGCTTGCCATGGTAACCATGGGGTAGCGTTGCCATGGCAACCATGGGGTTGTGTTGCCATGGTAACGATGGGGTTGTGCTGCCATGGTAACTATGGGGTTGTGTTGCCATGGTAACTATGGGGTTGGGTTGCGATGGTAACCATGCGGTTGTGTTGCCATGGTAACCATGGGGTTCTGTTGCCATGGTAACGATGGGGTTGGGTTGCCATGGCAACCATGGGGTTGTGTTGCCATGGTAACCATGGCGTTTTGTTGCCATGGCAACTAGGGGGTTCTGTTGCCATGGTAACCATGGGGTTGTGTTGCCATGGCAACCATGGGGTTGTGTTGCCATGGTAACGATGGGGTTGTGCTGCCATGGTAACTATGGGGTTCTGTTGCCATGGTAACCATAGGGTTGCGTTGCCATGGCAACCATGGGGTTGTGTTGCCATGGTAACCATGGGGTTGTGTTGCCATGGCAACCATGGAGTTGTGTTGCCATGGTAACGATGGGGTTGTGCTGCCATGGTAACTATGGGGTTGTGTTGCCATGGTAACCATGGGGTTGGGTTGCCATGGCAACCATGGGGTTGGGTTGCCATGGCAACCATGGGGTTGTGTTGCCATGGTAACCATGGGGTTGGGTTGCCATGGTAACTATGGGGTTGGGTTGCTATGGTAACTATGGGGTTGGGTTGCGATGGTAACCATGCGGTTGTGTTGCCATGGTAACCATGGGGTTGTGTTGCCATGGCAACCATGGGGTTGTGTTGCCATGGTAACGATGGGGTTGTGCTGCCATGGTAACTATGGGGTTGGGTTGCTATGGTTACTATGGGGTTGGGTTGCGATGGTAACCATGCGGTTGTGTTGCCATGGTAACCATGGGGTTGGGTTGCCATGGTAACCATGGGGTTGGGTTGCCATGGCAACCATGGGGTTGTGTTGCCATGGCAACCATGGGGTTGTGTTGCCATGGTAACGATGGGGTTGTGCTGCCATGGTAACTATGGGGTTGTGTTGCCATGGTAACTATGGGTTTGGGTTGCGATGGTAACCATGCGGTTGTGTTGCCATGGTAACCATGGGGTTGGGTTGCCATGGTAACCATGGGGTTGGGTTGCTATGGTAACTATGGGGTTGTGCTGCCATGGTAACGATGGGGTTGTGTTGCCATGGTAACTATGGGGTTGGGTTGCCATGGCAACCATGGGGTTGTGTTGCCATGGCAACCATGGGGTTGTGCTGCCATGGTAACCATGGGGTTGGCTTGCCATGGCAACCATGGGGTTGTGTTGCCATGGTAACGATGGTGTTGGGTTGCTATGGTAACTATGGGGTTGTGCTGCCATGGTAACGATGGGGTTGTGTTGCCATGGTAACTATGGGGTTGGGTTGCCATGGCAACCATGGGGTTGTGTTGCCATGGCAACCATGGTGTTGTGCTGCCATGGTAACCATGGGGTTGGCTTGCCATGGGAACCATGGGGTTTTGTTGCCATGGTAACGATGGGGTTGTGCTGCCATGGTAACTATGGGGTTGGGTTGCGATGGTAACCATGCGGTTGTGTTGCCATGGTAACCATGGGGTTGGGTTGCCATGGTAACCATGGGGTAGCGTTGCCATGGCAACCATGGGGTTGTGTTGCCATGGCAACCATGGGGTTGTGTTGCCATGGTAACGATGGGGTTGTGCTGCCATGGTAACTATGGGGTTGTGTTTCCATGGTAACTATGGGGTTGGGTTGCGATGGTAACCATGCGGTTGTGTTGCCATGGTAACCATGGGGTTCTGTTGCCATGGTAACCATGGGGTTGGGTTGCCATGGCAACCATGGGGTTGTGTTGCCATGGTAACGATGGGGTTGTGCTGCCATGGTAACTATGGGGTTGGGTTGCGATGGTAACCATGCGGTTGTGTTGCCATGGTAACCATGGGGTTGGGTTGCCATGGCAACCATGGGGTTGTGTTGCCATGGTAACCATGGAGTTTTGTTGCCATGGCAACTATGGGGTTCTGTTGCCATGGCAACCATGGGGTAGTGTTTCAATGGAAACCATGGGGTTGTGTTGCCATGCAAACGATGGGGTTGGGTTGCCATTGCAACCACGGGGTTGTGTTGCCATGGGAACCATGGGGTTGTGTTGCCATGGTAACCATGGAGTTGCGTTGCCATGGCAACCACGGGGTTTGTTTGCCATGGTAACCATGGGGTTGCGTTGCCATGGCAAGCACGGGGTTGTGTTGCCATGGGAAACTATGGGGTTGTGTTGCCATGGTAACCATAGGGTTGGGTTGCCATGGCAACCATGGGGTTGTGTTGCCATGGTAACCATGGCGTTTAGTTGCCATGGCAGCTACGGGGTTCTGTTGCCATGGTAACCATGGGGTTGGGTTGCCATGGCAACCATGGCGTTGTGTTGCCATGGTAACGATGGGGTTGTGTTGCCATGGTAACCACGGGGTTTGGTTGCTATGGTAACCTTGGGGTTCTGTTTCCATGGTAACCATGGGGTTGGGTTGCCATGGTAACCATGGCGTTTAGTTGCCATGGCAACCATGGGGTAGTGTTTCCATGGCAACCATGGGGTTGTGTTGCCATGGTAACTATGGGGTTGGGTTGCTATGGAAACTATGGGGTTTAGTTGCCTTGGCAACAATGGGGTTGGGTTGCCATGGCAACCATGGGGTTGTGTTGCCATGGCAACCACGGCGTTTTGTAGCCATGGCAATTATGGGGTTCTGTTGCCATGGCAACCATGGGGTTGTGTTGCCATGGCAACTATGGGGTTCTGTTTCCCTGGCAACCATGGGGTGGTGTTGCCATGGTAACTATGGGGTTGGGTTGCTATTGTAACCATGGGTTGTGTTGCCATGGTAACGATGGGGTTGGCTTGCCATGGCAACCACGGTGTTGTGTTGCCATGGGAACCATGGAGTTGTGTTGCCATGGTAACCATGGGGTTGGGTTGCCATGGCAACCATGGGGTTGTGTTGCCATGGTAACCATGGCGTTTTGTTGCCATGGCAACTATGGGGTTCTGTTGCCATGGTAACCATGGGGTAGTGTTTCCATGGCAACCATGGCGTATTGTTGCCATTGCAACTATGGGGTTCTGTTGCCATGGCAACCATGGGGTAGTGTTTCCATGGCAACCATGGGGTTGTGTTGCCATGGTAACTATGGGGTTGGGTTGCTATGGTAACCATGCGGTTGTGTTGCCATTGTAACCATGGGGTTGGGTTGCCATGGCAACCATGGGGTTGTGTTGCCATGGTAACCATGGCGTTTTGTTGCCATGGCAACTATGGGATTCTGTTGCCATGGTAACCATGGGGTTGGGTTGCCATGGCAATCATGGGGTTGTATTGCCATGGTAACGATGGGGTTGTGCTGCCATGGTAACTATGGGGTTGGGTTGCTATGGTAACTATGGGGTTGGGTTGCGATGGTAACCATGCGGTTGGGTTGCCATGGTAACCATGGGGTTGTGTTGCCATGGTAACCATGGCGTTTTGTTGCCATGGCAACTATGGGGTTCTGTTGCCATGGCAACCATGGGGTAGTGTTTCCATGGCAACCATGGGGTTGTGTTGCCATGGAAACGATGGGGTTGGGTTGCCATGGCAACCACGGGGTTGTGTTGCCATGGGAACCATGGGGTTGTGTTGCCATGGTAACCATGGTGTTGCGTTGCCATGGCAACCACGGGTTTTGGTTGCCATGGTAACCATGGGGTTGCATTGCCATGGCAAGCACGGGGTTGTGTTGCCATGGGAAACATGGGGTTGTGTTGCCATGGTAACCCTGGGGTTGGGTTGCCATGGCAACCATGGGGTTGTGTTGCCATGGTAACCATGGAGTTTAGTTGCCATGGCAGCTACGGCGTTCTGTTGCCATGGTAACCATGGGGTTGGGTTGCCATGGCAACCATGGGGTTGTGTTGCCATGGTAACGATGGGGTTGTGTTGCCATGGTAACTATGGGGTTGTGTTGCTATGGAAACTATGGGGTTTAGTTGCCATGGCAACCATGGGGTTGAGATGCCGTGGTAACCATGCAGTTGGGTTGCCGTGGTAACCATGCGGTGTTGTTGTTGTGGTAACCATGGGGTTGTGTTGCCATGGTAACCATGGGGTTGGGTTGCCATGGCAACCACGGGGTTTGATTGCTACGGTAACCATGGGGTTCTGTGTCCATGGTAACCATGGGGTTGGGTTGCCATGGTAACCATGGCGTTTAGTTGCCACGGAAACTATGGGGTTGGGTTGCCATGGCAACCATAGGGTTGTGTTGCCATGGTAACCATGGCGTATTGTTGCCATGGCAACTATGGGGTTCTGTTGCCATGGCAACCATGGGGTAGTGTTTCCATGGCAACCATGGGGTTGTGTTGCCATGGTAACTATGGGGTTGGGTTGCTATGGAAACTATGGGGTTTAGTTGCCTTGGCAACCATGGGGTTGGGTTGCCATGGCAACCATGGGGTTGTGTTGCCAAGGCAACCACGGCGTTTTGTAGCCATGGCAATTATGGGGTTCTGTTGACATGGCAACCATGGCGTTTTGTTCCCATGGCAACTATGGGGTTCTGTTGCCATGGCAACCATGGGGTAGTGTTTCCATGGCAAACATGGGGTTGTGTTGCCATGGTAACTATGGGGTTGGGTTGCTATGGTAACCATGGGTTGTGTTGCCATGGTAACCATGGCGTTTTGTTGCCATGGCAACTATGGGGTTCTGTTGCCATGGCAACCATGGGGTAGTGTTTCCATGGCAACCATGGGGTTGTGTTGCCATGGTAACGATGGGGTTGGCTTGCCATGGCAACCACGGTGTTGTGTTGCCATGGGAACCATGGGGTTGTGTTGCCATGGTAACTGTGGGGTTGTGTTGCTATGGAAACTATGGGGTTTAGTTGCCATGGCAACCGTGGGGTTGAGATGCCGTGGTAACCATGCAATTGCGTTGCCGTGGTAACCATGCGGTGTTGTTGTTGTGGTAACCATGCTGTTGTGTTGCCATGGTAACCATGGGGTTGGGTTGCCATGGTAACAATGGCGTTTAGTTGCCATGGCAACTATGGGGTTGGGTTGCCATGGCAACCATGGGGTTGTGTTGCCATGGTAACCATGGCGTATTGTTGCCATTGCAACTATGGGGTTCTGTTGCCATGGCAACCATGGGGTAGTGTTTCCATGGCAACCATGGGGTTGGGTTGCTATGGTAACTATGGGGTTGTGCTGCCATGGTAACGATGGGGTTGTGTTGCCATGGTAACTATGGGGTTGGGTTGCCATGGCAACCATGGGGTTGTGTTGCCATGGCAACCATGGGGTTGTGCTGCCATGGTAACCATGGGGTTGGCTTGCCATGGCAACCATGGGGTTGTGTTGCCATGGTAACGATGGGGTTGGGTTGCTATGGTAACTATGGGGTTGTGCTGCCATGGTAACGATGGGGTTGTGTTGCCATGGTAACTATGGGGTTGGGTTGCCATGGCAACCATGGGGTTGTGTTGCCATGGCAACCATGGGGTTGTGCTGCCATGGTAACCATGGGGTTGGCTTGCCATGGGAACCATGGGGTTGTGTTGCCATGGTAACGATGGGGTTGTGCTGCCATGGTAACTATGGCGTTGGGTTGCGATGGTAACCATGCGGTTGTGTTGCCATGGTAACCATGGGGTTGGGTTGCCATGGTAACCATGGGGTAGCGTTGCCATGGCAACCATGGGGTTGTGTTGCCATGGCAACCATGGGGTTGTGTTGCCATGGTAACGATGGGGTTGTGGTGCCATGGTAACTATGGGGTTGTGTTTCCATGGTAACTATGGGGTTGGGTTGCGATGGTAACCATGCGGTTGTGTTGCCATGGTAACCATGGGGTTCTGTTGCCATGGTAACCATGGGGTTGGGTTGCCATGGCAACCATGGGGTTGTGTTGCCATGGTAACGATGGGGTTGTGCTGCCATGGTAACTATGGGGTTGGGTTGCTATGGTAACTATGGGGTTGGGTTGCGATGGTAACCATGGGGTTGTGTTACCATGGTAACCATGGCGTTTTGTTGCCATGGCAACTATGGGGTTCTGTTGCCATGGCAACCATGGGGTAGTGTTTCCATGGAAACCATGGGGTTCTGTTGCCATGCAAACGATGGGGTTGGGTTGCCATTGCAACCACGGGGTTGTGTTGCCATGGGAACCATGGGGTTGTGTTGCCATGGTAACCATGGAGTTGCGTTGCCATGGCAACCACGGGGTTTGTTTGCCATGGTAACCATGGGGTTGCGTTGCCATGGCAAGCACGGGGTTGTGTTGCCATGGGAAACTATGGGGTTGTGTTGCCATGGTAACCATAGGGTTGGGTTGCCATGGCAACCATGGGGTTGTGTTGCCATGGTAACCATGGCGTTTAGTTGCCATGGCAGCTACGGGGTTCTGTTGCCATGGTAACCATGGGGTTGGGTTGCCATGGCAACCATGGGGTTGTGTTCCCATGGTAACTATGGGGTTGTGTTGCCATTGTAACCACGGGGTTTGGTTGCTATGGTAACCATGGGGTTCTGTTTCCATGGCAACCATGGGGTAGTGTTTCCATGGCAACCATGGGGTTGTGTTGCCATGGTAACTATGGGGTTGGGTTGCTATGGAAACTATGGGGTTTAGTTGCCTTGGCAACAATGGGGTTGGGTTGCCATGGCAACCATTGGGTTGTGTTGCCATGGCAACCACGGCGTTTTGTAGCCATGGCAATTATGGGGTTCTGTTGCCATGGCAACCATGGGGTTGTGTTGCCATGGCAACTATGGGGTTCTGTTTCCATGGCAACCATGGGGTGGTGTTGCCATGGTAACTATGGGGTTGGGTTGCTATTGTAACCATGGGTTGTGTTGCCATGGTAACGATGGGGTTGGCTTGCCATGGCAACCACGGTGTTGTGTTGCCATGGGAACCATGGGGTTGTGTTGCCATGGTAACCATGGGGTTGGGTTGCCATGGCAACCATGGGGTTGTGTTCCCATGGTAACCATGGCGTTTTGTTGCCATGGCAACTATGGGGTTCTGTTGCCATGGTAACCATGGGGTTGGGTTGCCATGGCAACCATGGGGTTGTGTTGCCATGGTAACGATGGGGTTGTGCTGCCATGGTAACTATGGGGTTGGGTTGCTATGGAAACTATGGGGTTTAGTTGCCATGGCAACCATGGTGTTGAGATGCCGTGGTAACCATGCAGTTGGGTTGCCGTGGTAACCATGGGGTTGGGTTAGCATGGCAACCACGGGGATTGGTTGCTATGGTAACCATGGGGTTTTGTGTCCATGGTAACCATGGGGTTGGGTTGCCATGGTAACCATGGCGTTTAGTTGCCATGGCAACTATGGGGTTGGGTTGCCATGGCAACCATGGGGTTGTGTTGCCATGGTAACTATGGGGTTGGGTTGCTATGGTAACCATGCGGTTGTGTTGCCATTGTAACCATGGGGTTGGGTTGCCATGGCAACCATGGGGTTGTGTTGCCATGGTAACCATGGCGTTTTGTTGCCATGGCAACTATGGGATTCTGTTGCCATGGTAACCATGGGGTTGGGTTGCCATGGCAATCATGGGGTTGTGTTGCCATGGTAACGATGGGGTTGTGCTGCCATGGTAACTATGGGTTTGGGTTGCTATGGTAACTATGGGGTTGGGTTGCGATGGTAACCATGCGGTTGGGTTGCCATGGTAACCATGGGGTTGTGTTGCCATGGTAACCATGGCGTTTTGTTGCCATGGCAACTATGGGGTTCTGTTGCCATGGCAACCATGGGGTAGTGTTTCCATGGCAACCATGGGGTTGTGTTGCCATGGAAACGATGGGGTTGGGTTGCCATGGCAACCACGGGGTTGTGTTGCCATGGGAACCATGGGGTTGTGTTGCCATGGTAACCATGGTGTTGCGTTGCCATGGCAACCACGGGGTTTGGTTGCCATGGTAACCATGGGGTTGCGTTGCCATGGCAAGCACGGGGTTGTGTTGCCATGGGAAACATGGGGTTGTGTTGCCATGGTAACCCTGGGGTTGGGTTGCCATGGCAACCATGGGGTTGTGTTGCCATGGTAACCATGGCGTTTAGTTGCCATGGCAGCTACGGCGTTCTGTTGCCATGGTAACCATGGGGTTGGGTTGCCATGGCAACCATGGGGTTGTGTTGCCATGGTAACGATGGGGTTGTGTTGCCATGGTAACTATGGGGTTGTGTTGCTATGGAAACTATGGGGTTTAGTTGCCATGGCAACCATGGGGTTGAGATGCCGTGGTAACCATGCAGTTGGGTTGCCGTGGTAACCATGCGGTGTTGTTGTTGTGGTAACCATGGGGTTGTGTTGCCATGGTAACCATGGCGTTTTGTTGCCATGGCAACTATGGGGTTCTGTTGCCATGGCAACCATGGGGTAGTGTTTCCATGGAAACCATGGGGTTGTGTTGCCATGCAAACGATGGGGTTGGGTTGCCATTGCAACCACGGGGTTGTGTTGCCATGGGAACCATGGGGTTGTGTTGCCATGGTAACCATGGAGTTGCGTTGCCATGGCAACCACGGGGTTTGTTTGCCATGGTAACCATGGGGTTGCGTTGCCATGGCAAGCACGGGGTTGTGTTGCCATGGGAAACTATGGGGTTGTGTTGCCATGGTAACCATAGGGTTGGGTTGCCATGGCAACCATGGGGTTGTGTTGCCATGGTAACCATGGCGTTTAGTTGCCATGGCAGCTACGGGGTTCTGTTGCCATGGTAACCATGGGGTTGGGTTGCCATGGCAACCATGGGGTTGTGTTCCCATGGTAACTATGGGGTTGTGTTGCCATGGTAACCACGGGGTTTGGTTGCTATGGTAACCATGGGGTTCTGTTTCCATGGCAACCATGGGGTAGTGTTTCCATGGCAACCATGGGGTTGTGTTGCCATGGTAACTATGGGGTTGTGTTGCTATGGAAACTATGGGGTTTAGTTGCCTTGGCAACAATGGGGTTGGGTTGCCATGGCAACCATGGGGTTGTGTTGCCATGGCAACCACGGCGTTTTGTAGCCATGGCAATTATGGGGTTCTGTTGCCATGGCAACCATGGGGTTGTGTTGCCATGGCAACTATGGGGTTCTGTTTCCATGGCAACCATGGGGTGGTGTTGCCATGGTAACTATGGGGTTGGGTTGCTATTGTAACCATGGGTTGTGTTGCCATGGTAACGATGGGGTTGGCTTGCCATGGCAACCACGGTGTTGTGTTGCCATGGGAACCATGGGGTTGTGTTGCCATGGTAACCATGGGGTTGGGTTGCCATGGCAACCATGGGGTTGTGTTCCCATGGTAACCATGGCGTTTTGTTGCCATGGCAACTATGGGGTTCTGTTGCCATGGTAACCATGGGGTTGGGTTGCCATGGCAACCATGGGGTTGTGTTGCCATGGTAACGATGGGGTTGTGCTGCCATGGTAACTATGGGGTTGGGTTGCTATGGAAACTATGGGGTTTAGTTGCCATGGCAACCATGGTGTTGAGATGCCGTGGTAACCATGCAGTTGGGTTGCCGTGGTAACCATGGGGTTGGGTTAGCATGGCAACCACGGGGATTGGTTGCTATGGTAACCATGGGGTTTTGTGTCCATGGTAACCATGGGGTTGGGTTGCCATGGTAACCATGGCGTTTAGTTGCCATGGCAACTATGGGGTTGGGTTGCCATGGCAACCATGGGGTTGTGTTGCCATGGTAACTATGGGGTTGGGTTGCTATGGTAACCATGCGGTTGTGTTGCCATTGTAACCATGGGGTTGGGTTGCCATGGCAACCATGGGGTTGTGTTGCCATGGTAACCATGGCGTTTTGTTGCCATGGCAACTATGGGATTCTGTTGCCATGGTAACCATGGGGTTGGGTTGCCATGGCAATCATGGGGTTGTGTTGCCATGGTAACGATGGGGTTGTGCTGCCATGGTAACTATGGGGTTGGGTTGCTATGGTAACTATGGGGTTGGGTTGCGATGGTAACCATGCGGTTGGGTTGCCATGGTAACCATGGGGTTGTGTTGCCATGGTAACCATGGCGTTTTGTTGCCATGGCAACTATGGGGTTCTGTTGCCATGGCAACCATGGGGTAGTGTTTCCATGGCAACCATGGGGTTGTGTTGCCATGGAAACGATGGGGTTGGGTTGCCATGGCAACCACGGGGTTGTGTTGCCATGGGAACCATGGGGTTGTGTTGCCATGGTAACCATGGTGTTGCGTTGCCATGGCAACCACGGGGTTTGGTTGCCATGGTAACCATGGGGTTGCGTTGCCATGGCAAGCACGGGGTTGTGTTGCCATGGGAAACATGGGGTTGTGTTGCCATGGTAACCCTGGGGTTGGGTTGCCATGGCAACCATGGGGTTGTGTTGCCATGGTAACCATGGCGTTTAGTTGCCATGGCAGCTACGGCGTTCTGTTGCCATGGTAACCATGGGGTTGGGTTGCCATGGCAACCATGGGGTTGTGTTGCCATGGTAACGATGGGGTTGTGTTGCCATGGTAACTATGGGGTTGTGTTGCTATGGAAACTATGGGGTTTAGTTGCCATGGCAACCATGGGGTTGAGATGCCGTGGTAACCATGCAGTTGGGTTGCCGTGGTAACCATGCGGTGTTGTTGTTGTGGTAACCATGGGGTTGTGTTGCCATGGTAACCATGGGGTTGGGTTGCCATGGCAACCACGGGGTTTGATTGCTACGGTAACCATGGGGTTCAGTGTCCATGGTAACCATGGGGTTGGGTTGCCATGGTAACCATGGCGTTTAGTTGCCACGGAAACTATGGGGTTGGGTTGCCATGGCAACCATAGGGTTGTGTTGCCATGGTAACCATGGCGTATTGTTGCCATGGCAACTATGGGGTTCTGTTGCCATGGCAACCATGGGGTAGTGTTTCCATGGCAACCATGGGGTTGTGTTGCCATGGTAACTATGGGGTTGGGTTGCTATGGAAACTATGGGGTTTAGTTGCCTTGGCAACCATGGGGTTGGGTTGCCATGGCAACCATGGGGTTGTGTTGCCAAGGCAACCACGGCGTTTTGTAGCCATGGCAATTATGGGGTTCTGTTGCCATGGCAACCATGGCGTTTTGTTGCCATGGCAACTATGGGGTTCTGTTGCCATGGCAACCATGGGGTAGTGTTTCCATGGCAACCATGGGGTTGTGTTGCCATGGTAACTATGGGGTTGGGTTGCTATGGTAACCATGGGTTGTGTTGCCATGGTAACCATGGCGTTTTGTTGCCATGGCAACTATGGGGTTCTGTTGCCATGGCAACCATGGGGTAGTGTTTCCATGGCAACCATGGGGTTGTGTTGCCATGGTAACGATGGGGTTGGCTTGCGATGGCAACCACGGTGTTGTGTTGCCATGGGAAACATGGGGTTGTGTTGCCATAGTAACCATGGGGTTTGGATGCCATGGGAACCATGGGGTTGTGTTGCCATGGTAACAATGGCGTTTTGTTGCCATGGCAACTATGGGGTTCTGTTGCCATGGTAACCATGTGGTTGTGTTGCCATGGCAAGCACGGGGTTGTGTTGCCATGGGAAACATGGGGTTGTGTTGCCATGGTAACAATGGGGTTGGGTTGCCATGGCAACCATGGGGTTGTGTTGCCATGGTAACCGTGGCGTTTAGTTGCCATGGCAGCTACGGGGTTCTGTTGCCATGGTAACCATGGGGTTGGGTTGCCATGGCAACCATGGGTTTGTGTTGCCATGGTAACAATGGGGTTGTGTTGCCATGGTAACTATGGGGTTGTGTTGCTATGGAAACTATGGGGTTTAGTTGCCATGGCAACCGTGGGGTTGAGATGCCGTGGTAACCATGCAATTGGGTTGCCGTGGTAACCATGCGGTGTTGTTGTTCTGGTAACCATGGGGTTGTGTTGCCATGGTAACTATGGGGTTGGGTTGCTCTGGAAACTATGGGGTTTAGTTGCCTTGGCAACCATGGGGTTGGGTTGCCATGGCAACCATGGGGTTGTGTTGCCATGGTAACCATGGCGTTTTGTAGCCATGGCAATTATGGGGTTCTGTTGCCATGGCAACCATGGCGTTTTGTTGCCATGGCAACTATGGGGTTCTGTTGCCATGGCAACCATGGGGTAGTGTTTCCATGGCAACCATGGAATTGTGTTGCCATGGTAACTATGGGGTTGGGTTGCTATGGTAACCATGGGTTGTGTTGCCATGGTAACCATGGCGTTTTGTTGCCATGGCAACTATGGGGTTCTGTTGTCATGGCAACCATGGGGTAGTGTTTCCATGGCAACCATGCGGTTGTGTTGCCATGGTACCAATGGGGTTGGCTTGCCATGGCAGCCACGGTGTTGTGTTGCCATGGTAACCATGGGGTTGTGTTGCCATGGTAACCCTGGGGTTGGGTTGCCATGGCAACCATGGAGTTGTGTTGCCATGGTAACCATGGCGTTTTGTTGCCATGGCAACTATGTGGTTCTGTTGCCATGGTAACCATGGGGTTGGGTTGCCATGGCAACCATGGGGTTGTGTTGCCATGGTAACGATGGGGTTGTGCTGCCATGGTAACCATGGGGTTGGGTTGCTATGGTAACTATGGGGTTGGGTTACGATGGTAACCATGCGGTTGTGTTGCCAGGGTAACCATGGGGTTGGGTTGCCATGGCAACCATGGGGTTGTGTTGCCATGGTAACCATGGCGTTTTGTTGCCATGGCAACTATGGGGTTCTGTTGCCATTGTAACCATGGGGTAGTGTGTCCATGGCAACCATGGGGTTGTGTTGCCATGGAAACGATGGGGTTGGGTTGCCATGGCAACCACGGGGTTGTGTTGCCATGGGAACCATGGGGTTGTGTTGCCATGGCCACCATGGTGTTGCGTTGCCATGGCAACCACGGGGTTTGGTTGCCATGGTAACCATGGGGTTGCGTTGCCATGGCAAGCACGGGGTTGTGTTGCCATGGGAAACATGGGGTTGTGTTGCCATGGTAACCATGGGGTTGGGTTGCCATGGCAACCATGGGGTTGTGTTGCCATGGTAACCATGGCGTTTAGTTGCCATGGCAGCTACGGGGTTCTGTTGCCATGGTAACCACGGGGTTGGGTTGCCATGGCAACCATGGGGTTGTGTTGCCATGGTAACGATGGGGTTGTGTTGCCATGGTAACTACGGGGTTGTGTTGCTGTGGAAACTATGGGGTTTAGTGGCCATGGCAACCATGGGGTTGAGATGCCGTGGTAACCATGCAGTTGGGTTGCCGCGGTAACCATGCGGTGTTGTTGTTGTGGTAACCATGGGGTTGTGTTGCCATGGCAACCATGGTGTTGCGTTGCCATGGCAACCACGGGGTTTGGTTGCCATGGTAACCATGGGGTTGCGTTGCCATGGCAAGCACGGGGTTGTGTTGCCATGGGAAACATGGGGTTGTGTTGCCATGGTAACCATGGGGTTGGGTTGCCATGGCAACCATGGGGTTGTGTTGCCATGGTAACCATGGCGTTTAGTTGCCATGGCAGCTACGGGGTTCTGTTGCCATGGTAACCACGGGGTTGGGTTGCCATGGCAACCATGGTGTTGTGTTGCCATGGTAACGATGGGGTTGTGTTGCCATGGTAACTACGGGGTTGTGTTGCTGTGGAAACTATGGGGTTTAGTGGCCATGGCAACCATGGGGTTGAGATGCCGTGGTAACCATGCAGTTGGGTTGCCGCGGTAACCATGCGGTGTTGTTGTTGTGGTAACCATGGGGTTGTGTTGCCATGGTTACCATGGGGTTGGGTTGCCATGGTAACCATGGCGTTTAGTTGCCATGGCAACTATGGGGTTGGGTTGCCATGGAAACCATGGGGTTGTGTTGCCATGGTAACTATGGGGTTGTGTTGCTATGGAAACTATGGGGTTTAGTTGCCTTGGCAACCATGGGGTTGGGTTGCCATGGCAACCATCGGGTTGTGTTGCCATGGTAACCACGGCGTTTTGTAGCCATGGCAATTATGGGGTTCTGTTGCCATGGCAACCATGGCGTTTTGTTGCCATGGCAACTATGGGGTTCTGTTGCCATGGCAACCATGGGGTAGTGTTTCCATGGCAACCATGGAATTGTGTTGCCATGGTAACTATGGGGTTGGGTTGCTATGGTAACCATGGGTTGTGTTGCCATGGTAACCATGGCGTTTTGTTGCCATGGCAACTATGGGGTTCTGTTGTCATGGCAACCATGGGGTAGTGTTTCCATGGCAACCATGCGGTTGTGTTGCCATGGTACCAATGGGGTTGGCTTGCCATGGCAGCCACGGTGTTGTGTTGCCATGGGAACCATGGGGTTGTGTTGCCATGGTAACCCTGGGGTTGGGTTGCCATGGCAACCATGGAGTTGTGTTGCCATGGTAACCATGGCGTTTTGTTGCCATGGCAACTATGTGGTTCTGTTGCCATGGTAACCATGGGGTTGGGTTGCCATGGCAACCATGGGGTTGTGTTGCCATGGTAACGATGGGGTTGTGCTGCCATGGTAACCATGGGGTTGGGTTGCTATGGTAACTATGGGGTTGGGTTACGATGGTAACCATGCGGTTGTGTTGCCAGGGTAACCATGGGGTTGGGTTGCCATGGCAACCATGGGGTTGTGTTGCCATGGTAACCATGGCGTTTTGTTGCCATGGCAACTATGGGGTTCTGTTGCCATTGTAACCATGGGGTAGTGTGTCCATGGCAACCATGGGGTTGTGTTGCCATGGAAACGATGGGGTTGGGTTGCCATGGCAACCACGGGGTTGTGTTGCCATGGGAACCATGGGGTTGTGTTGCCATGGCCACCATGGTGTTGCGTTGCCATGGCAACCACGGGGTTTGGTTGCCATGGTAACCATGGGGTTGCGTTGCCATGGCAAGCACGGGGTTGTGTTGCCATGGGAAACATGGGGTTGTGTTGCCATGGTAACCATGGGGTTGGGTTGCCATGGCAACCATGGGGTTGTGTTGCCATGGTAACCATGGCGTTTAGTTGCCATGGCAGCTACGGGGTTCTGTTGCCATGGTAACCACGGGGTTGGGTTGCCATGGCAACCATGGGGTTGTGTTGCCATGGTAACGATGGGGTTGTGTTGCCATGGTAACTACGGGGTTGTGTTGCTGTGGAAACTATGGGGTTTAGTGGCCATGGCAACCATGGGGTTGAGATGCCGTGGTAACCATGCAGTTGGGTTGCCGCGGTAACCATGCGGTGTTGTTGTTGTGGTAACCATGGGGTTGTGTTGCCATGGCAACCATGGTGTTGCGTTGCCATGGCAACCACGGGGTTTGGTTGCCATGGTAACCATGGGGTTGCGTTGCCATGGCAAGCACGGGGTTGTGTTGCCATGGGAAACATGGGGTTGTGTTGCCATGGTAACCATGGGGTTGGGTTGCCATGGCAACCATGGGGTTGTGTTGCCATGGTAACCATGGCGTTTAGTTGCCATGGCAGCTACGGGGTTCTGTTGCCATGGTAACCACGGGGTTGGGTTGCCATGGCAACCATGGTGTTGTGTTGCCATGGTAACGATGGGGTTGTGTTGCCATGGTAACTACGGGGTTGTGTTGCTGTGGAAACTATGGGGTTTAGTGGCCATGGCAACCATGGGGTTGAGATGCCGTGGTAACCATGCAGTTGGGTTGCCGCGGTAACCATGCGGTGTTGTTGTTGTGGTAACCATGGGGTTGTGTTGCCATGGTTACCATGGGGTTGGGTTGCCATGGTAACCATGGCGTTTAGTTGCCATGGCAACTATGGGGTTGGGTTGCCATGGAAACCATGGGGTTGTGTTGCCATGGTAACTATGGGGTTGTGTTGCTATGGAAACTATGGGGTTTAGTTGCCTTGGCAACCATGGGGTTGGGTTGCCATGGCAACCATCGGGTTGTGTTGCCATGGTAACCACGGCGTTTTGTAGCCATGGCAATTATGGGGTTCTGTTGCCATGGCAACCATGGCGTTTTGTTGCCATGGCAACTATGGGGTTCTGTTGCCATGGCAACCATGGGGTAGTGTTTCCATGGCAACCATGGAATTGTGTTGCCATGGTAACTATGGGGTTGGGTTGCTATGGTAACCATGGGTTGTGTTGCCATGGTAACCATGGCGTTTTGTTGCCATGGCAACTATGGGGTTCTGTTGTCATGGCAACCATGGGGTAGTGTTTCCATGGCAACCATGCGGTTGTGTTGCCATGGTACCAATGGGGTTGGCTTGCCATGGCAGCCACGGTGTTGTGTTGCCATGGGAACCATGGGGTTGTGTTGCCATGGTAACCCTGGGGTTGGGTTGCCATGGCAACCATGGAGTTGTGTTGCCATGGTAACCATGGCGTTTTGTTGCCATGGCAACTATGTGGTTCTGTTGCCATGGTAACCATGGGGTTGGGTTGCCATGGCAACCATGGGGTTGTGTTGCCATGGTAACGATGGGGTTGTGCTGCCATGGTAACCATGGGGTTGGGTTGCTATGGTAACTATGGGGTTGGGTTACGATGGTAACCATGCGGTTGTGTTGCCAGGGTAACCATGGGGTTGGGTTGCCATGGCAACCATGGGGTTGTGTTGCCATGGTAACCATGGCGTTTTGTTGCCATGGCAACTATGGGGTTCTGTTGCCATTGTAACCATGGGGTAGTGTGTCCATGGCAACCATGGGGTTGTGTTGCCATGGAAACGATGGGGTTGGGTTGCCATGGCAACCACGGGGTTGTGTTGCCATGGGAACCATGGGGTTGTGTTGCCATGGCCACCATGGTGTTGCGTTGCCATGGCAACCACGGGGTTTGGTTGCCATGGTAACCATGGGGTTGCGTTGCCATGGCAAGCACGGGGTTGTGTTGCCATGGGAAACATGGGGTTGTGTTGCCATGGTAACCATGGGGTTGGGTTGCCATGGCAACCATGGGGTTGTGTTGCCATGGTAACCATGGCGTTTAGTTGCCATGGCAGCTACGGGGTTCTGTTGCCATGGTAACCACGGGGTTGGGTTGCCATGGCAACCATGGGGTTGTGTTGCCATGGTAACGATGGGGTTGTGTTGCCATGGTAACTACGGGGTTGTGTTGCTGTGGAAACTATGGGGTTTAGTGGCCATGGCAACCATGGGGTTGAGATGCCGTGGTAACCATGCAGTTGGGTTGCCGCGGTAACCATGCGGTGTTGTTGTTGTGGTAACCATGGGGTTGTGTTGCCATGGCAACCATGGTGTTGCGTTGCCATGGCAACCACGGGGTTTGGTTGCCATGGTAACCATGGGGTTGCGTTGCCATGGCAAGCACGGGGTTGTGTTGCCATGGGAAACATGGGGTTGTGTTGCCATGGTAACCATGGGGTTGGGTTGCCATGGCAACCATGGGGTTGTGTTGCCATGGTAACCATGGCGTTTAGTTGCCATGGCAGCTACGGGGTTCTGTTGCCATGGTAACCACGGGGTTGGGTTGCCATGGCAACCATGGTGTTGTGTTGCCATGGTAACGATGGGGTTGTGTTGCCATGGTAACTACGGGGTTGTGTTGCTGTGGAAACTATGGGGTTTAGTGGCCATGGCAACCATGGGGTTGAGATGCCGTGGTAACCATGCAGTTGGGTTGCCGCGGTAACCATGCGGTGTTGTTGTTGTGGTAACCATGGGGTTGTGTTGCCATGGTTACCATGGGGTTGGGTTGCCATGGTAACCATGGCGTTTAGTTGCCATGGCAACTATGGGGTTGGGTTGCCATGGAAACCATGGGGTTGTGTTGCCATGGTAACTATGGGGTTGTGTTGCTATGGAAACTATGGGGTTTAGTTGCCTTGGCAACCATGGGGTTGGGTTGCCATGGCAACCATCGGGTTGTGTTGCCATGGTAACCACGGCGTTTTGTAGCCATGGCAATTATGGGGTTCTGTTGCCATGGCAACCATGGCGTTTTCTTGCCATGGCAACTATGGGGTTCTCTTGCCATGGCAACCATGGGGTAGTGTTTCCATGGCAAACATGGGGTTGTGTTGCCATGGTAACTATGGGTTTGGGTTGCTATGGTAACCATGGGTTGTGTTGCCATGGTAATCATGGGGTTGGGTTGCCATGGCAACCATGGGGTTGTGTTGCCATGGTAACGATGGGGTTGTGCTGCCATGGTAACATGGGGTTGTGTTGCCATGGCAACCATGGGGTTGGCTTGCCATGGCAACCACGGTGTTGTGTTGCCATGAGAACCATGGGGTTGTGTTGCCATGGTAACCATGGGGTTGGGTTGCCATGGCAACTATGGGGTTCTGTTGCCATGGTAACCATGGCGTTTTGTTGCCATGGCAACTATGGGGTTCTGTTGCCATGGCAACTATGGGGTTCTGTTGCCATGGTAACCATGGGGTAGTGTTTCCATGGCAACCATGGGGTTGTGTTGCCATGGTAACGATGGGGTTGTGCTGCCATGGTAACTATGGGGTTGGGTTGCTTTGGTAACTATGGGGTTGGGTTGCGATGGTAACCATGGGGTTGTGTTGCCATGGTAACCATGGCGTTTTGTTGCCATGGCAACTATGGGGTTCTGTTGCCATGGTAACCATGGGGTAGTGTTTCCATGGCAACCATGGGGTTGTGTTCCCATGGAAACGATGGGGTTGCGTTGCCATGGTAACCACGGGGTTCGGTTGCCATGGGAACCATGGGGTTGTGTTGCCATGGTAACCATGGGGTTGGGTTGCCATGGCAACCATGGGGTTGTGTTGTCATGGTAACCATGGCGTTTAGTTGCCATGGCAGCTACGGGGTTCTGTTGCCATGGTAACCATGGGGTTGGGTTGCCATTGCAACCATGGGGTTGTGTTGCCATGGTAACGATGGGGTTGTGTTGCCATGGTAACCACGGGGTTTGGTTGCTATGGTAACCATGGGGTTCTGTGTCCATGGTAACCAAGGGGTTGGGTTGCCATGGTAACCATGGCGTTTAGTTGCCATGGCAACTATGGGGTTGGGTTGCCATGGCAACCATGGGGTAGTGTTTCCATGGCAACCATGGGGTTGTGTTGCCATGGTGTCTATGGGGTTGGGTTGCTATGGAAACTATGGGGTTTAGTTGCCTTGGCAACCATGGGGTTGGGTTGCCATGGCAACCATGGGGTTGTGTTGCCATGGCAACCACGGCGTTTTGTAGCCATGGCAATTATGGGGTTCTGTTGCCATGGCAACCATGACGTTTTGTTGCCATGGCAACTATGGTGTTCTGTTGCCATGGAAACCATGGCGTTTTGTTGCCATGGCAACTATGGGGTTCTGTAGCCATGGCAACCATGGGGTAGTGTTTCCATGGCAACCATGGGGTTGTGTTGCCATGGTAACTATGGGGTTGGGTTGCTATGGTAACCATGGGTTGTGTTGCCATGGTAACGATGGGGTTGGCTTGCCATGGCAACCACGGTGTTGTGTTGCCATGGGAACCATGGGGTTGTGTTGCCATGGTAACCATGGGGTTGGGTTAGCATGGCAACCACGGGGATTGGTTGCTATGATAACCATGGGGTTCTGTGTCCATGGTAACCATGGGGTTTGGTTGCCATGGTAACCATGGCGTTTTGTTGCCATGGCAACTATGGGGTTGGGTTTCCATGGCAACCATGGGGTTGTGTTGCCATGGTAACCATGGCGTTTTGTTGCCATTGCAACTATGCGGTTCTGTTGCCATGGCAACCATGGGGTAGTGTTTCCATGGCAACCATGGGGTTGTGTTGCCATGGTAACTATTGGGTTGGGTTGCTATGGAAACTATGGGGTTTAGTTGCCTTGGCAACCATGGGGTTGGGTTGCCATGGCAACCATGGGGTTGTGTTGCCATGGTAACCATGGCGTTTTGTTGCCATTGCAACTATGTTGGTCTGTTGCCATGGAAACCATGGCGTTTTGTTGCCATGGCAACTATGGGGTTCTGTTGCCATGGTAACCATGGGTTTGGGTTGCCATGGCAACCATGGGGTTGTGTTGCCATGGTAACGATGGGGTTGTGCTGCCATGGTAACTATGGGGTTCTGTTGCCATGGTAACCATGGGGTTGTGTTGCCATGGCATCTATGGGGTTGGGTTGCCATGGCAACCATGGGGTTGTGTTGCCATGGCAACCATGGGGTTGTGTTGCCATGGTAACCATGGGGTTGGGTTGCCATGGCAGCCATGGGATTGTGTTGCCATGGTAACCATGGGGTTGTGCTGCCATGGTAACTATGGGGTTCTGCTGCCATGGTAACCATGGGGTTGGGTTGCCATGGCAACCATGGGGTTGTGTTGCTATGGTAACCATGCGGTTGTGTTGCCATTGTAACCATGGGGTTGGGTTGCCATGGCAACCATGGGGTTGTGTTGCCATGGTAACCATGGCGTTTTGTTGCCATGGCAACTATGGGGTTCTGTTGCCATGGTAACCATGGGGTTGGGTTGCCATGGCAACCATGGGGTTGTGTTGCCATGGTAACGATGGGGTTGTGCTGCCATGGTAACTATGGGGTTGGGTTGCTATGGTAACTATGGGGTTGGGTTGCGATGGTAACCATGCGGTTGTGTTGCCATGGTAACCATGGGGTTGGGTTGCCATGGCAACCATGGGGTTGTGTTGCCATGGTAACCATGGAGTTTTGTTGCCATGGCAACTATGGGGTTGGGTTGCCATGGCAACCATGGGGTAGTGTTTCCATGGCAACCATGGGGTTGTGTTGCCATGGAAACGATGGGGTTGGGTTGCCATGGCAACCACGGGGTTGTTTTGCCATGGGAACCATGGGGTTGTGTTGCCATGGTAACTATGGGGTTGCGTTGCCATGGCAAGCACGGGGTTGTGTTGCCATGGGAAACATGGGGTTGTGTTGCAATGGTAACCCTGGGGTTGGGTTGCCATGGCAACCATGGGGTTGTGTTGCCATGGTAACCATGGCGTTTAGTTGCCATGGCAGCTACGGGGTTCTGTTGCCATGGTAACCACGGGGTTGGGTTGCCATGGCAACCATGGGGTTGTGTTGCCATGGTAACGATGGGGTTGTGTTGCTATGGAAACTATGGGGTTTAGTTGCCATGGCAACCATGGGGTTGAGATGCCGTGGTAACCATGCAGTTGGGTTGCCGTGGTAACCATGCGGTGTTGTTGTTGTGGTAACCATGGGGTTGTGTTGCCATGGTAACCATGGGGTTCTGTTGCCATGGCAACCACGGGGTTTGGTTGCTATGGTAACCATGGGGTTCTGTGTCCATGGTAACCATGGGGTTGGGTTGCCATGGTAACCATGGCGTTTAGTTGCCATGGAAACTATGCGGTTGGGTTGCCATGACAACCATGGTGTTGTGTTGCCATGGTAACCATGGCGTATTGTTGCCATGGCAACTATGGGGTTCTGTTGCCATGGCAACCATGGGGTAGTGTTTCCATGGCAACCATGGTGTTGTGTTGCCATGGTAACTATGGGGTTGGGTTGCTATGGAAACTATGGGGTTTAGTTGCCTTGGCAACCATGGGGTTGTGTTGCCATGGAAACCACGGCGTTTTGTAGCCATGGCAATTATGGGGTTCTGTTGCCATGGTAACCATGGGGTTGGGTTGCCATGGCAACCATGGGGTTGCGTTGCCATGGTAACGATGGGGTTGTGCTGCCATGGTAACTATGGGGTTCTGTTGCCATGGTAACCATGGGGTTGGGTTGCCATGGCAACCATGGGGTTGTGTTGCCATGGTAACCATGGGCTTGTGTTGCCATGGCAACTATGGGGTTGGCTTGCCATGGCAACCATGGGGTTGTGTTGCCATGGTAACCATGGGGTTGTGTTGCCATGGCAACTATGGGGTTGGCTTGCCATGGCAACCATGGGGTTGGGTTGCCATGGCAACCATGGGGTTGTGTTGCCATGGTAACCATGGGGTTGGGTTGCCATGGCAGCCATGGGGTTGTGTTGCCATGGTAACCATGGGGTTGTGCTGCCATGGTAACTATGGGGTTCTGTTGCCATGGTAACCATGGGGTTGGGTTGCCATGGCAACCATGGGGTTGTGTTGCTATGGTAACCATGCGGTTGTGTTGCCATTGTAACCATGGGGTTGGGTTGCCATGGCAACCATGGGGTTGTGTTGCCATGGTAACCATGGCGTTTTGTTGCCATGGCAACTATGGGGTTCTGTTGCCATGGTAACCATGGGGTTGGGTTGCCATGGCAACCATGGGGTTGTGTTGCCATGGTAACGATGGGGTTGTGCTGCCATGGTAACTATGGGGTTGGGTTGCTATGGTAACTATGGGGTTGTGCTACCATGGTAACTATGGGGTTCTGTTGCCATGGTAACCATGGGGTTGGGTTGCCATGGCAACCATGGGGTTGTGTTGCCATGGTAACCATGGCGTTTTGTTGCCATGGCAACTATGGGGTTCTGTTGCCATGGCAACCATGGGGTAGTGTTTCCATGGCAACCATGGGGTTGTGTTGCCATGGAAACGATGGGGTTGGGTTGCCATGGCAACCACGGGGTTGTTTTGCCATGGGAACCATGGGGTTGTGTTGCCATGGTAACCATGGGGTTGCGTTGCCATGGCAAGCACGGGGTTGTGTTGCCATGGGAAACATGGGGTTGTGTTGCCATGGTAACCCTGGGGTTGGGTTGCCATGGCAACCATGGGGTTGTGTTGCCATGGTAACCATGGCGTTTAGTTGCCATGGCAGCTACGGGGTTCTGTTGCCATGGTAACCATGGGGTTGGGTTGCCATGGCAACCATGGGGTTGTGTTGCCATGGTAACGATGGGGTTGTGTTGCTATGGAAACTATGGGGTTTAGTTGCCATGGCAACCATGGGGTTGAGATGCCGTGGTAACCATGCAGTTGGGTTGCCGTGGTAACCATGCGGTGTTGATGTTGTGGTAACCATGGGGTTGTGTTGCCATGGTAACCATGGGGTTCTGTTGCCATGGCAACCACGGGGTTTGGTTGCTATGGTAACCATGGGGTTCTGTGTCCATGGTAACCATGGGGTTGGGTTGCCATGGTAACCATGGCGTTTAGTTGCCATGGAAACTATGGGGTTGGGTTGCCATGGCAACCATGGTGTTGTGTTGCCATGGTAACCATGGCGTATTGTTGCCATAGCAACTATGGGGTTCTGTTGCCATGGCAACCATGGGGTAGTGTTTCCATGGCAACCATGGGGTTGTGTTGCCATGGTAACTATGGGGTTGGGTTGCTATGGAAACTATGGGGTTTAGTTGCCTTGGCAACCATGGGGTTGTGTTGCCATGGCAACCACAGCGTTTTGTAGCCATGGTAACTATGGGGTTCTGTTGCCATGGTAACCATGGGGTTGGGTTGCCATGGCAACCATGGGGTTGTGTTGCTATGGTAACCATGTGGTTGTGTTGCCATTGTAACCATGGGGTTGTGTTGCCATGGCAACCATGGGGTTGTGTTGCGATGGTAACCATGGCGTTTTGTTGCCATGGCAACTATGGGGTTCTGTTGCCATGGTAACCATGGGGTTGGGTTCCCATGGCAACCATGGGGTTGTGTTGCCATGGTAACGATGGGGTTGTGCTGCCATGGTAACTATGGGGTTGGGTTGCTATGGTAACTATGGGGTTGTGTTGCGATGGTAACCATGCGGTTGTGTTGCCATGGAAACGATGGGGTTGGGTTGCCATGGCAAGCACGGGGTTGTGTTGCCATGGGAAACATGGGGTTGTGTTGCCATGGTAACCCTGGGGTTGGGTTGCCATGGCAACCATGGGGTTGTGTTGCCATGGTAACCATGGCGTTTAGTTGCCATGGCAGCTACGGGGTTCTGTTGCCATGGTAACCATGGGGTTGGGTTGCCATGGCAACCATGGGGTTGTGTTGCCATGGTAACGATGGGGTTGTGTTGCTATGGAAACTATGGGGTTTAGTTGCCATGGCAACCATGGGGTTGAGATGCCGTGGTAACCATGTAGTTGGGTTGCCGTGGTAACCATGAGGTGTTGTTGTTGTGGTAACCATGGGGTTGTGTTGCCATGGTAACCATGGGGTTCTGTTGCCATGGCAACCACGGGGTTTGGTTGCTATGGTAACCATGGGGTTCTGTGTCCATGGTAACCATGGGGTTGGGTTGCCATGGTAACCATGGCGTTTAGTTGCCATGGAAACTATGGGGTTGGGTTGCCATGGCAACCATGGTGTTGTGTTGCCATGGTAACCATGGCGTATTGTTGCCATGGCAACTATGGGGTTCTGTTGCCATGGCAACCATGGGGTAGTGTTTCCATGGCAACCATGGGGTTGTGTTGCCATGGTAACTATGGGGTTGGGTTGCTATGGAAACTATGGGGTTTAGTTGCCTTGGCAACCATGGGGTTGTGTTGCCATGGCAACCACGGCGTTTTGTAGCCATGGCAATTATGGGGTTCTGTTGCCATGGCAACCATGGCGTTTTGTTGCCATGGCAACTATGGGGTTCTGTTGCCATGGCAACCATGGGGTAGTGTTTCCATTGCAACCATGGGGTTGTGTTGCCATGGTAACTATGGGGTTGGGTTGCTATGGTAACCATGGATTGTGTTGCCATGGTAACTATGGCGTTTTGTTGCCATGGCAGCTATGGGGTTCTCTTGCCATGGTAACGATGGGGTTGGCTTGCCATGGCAGCCACGGTGTTGTGTTGCCATGGCAACCATGGTGTTGAGATTCCGTGGTAACCATGCAGTTGGGTTGCCGTGGTAACCATGGGGTTGGGTTAGCATGGCAACCACGGGGATTGGTTGCTATGGTAACCATGAGGTTCTGTGTCCATGGTAACCATGGGGTTGGGTTGCCATGGTAACCATGGCGTTTATTTGCCATGGCAACTATGGGGTTGGGTTGCCATGGCAACCATGGGGTTGTGTTGCCATGGTAACCATGGCGTATTGTTGCCATTGCAACTATGGGGTTCTGTTGCCATGGCAACCATGGGGTAGTGTTTCCATGGCAACCATGGGGTTGTGTTGCCATGGTAACTATGGGGTTGTGTTGCTATGGAAACTATGGGGTTTAGTTGCCTTGGCAACCATGGGGTTGGGTTGCCATGGCAACCATGGGGTTGTGTTGCCATGGTAACCATGGCGTTTTGTTGCCATGGCAACTATGGGTTTCTGTTGCCATGGCAACCATGGGGTTCTGTTGCCATGGCAACCATGGCGTTTTGTTGCCATGGCAACTATGGGTTTCTGTTGCCATGGCAACCATGGGGTAGTGTTTCCATGGCAACCATGGGGTTGTGTTGCCATGGTAACGATGGGGTTGGGTTGCTATGGTAACCATGCGGTTGTGTTGCCATTGTAACCATGGGGTTGTGTTGCCATGGCAACCATGGGGTTGTGTTGCCATGGTAACCATGGCGTTTTGTTGCCATGGCAACTATGGGATTCTGTTGCCATGGTAACCATGGGGCTGGGTTGCCATGGCAACCATGGGGTTGTGTTGCCATGGTAACGATGGGGTTGTGCTGCCATGGTAACTATGGGGTTGGGTTGCTATGGTAACTATGGGGTTGGGTTGCGATGGTAACCATGCGGATGTGTTGCCATGGTAACCATGGGGTTGGGTTGCCATGGCAACCATGGGGTTGTGTTGCCATGGTAACCATGGCGTTTTGTTGCCATGGCAACTATGGTGTTCTGTTGCCATGGCAACCATGGGGTAGTGTTTCCATGGCAACCATGGGGTTGTGTTGCCATGGAAACGATGGGGTTGGGTTGCCATGGCAACCACGGGGTTGTGTTGCCATGGGAACCATGGGGTTGTGTTGCCATGGTAACCATGGTGTTGCGTTGCCATGGCAACCACGGGGTTTGGTTGCCATGGTAACCATGGGGTTGCGTTGCCATGGCAAGCACGGGGTTGTGTTGCCATGGGAAACATGGGGTTGTGTTGCCATGGTAACCCTGGGGTTGGGTTGCCATGGCAACCATGGGGTTGTGTTGCCATGGTAACCATGGCGTTTAGTTGCCATGGCAGCTACGGCGTTCTGTTGCCATGGTAACCATGGGGTTGGGTTGCCATGGCAACCATGGGGTTGTGTTGCCATGGTAACGATGGGGTTGTGTTGCCATGGTAACTATGGGGTTGTGTTGCTATGGAAACTATGGGGTTTAGTTGCCATGGCAACCATGGGGTTGAGATGCCGTGGTAACCATGCAGTTGGGTTGCCGTGGTAACCATGCGGTGTTGTTGTTGTGGTAACCATGGGGTTGTGTTGCCATGGAAACTATGGGGTTGGGTTGCCATGGCAACCATGGGGTAGTGTTTCCATGGCAACCATGGGGTTGTGTTGCCATGGTAACGATGGGGCTGGCTTGCCATGGCAACCACGGTGTTGTGTTGCCATGGGAACCATGGGGTTGTGTTGCCATGGTAACCATGGGGTTTGGATGCCATGGGAACCATGGGGTTGTGTTGCCATGGTAACCATGGCGTTTTGTTGCCATGGCAACTATGGGGTTCTGTTGCCATGGTAACCATGTGGTTGGGTTGCCATGGCAAGCACGGGGTTGTGTTGCCATGGGAAACATGGGGTTGTGTTGCCATGGTAACAATGGGGTTGGGTTGCCATGGCAACCATGGTGTTGTGTTGCCATGGTAACCGTGGCGTTTAGTTGCCATGGCAGCTACGGGGTTCTGTTGCCATGGTAACCATGGGGTTGGGTTGCCATGGCAACCATGGGGTTGTGTTGCCATGGTAACGATGGGGTTGTGTTGCCATGGTAACTGTGGGGTTGTGTTGCTATGGAAACTATGGGGTTTAGTTGCCATGGCAACCGTGGGGTTGAGATGCCGTGGTAACCATGCAATTGGGTTGCCGTGGTAACCATGCGGTGTTGTTGTTGTGGTAACCATGGGGTTGTGTTGCCATGGTAACCATGGGGTTGGGTTGCCATGGCAACCACGGGGTTTGGTTGCTATGGTAACCATGGGGTTCTGTGTCCATGGTAACCATGGGGTTGGGTTGCCATGGTAACCATGGCGTTTAGTTGCCATGGCAGCTACGGCGTTCTGTTGCCATGGTAACCATGGGGTTGGGTTGCCATGGCAACCATGGGGTTGTGTTGCCATGGTAACGATGGGGTTGTGTTGCCATGGTAACTATGGGGTTGTGTTGCTATGGAAACTATGGGGTTTAGTTGCCATGGCAACCATGGGGTTGAGATGCCGTGGTAACCATGCAGTTGGGTTGCCGTGGTAACCATGCGGTGTTGTTGTTGTGGTAACCATGGGGTTGTGTTGCCATGGAAACTATGGGGTTGGGTTGCCATGGCAACCATGGGGTAGTGTTTCCATGGCAACCATGGGGTTGTGTTGCCATGGTAACGATGGGGCTGGCTTGCCATGGCAACCACGGTGTTGTGTTGCCATGGGAACCATGGGGTTGTGTTGCCATGGTAACCATGGGGTTTGGATGCCATGGGAACCATGGGGTTGTGTTGCCATGGTAACCATGGCGTTTTGTTGCCATGGCAACTATGGGGTTCTGTTGCCATGGTAACCATGTGGTTGGGTTGCCATGGCAAGCACGGGGTTGTGTTGCCATGGGAAACATGGGGTTGTGTTGCCATGGTAACAATGGGGTTGGGTTGCCATGGCAACCATGGTGTTGTGTTGCCATGGTAACCGTGGCGTTTAGTTGCCATGGCAGCTACGGGGTTCTGTTGCCATGGTAACCATGGGGTTGGGTTGCCATGGCAACCATGGGGTTGTGTTGCCATGGTAACGATGGGGTTGTGTTGCCATGGTAACTGTGGGGTTGTGTTGCTATGGAAACTATGGGGTTTAGTTGCCATGGCAACCGTGGGGTTGAGATGCCGTGGTAACCATGCAATTGGGTTGCCGTGGTAACCATGCGGTGTTGTTGTTGTGGTAACCATGGGGTTGTGTTGCCATGGTAACCATGGGGTTGGGTTGCCATGGCAACCACGGGGTTTGGTTGCTATGGTAACCATGGGGTTCTGTGTCCATGGTAACCATGGGGTTGGGTTGCCATGGTAACCATGGCGTTTAGTTGCCATGGCAACTATGGGGTTGGGTTGCCATGGCAACCATGGGGTTGTGTTGCCATGGTAACCATGGCGTATTGTTGCCATTGCAACTATGGGGTTCTGTTGCCATGGCAACCATGGGGTAGTGTTTCCATGGCAACCATGGGGTTGTGTTGCCATGGTAACTATGGGGTTGGGTTGCTATGGAAACTATGGGGTTTAGTTGCCTTGGCAACCATGGGGTTGGGTTGCCATGGCAACCATGGGGTTGTGTTGCCATGGTACCCACGGCGTTTTGTAGCCATGGCAATTATGGGGTTCTGTTGCCATGGCAACCATGGCGTTTTGTTGCCATGGCAACTATGGGGTTCTGTTGCCATGGCAACCATGGGGTAGTGTTTCCATGGCAACCATGGGGTTGTGTTGCCATGGTAACTATGGTGTTGGGTTGCTATGGTAACCATGGGTTGTGTTGCCATGGTAACCATGGCGTTTTGTTGCCATGGCAACTATGGGGTTCTGTTGCCATGGCAACCATGGGGTAGTGTTTCCATGGCAACCATGGAGTTGTGTTGCCATGGTACCAATGGGGTTGGCTTGCCATGGCAGCCACGGTGTTGTGTTGCCATGGGAACCATGGGGTTGTGTTGCCATGGTAACCCTGGGGTTGGGTTGCCATGGCAACCATGGAGTTGTGTTGCCATGGTAACCATGGCGTTTTGTTGCCATGGCAACTATGGGGTTCTGTTGCCATGGTAACCATGGGGTTGGGTTGCCATGGCAACCATGGGGTTGTGTTGCCATGGTAACGGTGGGGTTGTGCTGCCATGGTAACTATGGGGTTGGGTTGCTATGGTAACTATGGGGTTGGGTTGCGATGGTAACCATGCGGTTGTGTTGCCATGGTAACCATGGGGTTGGGTTGCCATGGCAACCATGGGGTTGTGTTGCCATGGTAACCATGGCGTTTTGTTGCCATGGCAACTATGGGGTTCTGTTGCCATTGTAACCATGGGGTAGTGTGTCCATGGCAACCATGGGGTTGTGTTGCCATGGAAACGATGGGGTTGGGTTGCCATGGCAACCACGGGGTTGTGTTGCCATGGGAACCATGGGGTTGTGTTGCCATGGCAACCATGGTGTTGCGTTGCCATGGCAACCACGGGGTTTGGTTGCCATGGTAACCATGGGGTTGCGTTGCCATGGCAAGCACGGGGTTGTGTTGCCATGGGAAACATGGGGTTGTGTTGCCATGGTAACCATGGGGTTGGGTTGCCATGGCAACCATGGGGTTGTGTTGCCATGGTAACCATGGCGATTAGTTGCCATGGCAGCTACGGGGTTCTGTTGCCATGGTAACCATGGGGTTGGGTTGCCATGGCAACCATGGGGTTGTGTTGCCATGGTAACGATGGGGTTGTGTTGCCATGGTAACTACGGGGTTGTGTTGCTGTGGAAACTATGGGGTTTAGTGGCCATGGCAACCATGGGGTTGAGATGCCGTGGTAACCATGCAGTTGGGTTGCCGCGGTAACCATGCGGTGTTGTTGTTGTGGTAACCATGGGGTTGTGTTGCCATGGTAACCATGGGGTTGGGTTGCCATGGTAACCATGGCATTTAGTTGCCATGGCAATTATGGGGTTGGGTTGCCATGGCAACCATGGGGTTGTGTTGCCATGGTAACTATGGGGTTGTGTTGCTATGGAAACTATGGGGTTTAGTTGCCTTGGCAACCATGGGGTTGGGTTGCCATGGCAACCATCGGGTTGTGTTGCCATGGTAACCACGGCGTTTTGTAGCCATGGCAATTATGGGGTTCTGTTGCCATGGCAACCATGGCGTTTTGTTGCCATGGCAACTATGGGGTTCTGTTGCCATGGCAACCATGGGGTAGTGTTTCCATGGCAAACATGGGGTTATGTTGCCATGGTAACTATGGGTTTGGGTTGCTATGGTAACCATGGGTTGTGTTGCCATGGTAACCATGGCGTTTTGTTGCCATGGCAGCTATGGGGTTCTGTTGCCATGGCAACCATTCGGTAGTGTTTCCATGGCAACCATGGGGTTGTGTTGCCATGGTAACGATGGGGTTGGCTTGCCATGGCAACCACGGTGTTGTGTTGCCATGGGAACCATGGGGTTGTGTTGCCATGGTAACCATGGGGTAGGGTTGCCATGGCAACTATGGGGTTCTGTTGCCATGGTAACCATGGCGTTTTCTTGCCATGGCAACTAGGGGGTTCTGTTGCCATGGCAACTATGGGGTTCTGTTGCCATGGTAACCATGGGGTTGTGTTGCCATGGCAACCATGGGGTTGTGTTGCCATGGTAACGATGGGGTTGTGCTGCCATGGTAACTATGGGGTTGGGTTGCTATGGTAACTATGGGGTTGGGTTGCGATGGTAACCATGGGGTTGTGTTGCCATGGTAACCATGGCGTTTTGTTGCCATGGCAACTATGGGGTTCTGTTGCCATGGCAACCATGGGGTAGTGTTTCCATGGCAACCATGGGGTTGTGTTCCCATGGAAACGATGGGGTTGGGTTGCCATGGCAACCACGGGGTTGTGTTGCCATGGGAACCATGGGGTTGTGTTGCCATGGTAACCATGGGGTTGCGTTGCCATGGCAACCACGGAGTTTGGTTGCCATGGGAAACATGGGGTTGTGTTGCCATGGTAACCATGGGGTTGGGTTGCCATGGCAACCATGGGGTTGTGTTGTCATGGTAACCATGGCGTTTAGTTGCCATGGCAGCTACGGGGTTCTGTTGCCATGGTAACCATGGGGTTGGGTTGCCATGGCAACCGTGGGGTTGTGTTGCCATGGTAAAGATGGGGTTGTGTTGCCATGGTAACCACGGGGTTTGGTTGCTATGGTAACCATGGGGTTCTGTGTCCATGGTAACCAAGGGGTTGGGTTGCCATGGTAACCATGGGGTTTAGTTGCCATGGCAACTATGGGGTTGGGTTGCCATGGCAACCATGGGGTAGTGTTTCCATGGCAACCATGGGGTTGTGTTGCCATGGTGTCTATGGGGTTGGGTTGCTATGGAAACTATTGGGTTTAGTTGCCTTGGCAACCATGGGGTTGGGTTACCATGGCAACCATGGGGTTGTGTTGCCATGGCAACCACGGCGTTTTGTAGCCATGGCAATTATGGGGTTCTGTTGCCATGGCAACCATGGCGTTTTGTTGCCATGGCAACTATGGGGTTCTGTTGCCATGGAAACCATGGCGTTTTGTTGCCATGGCAACTATGGGGTTCTGTAGCCATGGCAACCATGGGGTAGTGTTTCCATTGCAACCATGGGGTTGTGTTGCCATGGTAACTATGGGGTTGGGTTGCTATGGTAACCATGGGTTGTGTTGCCATGGTAACGATGGGGTTGGCTTGCCATGGCAACCACGGTGTTGTGTTGCCATGGGAACCATGGGGTTGTGTTGCCATGGTAACCATGGGGTTGGGTTAGCATGGCAACCACGGGGATTGGTTGCTATGATAACCATGGGGTTCTGTGTCCATGGTAACCATGGGGTTTGGTTGCCATGGTAACCATGGCGTTTTGTTGCCATGGCAACTATGGGGTTGGGTTGCCATGGCAACCATGGGGTTGTGTTGCCATGGTAACCATGGCGTTTTGTTGCCATGGCAACCATGGGGTTGTGTTGCCATGGCAACCATGGGGTAGTGTTTCCATGGCAACCATGGGGTTGTGTTGCCATGGTAACTATTGGGTTGGGTTGCTATGGAAACTATGGGGTTTAGTTGCCTTGGCAACCATGGGGTAGGGTTTCCATGGCAACCATGGGGTTGTGTTGCCATGGTAACTATTGGGTTGGGTTGCTATGGAAACTATGGGGTTTAGTTGCCTTGGCAACTATGGGGTTCGGTTGCCATGGCAACCATGGGGTAGTGTTTCCATGGCAACCATGGGGTTGTGTTGCCATGGAAACGATGGGGTTGGGTTGCCATGGCAACCACGGGGTTGTTTTGCCATGGGAACCATGGGGTTGTGTTGCCATGGTAACCATGGGGTTGTGTTGCCATGGCAAACACGGGGTTGTGTTGCCATGGTAACCATGGGGTTGTGTTGCCATGGTAACCCTGGGGTTGGGTTGCCATGGCAACCATGGGGTTGTGTTGCCATGGTAACCATGGCGTTTTGTTGCCATGGCAACTATGGGGTTCTGTTGCCATGGTAACCATGGGGTTGGGTTGCCATGGCAACCATGGGTTTTTGTTGCCATGGTAACGATGGGGTTGTGCTGCCATGGTAACTATGGGGTTCTGTTGCCATGGTAACCATGGGGTTGTGTTGCCATGGTAACCATGGGGTTGTGTTGCCATGGCAACTATGGGGTTGGCTTTCCATGGCAACCATGGGGTTGTGTTGCCATGGCAACCATGGGGTTGTGTTGCCATGGCAACCATGGGGTTGTGTTGCCATGGTAACCCTGGGGTTGGGTTGCCATGGCAGCCATGGGGTTGTGTTGCCATGGTAACCATGGCGTTTTGTTGCCATGGCAACTATGGGGTTCTGTTGCCATGGTAACCATGGGTTTGGGTTGCCATGGCAACCATGGGGTTGTGTTGCCATGGTAACGATGGGGTTGTGCTGCCATGGTAACTATGGGGTTGGGTTGCTATGGTAACTATGGGGTTGGGTTGCGATGGTAACCATGCGGTTGTGTTGCCATGGTAACCATGGGGTTGGGTTGCCATGGCAACCATGGGGTTGTGTTGCCATGGTAACCATGGCGTTTTGTTGCCATGGCAACTATGGGGTTCGGTTGCCATGGCAACCATGGGGTAGTGTTTCCATGGCAACCATGGGGTTGTGTTGCCATGGAAACGATGGGGTTGGGTTGCCATGGCAACCACGGGGTTGTTTTGCCATGGGAACCATGGGGTTGTGTTGCCATGGTAACCATGGGGTTGTGTTGCCATGGCAAACACGGGGTTGTGTTGCCATGGTAACCATGGGGTTGTGTTGCCATGGTAACCCTGGGGTTGGGTTGCCATGGCAACCATGGGGTTGTGTTGCCATGGTAACCATGGCGTTTAGTTGCCATGGCAGCTACGGGGTTCTGTTGCCATGGTAACCATGGGGTTGGGTTGCCATGGCAACCATGGGGTTGTGTTGCCATGGTAACGATGGGGTTGTGTTGCTATGGAAACTATGGGGTTTAGTTGCCATGGCAACCATGGGGTTGAGATGCCGTGGTAACCATGCAGTTGGGTTGCCGTGGTAACCATGCGGTGTTGTTGTTGTGGTAACCATGGGGTTGTGTTGCCATGGTAACCATGGGGTTCTGTTGCCATGGCAACCACGGGGTTTGGTTGCTATGGTAACCATGGGGTTCTGTGTCCATGGTAACCATGGGGTTGGGTTGTCATGGTAACCATGGCGTTTAGTTGCCATGGAAACTATGGGGTTGGGTTGCCATGGCAACCATGGTGTTGTGTTGCCATGGTAACCATGGCGTATTGTTGCCATGGCAACTATGGGGTTCTGTTGCCATGGCAACCATGGGGTAGTGTTTCCATGGCAACCATGGGGTTGTGTTGCCATGGTAACTATGGGGTTGGGTTGCTATGGAAACTATGGGGTTTAGTTGCCTTGGCAACCATGGGGTTGTGTTGCCATGGCAACCACGGCGTTTTGTAGCCATGGCAATTATGGGGTTCTGTTGCCATGGTAACCATGGGGTTGGGTTGCCATGGCAACCATGGGGTTGTGTTGCCATGGTAACCATGGCGTTTTGTTGCCATGGCAACTATGGGGTTCTGTTGCCATGGTAACCATGGGGTTGGGTTGCCATGGCAACCATGGGGTTGTGTTGCCATGGTAACGATGGGGTTGTGCTGCCATGGTAACTATGGGGTTCTGTTGCCATGGTAACCATGGGGTTGGGTTGCCATGGCAACCATGGGGTTGTGTTGCCATGGTAACCATGGGGTTGTGTTGCCATGGCAACTATGGGGTTGGCTTCCCATGGCAACCTGGGGTTGTGTTGCCATGGTAACCATGGGGTTGTGTTGCCATGGCAACTATGGGGTTGGCTTGCCATGGCAACCATGGGGTTGGGTTGCCATGGCAACCATGGGGTTGTGTTGCCATGGTAACCATGGGGTTGTGTTGCCATGGCAGCCATGGGGTTGTGTTGCCATGGTAACAATGGGGTTGTGCTGCCATGGTAACCATGGGGTTGTGCTGCCATGGTAACTATGGGGTTCTGTTGCCATGGTAACCATGGGGTTGGGTTGCCAGGGCAACCATGGGGTTGTGTTGCCATGGTAACCATGGCGTTTTGTTGCCATGGCAACTATGGGGTTCTGTTGCCATGGCAACCATGGGGTAGTGTTTCCATGGCAACCATGGGGTTGTGTTGCCATGGAAACGATGGGGTTGGGTTGCCATGGCAACCACGGGGTTGTTTTGCCATGGGAACCATGGGGTTGTGTTGCCATGGTAACCCTGGGGTTGCGTTGCCATGGCAACCATGGGGTTGTGTTGCCATGGTAACCATGGCGTTTAGTTGCCATGCCAGCTACGGGGTTCTGTTGCCATGGTAACCATGGGGTTGGGTTGCCATGGCAACCATGGGGTTGTGTTGCCATGGTAACGATGGGGTTGTGTAGCTATGGAAACTATGGGGTTTCGTTGCCATGGCAACCATGGGGTTGAGATGCCGTGGTAACCATGCAGTTGGGTTGCCGTGGTAACCATGCGGTGTTGTTGTTGTGGTAACCATGGGGTTGTGTTGCCATGGTAACCATGGGGTTCTGTTGCCATGGCAACCACGGGGTTTGGTTGCTATGGTAACCATGGGGTTCTGTGTCCATGGTAACCATGGTGTTGTGTTGCCATGGTAACCATGGCGTATTGTTGCCATGGCAACTATGGGGTTCTGTTGCCATGGCAACCATGGGGTAGTGTTTCCATGGCAACCATGGGGTTGTGTTGCCATGGTAACTACGGGGTTGGGTTGCTATGGAAACTATGGGGTTTAGTTGCCTTGGCAACGATGGGGTTGTGTTGCCATGGCAACCACGGCGTTTTGTAGCCATGGCAATTATGGGGTTCTGTTGCCATGGCAACCATGGCGTTTCGTTGCCATGGCAACTATGGGGTTCTGTTGCCATGGCAACTATGGGGTAGTGTTTCCATGGCAACCATGGGGTTGTGTTGCTATGGTAACGATGGGGTTGTGCTGCCATGGTAACTATGGGGTTCTGTTGCCATGGTAACCATGGGGTTGGGTTGCCATGGCAACTATGGGGTTCTGTTGCCATGGTAACCCTGGCGTTTTGTTGCCATGGCAACTATGGGGTTCTGTTGCCATGGTAACCATGGGGTTGGGTTTCCATGGCAACCATGGGGTTGTGTTGCCATGGTAACGATGGGGTTGTGCTGCCATGGTAACTATGGGGTTCTGTTGCCATGGTAACCATGGGGTTGGGTTGCCATGGCAACCATGGGGTTGTGTTGCCATGGTAACCATGGGGTTGTGTTGCCATGGCAACTATGGGGTTGGCTTGCCATGGCAACCATGGGGTTGTGTTGCCATGGTAACCATGGGGTTGTGTTGCCATGGCAACTATGGGGTTGGCTTGCCATGGCAACCATGGGGTTGGGTTGCCATGGCAACCATGGGGTTGTGTTGCCATGGCAACCATGGGGTTGTGTTGCCATGGTAACCATGGGGTTGTGTTGCCATGGCAGCCATGGGGTTGTGTTGCGATGGTAACCATGGGGTTGTGCTGCCATGGTAACTATGGGGTTCTGTTGCCATGGTAACCATGGGGTTGGGTTGCCATGGCAACCATGGGGTTGTGTTGCTATGGTAACCATGCGGTTGTGTTGCCATTGTAACCATGGGGTTGGGTTGCCATGGCAACCATGGGGTTGTGTTGCCATGGTAACCATGGCGTTTTGTTGCCATGGCAACTATGGGGTTCTGTTGCCATGGTAACCATGGGGTTGGGTTCCCATGGCAACCATGGGGTTGTGTTGCCATGGTAACGATGGGGTTGTGCTGCCATGGTAACTATGGGGTTGGGTTGCTATGGTAACTATGGGGTTGGGTTGCGATGGTAACCATGCGGTTGTGTTGCCATGGTAACCATGGGGTTGGGTTGCCATGGCAACCATGGGGTTGTGTTGCCATGGTAACCATGGCGTTTTGTTCCCATGGCAACTATGGGGTTCTGTTGCCATGGCAACCATGGGGTAGTGTTTCCATGGCAACCATGGGGTTGTGTTGCCATGGAAACGATGGGGTTGTGTTGCCATGGCAAGCACGGGGTTGTGTTGCCATGGGAAACATGGGGTTGTGTTGCCATGGTAACCCTGGGGTTGGGTTGCCATGGCAACCATGGGGTTGTGTTGCCATGGTAACCATGGCGTTTAGTTGCCATGGCAGCTACGGGGTTCTGTTGCCATGGTAACCATGGGGTTGGGTTGCCATGGCAACCATGGGGTTGTGTTGCCATGGTAAGGATGGGGTTGTGTTGCTATGGAAACTATGGGGTTTAGTTGCCATGGCAACCATGGGGTTGAGATGCCGTGGTAACCATGTAGTTGGGTTGCCGTGGTAACCATGCGGTGTTGTTGTTGTGGTAAACATGGGGTTGTGTTGCCATGGTAACCATGGGGTTCTGTTGCCATGGCAACCACGGGGTTTGGTTGCTATGGTAACCATGGGGTTCTGTGTCCATGGTAACCATGGGGTTGGGTTGCCATGGTAACCATGGCGTATTGTTGCCATGGCAACTATGGGGTTCTGTTGCCATGGCAACCATGGGGTAGTGTTTCCATGGCAACCATGGGGTTGTGTTGCCATGGTAACTATGGGGTTGGGTTGCTATGGAAACTATGGGGTTTAGTTGCCTTGGCAACCATGGGGTTGTGTTGCCATGGCAACCACGGCGTTTTGTAGCCATGGCAATTATGGGGTTCTGTTGCCATGGCAACCATGGCGTTATGTTGTCATGGCAACTATGGGGTTCTGTTGCCATGGCAACCATGGGGTAGTGTTTCCATAGCAACCATGGGGTTGTGTTGCCATGGTAACTATGGGGTTGGGTTGCTATGGTAACCATGGATTGTGTTGCCATGGTAACTATGGCGTTTTGTTGCCATGGCAACTATGGGGTTCTGTTGCCATGGTAACGATGGGGTTGGCTTGCCATGGCAGCCACGGTGTTGTGTTGCCATGGGAACCATGGGGTTGTGTTGCCATGGTAACCATGGGGTTGTGTTGCCATGGCAACCATGGGGTTGTGTTGCCATGGTAACCATGGCGTTTTGTTGCCATGGCAACTATGGGGTTCTGTTGCCATGGTAACCATGGGGTTGGGTTGCCATGGCAACCATGGGGTTGTGTTGCCATGGTAACGATGGGGTTGTGCTGCCATGGTAACTATGGGGTTGGGTTGCTATGGAAACTATGGGGTTTAGTTGCCATGGCAACCATGGTGTTGAGATGCCGTGGTAACCATGCAGTTGGGTTGCCGTGGTAACCATGGGGTTGGGTTAGCATGGCAACCACGGGGATTGGTTGCTATGGTAACCATGAGGTTCTGTGTCCATGGTAACCATGGGGTTGGGTTGCCATGGTAACCATGGCGTTTAGTTGCCATGGCAACTATGGGGTTGGGTTTCCATGGCAACCATGGGGTTGTGTTGCCATGGTAACCATGGCGTATTGTTGCCATTGCAACTATGGTGTTCTGTTGCCATGGCAACCATGGGGTAGTGTTTCCATGGCAACCATGGGGTTGTGTTGCCATGGTAACTATGGGGTTGGGTTGCATTGGAAACTATGGGGTTTAGTTGCCTTGGCAACCATGGGGTTGGGTTGCCATGGCAACCATGGGGTTGTGTTGCCATGGTAACCATGGCGTTTTGTTGCCATGGCAACTATGGGTTTCTGTTGCCATGGCAACCATGGGGTTCTGTTGCCATGGCAACCATGGCGTTTTGTTGCCATGGCAACTATGGGTTTCTGTTGCCATGGCAACCATGGGGTTGGGTTCCCATGGCAACCATGGGGTTGTGTTGCCATGGTAACTATGGGGTTGGGTTGCTATGGTAACCATGCGGTTGTGTTGCCATTGTAACCATGGGGTTGGGTTGCCATGGCAACCATGGGGTTGTGTTGCCATGGTAACCATGGCGTTTTGTTGCCATGGCAACTATGGGATTCTGTTGCCATGGTAACCATGGGGTTGGGTTGCCATGGCAACCATGGGGTTGTGTTGCCATGGTAACGATGGGGTTGTGCTGCCATGGTAACTATGGGGTTGGGTTGCTATGGTAACTATGGGGTTGGGTTGCGATGGTAACCATGCGGATGTGTTGCCATGGTAACCATGGGGTTGGGTTGCCATGGTAACCATGGGGTTGCGTTGCCATGGCAACCACGGGGTTGTGTTGCCATGGGAAACATGGGGTTGTGTTGCCATGGTAACCCTGGGGTTGGGTTGCCATGGCAACCATGGGGTTGTGTTGCCATGGTAACCATGGCGTTTAGTTGCCATGGCAGCTACGGCGTTCTGTTGCCATGGTAACCATGGGGTTGGGTTGCCATGGCAACCATGGGGTTGTGTTGCCATGGTAACGATGGGGTTGTGTTGCCATGGTAACTATGGGGTTGTGTTGCTATGGAAACTATGGGGTTTAGTTGCCATGGCAACCATGGGGTTGAGATGCCGTGGTAACCATGCAGTTGGGTTGCCGTGGTAACCATGCGGTGTTGTTGTTGTGGTAACCATGGGGTTGTGTTGCCATGGTAACCATGGGGTTGGGTTGCCATGGCAACCACTGGGTTTGATTGCTACGGTAACCATGGGGTTCTGTGTCCATGGTAACCATGGGGTTGGGTTGCCATGGTAACCATGGCGTTTAGTTGCCATGGAAACTATGGGGTTGGGTTGCCATGGCAACCATGGGGTAGTGTTTCCATGGCAACCATGGGGTTGTGTTGCCATGGTAACGATGGGGTTGGCTTGCCATGGCAACCACGGTGTTGTGTTGCCATGGGAACCATGGGGTTGTGTTGCCATGGTAACCATGGGGTTTGGATGCCATGGGAACCATGGGGTTGTGTTGCCATGGTAACCATGGCGTTTTGTTGCCATGGAAACTATGGGGTTCTGTTGCCATGGTAACCATGTGGTTGGGTTGCCATGGCAAGCACGGGGTTGTGTTGCCATGGGAAACATGGGGTTGTGTTGCCATGGTAACAATGGGGTTGGGTTGCCATGGCAACCATGGGGTTGTGTTGCCATGGTAACCGTGGCGTTTAGTTGCCATGGCAGCTACGGGGTTCTGTTGCCATGGTAACCATGGGGTTGGGTTGCCATGGCAACCATGGGGTTGTGTTGCCATGGTAACGATGGGGTTGTGTTGCCATGGTAACTATGGGGTTGTGTTGCTATGGAAACTATGGGGTTTAGTTGCCATGGCAACCGTGGGGTTGAGATGCCGTGGTAACCATGCAATTGGGTTGCCGTGGTAACCATGCGGTGTTGTTGTTGTGGTAATCATGGGGTTGTGTTGCCATGGTAACCATGGGGTTGGGTTGCCATGGCAACCACGGGGTTTGGTTGCTATGGTAACCATGGGGTTCTGTGTCCATGGTAACCATGGGGTTGGGTTGCCATGGTAACCATGGCGTTTAGTTGCCATGGCAACTATCGGGTTGGGTTGCCATGGCAACCATGGGGTTGTGTTGCCATGGTAACCATGGCGTATTGTTGCCATTGCAACTATGGGGTTCTGTTGCCATGGCAACCATGGGGTAGTGTTTCCATGGCAACCATGGGGTTGTGTTGCCATGATAACTATGGGGTTGGGTTGCTATGGAAACTATGGGGTTTAGTTGCCTTGGCAACCATGGGGTTGGGTTGCCATGGCAACCATGGGGTTGTGTTGCCATGGTAACCATGGCGTTTAGTTGCCATGGCAGCTACGGGGTTCTGTTGCCATGGTAACCATGGGGTTGGGTTGCCATGGCAACCATGGGGTTGTGTTGCCATGGTAACGATGGGGTTGTGTTGCTATGGAAACTATGGGGTTTAGTTGCCATGGCAACCATGGGGTTGAGATGCCGTGGTAACCATGTAGTTGGGTTGCCGTGGTAACCATGCGGTGTTGTTGTTGTGGTAACCATGGGGTTGTGTTGCCATGGTAACCATGGCGTTTTGTTGCCATGGCAACCACGGGGTTTGGTTGCTATGGTAACCATGGGGTTCTGTGTCCATGTTAACCATGGGGTTGGGTTGCCATGGTAACCATGGCGTATTGTTGCCATGGCAACTATGGGGTTCTGTTCCCATGGCAACCATGGGGTAGTGTTTCCATGGCAACCATGGGGTTGTGTTGCCATGGTAACTATGGGGTTGGGTTGCTATGGAAACTATGGGGTTTAGTTGCCTTGGCAACCATGGGGTTGTGTTGCCATGGCAACCACGGCGTTTTGTAGCCATGGCAATTATGGGGTTCTGTTGCCATGGTAACCATGGCGTTTTGTTGCCATGGCAACTATGGGGTTCTGTTGCCATGGCAACCATGGGGTAGTGTTTCCATTGCAACCATGGGGTTGTGTTGCCATGGTAACTATGGGGTTGGGTTGCTATGGTAACCATGGATTGTGTTGCCATGGTAACTATGGCGTTTTGTTGCCATGGCAACTATGGGGTTCTGTTGCCATGGTAACGATGGGGTTGGCTTGCCATGGCAGCCACGGTGTTGTGTTGCCATGGGAACCATGGGGTTGTGTTGCCATGGTAACCATGGGGTTGTGTTGCCATGGCAACCATGGGGTTGTGTTGCCATGGTAACCATGGCGTTTTGTTGCCATGGCAACTATGGGGTTCTGTTGCCATGGTAACCATGGGGTTGGGTTGCCATGGCAACCATGGGGTTGTGTTGCCATGGTAACGATGGGGTTGTGCTGCCATGGTAACTATGGGGTTGGGTTGCTATGGAAACTATGGGGTTTAGTTGCCATGGCAACCATGGTGTTGAGATGCCGTGGTAACCATGCAGTTGTGTTGCCGTGGTAACCATGGGGTTGGGTTAGCATGGCAACCACGGGGATTGGTTGCTATGGTAACCATGAGGTTCTGTGTCCATGGTAACCATGGGGTTGGGTTGCCATGGTAACCATGGCGTTTAGTTGCCATGGCAACTATGGGGTTGGGTTCCCATGGCAAACATGGGGTTGTGTTGCCATGGTAACCATGGCGTATTGTTGCCATTGCAACTATGGGGTTCTGTTGCCATGGCAACCATGGGGTTGTGTTGCCATGGTAACTATGGGGTTGGGTTGCTATGGAAACTATAGGGTTTAGTTGCCTTGGCAACCATGGGGTTGGGTTGCCATGGCAACCATGGGGTTGTGTTGCCATGGTAACCATGGCGTTTTGTTGCCATGGCAACTATGGGTTTCTGTTGCCATGGCAACCATGGGGTTCTGTTGCCATGGCAACCATGGCGTTTTGTTGCCATGGCAACTATGGGTTTCTGTTGCCATGGCAACCATGGGGTAGTGTTTCCATGGCAACCATGGGGTTGTGTTGCCATGGTAACTATGGGGTTGGGTTGCTATGGTAACCATGCGGTTGTGTTGCCATTGTAACCATGGGGTTGGGTTGCCATGGCAACCATGGGGTTGTGTTGCCATGGTAACCATGGCGTTTTGTTGCCATGGCAACTATGGGATTCTGTTGCCATGGTAACCATGGGGTTGGGTTGCCATGGCAACCATGGGGTTGTGTTGCCATGGTAACGATGGGGTTGTGCTGCCATGGTAACTATGGGGTTGTGTTGCTATGGTAACTATGGGGTTGGGTTGCGATGGTAACCATGCGGATGTGTTGCCATGGTAACCATGGGGTTGTGTTGCCATGGAAACGATGGGGTTGGGTTGCCATGGCAACCACGGGGTTGTGTTGCCATGGGAACCATGGGGTTGTGTTGCCATGGTAACCATGGTGTTGCGTTGCCATGGCAACCACGGGGTTTGGTTGCCATGGTAACCATGGGGTTGCGTTGCCATGGCAAGCACGGGGTTGTGTTGCCATGGGAAACATGGGGTTGTGTTGCCATGGTAACCCTGGGGTTGGGTTGCCATGGCAACCATGGGGTTGTGTTGCCATGGTAACGATGGGGTTGTGTTGCCATGGTAACTATGGGGTTGTGTTGCTATGGAAACTATGGGGTTTAGTTGCCATGGCAACCATGGGGTTGAGATGCCGTGGTAACCATGCAGTTGGGTTGCCGTGGTAACCATGCGGTGTTGTTGTTGTGGTAACCATGGGGTTGTGTTGCCATGGTAACCATGGGGTTGGGTTGCCATGGCAACCACGGGGTTTGATTGCTACGGTAACCATGGGGTTCTGTGTCCATGGTAACCATGGGGTTGGGTTGCCATGGTAACCATGGCGTTTAGTTGCCATGGAAACTATGGGGTTGGGTTGCCATGGCAACCATGGGGTTGCGTTGCCATGGCAAGCACGGGGTTGTGTTGCCATGGGAACCATGGGGTTGTGTTGCCATGGTAATCATGGGGTTTGGATGCCATGGGAACCATGGGGTTGTGTTGCCATGGTAACCATGGCGTTTTGTTGCCATGGAAACTATGGGGTTCTGTTGCCATGGTAACCATGTGGTTGGGTTGCCATGGCAAGCACGGGGTTGTGTTGCCATGGGAAACATGGGGTTGTGTTGCCATGGTGACAATGGGGTTGCGTTGCCATGGCAACCATGGGGTTGTGTTGCCATGGTAACCGTGGCGTTTAGTTGCCATGGCAGCTACGGCGTTCTGTTGCCATGGTAACCATGGGGTTGGGTTACCATGGCAACCATGGGGTTGTGTTGCCATGGTAACGATGGGGTTGTGTTGCCATGGTAACTCTGGGGTTGTGTTGCTATGGAAACTATGGGGTTTAGTTGCCATGGCAACCGTGGGGTTGAGATGCCGTGGTAACCATGCAATTGGGTTGCCGTGGTAACCATGCGGTGTTGTTGTTGTGGTAATCATGGGGTTGTGTTGCCATGGTAACCATGGGGTTGGGTTGCCATGGCAACCACGGGGTTTGGTTGCTATGGTAACCATGGGGTTCTGTGTCCATGGTAACCATGGGGTTGGGTTGCCATGGTAACCATGGCGTTTAGTTGCCATGGCAACTATGGGGTTGGGTTGCCATGGCAACCATGGGGTTGTGTTGCCATGGTAACCATGGCGTATTGTTGCCATTGCAACTATGGGGTTCTGTTGCCATGGCAACCATGGGGTAGTGTTTCCATGGCAACCATGGGGTTGTGTTGCCATGATAACTATGGGGTTTGGTTGCTATGGAAACTATGGGGTTTAGTTGCCTTGGCAACCATGGGGTTGGGTTGCCATGGCAACCATGGGGTTGTGTTGCCATGGTAACCACGGCGTTTTGTAGCCATGGCAATTATGGGGTTCTGTTGCCAGGGCAACCATGGCGTTTTGTTGCCATGGCAACTATGGGGTTCTATTGCCATGGCAACCATGGGGTAGTGTTTCCATGGCAACCATGGGGTTGTGTTGCCATGGTAACTATGGGGTTGGGTTGCGATGGTAACCATGGGTTGTGTTGCCATGGTAACCATGGCGTTTTGTTGCCATGGCAACTATGGGGTTCTGTTGCCATGGCAACCATGGGGTAGTGTTTCCATGGCAACCATGGGGTTGTGTTGCCATGGTACCAATGGGGTTGGCTTGCCATGGCAGCCACGGTGTTGTGTTGCCATGGGAACCATGGGGTTGTGTTGCCATGGTAACCCTGGGGTTGGGTTGCCATGGCAACCATGGAGTTGTGTTGCCATGGTAACCATGGCGTTCTGTTGCCATGGCAACTATGGGGTTCTGTTGCCATGGTAACCATGGGGTTGGGTTGCCATGGCAACCATGGGGTTGTGTTGCCATGGTAACGATGGGGTTGTGCTGCCATGGTAACTATGGGGTTGGGTTGCTATGGTAACTATGGGGTTGGTTTGCGATGGTAACCATGGGGTTGTGTTGCCATGGTAACCATGGGGTTGGGTTGCCATGGCAACCATGGGGTTGTGTTGCCATGGTAACGATGGCGTTTTGTTGCCATGGCAACTATGGGGTTCTGTTGCCATTGTAACCATGGGGTAGTGTGTCCATGGCAACCATGGGGTTGTGTTGCCATGGAAACGATGGGGTTGGGTTGCCATGGCAACCACGGGGTTGTGTTGCCATGGGAAACATGGGGTTGTGTTGCCATGGTAACCATGGGGTTGGGTTGCCATGGCAACCATGGGGTTGTGTTGCCATGGTAACCATGGCGTTTAGTTGCCATGGCAGCTACGGGGTTCTGTTGCCATGGTAACCATGGGGTTGGGTTGCCATGGCAACCATGGGGTTGTGTTGCCATGGTAACGATGGGGTTGTGTTGCCATGGTAACTACGGGGTTGTGTTGCTGTGGAAACTATGGGGTTTAGTGGCCATGGCAACCATGGGGTTGAGATGCCGTGGTAACCATGCAGTTGGGTTGCCGCGGTAACCATGCGGTGTTGTTGTTGTGGTAACCATGGGGTTGTGTTGCCATGGTAACCATGGGGTTGGGTTGCCATGGTAACCATGGCGTTTAGTTGCCATGGCAACTATGGGGTTGGGTTGCCATGGCAACCATGGGGTTGTGTTGCCATGGTAACTATGGGGTTGTGTTGCTATGGAAACTATGGGGTTCAGTTGCCTTGGCAACCATGGGGTTGGGTTGCCATGGCAACCATCGGGTTGTGTTGCCATGGTAACCACGGCGTTTTGTAGCCATGGCAATTATGGGGTTCTGTTGCCATGGCAACCATGGCGTTTTGTTGCCATGGCAACTATGGGGTTCTGTTGCCATGGCAACCATGGGGTAGTGTTTCCATGGCAACCATGGGGTTGTGTTGCCATGGTAACTATGGGTTTGGGTTCCTATGGTAACCATGGGTTGTGTTGCCATGGTAACCATGGCGTTTTGTTGCCATGGCAGCTATGGGGTTCTGTTGCCATGGCAACCATTGGGTAGTGTTTCCATGGCAACCATGGGGTTGTGTTGCCATGGTAACGATGGGGTTGGCTTGCCATGGCAACCACGGTGTTGTGTTGCCATGGGAACCATGGGGTTGTGTTGCCATGGTAACCATGGGGTAGGTTTGCCATGGCAACTATGGGGTTCTGTTGCCATGGTAACCATGGCGTTTTGTTGCCATGGCAACTATGGGGTTCTGTTGCCATGGCAACTATGGGGTTCTGTTGCCATGGTAACCATGGGGTTGTGTTGCCATGGCAACCATGGGGTTGTGTTGCTATGGTAACGATGGGGTTGTGCTGCCATGGTAACTATGGGGTTGGGTTGCTATGGTAACTATGGGGTTGGGTTGCGATGGTAACCATGGGCTTGTGTTGCCATGGTAACCATGGCGTTTTGTTGCCATGGCAACTATGGGGTTCTGTTGCCATGGCAATCATGGGGTTGTGTTGCCATGCAAACGATGGGGTTGGGTTGCCATGGCAACCACGACGTTGTGTTGCCATGGGAACCATGGGGTTGTGTTGCCATGGTAACCATGGGGTTGCGTTGCCATGGCAACCACGGGGTTTGGTTGCCATGGGAAACGTGGGGTTGTGTTGCCATGGTAACCATGGGGTTGGGTTTCCATGGCAACCATGGGGTTGTGTTCTCATGGTAACCATGGCGTTTAGTTGCCATGGCAGCTACGGGGTTCTGTTGCCATGGTAACCATGGGGTTGGGTTGCCATGGCAACCATGGGGTTGTGTTGCCATGGTAACGATGGGGTTGTGTTGCCATGGTAACCACGGGGTTTGGTTGCTATGGTAACCATGGGGTTCTGTGTCCATGGTAACCAAGGGGTTGGGTTGCGATGGTAACCATGGCGTTTAGTTGCCATGGCAACTATGGGGTTGGGTTGCCATGGCAACCATGGGGTAGTGTTTCCATGGCAACCATGGGGTTGTGTTGCCATGGTGTCTATGGGGTTGGGTTGCTATGGAAACTGTGGGGTTTAGTTGCCTTGGCAACCATGGGGTTGGGTTGCCATGGCAACCATGGGGTTGTGTTGCCATGGCAACCACGGCGTTTTGTAGCCATGGCAATTATGTGGTTCTGTTGCCATGGCAACCATGGCGTTTTGTTGCCATGGCAACTATGGGGTTCTGTTGCCATGGAAACCATGGCGTTTTGTTGCCATGGCAACTATGGGGTTCTGTAGCCATGGCAACCATGGGGTAGTGTTTCCATGGCAACCATGGGGTTGTGTTGCCATGGTAACTATGGGTTTGGATTGCTATGGTAACCATGGGTTGTGTTGCCATGGTAACGATGGGGTTGGCTTGCCATGGCAACCACGGTGTTGTGTTGCCATGGGAACCATGGGGTTCTGTTGCCATGGTAACCATGGGGTTGGGTTGCCATGGTAACCATGGGGTTGTGTTGCCATGGCAACTAGGGGGTTGGCTTTCCATGGCAACCATGGGGTTGTGTTGCCATGGCAACCATGGGGTTGTGTTGCCATGGTAACCATGTGGTTGGGTTGCCATGGCAGCCATGGGGTTGTGTTGCCATGGTAACCATGGGGTTGTGCTGCCATGGTAACTATGGGGTTCTGTTGCCATGGTAACCATGGGGTTGGGTTGCCATGGCAACCATGGGGTTGTGTTGCTATTGTAACCATGCGGTTGTGTTGCCATTGTAACCATGGGGTTGGGTTGCCATGGCAACCATGGGGTTGTGTTGCCATGGTAACCATGGGGTTTTGTTGCCATGCCAACTATGGGGTTTTGTTGCCATGGCAACTATGGGGTTCTGTTGCCATGGTAACCATGGGGTTGGGTTGCCATGGCAACGATGGGGTTGTGTTGCCATGGTAACGATGGGGTTGTGCTGCCATGGTAACTATGGGGTTGGGTTGCTATGGTAACTATGGGGTTGGGTTGCGATGGTAACCATGCGGTTGTGTTGCCATGGTAACCATGGGGTTGGGTTGCCATGGCAACCATGGGGTTGTGTTGCCATGGTAACCATGGCGTTTTGTTGCCATGGCAACTATGGGGTTCTGTTGCCATGGCAACCATGGGGTAGTGTTTCCATGGCAACCATGGGGTTGTGTTGCCATGGAAACGATGGGGTTGGGTTGCCATGGCAACCACGGGGTTGTGTTGCCATGGGAACCATGGGGTTGTGTTGCCATGGTAACCATGGGGTTGCGTTGCCATGGCAAGCACGGGGTTGTGTTGCCATGGGAAACATGGGGTTGTGTTGCCATGGTAACCCTGGGGTTGTGTTGCCATGGCAACCATGGGGTTGAGATGCCGTGGTAACCATGCAGTTGGGTTGCCATGGTAACCATGGGGTTGTGTTGCCATGGCAACCACGGGGTTTGGTTGCTATGGTAACCATGGGGTTCTGTGCCCATGGTAACCATGGGGTTGGGTTGCCATGGTAACCATGGCGTTTAGTTGCCATGGAAACTATGGGGTTGGGTTGCTATGGTAACCATGGGTTGTGTTGCCATGGTAACCATGGCGTTTTGTTGCCATGGCAACTATGGGGTTCTGTTGCCATGGCAACCATGGGGTAGTGTTTCCATGGCAACCATGGGGTTGTGTTGCCATGGTACCAATGGGGTTGGCTTGCCATGGCAGCCACGGTGTTGTGTTGCCATGGGAACCATGGGGTTGTGTTGCCATGGTAACCCTGGGGTTGGGTTGCCATGGCAACCATGGAGTTGTGTTGCCATGGTAACCATGGCGTTCTGTTGCCATGGCAACTATGGGGTTCTGTTGCCATGGTAACGATGGGGTTGTGCTGCCATGGTAACTATGGGGTTGGGTTGCTATGGTAACTATGGGGTTGGTTTGCGATGGTAACCATGGGGTTGTGTTGCCATGGTAACCATGGGGTTGGGTTGCCATGGCAACCATGGGGTTGTGTTGCCATGGTAACGATGGCGTTTTGTTGCCATGGCAACTATGGGGTTCTGTTGCCATTGTAACCATGGGGTAGTGTGTCCATGGCAACCATGGGGTTGTGTTGCCATGGAAACGATGGGGTTGGGTTGCCATGGCAACCACGGGGTTGTGTTGCCATGGGAAACATGGGGTTGTGTTGCCATGGTAACCATGGGGTTGGGTTGCCATGGCAACCATGGGGTTGTGTTGCCATGGTAACCATGGCGTTTAGTTGCCATGGCAGCTACGGGGTTCTGTTGCCATGGTAACCATGGGGTTGGGTTGCCATGGCAACCATGGGGTTGTGTTGCCATGGTAACGATGGGGTTGTGTTGCCATGGTAACTACGGGGTTGTGTTGCTGTGGAAACTATGGGGTTTAGTGGCCATGGCAACCATGGGGTTGAGATGCCGTGGTAACCATGCAGTTGGGTTGCCGCGGTAACCATGCGGTGTTGTTGTTGTGGTAACCATGGGGTTGTGTTGCCATGGTAACCATGGGGTTGGGTTGCCATGGTAAACATGGCGTTTAGTTGCCATGGCAACTATGGGGTTGGGTTGCCATGGCAACCATGGGGTTGTGTTGCCATGGTAACTATGGGGTTGTGTTGCTATGGAAACTATGGGGTTTAGTTGCCTTGGCAACCATGGGGTTGGGTTGCCATGGCAACCATCGGGTTGTGTTGCCATGGTAACCACGGCGTTTTGTAGCCATGGCAATTATGGGGTTCTGTTGCCATGGCAACCATGGCGTTTTGTTGCCATGGCAACTATGGGGTTCTGTTGCCATGGCAACCATGGGGTAGTGTTTCCATGGCAACCATGGGGTTGTGTTGCCATGGTAACTATGGGTTTGGGTTCCTATGGTAACCATGGGTTGTGTTGCCATGGTAACCATGGCGTTTTGTTGCCATGGCAGCTATGGGGTTCTGTTGCCATGGCAACCATTGGGTAGTGTTTCCATGGCAACCATGGGGTTGTGTTGCCATGGTAACGATGGGGTTGGCTTGCCATGGCAACCAAGGTGTTGTGTTGCCATGGGAACCATGGGGTTGTGTTGCCATGGTAACCATGGGGTAGGGTTGCCATGGCAACTATGGGGTTCTGTTGCCATGGTAACCATGGCGTTTTGTTGCCATGGCAACTATGGGGTTCTGTTGCCATGGCAACTATGGGGTTCTGTTGCCATGGTAACCATGGGGTTGTGTTGCCATGGCAACCATGGGGTTGTGTTGCTATGGTAACGATGGGGTTGTGCTGCCATGGTAACTATGGGGTTGGGTTGCTATGGTAACTATGGGGTTGGGTTGCGATGGTAACCATGGGCTTGTGTTGCCATGGTAACCATGGCGTTTTGTTGCCATGGCAACTATGGGGTTCTGTTGCCATGGCAATCATGGGGTTGTGTTGCCATGCAAACGATGGGGTTGGGTTGCCATGGCAACCACGACGTTGTGTTGCCATGGGAACCATGGGGTTGTGTTGCCATGGTAACCATGGGGTTGCGTTGCCATGGCAACCACGGGGTTTGGTTGCCATGGGAAACGTGGGGTTGTGTTGCCATGGTAACCATGGGGTTGGGTTGCCATGGCAACCATGGGGTTGTGTTGTCATGGTAACCATGGCGTTAAGTTGCCATGGCAGCTACGGGGTTCTGTTGCCATGGTAACCATGGGGTTGGGTTGCCATGGAAACCATGGGGTTGTGTTGCCATGGTAACGATGGGGTTGTGTTGCCATGGTAACCACGGGGTTTGGTTCCTATGGTAACCATGGGGTTCTGTGTCCATGGTAACCAAGGGGTTGGGTTGCGATGGTAACCATGGCGTTTAGTTGCCATGGCAACTATGGGGTTGGGTTGCCATGGCAACCATGGGGTAGTGTTTCCATGGCAACCATGGGGTTGTGTTGCCATGGTGTCTATGGGGTTGGGTTGCTATGGAAACTGTGGGGTTTAGTTGCCTTGGCAACCATGGGGTTGGGTTGCCATGGCAACCATGGGGTTGTGTTGCCATGGCAACCACGGCGTTTTGTAGCCATGGCAATTATGTGGTTCTGTTGCCATGGCAACCATGGCGTTTTGTTGCCATGGCAACTATGGGGTTCTGTTGCCATGGAAACCATGGCGTTTTGTTGCCATGGCAACTATGGGGTTCTGTAGCCATGGCAACCATGGGGTAGTGTTTCCATGGCAACCATGGGGTTGTGTTGCCATGGTAACTATGGGTTTGGATTGCTATGGTAACCATGGGTTGTGTTGCCATGGTAACGATGGGGTTGGCTTGCCATGGCAACCACGGTGTTGTGTTGCCATGGGAACCATGGGGTTCTGTTGCCATGGTAACCATGGGGTTGGGTTGCCATGGTAACCATGGGGTTGTGTTGCCATGGCAACTAGGGGGTTGGCTTTCCATGGCAACCATGGGGTTGTGTTGCCATGGCAACCATGGGGTTGTGTTGCCATGGTAACCATGTGGTTGGGTTGCCATGGCAGCCATGGGGTTGTGTTGCCATGGTAACCATGGGGTTGTGCTGCCATGGTAACTATGGGGTTCTGTTGCCATGGTAACCATGGGGTTGGGTTGCCATGGCAACCATGGGGTTGTGTTGCTATTGTAACCATGCGGTTGTGTTGCCATTGTAACCATGGGGTTGGGTTGCCATGGCAACCATGGGGTTGTGTTGCCATGGTAACGATGGGGTTGTGCTGCCATGGTAACTATGGGGTTGGGTTGCTATGGTAACTATGGGGTTGGGTTGCGATGGTAACCATGCGGTTGTGTTGCCATGGTAACCATGGGGTTGGGTTGCCATGGCAACCATGGGGTTGTGTTGCCATGGTAACCATGGCGTTTTGTTGCCATGGCAACTATGGGGTTCTGTTGCCATGGCAACCATGGGGTAGTGTTTCCATGGCAACCATGGGGTTGTGTTGCCATGGAAACGATGGGGTTGGGTTGCCATGGCAACCACGGGGTTGTGTTGCCATGGGAACCATGGGGTTGTGTTGCCATGGTAACCATGGGGTTGCGTTGCCATGGCAAGCACGGGGTTGTGTTGCCATGGGAAACATGGGGTTGTGTTGCCATGGTAACCCTGGGGTTGTGTTGCCATGGCAACCATGGGGTTGAGATGCCGTGGTAACCATGCAGTTGGGTTGCCATGGTAACCATGGGGTTGTGTTGCCATGGCAACCACGGGGTTTGGTTGCTATGGTAACCATGGGGTTCTGTGCCCATGGTAACCATGGGGTTGGGTTGCCATGGTAACCATGGCGTTTAGTTGCCATGGAAACTATGGGGTTGGGTTGCCATGGCAACCATGGTGTTGGGTTGCCATGGTAACCATGGCGTATTGTTACCATGGCAACTATGGGGTTCTGTTGCCATGGCAACCATGGGGTAGTGTTTCCATGGCAACCATGGGGTTGTGTTGCCATGGTAACTATGGGGTTGGGTTGCTATGGAAACTATGGGGTTTAGTTGCCTTGGCAACCATGGGGTTGTGTTTCCATGGCAACCACGGCGTTTTGTAGCCATGGCAATTATGGGGTTCTGTTGCCATGGCAACCATGGCGTTTTGTTGGCATGGCAACTATGGGGTTCTGTTGCCATGGCAACCATGGGGTAGTGTTTCCATGGCAACCATGGGGTTGTGTTGCCATGGTAACTATGGGGTTGGGTTGCTATGGTAACCATGGATTGTGTTGCCATGGTAACTATGGCGTTTTGTTGCCATGGCAACTATGGGGTTCTGTTGCCATGGTAACGATGGGGTTGGCTTGCCATGGCAGCCACGGTGTTGTGTTGCCATGGGAACCATGGGGTTGTGTTGCCATGGTAACCATGGGGTTGTGTTGCCATGGTAACTATGGGGTTGTGTTGCTATGGAAACTATGGGGTTTAGTTGCCATGGCAACCGTGGGGTTGAGATGCCGTGGTAACCATGCAATTGGGTTGCCGTGGTAACCATGCGGTGTTGTTGTTGTGGTAACCATGGGGTTGTGTTGCCATGGTAACCATGGGGTTGGGTTGCCATGGCAACCACGGGGTTTGGTTGCTATGGTAACCATGGGGTTCTGTGTCCATGGTAACCATGGGGTTGGGTTGCCATGGTAACCATGGCGTTTAGTTGCCATGGCAACTATGGGGTTGGGTTGCCATGGCAACCATGGGGTTGTGTTGCCATGGTAACCATGGCGTATTGTTGCCATTGCAACTATGGGGTTCTGTTGCCATGGCAACCATGGGGTAGTGTTTCCATGGCAACCATGGGGTTGTGTTGCCATGATAACTATGGGGTTGGGTTGCTATGGAAACTATGGGGTTTAGTTGCCTTGGCAACCATGGGGTTGGGTTGCCATGGCAACCATGGGGTTGTGTTGCCATGGTAACCACGGCGTTTTGTAGCCATGGCAATTATGGGGTTCTGTTGCCATGGCAACCATGGCGTTTTGTTGCCATGGCAACTATGGGGTTCTGTTGCCATGGCAACCATGGGGTAGTGTTTCCATGGCAACCATGGGGTTGTGTTGCCATGGTAACTATGGGGTTGGGTTGCTATGGTAACCATGGGTTGTGTTGCCATGGTAACCATGGCGTTTTGTTGCCATGGCAACTATGGGGTTCTGTTGCCATGGCAACCATGGGGTAGTGTTTCCATGGCAACCATGGGGTTGTGTTGCCATGGTACCAATGGGGTTGGCTTGCCATGGCAGCCACGGTGTTGTGTTGCCATGGGAACCATGGGGTTGTGTTGCCATGGTAACCCTGGGGTTGGGTTGCCATGGCAACCATGGAGTTGTGTTGCCATGGTAACCATGGCGTTCTGTTTCCATGGCAACTATGGGGTTCTGTTGCCATGGTAACCATGGGGTTGGGTTGCCATGGCAACCATGCGGTTGTGTTGCCATGGTAACCATGGGGTTGGGTTGCCATGGCAACCATGGGGTTGTGTTGCCATGGTAACGATGGCGTTTTGTTGCCATGGCAACTATGGGGTTCTGTTGCCATTGTAACCATGGGGTTGGGTTGCCATGGCAACCATGGGGTTGTGTTGCCATGGAAACGATGGGGTTGGGTTGCCATGGCAACCACGGGGTTGTGTTGCCATGGGAAACATGGGGTTGTGTTGCCATGGTAACCATGGGGTTGGGTTGCCATGGCAACCATGGGGTTGTGTTGCCATGGTAACCATGGCGTTTAGTTGCCATGGCAGCTACGGGGTTCTGTTGCCATGGTAACCATGGGGTTGGGTTGCCATGGCAACCATGGGGTTGTGTTGCCATGGTAACTACGGGGTTGTGTTGCTGAGGAAACTATGGGGTTTAGTGGCCATGGCAACCATGGGGTTGAGATGCCGTGGTAACCATGCAGTTGGGTTGCCGCGGTAACCATGCGGTGTTGTTGTTGTGGTAACCATGGGGTTGTGTTGCCATGGTAACCATGGGGTTGGGTTGCCATGGTAACCATGGCGTTTAGTTGCCATGGCAACTATGGGGTTGGGTTGCCATGGCAACCATGGGGTAGTGTTTCCATGGCAACCATGGGGTTGTGTTGCCATGGTGTCTATGGGGTTGGGTTGCTATGGAAACTGTGGGGTTTAGTTGCCCTGGCAACCATGGGGTTGGGTTGCCATGGCAACCATGGGGTTGTGTTGCCATGGTAACCACGGCGTTTTGTAGCCATGGCAATTATGTGGTTCTGTTGCCATGGCAACCATGGCGTTTTGTTGCCATGGCAACTATGGGGTTCTGTTGCCATGGAAACCATGGCGTTTTGTTGCCATGGCAACTATGGGGTTCTGTAGCCATGGCAACCATGGGGTAGTGTTTCCATGGCAACCATGGGGTTGTGTTGCCATGGTAACTATGGGTTTGGATTGCTATGGTAACCATGGGTTGTGTTGCCATGGTAACGATGGGGTTGGCTTGCCATGGCAACCACGGTGTTGTGTTGCCATGGGAACCATGGGGTTCTGTTGCCATGGTAACCATGGGGTTGGGTTGCCATGGTAACCATGGGGTTGTGTTGCCATGGCAACTAGGGGGTTGGCTTTCCATGGCAACCATGGGGTTGTGTTGCCATGGCAACCATGGGGTTGTGTTGCCATGGTAACCATGTGGTTGGGTTGCCATGGCAGCCATGGGGTTGTGTTGCCATGGTAACCATGGGGTTGTGCTGCCATGGTAACTATGGGGTTCTGTTGCCATGGTAACCATGGGGTTGGGTTGCCATGGCAACCATGGGGTTGTGTTGCTATTGTAACCATGCGGTTGTGTTGCCATTGTAACCATGGGGTTGGGTTGCCATGGCAACCATGGGGTTGTGTTGCCATGGTAACCATGGGGTTTTGTTGCCATGCCAACTATGGGGTTTTGTTGCCATGGCAACTATGGGGTTCTGTTGCCATGGTAACCATGGGGTTGGGTTGCCATGGCAACCATGGGGTTGTGTTGCCATGGTAACCATGGGGTTGTGCTGCCATGGTAACTATGGGGTTGGGTTGCTATGGTAACTATGGGGTTGGGTTGCGATGGTAACCATGCGGTTGTGTTGCCATGGTAACCATGGGGTTGGGTTGCCATGGCAACCATGGGGTTGTGTTGCCATGGTAACCATGGCGTTTTGTTGCCATGGCAACTATGGGGTTCTGTTGCCATGGCAACCATGGGGTAGTGTTTCCATGGCAACCATGGGGTTGTGTTGCCATGGAAACGATGGGGTTGGGTTGCCATGGCAACCACGGGGTTGTGTTGCCATGGGAACCATGGGGTTGTGTTGCCATGGTAACCATGGGGTTGCGTTGCCATGGCAAGCACGGGGTTGTGTTGCCATGGGAAACATGGGGTTGTGTTGCCATGGTAACCCTGGGGTTGTGTTGCCATGGCAACCATGGGGTTGAGATGCCGTGGTAACCATGCAGTTGGGTTGCCATGGTAACCATGGGGTTGTGTTGCCATGGCAACCACGGGGTTTGGTTGCTATGGTAACCATGGGGTTCTGTGTCCATGGTAACCATGGGGTTGGGTTGCCATGGTAACCATGGCGTTTAGTTGCCATGGAAACTATGGGGTTGGGTTGCCATGGCAACCATGGTGTTGGGTTGCCATGGTAACCATGGCGTATTGTTACCATGGCAACTATGGGGTTCTGTTGCCATGGCAACCATGGGGTAGTGTTTCCATGGCAACCATGGGGTTGTGTTGCCATGGTAACTATGGGGTTGGGTTGCTATGCAAACTATGGGGTTTAGTTGCCTTGGCAACCATGGGGTTGTGTTTCCATGGCAACCACGGCGTTTTGTAGCCATGGCAATTATGGGGTTCTGTTGCCATGGCAACCATGGCGTTTTGTTGGCATGGCAACTATGGGGTTCTGTTGCCATGGCAACCATGGGGTAGTGTTTCCATGGCAACCATGGGGTTGTGTTGCCATGGTAACTATGGGGTTGGGTTGCTATGGTAACCATGGATTGTGTTGCCATGGTAACTATGGCGTTTTGTTGCCATGGCAACTATGGGGTTCTGTTGCCATGGTAACGATGGGGTTGGCTTGCCATGGCAGCCACGGTGTTGTGTTGCCATGGGAACCATGGGGTTGTGTTGCCATGGTAACCATGGGGTTGTGTTGCCATGGTAACTATGGGGTTGTGTTGCTATGGAAACTATGGGGTTTAGTTGCCATGGCAACCGTGGGGTTGAGATGCCGTGGTAACCATGCAATTGGGTTGCCGTGGTAACCATGCGGTGTTGTTGTTGTGGTAATCATGGGGTTGTGTTGCCATGGTAACCATGGGGTTGGGTTGCCATGGCAACCACGGGGTTTGGTTGCTATGGTAACCATGGGGTTCTGTGTCCATGGTAACCATGGGGTTGGGTTGCCATGGTAACCATGGCGTTTAGTTGCCATGGCAACTATGGGGTTGGGTTGCCATGGCAACCATGGGGTTGTGTTGCCATGGTAACCATGGCGTATTGTTGCCATTGCAACTATGGGGTTCTGTTGCCATGGCAACCATGGGGTAGTGTTTCCATGGCAACCATGGGGTTGTGTTGCCATGATAACTATGGGGTTGGGTTGCTATGGAAACTATGGGGTTTAGTTGCCTTGGCAACCATGGGGTTGGGTTGCCATGGCAACCATGGGGTTGTGTTGCCATGGTAACCACGGCGTTTTGTAGCCATGGCAATTATGGGGTTCTGTTGCCATGGCAACCATGGCGTTTTGTTGCCATGGCAACTATGGGGTTCTGTTGCCATGGCAACCATGGGGTAGTGTTTCCATGGCAACCATGGGGTTGTGTTGCCATGGTAACTATGGGGTTGGGTTGCTATGGTAACCATGGGTTGTGTTGCCATGGTAACCATGGCGTTTTGTTGCCATGGCAACTATGGGGTTCTGTTGCCATGGCAACCATGGGGTAGTGTTTCCATGGCAACCATGGGGTTGTGTTGCCATGGTACCAATGGGGTTGGCTTGCCATGGCAGCCACGGTGTTGTGTTGCCATGGGAACCATGGGGTTGTGTTGCCATGGTAACCCTGGGGTTGGGTTGCCATGGCAACCATGGAGTTGTGTTGCCATGGTAACCATGGCGTTCTGTTGCCATGGCAACTATGGGGTTCTGTTGCCATGGTAACCATGGGGTTGGGTTGCCATGGCAACCATGGGGTTGTGTTGCCATGGTAACGATGGGGTTGTGCTGCCATGGTAACTATGGGGTTGGGTTGCTATGGTAACTATGGGGTTGGTTTGCGATGGTAACCATGCGGTTGTGTTGCCATGGTAACCATGGGGTTGGGTTGCCATGGCAACCATGGGGTTGTGTTGCCATGGTAACCATGGCGTTTTGTTGCCATGGCAACTATGGGGTTCTGTTGCCATTGTAACCATGGGGTTGGGTTGCCATGGCAACCATGGGGTTGTGTTGCCATGGAAACGATGGGGTTGGGTTGCCATGGCAACCACGGTGTTGTTTTGCCATGGGAAACATGGGGTTGTGTTGCCATGGTAACCATGGGGTTGGGTTGCCATGGCAACCATGGGGTTGTGTTGCCATGGTAACCATGGCGTTTAGTTGCCATGGCAGCTACGGGGTTCTGTTGCCATGGTAACCATGGGGTTGGGTTGCCATGGCAACCATGGGGTTGTGTTGCCATGGTAACGATGGGGTTGTGTTGCCATGGTAACTACGGGGTTGTGTTGCTGTGGAAACTATGGGGTTTAGTGGCCATGGCAACCATGGGGTTGAGATGCCGTGGTAACCATGCAGTTGGGTTGCCGCGGTAACCATGCGGTGTTGTTGTTGTGGTAACCATGGGGTTGTGTTGCCATGGTAACCATGGGGTTGTGTTGCCATGGTAACCATGTGGTTGGGTTGCCATGGCAGCCATGGGGTTGTGTTGCCATGGTAACCATGGGGTTGTGCTGCCATGGTAACTATGGGGTTCTGTTGCCATGGTAACCATGGGGTTGGGTTGCCATGGCAACCATGGGGTTGTGTTGCTATTGTAACCATGCGGTTGTGTTGCCATTGTAACCATGGGGTTGGGTTGCCATGGCAACCATGGGGTTGTGTTGCCATGGTAACCATGGGGTTTTGTTGCCATGCCAACTATGGGGTTTTGTTGCCATGGCAACTATGGGGTTCTGTTGCCATGGTAACCATGGGGTTGGGTTGCCATGGCAACGATGGGGTTGTGTTGCCATGGTAACGATGGGGTTGTGCTGCCATGGTAACTATGGGGTTGGGTTGCTATGGTAACTATGGGGTTGGGTTGCGATGGTAACCATGCGGTTGTGTTGCCATGGTAACCATGGGGTTGGGTTGCCATGGCAACCATGGGGTTGTGTTGCCATGGTAACCATGGCGTTTTGTTGCCATGGCAACTATGGGGTTCTGTTGCCATGGCAACCATGGGGTAGTGTTTCCATGGCAACCATGGGGTTGTGTTGCCATGGAAACGATGGGGTTGGGTTGCCATGGCAACCACGGGGTTGTGTTGCCATGGGAACCATGGGGTTGTGTTGCCATGGTAACCATGGGGTTGCGTTGCCATGGCAAGCACGGGGTTGTGTTGCCATGGGAAACATGGGGTTGTGTTGCCATGGTAACCCTGGGGTTGTGTTGCCATGGCAACCATGGGGTTGAGATGCCGTGGTAACCATGCAGTTGGGTTGCCATGGTAACCATGGGGTTGTGTTGCCATGGCAACCACGGGGTTTGGTTGCTATGGTAACCATGGGGTTCTGTGCCCATGGTAACCATGGGGTTGGGTTGCCATGGTAACCATGGCGTTTAGTTGCCATGGAAACTATGGGGTTGGGTTGCTATGGTAACCATGGGTTGTGTTGCCATGGTAACCATGGCGTTTTGTTGCCATGGCAACTATGGGGTTCTGTTGCCATGGCAACCATGGGGTAGTGTTTCCATGGCAACCATGGGGTTGTGTTGCCATGGTACCAATGGGGTTGGCTTGCCATGGCAGCCACGGTGTTGTGTTGCCATGGGAACCATGGGGTTGTGTTGCCATGGTAACCCTGGGGTTGGGTTGCCATGGCAACCATGGAGTTGTGTTGCCATGGTAACCATGGCGTTCTGTTGCCATGGCAACTATGGGGTTCTGTTGCCATGGTAACGATGGGGTTGTGCTGCCATGGTAACTATGGGGTTGGGTTGCTATGGTAACTATGGGGTTGGTTTGCGATGGTAACCATGGGGTTGTGTTGCCATGGTAACCATGGGGTTGGGTTGCCATGGCAACCATGGGGTTGTGTTGCCATGGTAACGATGGCGTTTTGTTGCCATGGCAACTATGGGGTTCTGTTGCCATTGTAACCATGGGGTAGTGTGTCCATGGCAACCATGGGGTTGTGTTGCCATGGAAACGATGGGGTTGGGTTGCCATGGCAACCACGGGGTTGTGTTGCCATGGGAAACATGGGGTTGTGTTGCCATGGTAACCATGGGGTTGGGTTGCCATGGCAACCATGGGGTTGTGTTGCCATGGTAACCATGGCGTTTAGTTGCCATGGCAGCTACGGGGTTCTGTTGCCATGGTAACCATGGGGTTGGGTTGCCATGGCAACCATGGGGTTGTGTTGCCATGGTAACGATGGGGTTGTGTTGCCATGGTAACTACGGGGTTGTGTTGCTGTGGAAACTATGGGGTTTAGTGGCCATGGCAACCATGGGGTTGAGATGCCGTGGTAACCATGCAGTTGGGTTGCCGCGGTAACCATGCGGTGTTGTTGTTGTGGTAACCATGGGGTTGTGTTGCCATGGTAACCATGGGGTTGGGTTGCCATGGTAACCATGGCGTTTAGTTGCCATGGCAACTATGGGGTTGGGTTGCCATGGCAACCATGGGGTTGTGTTGCCATGGTAACTATGGGGTTGTGTTGCTATGGAAACTATGGGGTTTAGTTGCCTTGGCAACCATGGGGTTGGGTTGCCATGGCAACCATCGGGTTGTGTTGCCATGGTAACCACGGCGTTTTGTAGCCATGGCAATTATGGGGTTCTGTTGCCATGGCAACCATGGCGTTTTGTTGCCATGGCAACTATGGGGTTCTGTTGCCATGGCAACCATGGGGTAGTGTTTCCATGGCAACCATGGGGTTGTGTTGCCATGGTAACTATGGGTTTGGGTTCCTATGGTAACCATGGGTTGTGTTGCCATGGTAACCATGGCGTTTTGTTGCCATGGCAGCTATGGGGTTCTGTTGCCATGGCAACCATTGGGTAGTGTTTCCATGGCAACCATGGGGTTGTGTTGCCATGGTAACGATGGGGTTGGCTTGCCATGGCAACCAAGGTGTTGTGTTGCCATGGGAACCATGGGGTTGTGTTGCCATGGTAACCATGGGGTAGGGTTGCCATGGCAACTATGGGGTTCTGTTGCCATGGTAACCATGGCGTTTTGTTGCCATGGCAACTATGGGGTTCTGTTGCCATGGCAACTATGGGGTTCTGTTGCCATGGTAACCATGGGGTTGTGTTGCCATGGCAACCATGGGGTTGTGTTGCTATGGTAACGATGGGGTTGTGCTGCCATGGTAACTATGGGGTTGGGTTGCTATGGTAACTATGGGGTTGGGTTGCGATGGTAACCATGGGCTTGTGTTGCCATGGTAACCATGGCGTTTTGTTGCCATGGCAACTATGGGGTTCTGTTGCCATGGCAATCATGGGGTTGTGTTGCCATGCAAACGATGGGGTTGGGTTGCCATGGCAACCACGACGTTGTGTTGCCATGGGAACCATGGGGTTGTGTTGCCATGGTAACCATGGGGTTGCGTTGCCATGGCAACCACGGGGTTTGGTTGCCATGGGAAACGTGGGGTTGTGTTGCCATGGTAACCATGGGGTTGGGTTGCCATGGCAACCATGGGGTTGTGTTGTCATGGTAACCATGGCGTTAAGTTGCCATGGCAGCTACGGGGTTCTGTTGCCATGGTAACCATGGGGTTGGGTTGCCATGGAAACCATGGGGTTGTGTTGCCATGGTAACGATGGGGTTGTGTTGCCATGGTAACCACGGGGTTTGGTTCCTATGGTAACCATGGGGTTCTGTGTCCATGGTAACCAAGGGGTTGGGTTGCGATGGTAACCATGGCGTTTAGTTGCCATGGCAACTATGGGGTTGGGTTGCCATGGCAACCATGGGGTAGTGTTTCCATGGCAACCATGGGGTTGTGTTGCCATGGTGTCTATGGGGTTGGGTTGCTATGGAAACTGTGGGGTTTAGTTGCCTTGGCAACCATGGGGTTGGGTTGCCATGGCAACCATGGGGTTGTGTTGCCATGGCAACCACGGCGTTTTGTAGCCATGGCAATTATGTGGTTCTGTTGCCATGGCAACCATGGCGTTTTGTTGCCATGGCAACTATGGGGTTCTGTTGCCATGGAAACCATGGCGTTTTGTTGCCATGGCAACTATGGGGTTCTGTAGCCATGGCAACCATGGGGTAGTGTTTCCATGGCAACCATGGGGTTGTGTTGCCATGGTAACTATGGGTTTGGATTGCTATGGTAACCATGGGTTGTGTTGCCATGGTAACGATGGGGTTGGCTTGCCATGGCAACCACGGTGTTGTGTTGCCATGGGAACCATGGGGTTCTGTTGCCATGGTAACCATGGGGTTGGGTTGCCATGGTAACCATGGGGTTGTGTTGCCATGGCAACTAGGGGGTTGGCTTTCCATGGCAACCATGGGGTTGTGTTGCCATGGCAACCATGGGGTTGTGTTGCCATGGTAACCATGTGGTTGGGTTGCCATGGCAGCCATGGGGTTGTGTTGCCATGGTAACCATGGGGTTGTGCTGCCATGGTAACTATGGGGTTCTGTTGCCATGGTAACCATGGGGTTGGGTTGCCATGGCAACCATGGGGTTGTGTTGCTATTGTAACCATGCGGTTGTGTTGCCATTGTAACCATGGGGTTGGGTTGCCATGGCAACCATGGGGTTGTGTTGCCATGGTAACGATGGGGTTGTGCTGCCATGGTAACTATGGGGTTGGGTTGCTATGGTAACTATGGGGTTGGGTTGCGATGGTAACCATGCGGTTGTGTTGCCATGGTAACCATGGGGTTGGGTTGCCATGGCAACCATGGGGTTGTGTTGCCATGGTAACCATGGCGTTTTGTTGCCATGGCAACTATGGGGTTCTGTTGCCATGGCAACCATGGGGTAGTGTTTCCATGGCAACCATGGGGTTGTGTTGCCATGGAAACGATGGGGTTGGGTTGCCATGGCAACCACGGGGTTGTGTTGCCATGGGAACCATGGGGTTGTGTTGCCATGGTAACCATGGGGTTGCGTTGCCATGGCAAGCACGGGGTTGTGTTGCCATGGGAAACATGGGGTTGTGTTGCCATGGTAACCCTGGGGTTGTGTTGCCATGGCAACCATGGGGTTGAGATGCCGTGGTAACCATGCAGTTGGGTTGCCATGGTAACCATGGGGTTGTGTTGCCATGGCAACCACGGGGTTGGGTTGCTATGGTAACCATGGATTGTGTTGCCATGGTAACTATGGCGTTTTGTTGCCATGGCAACTATGGGGTTCTGTTGCCATGGTAACGATGGGGTTGGCTTGCCATGGCAGCCACGGTGTTGTGTTGCCATGGGAACCATGGGGTTGTGTTGCCATGGTAACCATGGGGTTGTGTTGCCATGGTAACTATGGGGTTGTGTTGCTATGGAAACTATGGGGTTTAGTTGCCATGGCAACCGTGGGGTTGAGATGCCGTGGTAACCATGCAATTGGGTTGCCGTGGTAACCATGCGGTGTTGTTGTTGTGGTAACCATGGGGTTGTGTTGCCATGGTAACCATGGGGTTGGGTTGCCATGGCAACCACGGGGTTTGGTTGCTATGGTAACCATGGGGTTCTGTGTCCATGGTAACCATGGGGTTGGGTTGCCATGGTAACCATGGCGTTTAGTTGCCATGGCAACTATGGGGTTGGGTTGCCATGGCAACCATGGGGTTGTGTTGCCATGGTAACCATGGCGTATTGTTGCCATTGCAACTATGGGGTTCTGTTGCCATGGCAACCATGGGGTAGTGTTTCCATGGCAACCATGGGGTTGTGTTGCCATGATAACTATGGGGTTGGGTTGCTATGGAAACTATGGGGTTTAGTTGCCTTGGCAACCATGGGGTTGGGTTGCCATGGCAACCATGGGGTTGTGTTGCCATGGTAACCACGGCGTTTTGTAGCCATGGCAATTATGGGGTTCTGTTGCCATGGCAACCATGGCGTTTTGTTGCCATGGCAACTATGGGGTTCTGTTGCCATGGCAACCATGGGGTAGTGTTTCCATGGCAACCATGGGGTTGTGTTGCCATGGTAACTATGGGGTTGGGTTGCTATGGTAACCATGGGTTGTGTTGCCATGGTAACCATGGCGTTTTGTTGCCATGGCAACTATGGGGTTCTGTTGCCATGGCAACCATGGGGTAGTGTTTCCATGGCAACCATGGGGTTGTGTTGCCATGGTACCAATGGGGTTGGCTTGCCATGGCAGCCACGGTGTTGTGTTGCCATGGGAACCATGGGGTTGTGTTGCCATGGTAACCCTGGGGTTGGGTTGCCATGGCAACCATGGAGTTGTGTTGCCATGGTAACCATGGCGTTCTGTTTCCATGGCAACTATGGGGTTCTGTTGCCATGGTAACCATGGGGTTGGGTTGCCATGGCAACCATGCGGTTGTGTTGCCATGGTAACCATGGGGTTGGGTTGCCATGGCAACCATGGGGTTGTGTTGCCATGGTAACGATGGCGTTTTGTTGCCATGGCAACTATGGGGTTCTGTTGCCATTGTAACCATGGGGTTGGGTTGCCATGGCAACCATGGGGTTGTGTTGCCATGGAAACGATGGGGTTGGGTTGCCATGGCAACCACGGGGTTGTGTTGCCATGGGAAACATGGGGTTGTGTTGCCATGGTAACCATGGGGTTGGGTTGCCATGGCAACCATGGGGTTGTGTTGCCATGGTAACCATGGCGTTTAGTTGCCATGGCAGCTACGGGGTTCTGTTGCCATGGTAACCATGGGGTTGGGTTGCCATGGCAACCATGGGGTTGTGTTGCCATGGTAACTACGGGGTTGTGTTGCTGAGGAAACTATGGGGTTTAGTGGCCATGGCAACCATGGGGTTGAGATGCCGTGGTAACCATGCAGTTGGGTTGCCGCGGTAACCATGCGGTGTTGTTGTTGTGGTAACCATGGGGTTGTGTTGCCATGGTAACCATGGGGTTGGGTTGCCATGGTAACCATGGCGTTTAGTTGCCATGGCAACTATGGGGTTGGGTTGCCATGGCAACCATGGGGTAGTGTTTCCATGGCAACCATGGGGTTGTGTTGCCATGGTGTCTATGGGGTTGGGTTGCTATGGAAACTGTGGGGTTTAGTTGCCCTGGCAACCATGGGGTTGGGTTGCCATGGCAACCATGGGGTTGTGTTGCCATGGTAACCACGGCGTTTTGTACCCATGGCAATTATGTGGTTCTGTTGCCATGGCAACCATGGCGTTTTGTTGCCATGGCAACTATGGGGTTCTGTTGCCATGGAAACCATGGCGTTTTGTTGCCATGGCAACTATGGGGTTCTGTAGCCATGGCAACCATGGGGTAGTGTTTCCATGGCAACCATGGGGTTGTGTTGCCATGGTAACTATGGGTTTGGATTGCTATGGTAACCATGGGTTGTGTTGCCATGGTAACGATGGGGTTGGCTTGCCATGGCAACCACGGTGTTGTGTTGCCATGGGAACCATGGGGTTCTGTTGCCATGGTAACCATGGGGTTGGGTTGCCATGGTAACCATGGGGTTGTGTTGCCATGGCAACTAGGGGGTTGGCTTTCCATGGCAACCATGGGGTTGTGTTGCCATGGCAACCATGGGGTTGTGTTGCCATGGTAACCATGTGGTTGGGTTGCCATGGCAGCCATGGGGTTGTGTTGCCATGGTAACCATGGGGTTGTGCTGCCATGGTAACTATGGGGTTCTGTTGCCATGGTAACCATGGGGTTGGGTTGCCATGGCAACCATGGGGTTGTGTTGCTATTGTAACCATGCGGTTGTGTTGCCATTGTAACCATGGGGTTGGGTTGCCATGGCAACCATGGGGTTGTGTTGCCATGGTAACCATGGGGTTTTGTTGCCATGCCAACTATGGGGTTTTGTTGCCATGGCAACTATGGGGTTCTGTTGCCATGGTAACCATGGGGTTGGGTTGCCATGGCAACCATGGGGTTGTGTTGCCATGGTAACCATGGGGTTGTGCTGCCATGGTAACTATGGGGTTGGGTTGCTATGGTAACTATGGGGTTGGGTTGCGATGGTAACCATGCGGTTGTGTTGCCATGGTAACCATGGGGTTGGGTTGCCATGGCAACCATGGGGTTGTGTTGCCATGGTAACCATGGCGTTTTGTTGCCATGGCAACTATGGGGTTCTGTTGCCATGGCAACCATGGGGTAGTGTTTCCATGGCAACCATGGGGTTGTGTTGCCATGGAAACGATGGGGTTGGGTTGCCATGGCAACCACGGGGTTGTGTTGCCATGGGAACCATGGGGTTGTGTTGCCATGGTAACCATGGGGTTGCGTTGCCATGGCAAGCACGGGGTTGTGTTGCCATGGGAAACATGGGGTTGTGTTGCCATGGTAACCCTGGGGTTGTGTTGCCATGGCAACCATGGGGTTGAGATGCCGTGGTAACCATGCAGTTGGGTTGCCATGGTAACCATGGGGTTGTGTTGCCATGGCAACCACGGGGTTTGGTTGCTATGGTAACCATGGGGTTCTGTGTCCATGGTAACCATGGGGTTGGGTTGCCATGGTAACCATGGCGTTTAGTTGCCATGGAAACTATGGGGTTGGGTTGCCATGGCAACCATGGTGTTGGGTTGCCATGGTAACCATGGCGTATTGTTACCATGGCAACTATGGGGTTCTGTTGCCATGGCAACCATGGGGTAGTGTTTCCATGGCAACCATGGGGTTGTGTTGCCATGGTAACTATGGGGTTGGGTTGCTATGCAAACTATGGGGTTTAGTTGCCTTGGCAACCATGGGGTTGTGTTTCCATGGCAACCACGGCGTTTTGTAGCCATGGCAATTATGGGGTTCTGTTGCCATGGCAACCATGGCGTTTTGTTGGCATGGCAACTATGGGGTTCTGTTGCCATGGCAACCATGGGGTAGTGTTTCCATGGCAACCATGGGGTTGTGTTGCCATGGTAACTATGGGGTTGGGTTGCTATGGTAACCATGGATTGTGTTGCCATGGTAACTATGGCGTTTTGTTGCCATGGCAACTATGGGGTTCTGTTGCCATGGTAACGATGGGGTTGGCTTGCCATGGCAGCCACGGTGTTGTGTTGCCATGGGAACCATGGGGTTGTGTTGCCATGGTAACCATGGGGTTGTGTTGCCATGGTAACTATGGGGTTGTGTTGCTATGGAAACTATGGGGTTTAGTTGCCATGGCAACCGTGGGGTTGAGATGCCGTGGTAACCATGCAATTGGGTTGCCGTGGTAACCATGCGGTGTTGTTGTTGTGGTAATCATGGGGTTGTGTTGCCATGGTAACCATGGGGTTGGGTTGCCATGGCAACCACGGGGTTTGGTTGCTATGGTAACCATGGGGTTCTGTGTCCATGGTAACCATGGGGTTGGGTTGCCATGGTAACCATGGCGTTTAGTTGCCATGGCAACTATGGGGTTGGGTTGCCATGGCAACCATGGGGTTGTGTTGCCATGGTAACCATGGCGTATTGTTGCCATTGCAACTATGGGGTTCTGTTGCCATGGCAACCATGGGGTAGTGTTTCCATGGCAACCATGGGGTTGTGTTGCCATGATAACTATGGGGTTGGGTTGCTATGGAAACTATGGGGTTTAGTTGCCTTGGCAACCATGGGGTTGGGTTGCCATGGCAACCATGGGGTTGTGTTGCCATGGTAACCACGGCGTTTTGTAGCCATGGCAATTATGGGGTTCTGTTGCCATGGCAACCATGGCGTTTTGTTGCCATGGCAACTATGGGGTTCTGTTGCCATGGCAACCATGGGGTAGTGTTTCCATGGCAACCATGGGGTTGTGTTGCCATGGTAACTATGGGGTTGGGTTGCTATGGTAACCATGGGTTGTGTTGCCATGGTAACCATGGCGTTTTGTTGCCATGGCAACTATGGGGTTCTGTTGCCATGGCAACCATGGGGTAGTGTTTCCATGGCAACCATGGGGTTGTGTTGCCATGGTACCAATGGGGTTGGCTTGCCATGGCAGCCACGGTGTTGTGTTGCCATGGGAACCATGGGGTTGTGTTGCCATGGTAACCCTGGGGTTGGGTTGCCATGGCAACCATGGAGTTGTGTTGCCATGGTAACCATGGCGTTCTGTTGCCATGGCAACTATGGGGTTCTGTTGCCATGGTAACCATGGGGTTGGGTTGCCATGGCAACCATGGGGTTGTGTTGCCATGGTAACGATGGGGTTGTGCTGCCATGGTAACTATGGGGTTGGGTTGCTATGGTAACTATGGGGTTGGTTTGCGATGGTAACCATGCGGTTGTGTTGCCATGGTAACCATGGGGTTGGGTTGCCATGGCAACCATGGGGTTGTGTTGCCATGGTAACCATGGCGTTTTGTTGCCATGGCAACTATGGGGTTCTGTTGCCATTGTAACCATGGGGTTGGGTTGCCATGGCAACCATGGGGTTGTGTTGCCATGGAAACGATGGGGTTGGGTTGCCATGGCAACCACGGTGTTGTTTTGCCATGGGAAACATGGGGTTGTGTTGCCATGGTAACCATGGGGTTGGGTTGCCATGGCAACCATGGGGTTGTGTTGCCATGGTAACCATGGCGTTTAGTTGCCATGGCAGCTACGGGGTTCTGTTGCCATGGTAACCATGGGGTTGGGTTGCCATGGCAACCATGGGGTTGTGTTGCCATGGTAACGATGGGGTTGTGTTGCCATGGTAACTACGGGGTTGTGTTGCTGTGGAAACTATGGGGTTTAGTGGCCATGGCAACCATGGGGTTGAGATGCCGTGGTAACCATGCAGTTGGGTTGCCGCGGTAACCATGCGGTGTTGTTGTTGTGGTAACCATGGGGTTGTGTTGCCATGGTAACCATGGGGTTGGGTTGCCATGGTAACCATGGCGTTTAGTTGCCATGGCAACTATGGGGTTGGGTTGCCATGGCAACCATGGGGTTGTATTGCCATGGTAACTATGGGGTTGTGTTGCTATGGAAACTATGGGGTTTAGTTGCCTTGGCAACCATGGGGTTGGGTTGCCATGGCAACCATCGGGTTGTGTTGCCATGGTAACCACGGCGTTTTGTAGCCATGGCAATTATGGGGTTCTGTTGCCATGGCAACCATGGCGTTTTGTTGCCATGGCAACTATGGGGTTCTGTTGCCATGGCAACCATGGGGTAGTGTTTCCATGGCAACCATGGGGTTGTGTTGCCATTGTAACTATGGGTTTGGGTTCCTATGGTAACCATGGGTTGTGTTGCCATGGTAACCATGGCGTTTTGTTGCCATGGCAGCTATGGGGTTCTGTTGCCATGTCAACCATTGGGTAGTGTTTCCATGGCAACCATGGGGTTGTGTTGCCATGGTAACGATGGGGTTGGCTTGCCATGGCAACCACGGTGTTGTGTTGCCATGGGAACCATGGGGTTGTGTTGCCATGGTAACCATGGGGTAGGGTTGCCATGGCAACTATGGGGTTCTGTTGCCATGGTAACCATGGCGTTTTGTTGCCATGGCAACTATGGGGTTCTGTTGCCATGGCAACTATGGGGTTCTGTTGCCATGGTAACCATGGGGTTGTGTTGCCATGGCAACCATGGGGTTGTGTTGCCATGGTAACGATGGGGTTGTGCTGCCATGGTAACTATGGGGTTGGGTTGCTATGGTAACTATGGGGTTGGGTTGCGATGGTAACCATGGGCTTGTGTTGCCATGGTAACCATGGCGTTTTGTTGCCATGGCAACTATGGGGTTCTGTTGCCATGGCAATCATGGGGTTGTGTTGCCATGCAAACGATGGGGTTGGGTTGCCATGGCAACCACGACGTTGTGTTGCCATGGGATCCATGGGGTTGTGTTGCCATGGTAACCATGGGGTTGCGTTGCCATGGCAACCACGGGGTTTGGTTGCCATGGGAAACGTGGGGTTGTGTTGCCATGGTAACCATGGGGTTGCGTTGCCATGGCAACCATGGGGTTGTGTTGTCATGGTAACCATGGCGTTTAGTTGCCATGGCAGCTACGGGGTTCTGTTGCCATGGTAACCATGGGGTTGGGTTGCCATGGCAACCATGGGGTTGTGTTGCCATGGTAACGATGGGGTTGTGTTGCCATGGTAACCACGGGGTTTGGTTGCTATGGTAACCATGGGGTTCTGTGTCCATGGTAACCAAGGTGTTGGGTTGCCATGGTAACCATGGCGTTTAGTTGCCATGGCAACTATGGGGTTGGGTTGCCATGGCAACCATGGGGTAGTGTTTCCATGGCAACCATGGGGTTGTGTTGCCATGGTGTCTATGGGGTTGGGTTGCTATGGAAACTATGGGGTTTAGTTGCCTTGGCAACCATGGGGTTGGGTTGCCATGGCAACCATGGGGTTGTGTTGCCATGGCAACCACGGCGTTTTGTAGCCATGGCAATTATGTGGTTCTGTTGCCATGGCAACCATGGCGTTTTGTTGCCATGGCAACTATGGGGTTCTGTTGCCATGGAAACCATGGCGTTTTGTTGCCATGGCAACTATGGGGTTCTGTAGCCATGGCAACCATGGGGTAGTGTTTCCATGGCAACCATGGGGTTGTGTTGCCATGGTAACTATGGGTTTGGGTTGCTATGGTAACCATGGGGTTGTGTTGCCATGGTAACGATGGGGTTGGCTTGCCATGGCAACCACGGTGTTGTGTTGCCATGGGAACCATGGGGTTCTGTTGCCATGGTAACCATGGGGTTGGGTTGCCATGGTAACCATGGGGTTGTGTTGCCATGGCAACTAGGGGGTTGGCTTTCCATGGCAACCATGGGGTTGTGTTGCCATGGCAACCATGGGGTTGTGTTGCCATGGTAACCATGTGGTTGGGTTGCCATGGCAGCCATGGGGTTGTGTTTCCATGGTAACCATGGGGTTGTGCTGCCATGGTAACTATGGGGTTCTGTTGCCATGGTAACCATGGGGTTGGGTTGCCATGGCAACCATGGGGTTGTGTTGCTATTGTAACCATGCGGTTGTGTTGCCATTGTAACCATGGGGTTGGGTTGCCATGGCAACCATGGGGTTGTGTTGCCATGGTAACCATGGGGTTTTGTTGCCATGCCAACTATGGGGTTTTGTTGCCATGGCAATTATGGGGTTCTGTTGCCATGGTAACCATGGGGTTGGGTTGCCATGGCAACCATGGGGTTGTGTTGCCATGGTAACGATGGGGTTGTGCTGCCATGGTAACTATGGGTTTGGGTTGCTATGGTAACTATGGGGTTGGGTTGCGATGGTAACCATGCGGTTGTGTTGCCATGGTAACCATGGGGTTGGGTTGCCATGGCAACCATGGGGTTGTGTTGCCATGGGAACCATGGCGTTTTGTTGCCATGGCAACTATGGGGTTCTGTTGCCATGGCAACCATGGGGTAGTGTTTCCATGGCAACCATGGGGTTGTGTTGCCATGGAAACGATGGGGTTGGGTTGCCATGGCAAGCACGGGGTTGTGTTGCCATGGGAAACATGGGGTTGTGTTGCCATGGTAACCCTGGGGTTGTGTTGCCATGGCAACCATGGGGTTGAGATGCCGTGGTAACCATGCAGTTGGGTTGCCATGGTAACCATGGGGTTGTGTTGCCATGGCAACCACGGGGTTTGGTTGCTCTGGTAACCATGGGGTTCTGTGTCCATGGTAACCATGGGGTTGGGTTGCCATGGTAACCATGGCGTTTAGTTGCCATGGAAACTATGGGGTTGGGTTGCCATGGCAACCATGGTGTTGGGTTGCCATGGTAACCATGGCGTATTGTTACCATGGCAACTATGGGGTTCTGTTGCCATGGCAACCATGGGGTAGTGTTTCCATGGCAACCATGGGGTTGTGTTGCCATGGTAACTATGGGGTTGGGTTGCTATGGAAACTATGGGGTTTAGTTGCCTTGGCAACCATGGGGTTGTGTTTCCATGGCAACCACGGCGTTTTGTAGCCATGGCAATTATGGGGTTCTGTTGCCATGGCAACCATGGCGTTTTGTTGGCATGGCAACTATGGGGTTCTGTTGCCATGGCAACCATGGGGTTGTGTTGCCATGGTAACTATGGGGTTGGGTTGCTATGGTAACCATGGATTGTGTTGCCATGGTAACTATGGCGTTTTGTTGCCATGGCAACTATGGGGTTCTGTTGCCATGGTAACGATGGGGTTGGCTTGCAATGGCAGCCACGGTGTTGTGTTGCCATGGGAACCATGGGGTTGTGTTGCCATGGTAACCATGGGGTTGGGTTGCCATGGCAACCATGGGGTTGTGTTGCCATGGTAACCATGGCGTTTTGTTGCCATGGCAACTATGGGGTTCTGTTGCCATGGTAACCATGGGGTTGGGTTGCCATGGCAACCATGGGGTTGTGTTGCCATGGTAACGATGGGGTTGTGCTGCCATGGTAACTATGGGGTTGTGTTGCCATGGTAACCATGGCGTTTTGTTGCCATGGCAACTATGGGGTTCTGTTGCCATGGTAACCATGGGGTTGGGTTGCCATGGCAACCATGGGGTTGTGTTGCCATGGTAACCATGGCGTTTTGTTGCCATGGCAACTATCGGGTTCTGTTGCCATGGCAACCATGGGGTAGTGTTTCCATGGCAACCATGGGGTTGTGTTGCCATGGAAACGATGGGGTTGGGTTGCCATGGCAACCACGGGGTTGTTTTGCCATGGGAGCCATGGGGTTGTGTTTCCATGGTAACCATGGGGTTGTGTTGCCATGGCAACCATGGGGTTCTGTGTCCATGGTAACCAACGGGTTGGGTTGCCATGGTAACCATGGCGTTTAGTTGCCATGGCAACTATGGGGTTGGGTTGCCATGGAAACCATGGGGTAGTGTTTACATGGCAACCATGGGGTTGTGTTGCCATGGTAACTATGGGGTTGGGTTGCTATGGAAACTATGGGGTTTAGTTGCCTTGGCAACCATGGGGTTGGGTTGCCATGGCAACCATGGGGTTGTGTTGCCATGGTAACCATGGCGTTTTGTTGCCATGGCAACTATGTTGTTCTGTTGCCATGGCAACCATGGCGTTTTGTTGCCATGGCAACTATGGGGTTCTGTTGCCATGGCAACCATGGGGTAGTGTTTCCATGGCAACCATGGGGTTGTGTTGCCATGGTAACGATGGGGTTGGGTTGCCATGGCAACCATGGGGTTGTGTTGCCATGGTAACCATGGCGTTTTGTTGCCATGGCAACTATGGGGTTCTGTTGCCATGGTAACCATGGGGTTGGGTTGCCATGGCAACCATGGGGTTGTGTTGCCATGGTAACGATGGGGTTGTGCTGCCATGGTAACTATGGGGTTGGGTTGCTATGGTAACTATGGGGTTGGGTTGCGATGGTAACCATGCGGTTGTGTTGCCATGGTAACCGTGGGGTTGGGTTGCCATGGCAACCATGGGGTTGTGTTGCCATGGTAACCATGGCGTTTTGTTGCCATGGTAGCCATGGTGTTGCGTTGCCATGGCAACCACGGGGTTTGGTTGCCATGGTAACCATGGGGTTGCGTTGCCATGGCAAGCACGGGGTTGTGTTGCCATGGGAAACATGGGGTTGTGTTGCCATGGTAACCCTGGGGTTGGGTTGCCATGGCAACCATGGAGTTGTGTTGCCATGGTAACCATGGCGTTTAGTTGCCATGGCAGCTACGGGGTTGTGTTGCCATGGTAACCATGGGGTTGGGTTTCCATGGCAACCATGGGGTTCTGTTGCCATGGTAACGATGGGCTTGTGTTGCCATGGTAACTATGGGGTTCTGTAGCCATGGAAACCATGGCGTTTTGTTGCCATGGCAACTATGGGGTTCTGTAGCCATGGCAACCATGGGGTTGTGTTGCCATGGTAACTATGGGGTTGGGTTGCTATGGTAACCATGGGTTGTGTTGCCATGGTAACGATGGGGTTGGCTTGCCATGGCAACCACGGTGTTGTGTTGCCATGGGAACCATGGGGTTGTGTTGCCATGGTAACCATGGGGTTGGGTTAGCATGGCAACCACGGGGATTGGTTGCTATGGTAACCATGGGGTTCTGTGTCCATGGTAACCATGGGGTTTGGTTGCCATGGTAACCATGGCGTTTGGTTGCCATGGTAACCATGCCGTTTTGTTGCCATGGCAACTATGGGGTTGGGTTTCCATGGCAACCATGGGGTTGTGTTGCCATGGTAACCATGGCGTTTTGTTGTCATGGCAACTATGGGGTTCTGTTGCCATGGCAACCATGGGGTAGTGTTTCCATGGCAACCATGGGGTTGTGTTGCCATGGTAACTATTGGGTTGGGTTGCTATGGAAATAATGGGGTTTAGTTGCCTTGGCAACCATGGGGTTGGGTTGCCATGGCAACCATGGGGTTGTGTTGCCATGGTAACCATGGCATTTTGTTGCCATTGCAACTATGTTGGTCTGTTGCCATGGCAACCATGGCGTTTTGTTGCCATGGCAACTATTGGGTTCTGTTGCCATGGTAACCATGGGGTTGGGTTGCCATGGCAACCATGGGGTTGGCTTTCCATGGCAACCATGGGGTTGGGTTGCCATGGCAACCATGGGGTTGTGTTGCCATGGTAACCATGGGGTTGGGTTGCCATGGCAGCCATGGGGTTGTGTTGCCATGGTAACGATGGGGTTGTGCTGCCATGGTAACTATGGGGTTGGGTTGCTATGGTAACTATGGGGTTGGGTTGCGATGGTAACCATGCGGTTGTGTTGCCATGGTAACCATGGGGTTGGGTTGCCATGGCAACCATGGGGTTGTGTTGCCATGGTAACCATGGCGTTTTGTTGCCATGGCAACTATGGGGTTCTGTTGCCATGGCAACCATGGGGTAGTGTTTCCATGGCAACCATGGGGTTGTGTTGCCATGGAAACGATGGGGTTGGGTTGCCATGGCAACCACGGGGTTGTTTTGCCATGGGAACCATGGGGTTGTGTTGCCATGGTAACCATGGGGTTTGGTTGCCATGGCAAGCACAAGGTTGTGTTGCCATGGGAAACATGGGGTTGTGTTGCCATGGTAACCCTGGGGTTGTGTTGCCATGGCAACCATGGGGTTGAGATGCCGTGGTAACCATGCAGTTGGGTTGCCATGGTAACCATGGGGTTGTGTTGCCATGGCAACCACGGGGTTTGGTTGCTATGGTAACCATGGGGTTCTGTGTCCATGGTAACCATGGGGTTGGGTTGCCATGGTAACCATGGCGTTTAGTTGCCATGGAAACTATGGGGTTGGGTTGCCATGGCAACCATGGGGTTGTGTTGCCATGGTAACCATGGCGTATTGTTGCCATGGCAACTATGGGGTTCTGTTGCCATGGCAACCATGGGGTAGTGTTTCCATGGCAACCATGGGGTTGTGTTGCCATGGTAACTATGGGGTTGGGTTGCTATGGAAACTATGGGGTTTAGTTGCCTTGGCAACCATGGGGTTGTGTTTCCATGGCAACCACGGCGTTTCGTAGCCATGGCAATTATGGGGTTCTGTTGCCATGGCAACCATGGCGTTTTGTTGGCATGGCAACTATGGGGTTCTGTTGCCATGGCAACCATGGGGTTGTGTTGCCATGGTAACGATGGGGTTGTGCTGCCATGGTAACTATGGGGTTGGGTTGCTATGGTAACTATGGGGTTGGGTTGCGATGGTAACCATGCGGTTGTGTTGCCATGGTAACCATGGGGTTGGGTTGCCATGGTAACCATGGGGTTGTGTTGCCATGGTAACTATGGGGTTGGGTTGCTATGGTAACCATGGATTGTGTTGCCATGGTAACTATGGCGTTTTGTTGCCATGGCAACTATGGGGTTCTGTTGCCATGGTAACGATGGGGTTGGCTTGCCATGGCAGCCACGGTGTTGTGTTGCCATGGGAACCATGGGGTTGTGTTGCCATGGTAACCATGGGGTTGGGTTGCCATGGCAACCATGGGGTTGTGTTGCCATGGTAACCATGGCGTTTTGTTGCCATGGCAACTATGGGGTTCTGTTGCCATGGTAACCATGGGGTTGGGTTGCCATGGCAACCATGGGGTTGTGTTGCCATGGTAACCATGGGGTTGTGCTGCCATGGTAACTATGGGGTTGTGTTGCCATGGTAACCATGGCGTTTTGTTGCCATGGCAACTATGGGGTTCTGTTGCCATGGTAACCATGGGGTTGGGTTGCCATGGCAACCATGGGGTTGTGTTGCCATGGTAACCATGGCGTTTTGTTGCCATGGCAACTATCGGGTTCTGTTGCCATGGCAACCATGGGGTAGTGTTTCCATGGCAACCATGGGGTTGTGTTGCCATGGAAACGATGGGGTTGGGTTGCCATGGCAACCACGGGGTTGTGTTGCCATGGGAGCCATGGGGTTGTGTTGCCATGGTAACCATGGGGTTGGGTTGCCATGGCAACCATGGGGTTGTGTTGCCATGGCAACCATGGGGTTCTGTGTCCATGGTAACCAAGGGGTTGGGTTGCCATGGTAACCATGGCGTTTAGTTGCCATGGCAACTATGGGGTTGGGTTGCCATGGCAACCATGGGGTAGTGTTTACATGGCAACCATGGGGTTGTGTTGCCATGGAAACGATGGGGTTGGGTTGCCATGGCAACCACGGGGTTGTGTTGCCATGGGAACCATGGGGTTGTGTTGCCATGGTAGCCATGGTGTTGCGTTGCCATGGCAACCACGGGGTTTGGTTGCCATGGTAACCATGGGGTTGCGTTGCCATGGCAAGCACGGGGTTGTGTTGCCATGGCAACCATGGGGTTGTGTTGCCATGGTAACCATGGCGTTTAGTTGCCATGGCAGCTACGGGGTTCTGTTGCCATGGTAACCATGGGGTTGGGTTTCCATGGCAACCATGGGGTTTTGTTGCCATGGTAACGATGGGCTTGTGTTGCCATGGTAACTATGGGGTTCTGTAGCCATGGAAACCATGGCGTTTTGTTGCCATGGCAACTATGGGGTTCTGTAGCCATGGCAACCATGGGGTTGTGTTGCCATGGTAACTATGGGGTTGGGTTGCTATGGTAACCATGGGTTGTGTTGCCATGGTAACGATGGGGTTGGCTTGCCATGGCAACCACGGTGTTGTGTTGCCATGGGAACCATGGGGTTGTGTTGCCATGGTAACCATGGGGTTGGGTTAGCATGGCAACCACGGGGATTGGTTGCTATGGTAACCATGGGGTTCTGTGTCCATGGTAACCATGGGGTTTGGTTGCCATGGTAACCATGGCGTTTTGTTGCCATGGCAACTATGGGGTTGGGTTTCCATGGCAACCATGGGGTTGTGTTGCCATGGTAACTATTGGGTTGGGTTGCTATGGAAATAATGGGGTTTAGTTGCCTTGGCAACCATGGGGTTGGGTTGCCATGGCAACCATGGGGTTGTGTTGCCATGGTAACCATGGCATTTTGTTGCCATTGCAACTATGTTGGTCTGTTGCCATGGCAACCATGGCGTTTTGTTGCCATGGCAACTATTGGGTTCTGTTGCCATGGTAACCATGGGGTTGGGTTGCCATGGCAACCATGGGGTTGGCTTTCCATGGCAACCATGGGGTTGTGTTGCCATGGCAACCATGGGGTTGTGTTGCCATGGTAACCATGGGGTTGGGTTGCCATGGCAGCCATGGGGTTGTGTTGCCATGGTAACGATGGGGTTGTGCTGCCATGGTAACTATGGGGTTGGGTTGCTATGGTAACTATGGGGTTGGGTTGCGATAGTAACCATGCGGTTGTGTTGCCATGGTAACCATGGGGTTGTGTTGCCATGGTAACCATGGCGTTTTGTTGCCATGGCAACTATCGGGTTCTGTTGCCATGGCAACCATGGGGTAGTGTTTCCATGGCAACCATGGGGTTGTGTTGCCATGGAAACGATGGGGTTGGGTTGCCATGGCAACCACGGGGTTGTGTTGCCATGGGAGCCATGGGGTTGTGTTGCCATGGTAACCATGGGGTTGGGTTGCCATGGCAACCATGGGGTTGTGTTGCCATGGCAACCATGGGGTTCTGTGTCCATGGTAACCAAGGGGTTGGGTTGCCATGGTAACCATGGCGTTTAGTTGCCATGGCAACTATGGGGTTGGGTTGCCATGGCAACCATGGGGTAGTGTTTACATGGCAACCATGGGGTTGTGTTGCCATGGAAACGATGGGGTTGGGTTGCCATGGCAACCACGGGGTTGTGTTGCCATGGGAACCATGGGGTTCTGTTGCCATGGTAGCCATGGTGTTGCGTTGCCATGGCAACCACGGGGTTTGGTTGCCATGGTAACCATGGGGTTGCGTTGCCATGGCAAGCACGGGGTTGTGTTGCCATGGCAACCATGGGGTTGTGTTGCCATGGTAACCATGGCGTTTAGTTGCCATGGCAGCTACGGGGTTCTGTTGCCATGGTAACCATGGGGTTGGGTTTCCATGGCAACCATGGGGTTTTGTTGCCATGGTAACGATGGGCTTGTGTTGCCATGGTAACTATGGGGTTCTGTAGCCATGGAAACCATGGCGTTTTGTTGCCATGGCAACTATGGGGTTCTGTAGCCATGGCAACCATGGGGTTGTGTTGCCATGGTAACTATGGGGTTGGGTTGCTATGGTAACCATGGGTTGTGTTGCCATGGTAACGATGGGGTTGGCTTGCCATGGCAACCACGGTGTTGTGTTGCCATGGGAACCATGGGGTTGTGTTGCCATGGTAACCATGGGGTTGGGTTAGCATGGCAACCACGGGGATTGGTTGCTATGGTAACCATGGGGTTCTGTGTCCATGGTAACCATGGGGTTTGGTTGCCATGGTAACCATGGCGTTTTGTTGCCATGGCAACTATGGGGTTGGGTTTCCATGGCAACCATGGGGTTGTGTTGCCATGGTAACTATTGGGTTGGGTTGCTATGGAAATAATGGGGTTTAGTTGCCTTGGCAACCATGGGGTTGGGTTGCCATGGCAACCATGGGGTTGTGTTGCCATGGTAACCATGGCATTTTGTTGCCATTGCAACTATGTTGGTCTGTTGCCATGGCAACCATGGCGTTTTGTTGCCATGGCAACTATTGGGTTCTGTTGCCATGGTAACCATGGGGTTGGGTTGCCATGGCAACCATGGGGTTGGCTTTCCATGGCAACCATGGGGTTGTGTTGCCATGGCAACCATGGGGTTGTGTTGCCATGGTAACCATGGGGTTGGGTTGCCATGGCAGCCATGGGGTTGTGTTGCCATGGTAACGATGGGGTTGTGCTGCCATGGTAACTATGGGGTTGGGTTGCTATGGTAACTATGGGGTTGGGTTGCGATAGTAACCATGCGGTTGTGTTGCCATGGTAACCATGGGGTTGGGTTGCCATGGCAACCATGGGGTTGTGTTGCCATGGTAACCATGGCGTTTTGTTGCCATGGCAACTATGGGGTTCTGTTGCCATGGCAACCATGGGGTAGTGTTTCCATGGCAACCATGGGGTTGTGTTGCCATGGAAACGATGGGGTTGGGTTGCCATGGCAACCACGGGGTTGTTTTGCCATGGGAACCATGGGGTTGTGTTGCCATGGTAACCCTGGGGTTGTGTTGCCATGGCAACCATGGGGTTGAGATGCCGTGGTAACCATGCAGTTGGGTTGCCATGGTAACCATGGGGTTGTGTTGCCATGGCAACCACGGGGTTTGGTTGCTATGGTAACCATGGGGTTCTGTGTCCATGGTAACCATGGGGTTGGGTTGCCATGGTAACCATGGCGTTTAGTTGCCATGGAAACTATGGGGTTGGGTTGCCATGGCAACCATGGTGTTGTGTTGCCATGGTAACCATGGCGTATTGTTGCCATGGCAACTATGGGGTTCTGTTGCCATGGCAACCATGGGGTAGTGTTTCCATGGCAACCATGGGGTTGTGTTGCCATGGTAACTATGGGGTTGTGTTGCTATGGAAACTATGGGGTTTAGTTGCCTTGGCAACCATGGGGTTGTGTTTCCATGGCAACCACGGCGTTTCGTAGCCATGGCAATTATGGGGTTCTGTTGCCATGGCAACCATGGCGTTTTGTTGGCATGGCAACTATGGGGTTCTGTTGCCATGGCAACCATGGGGTTGTGTTGCCATGGTAACGATGGGGTTGTGCTGCCATGGTAACTATGGGGTTGGGTTGCTATGGTAACTATGGGGTTGGGTTGCGATGGTAACCATGCGGTTGTGTTGCCATGGTAACCATGGGGTTGGGTTGCCATGGCAACCATGGGGTTGTGTTGCCATTGTAACTATGGGGTTGGGTTGCTATGGTAACCATGGATTGTGTTGCCATGGTAACTATGGCGTTTTGTTGCCATGGCAACTATGGGGTTCTGTTGCCATGGTAACGATGGGGTTGGCTTGCCATGGCAGCCACGGTGTTGTGTTGCCATGGGAACCATGGGGTTGTGTTGCCATGGTAACCATGGGGTTGGGTTGCCATGGCAACCATGGGGTTGTGTTGCCATGGTAACCATGGCGTTTTGTTGCCATGGCAACTATGGGGTTCTGTTGCCATGGTAACCATGGGGTTGGGTTGCCATGGCAACCATGGGGTTGTGTTGCCATGGTAACCATGGGGTTGTGCTGCCATGGTAACTATGGGGTTGTGTTGCCATGGTAACCATGGCGTTTTGTTGCCATGGCAACTCTGGGGTTCTGTTGCCATGGTAACCATGGGGTTGGGTTGCCATGGCAACCATGGGGTTGTGTTGCCATGGTAACCATGGCGTTTTGTTGCCATGGCAACTATCGGGTTCTGTTGCCATGGCAACCATGGGGTAGTGTTTCCATGGCAACCATGGGGTTGTGTTGCCATGGAAACGATGGGGTTGGGTTGCCATGGCAACCACGGGGTTGTGTTGCCATGGGAGCCATGGGGTTGTGTTGCCATGGTAACCAAGGGGTTGGGTTGCCATGGCAACCATGGCGTTTAGTTGCCATGGCAACTATGGGGTTGGGTTGCCATGGCAACCATGGGGTAGTGTTTACATGGCAACCATGGGGTTGTGTTGCCATGGTAACTATGGGGTTGGGTTGCTATGGAAACTATGGGGTTTAGTTGCCTTGGCAACCATGGGGTTGGGTTGCCATGGCAACCATGGGGTTGTGTTGCCATGGTAACCATGGCATTTTGTTGCCATTGCAACTATGTTGGTCTGTTGCCATGGCAACCATGGCGTTTTGTTGCCATGGCAACTATGGGGTTGTGTTGCCATGGTAACCATGGGGTTGTGCTGCCATGGTAACTATGGGGTTCTGTTGCCATGGTAACCATGGGGTTGGGTTGCCATGGTAACCATGGGGTTGTGTTGCCATGGCAACTATGGGGTTGGCTTTCCATGGCAACCATGGGGTTGTGTTGCCATGGCAACCATGGGGTTGTGTTGCCACGGTAACCATGGGGTTGGGTTGCCATGGCAGCCATGGGGTTGTGTTGCCATGGTAACCATGGGGTTGTGCTGCCATGGTAACTATGGGGTTCTGTTGCCATGGTAACCATGGGGTTGGGTTGCCATGGCAACCATGGGGTTGTGTTGCTATTGTAACCATGCGGTTGTGTTGCCATTGTAACCATGGGGTTGGGTTGCCATGGCAACCATGGGGTTGTGTTGCCATGGTAACCATGGGGTTTTGTTGCCATGGCAACTATGGGGTTTTGTTGCCATGGCAACTATGGGGTTCTGTTGCCATGGTAACCATGGGGTTGGGTTGCCATGGCAACCATGGGGTTGTGTTGCCATGGAAACGATGGGGTTGGGTTGCCATGGCAACCACGGGGTTGTTTTGCCATGGGAACCATGGGGTTGTGTTGCCATGGTAACCCTGGGGTTGTGTTGCCATGGCAACCATGGGGTTGAGATGCCGTGGTAACCATGCAGTTGGGTTGCCATGGTAACCATGGGGTTGTGTTGCCATGGCAACCACGGGGTTTTGTAGCCATGGCAATTATGGGGTTCTGTGTCCATGGTAACCATGGGGTTGGGTTGCCATGGTAACCATGGCGTTTAGTTGCCATGGAAACTATGGGGTTGGGTTGCCATGGCAACCATGGTGTTGTGTTGCCATGGTAACCATGGCGTATTGTTACCATGGCAACTATGGGGTTCTGTTGCCATGGCAACCATGGGGTAGTGTTTCCATTGCAACCATGGGGTTGTGTTGCCATGGTAACTATGGGGTTGGGTTGCTATGGTAACCATGGATTGTGTTGCCATGGTAACTATGGCGTTTTGTTGCCATGGCAACTATGGGGTTCTGTTGCCATGGTAACGATGGGGTTGGGTTGCTATGGAAACTATGGGGTTTAGTTGCCTTGGCAACCATGGGGTTGTGTTTCCATGGCAACCACGGCGTTTTGTAGCCATGGCAATTATGGTGTTCTGTTGCCATGGCAACCATGGCGTTTTGTTGGCATGGCAACTATGGGGTTCTGTTGCCATGGCAACCATGGGGTAGTGTTTCCATGGCAACCATGGGGTTGTGTTGCCATGGTAACTATGGGGTTGGGTTGCTATGGTAACCATGGATTGTGTTGCCATGGTAACTATGGCGTTTTGTTGCCATGGCAACTATGGGGTTCTGTTGCCATGGTAACGATGGGGTTGGCTTGCCATGGCAGCCACGGTGTTGTGTTGCCATGGGAACCATGGGGTTGTGTTGCCATGGTAACCATGGGGTTGGGTTGCCATGGCAACCATGGGGTTGTTTTGCCATGGTAACCATGGCGTTTTGTTGCCATGGCAACTATGGGGTTCTGTTGCCATGGTAACCATGGGGTTGGGTTGCCATGGCAACCATGGGGTTTTGTTGCCATGGTAACGATGGGCTTGTGTTGCCATGGTAACTATGGGGTTGTGTTGCTATGGAAACTATGGGGTTTAGTTGCCATGGCAATCATGGGGTTGAGATGCCGTGGTAACCATGCAGTTGGGTTGCCGTGGTAACCATGCGGTGTTGTTGTTGTGGTAACCATGGGGTTGTGTTGCCATGGTAACCGTGGGGTTGGGTTGCCATGGCAACCACGGGGTTTGGTTGCTATGGTAACCATGGGGTTCTGTGTCCATGGTAACCATGGGGTTGGGTTGCCATGGTAACCATGGCGTTTAGTTGCCATGGAAACTATGGGGTTGGGTTGCCATGGCAACCATGGGGTTGTGTTGCCATGGTAACCATGGCGTATTGTTGCCATGGCAACTATGGGGTTCTGTTGCCATGGCAACCATGGGGTAGTGTTTCCATGGCAACCATGGGGTTGTGTTGTCATGGTAACCATGGGGTTGGGTTGCTATGGAAACTATGGGGTTTAGTTGCCATGGCAACCATGGGTTTGAGATGCTACTTGAGACTTCACTTAGTAGAGGGATGTTTAGTAGGGGCTGCTGGCTCAGTTTGGGGCGCCTTTGTCACTGCAGTTATTTTCCTACGTCCAATAGAGTAAAATTCCAGTTTGGCTTTTAGAGGTGCTATAAGTGGGTAAAGAGAACAGATGGAAGCATCTGCCATGTGGGGCAGGCCAGCGGCTGAGGTACTCGAGGGGATAAGAGTAACTGTCCAAAGGGTGTTGTGGCTTCTGCTGCTGCAGTTGCTTTCTCTCCAGTTTATGAGGTGCCACAGACAAGGTGGGCTGAGATAGCCTTTAGAGTAGGGCGAAGGCAGGTCGCTGGAATGCTGTGTGGCTCCTGAGAAAGGTGTTGTAGATGGAAACGGTTGTCTGGTGTAGCAGTTCCTGATGGCCGTCTTCTTCGGTAGGCAAAGAGGTGCCCGAAGCCCCCTCTTGTGCAGCCTGAGCACGACTTGCTGAGGATGAAGCCTGCTTTCCAGCAGTTCCGAAAACTGTGCTGAGGCTGAAATGCTGCGTCTGTGTTTGGGTTGGGGTTGCACCTTGGTGAGTGTAGGGATGGGTTTTAAGTGGGTGCAGCGGAGGGCCTGGCCCCAGTGTCCTGTAGTGTGTTTTGACCCATGAGCATAGTCTTTTGGTTCTCAGCCTACTGAAGTACGTGGTTTTTCCTGCGAGTGGAACGGAATTGATTTTGTTGATATATAATCAGTTCTGCTCCTAGATTTTTCTTTCTACGTAAATAAAAGTTTGAGCTAATTCCAGCTGAAAAAGTTTCAGTTACTTGCTTGGTCATATCGTCCTTCTAACATTAAAAGCTGCAGCGAAAGCATGGGGATTGTTGCTTGTGGAAACACCCCAGTTCTCTTGTCTGCGCTCTGCATGCTGTTGAGCTAAGCCTTATAAATAAGTAAATAAACCAGAGCTGCTGCTCCTCCTCTTTCTACTTTCTTGTGCTTTGCCCCTGCACTTTCCCAGGTGACTGGCTTCAAGTTCCAGGTGGGCCCTAATGGTAACTGAGTTGCAGGTATGCCATGAGAGAGCTCCTTCTGCCTGGGCTGCTCTTTGGGGTAAGTGCTTTGTTTTTCCTTCGGTCAGTTGCAGGGTTCTTTAGGACGGCTGGCGTCTATGGATTTCAGGATTTCTAAGTGCTTGGAATTCACTTAATAGAGGGATATTTAGTAGAGGCTGCTGGCTCACTGTTTTTGGGATGGTGGCTTTCGCTCCTGTGTTTGATCTGTATTTTGATCTCTAGATGAATCAACCCAGTTGGGTAACTCTCCAGAGGACTAAACCCAGCTTGATTACATGCTACAAGAGGCTTGACCACGTAGGTGCAGCATTACCAAGAGACTGAGCAGGGTCACCTTTTTCATCTCCAAATGGTATGTCTGTGATTACCCCTGCTGGGGCTGCTACGCATTCATGGCCTTGTGGCATTTGTGGACTTGAGGGTTGATTTTGTTTGTCCGGCTCTAGTCTCTGTGTTTGAGTCCTCTGCTAGGAGCTGCACTGTTTGCGTAGCCGTCGTGGTTGTGACCTTCTCTCTTTGTTTCTTGTAGCTCAGGGCATAGGCACGAAAACTTGAACAAAGCATGAGGGTGAGTGGACAGAGTGGGGGCCCCGAGTTGGTTGGTGGACTGTGTTATTCTGCTTCACCTGTCGGGCCGCCTTTGCAAGCGCCTTGCGACAGCAGAGTACGTCTCCTGCCACGTTTCTGAGACGTGCCAGATGTCAGCGGTTCCAGTTCCTGAAATGCTGGAGATGCTCGGAGCACAAGAGGAGCAGGGAGCGCGATGCATCTCCTTGGGATGTTAGGTGAGCGAAGCGGTGGTACTGGGTTGGGCCACGTGGCTCTGGGGCTTCTTGGCTGTTGCAGCAGGGGAGGAAAGGAGTGGGTATAGACTGTTCTGTGGATCGTCACGTTTCTGTTGTTCTTTGTCTAAGCCCCGTGACCTTGGGTCAGCACAGTGAATGGAAGCTTGAAGCCTGGATCGGGAAGGTGAGTGGAGAAAAGGTGGAAAACAGGTATTGTTTTTGGTGTAGCAGTCTATTGGTGCACGTCTGGGTGACTCCTCTTTTGCAGGGACGAAGAAGGTCCTGGGAGCATCCTAGCTGGCCTCTGTGGTCCACATTGAGGATGGATTCTGAGCCCTGAGAATTAAGTTTAGGTGCAAAAATTGTGTGTTAGGGAGTGTTTGGCAGGGGGAGGTGGGGAGTTGTCTAGAGGGTGTCTATCTGATTTCAGTAGCGGAGCAGGTCAGTTGACTGCTGTTTTGTGTCTGAGGAGGGTGTTTCACTGGAAGAAATTTGGCTGGTGTGCTGGCGCCTGATGGCACTTTATTTCTGCAGGTGAAGAAGAGCCTTGTGCCTGAAGCAATGTCCTCGCTAGCCTTTTTGAGCCTTCCTTGGTGAGGACGGAACCAGCCTCCCAGCATTCCCAAGCTAAGTTGGGGTGTCGGAGGGCTGGGGGTGGGGGGAAAATGCTATGTTTGCGTTGGGGTTGTGAATGCACCCATAGGGTGAGGGTCTGCGCTTTTAAGTCATTGGATGATGACTTAAAAGCTTGGATGATGACATCCAAGCTTTGGGCTAGGCTTTTCAGGATTGATCAGGTCAGGCAGAGAGATTATGTGTGGGGAGTTCTGTCACGTACAGCGTGAGCGCGTGCCAGGCAGGGCAGTCCCAGCTTGTTATCTGTGTTCTGTGTTGTCTGTGCTGTACCGTACTGTTGCTCTTGGTGCTCGGCAGGCCCTGGGGAAGCCATCCTGATGGTATTGAACACTTGACCTCCTCAGAATAATGCTGATGTTGAACTGGGAGCTGAGCAACGCTTGTGTTGCAGTGGGAGCTTAAGGGGATCACTTCTACTATGCGATTAATAGTTTTTGTATCAAACATTTCCTGATATGATCATCATATGTTACGTGCTCCTCAGGTCTTGATATTCTCATCGCCTTCTTCCACTGGACACACAAGACGTGCAACTATGTAGCCACACCAAAGGCCCTAAATGCTTGTTTTGTCATCGTAGGGCTGATGCGAGCACTTCTTGTCTTTAAGTCGCTGCATGAAGTGCAGATCTGTTTCAGGTCTTCTGCATCATACTCGGTTTGAGATTGCGTCTGTTTCCATCCTTGCTCTTGCGAAGTCATCTGGGTTGCATCAGGAGCTCTTGCAAGGGAATTGAATTCCTAAGCGTCGTCTTATGGGGTTTTCAGTCCCCATCCTTCTGGTGTCTTGCCTTGAAGGCAGGCTTTTTATGCCTCCATCATCCTAGTTCTGGCAGTAGCTTCCAGTCGCGTGTCGTGACATTTGAGTCTCTCCTTGGGTCTCGTGCAGAGCACCTGTTCTGACTTGCTGTTGCCATAGGGCTTCCCTCCGGGGGTCACTTTTTCTTGCGCCTTGTGTTGTGTGTTTTGTTTGTAGTGTTTGTGGCGTGGCTGTGTGTGTATGTGTTTGGTCTGGAGCTGTCCTGCATGGCAGTTATGACAGCTAACGTGTCAGTGCGTGGGTGTGCTAATACATTGTCTGGAGTGTTTTGGCGAAGACATCCAGTCTGCATCTGGGCACGTACGGAAGGGCAGCAGGCACAGTCATCTCAGTGTTGTTTGTCAGATGTTGGGGGGGAGAGTATATCTGCTTGTGAGCAGCGGTTTGCATAGCGCTTGAATGGTGTGCTTGAGGAGGTCTGTCGAATCTTGAAAGCTTACAGACATGGGGTTTTGAAAGTTTTATTTTTATTTCTCTCCTGTCCGCAGTACAGTGTAAACCTTTGGAGGAACCTGTCGCAGGAAAGAGCTCCTTCTGGAACTGTTCAGCGCTCCATAGGCAGCTCGGTGACTGGCTTGGTCTACTTCTGAGGTGCTGAGGTAAGGGGGCTTCTGTTTTGAAACGATAATATTGTAAACGGGGTCCCTTCTGTTGTTGAGGGATGGGTGCTAATGCTGGCAGCTGAACGATTATCTTGTGACCATTTTCATTTGCTAAAGCTGAAACACAGTGTACAACACAGGACTTTACCGCAGCTTCTTTTAGCAAGGTGCGCGATGAGCAGATCTAGCAGTTACTTTAGTGGTGCAGCTGTCACTGCAAGTTACTTAACTGCGCAAAGTACAGTAAAAATCCTGTTTCTATTTCAGAGGTGTGTTGTAGCTGGCTTAAGAGAGCAGATGGAAGCATCTTCCTCGAGGGCAGGTGAGGGGGCCGAGGTTAGGGAGCAGATGAGAGTAAGTGTCCTAGCTGTGCTGTGGCTTCGGATGCTGCTTCAGCCTCTGCTTTTCTTTTTGTTTCACAGGTGTGTCGCACAGGCTGAGTGCGGCCAAGCTGCACTCTGAAGAGCAGCACGGGAAGGGCGGGCTGTTTGTGAGCTGGATTGGAGCAGAACTGCCAAGTAGCACGAGATGACTGCGAAGGGTCTTGCTTTGCAGGTGCCATGGCAGGCTCTCCACAGAAGCGGTTGAGGATTTGAGAAGAGGTTGCAGATCATCGAGGAGCGACACGTGCAGGGACGTCTTGAAAACGGTATGGCTGCTTTCTCTTCTGTTTATCATGTGTCCCAGGCAACGTGGGCTGTGATGTTAGTCTTTAGAATCGGAACAAAGCAGGTGCTGATGGCGGTCTTCTTTGGTAGGCAAAGAGTTGCCCGAAGCCCTGTCCTGTGTAGCCTGGGCACGCCTCGCTGAGTATGAATCTTGCTTTCCAGCGGTTCTCAAAACTGTGCTGAGGCTGAAATGCTGCGTCTGTGTTTTGGTTGGGGTTGCACCTTGGTGGATGTAGGGATGGGTTTTAAGTGGGTGCAGCGGAGGGCCTGGCCCCAGTGTCCTGTAGTGTGTTTTGACCCATGAGCATAGCCTTTTGGTTCTCAGATAGCCTACTGAAGTACCTGATTTTCCTTTCAGTCCCCGCCGTCCCCGCACCGTCCGATGTCGGACCCTGCACCCGGTGCTGCTTGCAAACGCGTCGCACAAGGCCGGAGCACAGGGGCTCGGAAGAGCCAGCTCCCGCCCTGCCGGAGGCCGGACTCCCGGGCTATGTCCACATGTCTATTCAATACTTTTAATGATCGGGTCTCTTACCACTTACCCGGGCAGCCTCTTCTAATATCAAAGCACCCCTTCCAAAAGAAATGCTTATTCAGTATCGAGCTAGCCACTGCTGGTAAACAGATGTGTTTCTCCCTAAGGGTAGGGCTTGGCATTGCCCTCTGCTGAACTTCAAAAGGTTCCTGCCTGCCCCTATCTGCAGCCTGTCAAGATTCCTCTGAATGCGCAGCCCCCCATACAAGCGCCTTTTCCACAGAAGCCACCGACCACCCGCCGCCTCGCCCCCTCCCAATTCGGCCTGCCCCAGGGCGCCACCGACCACCAACCTCCTTGCACCACCACGGCTCAGCATCCCGAGCTATCCCGACCGCTTCCACCCACCGGGAGGTCCCAGTTGTAATAAATGACCGAGTCCCAAACAGGCTTACAATTAATGTTTATGATTTATTAAAGGAATAGAGGTAAGGAAACAGCGCTGGGTGCGCCAGCTGTCTCTGCTCCACCAAGAAGCACACAAGTTACATCAGGCGGCTGGTTTTTATTCTGCTAGGCTAATACATGTTCATTACTACTTCTACAAGAGGCAGTGTTATTCTAATTAGTTCCCAAAATCCGAACCCTCCCACTGGTGCATGCGTTATCAGTGTCCGGTGGTCCCCCTGGGGCCGCTCCTACTGAAGGCTCGTAGTCTTCCTCCCAGGCTTTGTCCTTAGGTTGTTCTTCAGCTTCTCCCCTCCCCATATTTAGTAGTTTCTGGGCCAGATGTCAGAAAGCTGTGTCTTGTGCAATAGTCCGCATAGGCACCGCATAGCAAACACACCAAGTAACGTTGACTTCAGTTACTCGCAACAGTTAGTCACCTGATAAAGAACTGCATGCAATAAAGGCACCAAGTACTACATTAGTTTATTCTAACAGATCCTACTAGTTGTTACCTCAAAAAGATGTGCGTAGCCCTCGCTACTTGGAAACGCATCAGTCCATAAACTCTCATGCAACCGTCCCGAGCCCCTGTGCTCCGGTCTTGTGCGACGCGTTTGCCAGCAGCACCGGGTGCCGGGTCCGACATCGGACGGTGCGGGGACGGCGATTGCGGGGCCGTCGGCTAGCGGGGGCCGGCTATCTCGTGTCCCGGGGATACGAATTCAGGGGGCGTGGGGGCCGGCCGTGCAGTGAAGCGGGGGGCTGGCGTCTGCCGGCTTCCCAGAGAGCGGGCTTTAGGTCCCGCGCGGTTCGGTGGCCGGCCGTCCCGAAACCCTGGGCACCGGTCTTGTGCTAGACTCAGCGGGGTCCGGGGCCGAACTCGGCTTCTCAGGGCCGGCGGTCCCGCTCTCCAGGTGTCCCGCCTCGGGCGGCGCGGCGCCGGCTGTCCCTAACAGCTCTGCTCCCAAGATATTCTGGGCTCCCAAGCGTCGCCCAAGACCGGATCCCAGCTAATCGGGACGTCCGGCCACACCGCTGCGACTAGCACAAGCGTCTCCCGACAACGGAGCCCAGGGGCTTGCGAGGATCAGATCCCGCGGCCCGGGATAGAGAAACGAGGAGCGCAGGTCGGCCAGCCGCAGCTTCGCACGGGACCGAAGCCCCTGTCTCCGGGACGGTCAGACCCCGAGCCGGCAGACAGCAGCCTCCTGCTTCACGGCACAGTCGGCCCCCAACCCGCTCGAGTTCGGACCACCGGGACACGGCACAGCAGGCACCCGTGCCTGGCTCTTGGGGAGTTGGAAGGAGTCCTGATGCTGTGCCAGCACTATGCAGCAATAGACACAACACTGGAGTGATATCAGTGCTGTTCCAGCTACGAGTACAGAGTACAGCACTGTGCGGGCTGCTGCAGGGAAAAGGTGACTCCAGCTCAGACAGACCCAACACAACTTCCACCCCTTATTCCATAATATTTCTTTCACAATCAGGTACGGTTTAGTATATAGATGTTCTCATCACCATTGTTTTCTGTCCATTGAAGCATTTTTATGTCTGTACTTCTCTTTATTCTATAGGTCTTTTCCCAAAATGCTCATAAAAACTGTTGATGGTTTCACCTTCATCTGTCAAAGTGGTCACTCAGGGCAGGCGAAGTAGGTTTTCTTGACAGCAGCACCAGCTTAGCTCGCATCACTGTTGCACTTGCCCGGTTCCTTGCAAACTTGACCTGTCATTGGTTCTGCAGTGTCCTCCTACAACACATAACTTGGATGACAGATTAATTTTCTCCCAGTGTTAAATCTCCTTGAGGCACACACTTGGTATCCCCGTCTTTCTGCATCACCCACCAGGTATACCCTGGACCTTGGGCGAAGACAATCCCACGAGTGGGTTTGCCTTTTCCCGAGGCAGGAGCAACCCACACTGCCTTCCCCATCCACCTTCCTACATGCACTACGGGAACCTTAGCTCCTTTCACAGTGTGTAGGGGTTTTGTTTCGGCAGGACCAGCACGGCTTTCAGACCCCCTGTTGTTAACTAGCCAAGTGGCCTGTGGTAGATTTATATCCCAGTGTTTCTATGTCGCAGCACCCAATGCTCTCAGCATAGTTTTTAACAGCCCATTGTACCTCTCAACCTTCCCAGAGGCTTGTGGGTGATAAAGGATGTGATAGACCCATTCAATGCCATGTCTCTTGGCCCAGGAAGTTATCAAATTTTTTCGGAAGTGACTCCCATTGTCGGACTCAATTCTTTCCGGTGGACCATGTCGCCACACCACTTGCCTTTCCAGGCCCAAGATAGTGTTTCGGGCAGTGGCATGGTTTACAGGGTATGTTTCCAGCCACCCAGTAGTTGCTTCTTCCATGCTGAGCATGTACCGTTTGCCTTGGCGGGTTTGTGGAAGTGATCCGATGTAGTCAATCTGCCAGGCCTCACCATATCGAAATCCAAGCCATCTCCCCCTATTCCAGGGAGACTTTACCCTCATGGCTTGTTTGATTGCAGCACAGGTCTCACACTGGTGGGTAACCTGTGTGATGGCCTCAATGGTCAGGTCCACCCCTCGATCACGAGCCCATCTATATGTGGCATCCCTCCCCAGATGTCCTGATATTTCATCGGTCCATCGAGCTACAGACAGCCCTTAAGTCCCCAGTCCAGGTCCACCTGAGCTATTTCAATTTTTGAAGCTCGATCTACTTCTTCGTTGTTCTGATGTTGTTCGGTAGCACGATTCTTAGGCATATGGGCATCTACATGACGTACCTTTACAGCCAGGTTTTCTACCCGGGCAGCAATACCTTGCCACAGGGTAGCAGCCCAGATAGGTCTACCTCTGCGCTGCCAGTTGTTCTGTTTCCATTGTCGCAGCCACCCCCCACAGAGCATTTGCCACCATCCATGGGTCAGTATAAAGATACAATACTGGCCAATTTTCTCTTTCGGCGGTATCTAGGGCTAGTTGTATGGCTTTTACTTCTGCATACTGACTCGACTCGCCTTCCCCTTCCATGGCTTCCACAACTCGTCGTCTGGGATTCCACACAGCAGCTTTCCATTTCCGATGGCTCCCTATCACACGGCAGAATCCGTCAGTAAACAACGCATACTGCTTTCTGTCTTCTGGCAACTCATTGTATGGTGGTGCCTCTTCAGCACGCGTTACTTCTTCTGTCGGTGCTCCGAAATCCCTGCCCTCTGGCCAGTCCATAATCTCTTCCAGGATTCCCGGGCGATTGGGTTTCCCCATTCGAGCCCGCTGTGTAATGAACGCTACCCATTAACTCCACGTAGCATCGGTTTCATGATGTGTAGTGGGGATTTTCTCTTTGAACATCCAATGTAACACAGGTAGCCGTGGGGCCAAGAAAACTTGTGCTTCTGTACCAACAACTTCTGAAGCGACTCGAATCCCCTCATATGCGGTTAATATTTCCTTTTCAGCTGGGGTGTAATTGGCTTCTGATCCTCGATAGCCCCGGCTCCAGAAACCCAAAGGTCGGTCTCGACTTTCTCCTGGGGTCTTCTGCCAGAGGCTCCAGGTGAGCCCATGCTCCCCAGCTGCAGCGTACAGTATGCTTTGCACAGCTGGTCCAGTACGGTCAGGCCCAAGGGCAAGTGCACGAGCTATTTCTTTTTTGAGTTGTTCAAAGGCCTGTTGTTGCTCGGGGCGCCACTCGAAAGAGTTCCTCTATATTGAATTCCTCTTTCGAGTTACTCAATATAGAGGACTCACAAGCTGACTATAGCCTGGCACATGCATTCTCCAAAATTCCACAAGACGTAGGAACGCTTCTGTTTCTTTTTTGCTGGTTGGCGGAGACAGAACTGTTATTTTGTCCATCACATCCGTCGGAATGTGGCGACGTCCATCCTGCCATTTTACCCCCAAGAACTGGATTTCCTGTGCAGCTCCCTTCACCTTATTCTGTTTAATGGCAAATCCAGCTTTCAGGAGAAATTGGATTATTTTCTTCCCTTTCCCAAAAACTTCTTCTGCTGTGTTACCCCATACGATGATATCATCGATATACTGCAGGTGTTCAGGAGCGTTCCCCTGTTCCAGTGTCGTCTGAATCAGTCCATGGCAGATGGTAGGGCTGTGTTTCCACCCCTGGGGCAGTGATTCCAAGTACTGAATGCCCCTCCAAGTGAAAGCAAATTGTGGCCTGCATGCTGCTGCTGCAAGACGGATAGAGAAAAACGCATTAGCAATATCAATTGTAGCATACCACTTGGCTGCCTTTGACTCTAGTTCGTACTGGAGTTCTAGCATGTCTGGCACTGCTGCTCTTAGTGGTGGTGTGACTTCATTCAGGCCTCGATAGTCCACTGTTAGCCTCCACTCGCCATTGGCCTTTCGCACTGGCCATATAGGACTGTTAAAAGGTGAATGAGTCTTGCTGATCACTCCTTGGCTCTCCAGATGGTGAACTAACTCATGGAGAAATCGGGGAGTCTCGGTTGGTGCGATATTGCCGTCGGTGCACAGTTGTAGTCGCAATTGGCACTTGCTGTTTTTCTATCCTCAGCAATCCTAGAGCAGAAGGGTCTTGTGAGAGACGGGGCAGGGTAGAGAGCTGCTTAATCCTGCAGATCCTACTAGCTGTTATATCAAAAAGATGTGCGTACCCCTCGCTACTTGGAAAAGCATCAGTCCACAAACTCTCATCCACCTGAAGAACCCTGCAACAGACCGAAGGAAAACAAACACCACAAAGAGCAGCCCAAGCAGAATGAGCTCTCTGAGGGGATGCCTTGGACTCATATACCATTTGGCCCCGCCTAGCACCCAAACCAAGTCACCTGGAAAGGTAGGGGCAAAGCACAAGAAAGTAGAAATAGAGCAAGAGAAGTAGCTGTTTTTCTTTTTGTTTCTTTTTTAAAATAAACTTGATCTCAAAAGCATGCAGAGAGCAGACCAAATATTTGCAGTGATTCTAGAAGCAAAAATCGCCTTTGGCTTATTCTGCAGGTTTTAATATTGAATTGGCAATATCACCAAGCTAATTACTGAAACTTTTTGAACTGGAATTAGTTTAAACAGGCTCATCCCCATCTGTAAACACAGAGAACCAGCATTCACTACCATGCAAGCCCTAATACCCATGTCCTGCACAACGCACACTACAACTAATGCAACATACCATTGTGCATTGCTTCTCTGTTCCCGGTTCCTTTACCTCACCTGCTCAGTAGCTCCACCTGAGTAATTTGCCCGCGCGGCTCCGCGCCGAAATGTGCCCGAACAGACTCATTCTTTAGACATGAAGCACGTGACCCTGCTGACTCTCTAGGCACTACTGCACTTATGCCGTCAAGGAACCATGCTCAACTGTTTCCCAAATACAACTACCTAGCAACACCTCATAAACATACTTCTAATATGTCAATTCAAGGACATCAAGACTAGAAGGCTGCAAGGTCTAACGACTCAACAGACAGCAAAACCACAGGCAAAAGCTCCAGAAATACAATAAACTGTCCCTAAACCTGAAAGAGACCACCCCTTACATGCCCACTGCTGCCATTTTCAGATACACGCTCACACAGGGAGCTTCAATGATACATTTCTCCTAAACCATGGTCCATCACTTTGCCACCAAGGTTGTGACTTTGATAAGATTTGACATAAAGGCAAAGTCTCAAAAAGCCCCGTAATTCTGCAAAAATCATAAGGGACCCAGAACCACAAAGCAAACACACAAAGTAACATCACCATACTATCCGTAACACTGATATAACTACTACTCACCTGAGGAAGAGCTGCATGCAATACAGGCACCTACTACTAGATTGCTTTACAATGACAGATCCTACCAGTTGCCACCTCAAAAAAGATAGGAGTCCTGGTTTCTACTTGAAAACGCATCAGTCCATAGACTGACCCACCTAAAGAACCCTCCAAACAACTGAAGGAAAACCAAAGCACTTACCCCAAAGTGCAGCCCGGGCAGAAGGAGGTCTCTCATGGCATACCTGCAACTCAGTTACCATTAGGTCCCACCTGGAACCTGAAGCCAATCACCTGGGAAAGTGCAGGGGGAAAGCACAAACAAAGCAGAAAGAGGAGGAGCAGCAGCTGTGGTTTTATTAACTTCTTTATATGGCTTAGCTCAACAGCATGCAGAGCGCAGACAAGAGAACTGTGGTGTTTCTAGAAACAAAAATCCCCATGCTTTAGCTGCAGCTTTGAATACTGAAAGGAAAATAAAAACAAGCAAGCAACTCTTTTTTTTTTTTCCACCCGGAATTACCTCAATCTTTCATTTACAAAGAAAAATCTAGGAGCAGAACAGATTACATGCCAAAAGAAGAATTCGATTCCATTCCACTCGCAGGAGAAATCACTTACTTCAGTAGGCTGAGAACCAAAAGGCTATGCTCATGGGTCAAAACACACTACAGGACACTGGGGCCAGGCCCTCCGCTGCACCCACTTAAAACCCATCCCTACACTCACCAAGGTGCAACCCCAACCAAAACACAGACGCAGCATTTCAGCCTCAGCACAGTTTTCGGAACTGCTGGAAAGCAGGCTTCATCCTCAGCGAGGAGTGCTCAGGCTACACAGGACAGGGCTTCGGGCACCTTTTTGCCTACCAAAGAAGGCCACCATCAGCACCTGCTTTGTTCCGATTCTAAAGACTAACATCACAGCCCACGTTGCCTGGGACACCTGATAAACAGAAGAGAACGGAGCCATACCGTTTTCAAGATGTCCCTGCACGTGTCGCTCCTCGATGATCTGCAACCTCTTCTCAAATCCTCAACCGCTTCTGTGGAGAGCCTGCCATGGCACCTGCAAAGAAAGATGGATACCCTTCGCAGTCACCCTGTGCTACTTGGCCGTTCTGCTCCAATCCAGCTCACAAACAGCCCGCCCTTCTTGTGCTGCTCTTCAGAGTGCAGCTTGGCCCCACTGAGCTTGTGCGAGAGGCTTGTGAAAGAAAAAGAAAAGCATAGGCCGAAGCAGCATCCAAAGACACAGCACAGCTAGGACACTTACTCTCATCTGCTCCCTTACCTCTGCCCCCTCACCTGCCCTCGAGGCAGATGCTTCCATCTGCTCTCTTAGGCCAGCTACAACACCTCTGAAATATAAACAGGATTTTTACTATATTTTGTGTAGTTAAGTAACTGCAGTGACAACTGCACCCCTAAAGTACCTGCTACATCTGTTCATCGCTCACCTTGCCAAAAGCAGCTCTGGTCAAGTCCTGTGTTGTACACTGTGTTTCAGCTTAAACAAAGGAAAACAGACACAAGATAATCATTCAGCTGCCAGCAGTAGCACCCATACCTTCACAACAAAAGGGACCCCGTTTACAACGTTGTCATTTCAAAACAGCAGACCCCTTGCCTCAGCACCTCAGAAGTACATCAAGCCAGTCACCGAGTTGCCTACGGAGTGCTGAACAGTTCCAGAAGGAGCTCTTTCCTGTGACAGGTTCCTCCTAGGTTTTACACTCTACTGGGGACAGGAAAGAACTAAGAATAAACATTTCAAAACCCATATCCGTAAGCTTTCAAGATTCGACAGACCTCCTCAAGCATACCATTCAAGCACTATGCAAACAGCTGCTCACAAGCAAATATACTCTCCCCCCCCAACATCTGAAAAACAACACTGAGATGACTGTGCCTGCTGCCCTTCAGTACGTGACCAGATGCAGACCGGATGTCTTCGCCAAAACACTCCAGACAATGTATTAGCACACCCATGCACTGCCACGTTAGCTGTCATCACTAACTGCCATGCAGGACAGCTCCAGACCAAACACATACACACACAGCCACGCCACAAACACTACAAAGAAAACACACAACACAAGGCGCAAGAAAAAGTGACCCCCGGAGGGAAGCCCTATGGCAACAGCAAGTCAGAACAGGTGCTCTGCACCAGACCCCAGGAGAGACTCAAATGTCACGACACACGACTGGAAGCAACTGCCAGAACTGGGATGATAAAGGCCTAAAAAGCCTGCCTTCAAGGCAAGAGACCAGAAGGATGGGGACTGAAAACCCCATAAGACGACGCTTAGGAAATCAATTCCCAAGCAGGAGCTCCTGATACGGCCCAGATGACTTCTGCAATAGTGAGGATGGAAACAGACGCGATCTCAAACCGAATATGATGAACGAGACCTGAAACAGAACTGCATTTCAAGCAGCGACTGCAAGACAAGAAGTGCTCGGATCAGAGCCACGATGACAAAACAAGCACGGAGGCCCTTCAGCACCGCTACCAAGTCCCCTGTCTGGTCAGTCCAGTGTAAAAAGCTAGGAGGATATCAAGACCCGAGAAGCACAGAACAGACATTGCAGAAGCAACACTACAAGACAGAAGAACAGAAGGAAACAGTCCTGCCTGGCGCACACACTCACGCTACAAAATAATCCCGCTGCTTCTATTAGGCTGGTGACCCAGCCACAAGGAGCCTGAACGTGACCCAGCCTGAACCACCCTCACCTTGGCACCAAGTCTAGTCAGCCAGAAGGCACCATGCTCCTCTGGCTCCCAGCTCCCATTAGCCACCCCAGATATGCAAATACCAGGTGCCCCCCAACTTAGCTCTCAGGTTGCTGCATGGTAAATTCCCTCCGCCTCCAGAAATGCACAGGCACCGGTCGTCATCTTAGTCAATGGCCAGGCTCATCATCAGCTGCAAAAACAGACTAACAGCATTCACTAGCATGCCGGTCATGATGCCCACCTTCTCCACAATGCTGACTACTGCTGATGCAACATACAACTATGCTCACCTGTTCCTCTCCAAATCCAAGCTCCAACAGTGCAACCAGTATCATCCACACCAACTGGGAAAACAAAGGGATTAAATGATCGTTGCGTTCACAACACATCACCCAATGGTGGGTTTATTTTGTTATTGTTGTTTTTTGTGTGTGTGTTTCCTTTATTTTTTTTTTTTGTCTGCTTTAGCTCAACAGCATGCAGAGTGCAAACAAGAAAAGTGGGGTGTTTCTAGAAGCAACAATCCCCATGTTTTTGCAGCAGCTTTGAATATTAAAAGGACAATACGACTCAGCAAGTAACTAGAATTTTTGGCAACACTACCCCATGGTTACCATGGCAACACAACTGCATGGTTACCATGGCAACGCTACCCCATGATTGCCATTCCAAAAGAACCGCCTGATAACCATTGCAACCCAACCCCATAGTTACCATGGCAACACAACCCCATGGTTGCCATGGCAACACTACCCCACGGTTACCATGGCAACAGAAACCCATAGTTGCTATATCAACTAAACGCCATGGTTACCATGGCAAACAACACAATGGTTACCATGGCAACACAACCCCATGGTCACCATGGCAACACAACCCCATGGTTCCCATGGCAACACAACCCCGTGGTTGCCATGGCAACCCAACCCCATCGTTACCATGGCAACACAACCCCATGGTTGCCATGGCAACACCACCCCATGGTTGCCATGGCAACCCAACCCCATGGTTACCATGGCAACATAACCGCATGGTTACCATGGCAACACTACCCCATGGTTGCCATTCCAAAAGAACCGCCTGATAACCATTGCAACCCAACCCCATACTTACCATGGCAACACAACCCCATGGTTCCCATGGCAACACAACCCCGTGGTTGCCATGGCAACCCAACCCCATCGTTACCATGGCAACACAACCCCATGGTTGCCATGGCAACACCACCCCATGGTTGCCATGGCAACCCAACCCCATGGTTACCATGGCAACATAACCGCATGGTTACCATGGCAACACTACCCCATGGTTGCCATTCCAAAAGAACCGCCTGATAACCATTGCAACCCAACCCCATACTTACCATGGCAACACAACCCCATGGTTGCCATGGCAACACTACCCCATGGTTACCATGGCAACAGACTACCATAGTTGCTATATCAACTAAACGCCATGGTTACCATGGCAAACAACACCATGGTTACCATGGCAACAGAACGCCATGGTTACCATAGCAACCAAACCCCGTGGTTGCCATGGCAACCCAACCCCATGGTTACCATGGCAACACAATCGCATGGTTACCACGGCATCTCGACCCCATGGTTGCCATGGCAACTAAACCCCATAGTTTCCATAGCAACCCAACCCCATAGTTACCATGGCAACACAACCCCATGGTTCCCATGGCAACACAACCCCGTGGTTGCAATGGCAACCCAACGCCATCGTTACCATGGCAACACAACCCCATGTTTGCCATGCCAACACTACCCCATGGTTACCATGGCAACAGTATCCCATAGTTGCCATGGCAACTAAACAGCATGGTTGCCATGGCAACCCAACGCCATGGTTGCCATGGCAACCCAACCCCATGGTTACCATGGCAACACAACCGCATGGTTACCATGGCAACACTACCCCATGGTTGCCATGGCAACTGAACCCCATGGTTGCCATGGCAACACTACCCCATGGTTGCCATGGCAACTGAACCCCATGGTTACCATGGCAACACAACCCCATGTTTGCCATGCCAACACTACCCCATGGTTACCATGGCAACAGTATCCCATAGTTGCCATGGCAACTAAACAGCATGGTTGCCATGGCAACCCAACGCCATGGTTGCCATGGCAACCCAACCCCATGGTTACCATGGCAACACAACTGCATGGTTACCATGGCAACACTACCCCATGGTTGCCATGGCAACTGAACCCCATGGTTACCATGGCAACACTACCCCATGGTTGCCATGGCAACACTACCCCATGGTTACCATGGCAACAGAACCCCATAGTTGCCATGGCAACTAAACGCCATGGTTACCATGGCAACACAACCCCATGGTTGCCATGGCAACCCAACCCCATGGTTACCATAGCAACCAAACCCCGTGGTTGCCATGGCAACGAAACGCCATGGTTACCATAGCAACACAACCCCATGGTTGCCATGGCAACCCAACCCCATGGTTGCCATGGCAACCCAACCCCATGGTTACCATGGCAACCAAACCCCGTGGTTGCCATGGAAACACTACCCATGGTTGCCATGGCAACAGAACCCCATAGTTGCCATGGCAACAAAACGCCATGGTTACAATGGGAACACAACCCCATGGTTACCATGGACACAGAACCCCATGGTTGCCATGGCAACCAAACCCCGTGGTTGCCATGGCAACCCAACCCCGTGGATGGCATGGCAACCCAACCCCATGGTTCCCATGGCAACACAACCCCATGGTTGCCATGGCAACCCAACCCCATGGTTACCATGGCAACAGAACCCCATAGTTGCCATGGCAACTAAACGCCATGGTTACCATGGCAACACAACCCCATGGTTGCCATGGCAACCCAACCCCATGGTTACCAGGGCAACAGAACCCCATGGTTGCCATGGAAACCAAAACCCATGGTTGCCATGGCAACCCAACCCCATGGTTACCATGGCAACAGAAACCCATAGTTGCCATGGCAACTAAACGCCATGGTTACCATGGCAACACAACCCCATGGTTGCCATGGCAACCAAACACCGTGGTTGCCATTGCAACCCAACCCCATGGTTACCATGGAAACCAAACCCCGTGGTTGCCATGGCAACTAAACGCCATGGTTACCATGGCAACACAACCCCATGGTTGCCATGGCAACCCAACCCCATGGTTGCCAAGGCAACTAAACCCCATAGTTTCCATAGCAACCCAACCCCAAAGTTACCATGGGAACACAACCCCATGGTTGCCATGGAAACACTACCCCATGGTTGCCATGGCAACAGAACCCCATAGTTGCCATCGCAACAAAACGCCATGGTTACCATGGCAACAGAACCCCATGGTTGCCAAGGCAACTAAACCCCATAGTTTCCATAGCAACCCAACCCCATAGTTACCATGGCAACACAACCTCATGGTTGCCATGGAAACACTACCCCATGGTTGCCATGGGAACCGAACTCCATAGTTGCCATCGCAACAAAACGCCATGGTTACCATGGCAACACAACCCCATGGTTGCCATGGCAACCCAACCCCATGGTTACCATGGCAACACAACCCCATGGTTGCCATGGCAACCCAACCCCATGGTTACCATGGCAACAGAACCCCATAGTTGCCATGGAAACACTACCCCGTGGTTGCCATGGCAACAGAACCCCATGGTTGCCAAGGCAACTAAACCCCATAGTTTCCATAGCAACCCAACCCCATAGTTACCATGGCAACACAACCTCATGGTTTCCATGGAAACACTACCCCATGGTTGCCATGGGAACCGAACTCCATAGTTGCCATCGCAACAAAACACCATGGTTACCATGGCAACACAACCCCATGGTTGCCATGGCAACCCAACCCCATGGTTACCATGGCAACACAACCCCATGGTTGCCATGGAAACCCAACCCCAAAGTTACCATGGCAACACAACCCCATGGTTGCCATGGAAACACTACCCCATGGTTGCCATGGCAACAGAACCCCATAGTTGCCATCGCAACAAAACGCCATGGTTACCATGGCAACCCAACCCCATGGTTGCCATGGCAACCCAACCCCATGGTTACCATGGCAACACAACCCCATGGTTACCATGGACACAGAACCCCATGGTTGCCATGGCAACCAAACCCCGTGGTTGCCATGGCAACCCACCCCCGTGGATGCCATGGCAACCCAACCCCATGGTTCCCATGGCAACACAACCCCATGGTTGCCATGGCAACCCAACCCCATGGTTACCATGGCAACAGAACCCCATAGTTGCCATGGCAACTAAACGCCATGGTTACCATGGCAACACAACCGCATGGTTGCCATGGCAACCCAACCCCATGGTTACCATGGCAACACAACCGCATGGTTACCATAGCAACCCAACCCCATCGTTACCATGGCAACACATCCCCATGGTTGCCATGGAAGCACTACCCCATGGTTACCATGGCAACAGAACCCCATAGTTGCCATGGCAACAAAACGCCATGGTTACCATGGCAACACAACCCCATGGTTGCCATGGCAACCCAACCCCATGGTTGCCAAGGCAACTAAACCCCATAGTTTCCATAGCAACCCAACCCCATAGTTACCATGGCAACACAACCCCATGGTTGCCATGGAAACACTACCCCATGGTTGCCATGGCAACAGAACCCCATAGTTGCCATCGCAACAAAACGCCATGGTTACCATGGCAACCCAACCCCATGGTTACCATGGCAACCAAACCCCGTGGTTGCCATGTCAACTAAACGCCATGGTTACCATGGCAACACAACCCCATGGTTGCCATGGCAACCCAACCCCATGGTTACCATAGCACCCAAACCCCGTAGTTGCCATGGCAACCCAACCCCATGGTTACCATGGCAACACAACCCCATGGTTCCCATGAGAACACAACCCCGTGGTTGCCATAGCAAGCCAACCCCATCGTTACCATGGCAACACTACCCCATGGTTGCCATGGAAACACTACCCCATGGTTGCCATGGCAACAGAACCCCATAGTTGCCATGGCAACAAAACGCCATGGTTACCATGGCAACACAACCCCATGGTTACCATGGACACAGAACCACATGGTTGCCATGGCAAACCAACCCCATGGTTGCCAAGGCAACTAAACCCCGTGGATGACATGGCAACCCAACCCCATGGTTCCCATGGCAACACAACACCATGGTTGCCATGGCAACCCAACCCCATGGTTACCATGGCAACAGAACCCCATAGTTGCCATGGCAACTAAACGCCATGGTTACCATGGCAACACAACCCCATGGTTGCCATGGCAACCCAACCCCATGGTTACCATAGCAACCAAACCCCGTGGTTGCCATGGCAACGAAACGCCATGGTTACCATGGCAACACAACCCCATGGTTGCCATGGCAACCCAACCCCATGGTTGCCAAGGCAACTAAACACCATAGTTTCCATAGCAACCCAACCCCATAGTTACCATGGCAACACAACCCCATGGTTGCCATGGAAACACTACCCCATGGTTGCCATGGAAACAGAACCCCAGAGTTGCCATCGCAACAAAACGCCATGGTTACCATGGCAACCCAACCCCATGGTTGCCATGGCAACCCAACCCCATGTTTACCATGGCAACCAAACCCCGTGGTTGCCATGGCAACTAAACGTCATGGTTACCATGGCAACACAACCCCATGGTTGCCATGGCAACCCAACGCCATGGTTACCATGGCAACACAACCCCATAGTTTCCATAGCAACCCAACCCCATAGTTACCATGGCAACACAACCCCATGGTTGCCATGGAAACACTACCCCATGGTTGCCATGGCAACAGAACCCCATAGTTGCCATCGCAACAAAACGCCATGGTTACCATGGCAACCCAACCCCATGGTTACCATGGCAACCAAACCCCGTAGTTGCCATGTCAACTAAACGCCATGGTTACCATGGCAACACAACCCCATGGTTGCCATGGCAACCCAACCCCATGGTTACCATAGCACCCAAACCCCGTAGTTGCCATGGCAACCCAACCCCATGGTTACCATGGCAACACAACCCCATGGTTCCCATGAGAACACAACCCCGTGGTTTCCATAGCAAGCCAACCCCATCGTTACCATGGCAACACTACCCCATGGTTGCCATGGAAACACTACCCCATGGTTGCCATGGCAACAGAACCCCATAGTTGCCATGGCAACAAAACGCCATGGTTACCATGGCAACACAACCCCATGGTTACCATGGACACAGAACCACATGGTTGCCATGGCAACCCAACCCCATGGTTGCCAAGGCAACTAAACCCCGTGGATGACATGGCAACCCAACCCCATGGTTCCCATGGCAACACAACCCCATGGTTGCCATGGCAACCCAACCCCATGGTTACCATGGCAACAGAACCCCATAGAAGCCATGGCAAATAAACGCCATGGTTACCATGGCAACACAACCCCATGGTTGCCATGGCAACCCAACCCCATGGTTACCATAGCAACCAAACCCCGTGGTTGCCATGGCAACGAAACGCCATGGTTACCATGGCAACCCAACCCCATGGTTGCCATGGCAACCCAACCCCATGGTTGCCAAGGCAACTAAACACCATAGTTACCATAGCAACCCAACCCCATAGTTACCATGGCAACACAACCCCATGGTTGCCATGGAAACACTACCCCATGGTTGCCATGGATACAGAACCCCAGAGTTGCCATCGCAACAAAACGCCATGGTTACCATGGCAACCCAACCCCATGGTTGCCATGGCAACCCAACCCCATGTTTACCATGGCAACCAAACCCCGTGGTTGCCATGGCAACTAAACGTCATGGTTACCATGGCAACACAACCCCATGGTTCCCATGAGAACACAACCCCGTGGTTGCCATGGCAAGCCAACCCCATCGTTACCATGGCAACACTACCCCATTGTTGCCATGGAAACACTACCCCATGGTTGCCATGGCAACCCAACCCCGTGGATGCCATGGAAACCCAACCCCATGGTTACCATGGCAACAGAACCCCATAGAAGCCATGGCAAATAAACGCCATGGTTACCATGGCAACACAACCCCATGGTTCCCATGAGAACACAACCCCGTGGTTGCCATGGCAAGCCAACCCCATCGTTACCATGGCAACACTACCCCATTGTTGCCATGGAAACACTACCCCATGGTTGCCATGGCAACACAACCCCATGGTTGCCATGGCAACCCAACCCCATGGTTACCATGGCAACAGAACCCCATAGAAGCCATGGCAAATAAACGCCATGGTTACCATGGCAACACAACACCATGGTTGCCATGGCAACCCAACCCCATGGTTACCATAGCAACCAAACCCCGTGGTTGCCATGGCAAAGAAACGCCATGGTTACCATGGCAACACAACCCCATGGTTGCCATGGCAACCCAACCCCATGGTTGCCAAGGCAACTAAACACCATAGTTACCATAGCAACCCAACCCCATAGTTACCATGGCAACACAACCCCATGGTTGCCATGGAAACACTACCCCATGGTTGCCATGGATACAGAACCCCAGAGATGCCATAGAAACAAAACGCCATGGTTACCATGGCAACCCAACCCCATGGTTGCCATGGCAACCCAACCCCATGTTTACCATGGCAACCAAACCCCGTGGTTGCCATGGCAACTAAACGTCATGGTTACCATGGCATCACAACCCCATGGTTGCCATGGCAACCCAACCCCATGGTTACCATAGCAACCAAACCCCGTGGTTGCCATGGCAACCCAACCCCATGGTTACCATGGCAACACAACCCCATGGTTCCCATGAGAACACAACCCCGTGGTTGCCATGGCAAGCCAACCCCATCGTTACCATGGCAACACTACCCCATTGTTGCCATGGAAACACTACCCCATGGTTGCCATGGCAACCCAACCCCGTGGATGCCATGGAAACCCAACCCCACGGTTCCCATGGCAACACAACCCCATGGTTGCCATGGTAACCCAACCCCATGGTTACCATGGCAACACAACCCCATAGTTTCCATAGCAACCCAACCCCATGGTTACCATGGCAACTCAACCCCATGGTTGCCATGGAAACACTACCCCATGGTTGCCATGGCAACAGAACCCCATAGTTGCCATCGCAACAAAACGCCATGGTTACCATGGCAACCCAACCCCATGGTTGCCATGGCAACCCAACGCCATGGTTACCATGGCAACCAAACCCCGTGGTTGCCATGGCAACTAAACGCCATGGTTACCATTGCAACACAACCCCATGGTTGCCATGGGAACCCAACCCCATGGTTACCATAGCAACCAAACCCCGTGGTTGCCATGGCAACCCAACCCCATGGTTACCATGGCAACACAACCCCATGGTTCCCATGAGAACACAACCCCGTGGTTGCCATGGCAAGCCAACCCCAACGTTACCATGGGAACACTACCCCATGGTTTCCATGGAAACACTACCCCATGGTTGCCATGGCAACAGAACCCCATAGTTGCCATGGCAACAAAACGCCATGGTTACCATGGCAACACAACCCCATGGTTACCATGGACACAGAACGCCATGGTTGCCATGGCAACCAAACCCCGTGGTTGCCATGGCAACCCAACCCCATGGTTACCATGGCAACACAACCCCATGGTTCCCATGGCAACACAACCCCATGGTTGCCATGGCAACCCAACCCCATGGTTACCATTGCAACAGAACCCCATAGTTGCCATGGCAACTAAACGCCATGGTTACCATGGCAACACAACCCCATGGTTGCCATGGCAACCCAACCCCATGGTTACCATAGCAACCAAACCCCGTGGTTGCCATGGCAACAAAACGCCATGGTTACCATGGCAACACAACCCCATGGTTGCCATGGCAACCCAACCCCATGGTTGCCAAGGCAACTAAACACCATAGTTTTCATAGCAACCCAACCCCATAGTTACCATGGCAACACAACCCCATGGTTGCCATGGAAACACTACCCCATGGTTGCCATGGCAACTGAACCCCATAGTTGCCATCGCAACAAAACGCCATGGTTACCATGGCAACCCAACACCATGGTTGCCATGGGAACCCAACCCCATGGTTACCATGGCAACCAAACCCCGTGGTTGCCATGGCAACTAAACGTCATGGTTACCATGGCAACACAACCCCATGGTTGCCATGGGAACCCAACCCCATGGTTACCATAGCAACCAAACCCCGTGGTTGCCATGGCAACCCAACCCCATGGTTACCATGGCAACACAACCCCATGGTTCCCATGAGAACACAACCCCGTGGTTGCCATGGCAAGCCAACCCCATCGTTACCATGGCAACACTACCCCATTGTTGCCATGGAAACACTACCCCATGGTTGCCATGGCAGCAGAACCCCATGGTTGCCATGGCAACAAAACGCCATGGTTACCATGACTACACAACCCCATGGTTACCATGGACACAGAACCCCATGGTTGCCATGGCAACCAAACCCCGTGGTTGCCATGGCAACCCAACCCCGTGGTTGCCATGGCAACCCAACCCCATGGTTGCCAAGGCAACTAAACACCATAGTTACCATAGCAACCCAACCCCATAGTTACCATGGCAACACAACCCCATGGTTGCCATGGAAACACTACCCCATGGTTGCCATGGATACAGAACCCCAGAGTTGCCATCGCAACAAAACGCCATGGTTACCATGGCAACCCAACCCCATGGTTGCCATGGCAACCCAACCCCATGTTTACCATGGCAACCAAACCCCTAGGTTGCCATGGCAACTAAACGTCATGGTTACCATGGCAACACAACCCCATGGTTGCCATGGCAACCCAACCCCATGGTTACCATAGCAACCAAACCCCGTGGTTGCCATGGCAACCCAACCCCATGGTTACCAAGGCAACACAACCCCATGGTTCCCATGAGAACACAACCCCGTGGTTGCCATGGCAAGCCAACCCCATCGTTACCATGGCAACACTACCCCATTGTTGCCATGGAAACACTACCCCATGGTTGCCATGGCAACCCAACCCCGTGGATGCCATGGAAACCCAACCCCACGGTTCCCATGGCAACACAACCCCATGGTTGCCATGGCAACCCAACCCCATGGTTACCATGGCAACAGAACCCCATAGAAGCCATGGCAAATAAACGCCATGGTTACCATGGCAACACAACCCCATGGTTGCCATGGCAACCCAACCCCGTGGTTACCATAGCAACCAAACCCTGTGGTTGCCATGGCAACGAAACGCCATGGTTACCATGGCAACACAACCCCATGGTTGCCATGGCAACCCAACCCCATGGTTGCCAAGGCAACTAAACACCATAGTTACCATAGCAACCCAACCCCATAGTTACCATGGCAACACAACCCCATGGTTGCCATGGAAACACTACCCCATGGTTGCCATGGATACAGAACCCCAGAGTTGCCATAGAAACAAAACGCCATGGTTACCATGGCAACCCAACCCCATGGTTGCCATGGCAACCCAACCCCATGTTTACCATGGCAACCAAACCCCGTGGTTGCCATGGCAACTAAACGTCATGGTTACCATGGCAACACAACCCCATGGTTACCATAGCAACCAAACCCCGTGGTTGCCATGGCAACCCAACCCCATGGTTACCATGGCAACACAACCCCATGGTTCCCATGAGAACACAACCCCGTGGTTGCCATGGCAAGCCAACCCCATCGTTACCATGGCAACACTACCCCATTGTTGCCATGGAAACACTACCCCATGGTTGCCATGGCAACTAAACCCCGTGGATGCCATGGAAACCCAACCCCACGGTTCCCATGGCAACACAACCCCATGGTTGCCATGGTAACCCAACCCCATGGTTACCATGGCAACACAACCCCATAGTTTCCATAGCAACCCAACCCCATAGTTACCATGGCAACTCAACCCCATGGTTGCCATGGAAACACTACCCCATGGTTGCCATGGCAACAGAACCCCATAGTTGCCATCGCAACAAAACGCCATGGTTACCATGGCAACCCAACCCCATGGTTGCCATGGCAACCCAACGCCATGGTTACCATGGCAACCAAACCCCGTGGTTGCCATGGCAACTAAACGCCATGGTTACCATGGCAACACAACCCCATGGTTGCCATGGCAACCCAACCCCATGGTTACCATAGCAACCAAACCCCGTGGTTGCCATGGCAACCCAACCCCATGGTTACCATGGCAACACAACCCCATGGTTCCCATGAGAACACAACCCCGTGGTTGCCATGGCAAGCCAACCCCAACGTTACCATGGGAACACTACCCCATGGTTTCCATGGAAACACTACCCCATGGTTGCCATGGCAACAGAGCCCCATAGTTGCCATGGCAACAAAACGCCATGGTTACCATGGCAACACAACCCCATGGTTACCATGGACAGAGAACGCCATGGTTGCCATGGCAACCAAACCCCGTGGTTGCCATGGCAACCCAACCCCATGGTTACCATGGCAACACAACCCCATGGTTCCCATGGCAACACAACCCCATGGTTGCCATGGCAACCCAACCCCATGGTTACCATTGCAACAGAACCCCATAGTTGCCATGGCAACTAAACGCCATGGTTACCATGGCAACACAACCCCATGGTTGCCATGGCAACCCAACCCCATGGTTACCATAGCAACCAAACCCCGTGGTTGCCATGGCAACAAAACGCCATGGTTACCATGGCAACACAACCCCATGGTTGCCATGGCAACCCAACCCCATGGTTGCCAAGGCAACTAAACACCATAGTTTTCATAGCAACCCAACCCCATAGTTACCATGGCAACACAACCCCATGGTTGCCATGGAAACACTACCCCATGGTTGCCATGGCAACTGAACCCCATAGTTGCCATCGCAACAAAACGCCATGGTTACCATGGCAACCCAACACCATCGTTGCCATGGGAACCCAACCCCATGGTTACCATGGCAACCAAACCCCGTGGTTGCCATGGCAACTAAACGTCATGGTTACCATGGCAACACAACCCCATGGTTCCCATGAGAACACAACCCCGTGGTTGCCATGGCAAGCCAACCCCATCGTTACCATGGCAACACTACCCCATTGTTGCCATGGAAACACTACCCCATGGTTGCCATGGCAGCAGAACCCCATGGTTGCCATGGCAACAAAACGCCATGGTTACCATGGCAACACAACCCCATGGTTACCATGGACACAGAACCCCATGGTTGCCATGGCAACCAAACCCCGTGGTTGCCATGGCAACCCAACCCCGTGGATGCAATGGAAACCCAACCCCACGGTTCCCATGGCAACACAACCCCATGGTTGCCATGGCAACCCAACCCCATGGTTACCATGGCAACAGAACCCCATAGTTGCCATGGCAACTAAACGCCATGGTTACCATGGCAACACAACCCCATGGTTGCCATGGCAACCCAACCCCATGGTTACCATGGCAACACAACCGCATGGTTACCATAGCAACCCAACCCCATCGTTACCATGGCAACACATCCCCATGGTTGCCATGGAAGCACTACCCCATGGTTGCCAGGGCAACAGAACCCCATAGTTGCCATGGCAACTGAACGCCATGGTTACCATGGCAACACAACCCCATGGTTGCCATGGCAACACAACCCCATGGTTGCCAAGGCAACTAAACCCCATAGTTTCCATAGCAACCCAACCCCATAGTTACCATGGCAACACAACCCCATGGTTGCCATGGAAACACTACCCCATGGTTGCCATGGCAACAGAACCCCATAGTTGCCATGGCAACAAAACGCCATGGTTACCATGGCAACACAACCCCATGGTTACCATGGACACAGAACCCCATGGTTGCCATGGCAACCAAACCCCGTGGTTGCCATGGCAACCCAACCCCGTGGATGCCATGGCAACCCAACCCCATGGTTCCCATGGCAACACAACCCCATGGTTGCCATGGCAACCCAACCCCATGGTTACCATTGCAACAGAACCCCATAGTTGCCATGGCAACTAAACGCCATGGTTACCATGGCAACACAACCCCATGGTTGCCATGGCAACCCAACCCCATGGTTACCATAGCAACCAAACCCCGTGGTTGCCATGGCAACGAAACGCCATGGTTACCATGGCAACACAACCCCATGGTTGCCATGGCAACCCAACCCCATGGTTGCCAAGGCAACTAAACACCATAGTTTCCATAGCAACCCAACCCCATGGTTACCATGGCAACACAACCCCATGGTTCCCATTAGAACACAACCCCGTGGTTGCCATGGCAAGCCAACCCCATCGTTACCATGGCAACACTACCCCATTGTTGCCATGGAAACACTACCCCATGGTTGCCATGGCAGCAGAACCCCATGGTTGCCACGGCAACAAAACGCCATGGTTACCATGGCAACACAACCACATGGTTACCATGGACACAGAACCCCATGGTTGCCATGGCAACCAAACCCCGTGGTTGCCATGGCAACCCAACCTCGTGGATGCCATGGCAACCCAACCCCACGGTTCCCATGGCAACACAACCCCATGGTTGCCATGGCAACCCAACCCCATGGTTACCATGGCAACAGAACCCCATAGTTGCCATGGCAAATAAACGCCATGGTTACCATGGCAACACAAACCCCATGGTTGCCATGGCAACCCAACCCCATGGTTACCATGGCAACACAACCCCATCGTTGCCATGGCAACCCAACCCCATGGTTCCCAAGGCAACTAAACCCCATAGTTTCCATAGCAACCCAACCCCATAGTTACCATGGCAACACAACCCCATGGTTGCCATGGAAACACTACCCCATGGTTGCCATGGCAACAGAACCCCATAGTTGCCATCGCAACAAAACGCCATGGTTACCATGGACACAGAACCCCATGGTTGCCATGGCAACCAAACCCCATGGTTGCCATGGCAACCCAACCCCGTGGTTGCCATGGCAACCCAACCCCATGGTTCCCATGGCAACACAACCTTATGGTTGCCATGGCAACCCAACCCCATGGTTGCCATGGCCACAGAACCCCATAGTTGCCATAGCAACCAAACCCCGTGGTTGCCATGGCAACCCAACCACATGGTTACCATGGCAACACAACCCCATGGTTCCCATGAGAACACAACCCCGTGGTTGCCATGGAAAGCCAACCCCATCGTTACCATGGCAACACTACCCCATGGTTGCCATGGAAACACTACCCCTTGGTTGCCATGGCAACAGAACCCCATAGTTGCCATGGCAAGAAAACGCCATGGTTACCATGGCAACACAACCCCATGATTACCATGGCAACAGAACCCCATGGTTGCCATGGCAACCAAACCCCGTGGTTGCCATGGCAACCCAACCCCGTGGATGCCATGGCAACCCAACCCCGCGGTTCCCATGGCAACACAACCCCATGGTTGCCATGGCAACCCAACCCCATGGTTACCATGGCAACAGAACCCCATAGTTGCCATGGCAACTAAACGCCATGGTTACCATGGCAACACAACCCCATGGTTGCCATGGCAACCCAACCCCATGGTTACCATGGCAACACAACCCCATGGTTGCCATGGCAACCCAACCCCATGGTTACCATGGCAACCAAACCCCGTGGTTGCCATGGAAACACTACCCCATGGTTGCCATGGAAACAGAACACCATAGTTGCCATGGCAACAAAACGCCATGTTTACCATGGCAACACAACCCCATGGTTACCATGGACACAGAACCCCATGGTTGCCATGGCAACCAAACCCCGTGCTTGCCATGGCAACCCAACCCCGTGGATGCCATGGCAACCCAACCCCATGGTTCCCATGGCAACACAACCCCATGGTTGCCATGGCAACCCAACACCATGGTTACCATGGCAACAGAACCCCATAGTTGCCATGGCAACCCAACCCCATGGTTACCATGGCAACACAACCCCATGGTTGCCATGGCAACCCAACCCCATGGTTACCATGGCAACCAAACTCCGTGGTTGCCATGGCAGCTAAACGCCATGGTTACTATGGCAACACAACCCCATGGTTCCCATGGCAACCCAACCCCATGGTTGCCATGGCAACCCAACCCCATCGTTACCATGGCAACACAAACCTATGGTTGCCATGGAAAACCAACCCCATCGTTACCATGGCAACAGAACCCCATAGTTGCCATGGCAACTAAACGCCATGGTTACCATGGCAACACAACCCCATGGTTGCCATGGCAACCCAACCCCATGGTTACCATGGCAACACAACCCCATGGTTGCCATGGCAACCCAACGCCATGGTTGCCATGGCAACCCAACCCCATGGTTACCATGGCAACCAAACCCCGTGGTTGCCATGGAAACACTACCCCATGGTTGCCATGGCAACAGAACCCCATAGTTGCCATGGCAACTAAACGCCATGGTTACCATGGCAACACAACCCCATGGTTGCCATGGCAACCAAACCCCGTGGTTGCCATGGCAACCCAACCCCGTGGATGCCATGGCAACCCAACCCCATGGTTCCCATGGCAACACAACCCCATGGTTACCATGGCAACAGAACCCCATAGTTGCCATGGCAACTAAACGCCATGGTTACCATGGCAACACAACCCCATGGTTGCCATGGCAACTCAACCCCATGGTTACCATGGCAACACAACCGCATGGTTACCATAGCAACCCAACCCCATCGTTACCATGGCAACACATCCCCATGGTTGCCATGGAAGCACTACCCCATGGTTGCCAGGGCAACAGAACCCCATAGTTGCCATGGCAACAAAACGCCATGGTTACCATGGCAACACAACCCCATGGTTGCCATGGCAACACAACCCCATGGTTGCCAAGGCAACTAAACCCCATAGTTTCCATAGCAACCCAACCCCATAGTTACCATGGCAACACAACCCCATGGTTGCCATGGAAACACTACCCCATGGTTGCCATGGATACAGAACCCCAGAGTTGCCATCGCAACAAAACGCCATGGTTACCATGGCAGCACAACCCCATGGTTGCCATGGCAACACAACCCCATGGTTACCATGGCAACCAAACCCCGTGGTTGCCATGGCAACTAAACGCCATGGTTACCATGGCAACACAACCCCATGGTTACCATGGCAACCCAACCCCATGGTTACCATAGCAACAAAACCCCGTGGTTGCCATGGCAACCCAACCCCATGGTTCCCATGGCAACACAACCTTATGGTTGCCATGGCAACCCAACCCCATGGTTGCCATGGCCACAGAACCCCATAGTTGCCATAGAAACCAAACCCCGTGGTTGCCATGGCAACCCAACCACATGGTTACCATGGCAACACAACCCCATGGTTCCCATGAGAACACAACCCCGTGGTTGCCATGGCAAGCCAACCCCATCGTTACCATGGCAACACATCCCCATGGTTGCCATGGAAGCACTACCCCATGGTTGCCAGGGCAACAGAACCACATAGTTGCCATGGCAACTAAACGCCATGGTTACCATGGCAACACAACCCCATGGTTGCCATGGCAACACAACCCCATGGTTGCCAAGGCAACTAAACCTCATAGTTTCCATAGCAACCCAACCCCATAGTTACCATGGCAACACAACCCCATGGTTGCCATGGAAACACTACCCCATGGTTGCCATGGCAACAGAACCCCATAGTTGCCATGGCAACAAAACGCCATGGTTACCATGGCAACACAACCCCATGGTTACCATGGACACAGAACCCCATGGTTGCCATGGCAACCAAACCCCGTGGTTGCCATGCCAACCCAACCCCGTGGATGACATGGCAACACAACCCCATGGTTCCCATGGCAACACAACCCCATGGTTGCCATGGCAACCCAACCCCATGGTTACCATTGCAACAGAACCCCATAGTTGCCATGGCAACTAAACGCCATGGTTACCATGGCAACACAGCCCCATGGTTGCCATGGCAACAGAACCCCATGGTTACCATAGCAACCAAACCCCGTGGTTGCCATGGCAACGAAACGCCATGGTTACCATGGCAACACAACCCCATGGTTGCCATGGCAACCCAACCCCATGGTTGCCAAGGCAACTAAACACCATAGTTTCCATAGCAACCCAAACCCATCGTTACCATGGCAACACAACCCCATGGTTGCCATGGAAACACTACCCCATGGTTGCCATGGCAACAGAACCCCATAGTTGCCATCGCAACAAAACGCCATGGTTACCATGGCAACCCAACACCATGGTTGCCATGGCAACCCAACCCCATGGTTACCATGGCAACCAAACCCCGTGGTTGCCATGGCAACTAAACGTCATGGTTACCATGGCAACACAACCCCATGGTTGCCATGGCAACCCAACCCCATGGTTACCATAGCAACCAAACCCCGTGGTTGCCATGGCAACCCAACCCCATGGTTACCATGGCAACACAACCCCATGGTTCCCATTAGAACACAACCCCGTGGTTGCCATGGCAAGCCAACCCCATCGTTACCATGGCAACACTACCCCATTGTTGCCATGGAAACACTACCCCATGGTTGCCATGGCAGCAGAACCCCATGGTTGCCACGGCAACAAAACGCCATGGTTTCCATGGCAACACAACCACATGGTTACCATGGACACAGAACCCCATGGTTGCCATGGCAACCAAACCCCGTGGTTGCCATGGCAACCCAACCCCGTGGATGCCATGGCAACCCAACCCCACGGTTCCCATGGCAACACAACCCCATGGTTGCCATGGCAACCCAACCCCATGGTTACCATGGCAACAGAACCCCATAGTTGCCATGGCAAATAAACGCCATGGTTACCATGGCAACAAAAACCCCATGGTTGCCATGGCAACCCAACCCCATGGTTACCATGGCAACACAACCCCATGGTTGCCATGGCAACCCAACCCCATGGTTCCCAAGGCAACTAAACCCCATAGTTTCCATAGCAACCCAACCCCATAGTTACCATGGCAACACAACCCCATGGTTGCCATGGAAACACTACCCCATGGTTGCCATGGCAACAGAACCCCATAGTTGCCATCGCAACAAAACGCCATGGTTACCATGGACACAGAACCCCATGGTTGCCATGGCAACCCAACCCCGTGGTTGCCATGGCAACCCAACCCCATGGTTCCCATGGCAACACAACCTTATGGTTGCCATGGCAACCCAACCCCATGGTTGCCATGGCCACAGAACCCCATAGTTGCCATAGCAACCAAACCCCGTGGTTGCCATGGCAACCCAACCACATGGTTGCCATGGCAACCCAACCACATGGTTACCATGGCAACACAACCCCATGGTTCCCATGAGAACACAACCCCGTGGTTGCCATGGCAAGCCAACCCCATCGTTACCATGGCAACACTACCCCATGGTTGCCATGGAAACACTACCCCTTGGTTGCCATGGCAACAGAACCCCATAGTTGCCATGACAAGAAAACGCCATGGTTACCATGGCAACACAACCCCATGATTACCATGGCAACAGAACCCCATGGTTGCCATGGCAACCAAACCCCGTGGTTGCCATGGAAACCCAACCCCGTGGATGCCATGGCAACCAAACCCCGCGGTTCCCATGGCAACACAACCCCATGGTTGCCATGGCAACCCAACCCCATGGTTACCATGGCAACAGAACCCCATAGTTGCCATGGCAACAAAACGCCATGGTTACCATGGCAACACAACCCCATGGTTGCCATGGCAACCCAACCCCATGGTTACCATGGCAACACAACCCCATGGTTACCATGGCAACCAAACCCCGTGGTTGCAATGGAAACACTACCCCATGGTTGCCATGGAAACAGAACACCATAGTTGCCATGGCAACAAAACGCCATGTTTACCATGGCAACACAACCCCATGGTTACCATGGACACAGAACCCCATGGTTGCCATGGCAACCAAACCCCGAGCTTGCCATGGCAACCCAACCCCGTGGATGCCATGGCAACCCAAACCCATGGTTCCCATGGCAACACAACACCATGGTTGCCATGGCAACCCAACACCATGGTTACCATGGCAACAGAACCCCATAGTTGCCATGGCAACTAAACGCCATGGTTACCATGGCAACACAACCCCATGGTTGCCATGGCAACCCAACCCCATGGTTACCATGGCAACACAACCCCATGGTTGCCATGGCAACCCAACCCCATGGTTACCATGGCAACCAAACTCCGTGGTTGCCATGGCAACTAAACGCCATGGTTACTATGGCAACACAACCCCATGGTTCCCATGGCAACCCAACCCCATGGTTGCCATGGCAACCCAACCCCATGGTTACCATGGCAACACAAACCTATGGTTGCCATGGAAAACCAACCCCATCGTTACCATGGCAACAGAACCCCATAGTTGCCATGGCAACTAAACGCCATGGTTACCATGGCAACACAACCCCATGGTTGCCATGGCAACCAAACCCCGTAGTTGCCATGGCAACCCAACCCCGTGGATGCCATGGCAACCCAACCCCACGGTTCCCATGGCAACACAAACCCATGGTTGCCATGGCAACCCAACCCCATGGTTACCATGGCAACAGAACCCCATAGTTGCCATGGCAACTAAACGCCATGGTTACCATGGCAACACAACCCCATGGTTGCCATGGCAACCCAACCCCATGGTTACCATGGCAACACAACCCCATGGTTGCCATGGCAACCCAACGCCATGGTTGCCATGGCAACCCAACCCCATGGTTACCATGGCAACCAAACCCCGTGATTGCCATGGAAACACTACCCCATGGTTGCCATGGCAACAGAACCCCATAGTTGCCATGGCAACTAAACGCCATGGTTACCATGGCAACACAACCCCATGGTTGCCATGGCAACACAACCCCGTGGTTGCCATGGCAACCCAACCCCGTGGATGCCATGGCAACCCAACCCCATGGTTCCCATGGCAACACAACCCCATGGTTACCATGGCAACAGAACCCCATAGTTGCCATGGCAACTAAACGCCATGGTTACCATGGCAACACAACCCCATGGTTGCCATGGCAACTCAACCCCATGGTTACCATGGCAACACAACCGCATGGTTACCATAGCAACCCAACCCCATCGTTACCATGGCAACACATCCCCATGGTTGCCATGGAAGCACTACCCCATGGTTGCCAGGGCAACAGAACCCCATAGTTGCCATGGCAACAAAACGCCATGGTTACCATGGCAACACAACCCCATGGTTGCCATGGCAACACAACCCCATGGTTGCCAAGGCAACTAAACCCCATAGTTTCCATAGCAACCCAACCCCATAGTTACCATGGCAACACAACCCCATGGTTGCCATGGAAACACTACCCCATGGTTGCCATGGCAACAGAACCCCATAGTTGCCATCGCAACAAAACGCCATGGTTACCATGGCAGCACAACCCCATGGTTGCCATGGCAACCCAACCCCATGGTTACCATGGCAACCAAACCCCGTGGTTGCCATGGCAACTAAACGCCATGGTTACCATGGCAACACAACCCCATGGTTACCATGGCAACCCAACCCCATGGTTACCATAGCAACAAAACCCCGTGGTTGCCATGGCAACCCAACCCCATGGTTACCATGGCAACACAACCCCATGGTTCCCATGAGAACACAACCCCGTGGTTGCCATGGCAAGCCAACCCCATCGTTACCATGGGAACACTACCCCATGGTTTCCATGGTAACACTACCCCATGGTTGCCATGGCAACAGAACCCCATAGTTGCCATGGCAACAAAACCCCGAGCTTGCCATGGCAACCCAACCCCGTGGATGCCATGGCAACCCAAACCCATGGTTCCCATGGCAACACAACCCCATGGTTGCCATGGCAACCCAACACCATGGTTGCCATGGCAACCCAACCCCATGGTTACCATGGCAACACAACCCCATGGTTACCATGGCAACCAAACCCCGTGGTTGCAATGGAAACACTACCCCATGGTTGCCATGGAAACAGAACACCATAGTTGCCATGGCAACAAAACGCCATGTTTACCATGGCAACACAACCCCATGGTTACCATGGACACAGAACCCCATGGTTGCCATGGCAACCAAACCCCGAGCTTGCCATGGCAACCCAACCACGTGGATGCCATGGCAACCCAAACCCATGGTTCCCATGGCAACACAACCCCATGGTTGCCATGGCAACCCAACACCATGGTTACCATGGCAACAGAACCCCATAGTTGCCATGGCAACTAAACGCCATGGTTACCATGGCAACACAACCCCATGGTTGCCATGGCAACCCAACCCCATGGTTACCATGGCAACACAACCCCATGGTTGCCATGGCAACCCAACCCCATGGTTACCATGGCAACCAAACTCCGTGGTTGCCATGGCAACTAAACGCCATGGTTACTATGGCAACACAACCCCATGGTTCCCATGGCAACCCAACCCCATGGTTGCCATGGCAACCCAACCCCATGGTTACCATGGCAACACAAACCTATGGTTGCCATGGAAAACCAACCCCATCGTTACCATGGCAACAGAACCCCATAGTTGCCATGGCAACTAAACGCCATGGTTACCATGGCAACACAACCCCATGGTTGCCATGGCAACCAAACCCCGTAGTTGCCATGGCAACCCAACCCCGTGGATGCCATGGCAACCCAACCCCACGGTTCCCATGGCAACACAAACCCATGGTTGCCATGGCAACCCAACCCCATGGTTACCATGGCAACAGAACCCCATAGTTGCCATGGCAACTAAACGCCATGGTTACCATGGCAACACAACCCCATGGTTGCCATGGCAACCCAACCCCATGGTTACCATGGCAACACAACCCCATGGTTGCCATGGCAACCCAACGCCATGGTTGCCATGGCAACCCAACCCCATGGTTACCATGGCAACCAAACCCCGTGATTGCCATGGAAACACTACCCCATGGTTGCCATGGCAACAGAACCCCATAGTTGCCATGGCAACTAAACGCCATGGTTACCATGGCAACACAACCCCATGGTTGCCATGGCAACACAACCCCGTGGTTGCCATGGCAACCCAACCCCGTGGATGCCATGGCAACCCAACCCCATGGTTCCCATGGCAACACAACCCCATGGTTACCATGGCAACAGAACCCCATAGTTGCCATGGCAACTAAACGCCATGGTTACCATGGCAACACAACCCCATGGTTGCCATGGCAACTCAACCCCATGGTTACCATGGCAACACAACCGCATGGTTACCATAGCAACCCAACCCCATCGTTACCATGGCAACACATCCCCATGGTTGCCATGGAAGCACTACCCCATGGTTGCCAGGGCAACAGAACCCCATAGTTGCCATGGCAACAAAACGCCATGGTTACCATGGCAACACAACCCCATGGTTGCCATGGCAACACAACCCCATGGTTGCCAAGGCAACTAAACCCCATAGTTTCCATAGCAACCCAACCCCATAGTTACCATGGCAACACAACCCCATGGTTGCCATGGAAACACTACCCCATGGTTGCCATGGCAACAGAACCCCATAGTTGCCATCGCAACAAAACGCCATGGTTACCATGGCAGCACAACCCCATGGTTGCCATGGCAACCCAACCCCATGGTTACCATGGCAACCAAACCCCGTGGTTGCCATGGCAACTAAACGCCATGGTTACCATGGCAACACAACCCCATGGTTACCATGGCAACCCAACCCCATGGTTACCATAGCAACAAAACCCCGTGGTTGCCATGGCAACCCAACCCCATGGTTACCATGGCAACACAACCCCATGGTTCCCATGAGAACACAACCCCGTGGTTGCCATGGCAAGCCAACCCCATCGTTACCATGGGAACACTACCCCATGGTTTCCATGGTAACACTACCCCATGGTTGCCATGGCAACAGAACCCCATAGTTGCCATGGCAACAAAACGCCATGGTTACCATGGCAACACAACCCCATGGTTACCATGGACACAGAACCCCATGGTTGCCATGGCAACCAAACCCCGTGGTTGCAATGGAAACACTACCCCATGGTTGCCATGGCAAGAGAACACCATAGTTGCCATGGCAACAAAACGCCATGTTTACCATGGCAACACAACCCCATGGTTACCATGGACACAGAACCCCATGGTTGCCATGGCAACCAAACCCCGTGCTTGCCATGGCAACCCAACCCCGTGGATGCCATGGCAACCCAACCCCATGGTTCCCATGGCAACACAACTCAATGGTTGCCATGGCAACCCAACCCCATGGTTACCATGGCAACAGAACCCCATAGTTGCCATGGCAACTAAACGCCATGGTTACCATGGCAACACAACCCCATGGTTGCCATGGCAACCCAACCCCATGGTTACCATGGCAACACAACCACATGGTTGCCATGGGAACCCAACCCCATGGTTGCCATGGCAACCAAACTCCGTGGTTGCCATGGCAACTAAACGCCATGGTTACCATGGCAACACAACCCCATGGTTCCCATGGCAACCCAACCCCATGGTTGCCATGGCAACTCAACCCCATGGTTACCATGGCAACACAACCCCATGGTTGCCATGGAAAACCAACCCCATCGTTACCATGGCAACAGAACCCCATAGTTGCCATGGCAACTAAACGCCATGGTTACCATGGCAACACAACCCCATGGTTGCCATGGCAACCAAACCCCGTGGTTGCCATGGCAACCCTACCCCGTGGATGCCATGGCAACCCAACCCCACGGTTCCCATGGCAACACAACCCCATGGTTGCCATGGCAACCCAACCCCATGGTTACCATGGCAACACAACCCCATGGTTGCCATGGCAACCCAACGCCATGGTTGCCATGGCAACCCAACCCCATGGTTACCATGGCAACCAAACCCCGTGGTTGCCATGGAAACACTACCCCATGGTTGCCATGGCAACAGAACCCCATAGTTGCCATGGCAACTAAACGCCATGGTTAACATGGCAACACAACCCCATGGTTACCATGGACACAGAATCCCATGGTTGCCATGGCAACCAAACCCCGTGGTTGCCATGGCAACCCAACCCCGTGGATGCCATGGCAACCCAACCCCATGGTTCCCATGGCAACACAACCCCATGGTTGCCATGGAAACACTACCCCATGGTTGCCACGGCAAAAGAACCCCATAGTTGCCATCGCAACAAAACGCCATGGTTACCATTGCAACACAACCCCATGGTTGCCATGGCAACCCAACCCCATGGTTACCATGGCAACCCAACCCCGTGGTTGCCATGGCAACTAAACGCCATGGTTACCATGGCAACACAACCCCATGGTTGCCATGGGAACCCAACCCCATGGTTACCATAGCAACCAAACCCCGTGGTTGCCATGGCAACCCAACCCCATGGTTACCATGGCAACACAACCCCATGGTTCCCATGAGAACACAACCCCGTGGTTGCCATGGCAAGCCAACCCCATCGTTACCATGGCAACACTACCCCATGGTTGCCATGGAAACACTACCCCATGGTTGCCATGGCAACCCAACCCCATAGTTGCCATGGCAACAAAACGCCATGGTTACCATGGCAACACAACCCCATGGTTACCATGGACACAGAACCCCATGGTTGCCATGGCAACCAAACCCCGTGGTTGCCATGGCAACCCAACCCCGTGGATGCCATGGCAACCCAACCCCATGGTTCCCATGGCAACACAACCTCATGGTTGCCATGGCAACCCAACCCCATGGTTGCCATGGCAACACAACCCCATAGTTGCCATGGCAACTAAACGCCATGGTTACCATGGCAACACAACCCCATGGTTGCCATGGCAACCCAACCCCATGGTTACCATGGCAACACAACCCCATGGTTGCCATGGCAACCCAACCCCATGGTTGCCAAGGCAACTAAACCCCATAGTTTCCATAGCAACCCAACCCCATAGTTACCATGGCAACAGAACCCCATAGTTGCCATGGAAACACTACCCCATGATTGCCATGGCAACAGAACCCCATAGTTGCCATCGCAACTAAACGCCATGGTTACCATGGCAACACAACCCCATGGTTGCCATGGCAACCCAACCCCATGGTTACCATGGCAACCAAAGCCCGTGGTTGCCATGGCAACTAAACGCCATGGTTACCATGGCAACACAACCCCATGGTTGCCATGGCAACCCAACCCCATGGTTACCATAGCAACCAAACCCTGTGGTTGCCATGGCAACCCAACCCCATGGTTACCATGGCAACACAACCCCATGGTTCCCATGAGAACACAACCCCGTGGTTCCATGGCAAGCCAACCCCATCGTTACCATGGCAACACTACCCCATGGTTGCCATGGAAACACTACCCCATGGTTGCCATGGCAACAGAACCCCATAGTTGCCATGACAAGAAAACGCCATGGTTACCATGGCAACACAACCCCATGGTTACCATGGACACAGAACCCCATGGTTGCCATGGCAACCAAACCCCGTGGTTGCCATGGCAACCCAACCCCGTGGATGCCATGGCAACCCAACCCCATGGTTCCCATGGCAACACAACCCCATGGTTGCCATGGCAACCCAACCCCATGGTTACCATGGCAACAGAACCCCATAGTTGCCATGGCAACTAAACGCCATGGTTACCATGGCAACACAACCCCATGGTTGCCATGGCAACCCAACCCCATGGTTACCATGGCAACACAACCCCATGGTTGCCATGGCAACCCAACCCCATGGTTGCCATGGCAACACAACCCCATGGTTCCCATGAGAACACAACCCCGTGGTTGCCATGGCAACCCAACCCCATCGTTACCATGGCAACACTACCCCATGGTTGCCATGGAAACACTACCCCATGGTTGCCATGGCAACAGAACCCGATAGTTGCCATGGCAACAAAACGCCATGGTTACCATGGCAACACAACCCCATGGTTACCATGGACACAGAACCCCATGGTTGCCATGGCAACCAAACCCCGTGGTTGCCATGGCAACACAACCCTGTGGATGCCATGGCAACCCAACCACATGGTTCCCATGGCAACACAACCCCGTGGTTGCCATGGCAACTAAACGCCATGGTTACCATGGCAACACAACCCCATGGTTCCCATGGCAACCCAACCCCATGGTTACCATGGCAACAGAACCCCATAGTTGCCATGGCAACTAAACGCCATGGTTACCATGGAAACACAACCCCATGGTTGCCATGGCAACCCAACCCCATGGTTACCATGGCAACACAACCCCATGGTTGCCATGGCAACCCAACCCCATGGTTACCATGGCAACCAAACCCCGTGGTTACCATGGCAACCAAACTCCGTGGTTGCCATGGCAACTAAACGCCATGGTTACCATGGCAACACAACGCCATGGTTACCATGGCAACCCAACCCCATGGTTGCCATGGCAACCCAACCCCATGGTTACCATGGCAACACAACCCCATGGTTGCCATGGCAACACAACCCCATGGTTACCATGGCAACAGAACCCCATAGTTGCCATGGCAACTAAACGCCATGGTTACCATGGCAACACAACCCCTGGGTTGCCATGGCAACCCTATCCCATGGTTACCATGGCAACACAACCCCATGGTTGCCATGGCAACCCAACCCCATGGTTGCCATGGCAACCCAACCCCATGGTTACCATGGCAACCAAATCCCGTGGTTGCCATGGAAACACTACCCCATGGTTGCCATGGGAACAGAACCCCATAGTTGCCATGGCAACAAAACGCCATGGTTACCATGGCAACACAACGCCATGGTTACCATGGACACAGAACCCCATGGTTGCCATGGCAACCAAACCCCGTGGTTGCCATGGCAACCCAACCCCGTGGATGCCATGGCAACCCAACCCCATGGTTCCCATGGCAACACAACCCTATGGTTGCCATGGCAACCCAACCCCATGGTTACCATGGCAACAGAACCCCATAGTTGCCATGGCAACTAAACGCCATGGTTACCATGGCAACACAACCCCATGGTTGCCATGGCAACCCAACCCCATGGTTACCATGGCAACACAACCCCATGGTTGCCATGGCAACCTAACCCCATGGTTGCCATGGCAACCCAACCCCATGGTTACCATGGCAACCAAACCCCGTGGTTGCCATGGCAACAGAACCCCATAGTTGCCATGGCAACAAAACGCCATGGTTACCATGGCAACACAACCCCATGGTTACCATGGACACAGAACCCAATGGTTGCCATGGCAACCAAACCCCGTGGTTGCCATGGCAACCCAACCCCGTGGATGCCATGGCAACCCAACCCCATGGTTCCCATGGCAACACAACCCCATGGTTGCCATGGCAACCCAACCCCATGGTTACCATGGCAACAGAACCCCATAGTTGCCATGGCAACTAAACGCCATGGTTACCATGGCAACACAACCCCATGGTTGCCATGGCAACCCAACCCCATGGTTACCATGGGAACCCAACCCCATGGTTGCCATGGCAACCAAACCCCATGGTTGCCATGGCAACCCAACCCCATGGTTCCCATGACAACACAACCCCATGGTTGCCATGGTAACCCAACCCCATGGTTACCATGGAAACAGAACCCCATAGTTGCCATGGCAACTAAACGCCATGGTTACCATGGCAACACAACGCCATGGTTACCATGGACACAGAACCCCATGGTTGCCATTGCAACCAAACCCCATGGTTGCCATGGCAACCCAACCCCATTGTTACCATGGCAACACAACCCCATGGTTGCCATGGCAACCCAACCCCATGGTTACCATGGCAACAGAACCCCATAGTTGCCATGGCAACTAAACGCCGTGGTTACCATGGCAACACAACCCCATGGTTACCATGGCAACCAAACCCCGTGGTTGCCATGGCAACTAAACGCCATGTTTACCATGGCAACACAACCCCATGGTTGCCATGGAAACCCAGCCCCATGGTTGCCATGGCAACCCAACCCCATGGTTGCCATGGCAACCCAACCCCATGGTTCCCATGACAACACAACCCCATGGTTGCCATGGCAACCCAACCCCGTGGATGCCATGGCAACCCAACCCCATGGTTGCCATGGCAACCCAACCCCATGGTTCCCATGACAACACAACCCCATGGTTACCATGGCAACCAAACCCCGTGGTTGCCATGGCAACTAAACGCCATGGTTACCATGGCTACAAAACCCCATGGTTACCATGGCAACCAAACTCCGTGGATGCCATGGTAACCCAACCCCGTGGATGCCATGGCAACCCAACCCCATGGTTCCCATGGCAACACAACCCCATGGTTGCCATGGCAACCCAACCCCATGGTTACCATGGCAACAGAACACCATAGTTGCCATGGCAACTAAACGCCATGGTTACCATGGCAACACAACCCCATGGTTGCCATGGCAACCCAACCCCATGGTTACCATGGCAACACAACCCCATGGTTGCCATGGCAACCCAACCCCATGGTTACCATGGCAACCAAACCCCGTGGTTACCATGGCAACCAAACTCCGTGGTTGCCATGGCAACTAAACGCCATGGTTACCATGGTAACACAACGCCATGGTTACCATGGCAACCCAACCCCATGGTTGCCATGGCAACCCAACCCCATGGTTACCATGGCAACACAACCCCATGGTTGCCATGGCAACCCAACCCCATGGTTACCATGGCAACAGAACCCCATAGTTGCCATGGCAACTAAACGCCATGGTTACCATGGCAACACAACCCCATGGTTGCCATGGCAACCAAACCTTAGTGGTTGCCATGGCAACTCAACCCCGTGGATGCCATGGCAACCCAACCCCATGGTTCCCATGGCAACACAACCCCATGGTTGCCATGGAAACCCAACCCCATGGTTACCATGGCAACAGAACCCCATAGTTGCCATGGAAACTAAACGCCATGGTTACCATGGCAACACAACCCCATGGTTGCCATGGCAACCCAACCCCATGGTTACCATGGCAACACAACCCCATGGTTGCCATGGCAACCCAACCCCATGGTTGCCATGGCAACCCAACCCCATGGTTACCATGGCAACAAAACCCCGTGGTTGCCATGGAAACACTACCCCATGGTTGCCATGGCAAGAGAACACCATAGTTGCCATGGCAACAAAACGCCATGGTTACCATGGCAACACAACCCCATGGTTACCATGGACACAGAACACCATGGTTCCCATTGCAACCAAACCCCGTGGTTGCCATGGCAACCCAACCCCGTGGATGCCATGGCAACCCAACCCCATGGTTCCCATGGCAACAAAACGCCATGGTTCCCATGGCAACACAACCCCATGGTTACCATGGCAACCAAACCCCGTGGTTATCATGGCAAGCAAACTCCGTGGTTGCCATGGCAACTAAACGCCATGGTTACCATGGCAACACAACGCCATGGTTACCATGGCAACCCAACCCCATGGTTGCCATGGCAACCCAACCCCGTGGATGCCATGGAAACCCAACCCCATGGTTACCATGGCAACAGAACCCCATAGTTGCCATGGCAACTAAACGCCATGGTTACCATGGAAACACAACCCCATGGTTACCATGGCAACCAAACTCCGTGGTTGCCATGGCAACTAAACGCCATGGTTGCCATGGCAACACAACGCCATTGTTACCTTGGACACAGAACCCCATGGTTGCCATGGCAACCAAACCCCGTGGTTGCCATGGCAACCCAACCCCGTGGATGACATGGCAACCCAACCCCATGGTTCCCATGGCAACACAACCCCATGGTTGCCATGGCAACCCAACCCCATGGTTACCATGGCAACAGAACCCCATAGTTGCCATGGCAACTAAACGCCATGGTTACCATGGCAACACAACCCCATGGTTACCATGGCAACCAAACTCCGTGGTTGCCATGGCAACTAAACGCCATGGTTACCATGGCAACACAACGCCATGGTTGCCATGGACACAGAACCCCATGGTTGCCATGGCAACCAAACGCCGTGGTTGCCATGGCAACCCAACCCCGTGGATGCCATGGCAACCCAACCCCATGGTTCCCATGGCAACACAACCCCATGGTTGCCATGGCAACCCAAACCCATGGTTCCCATGGCAACAGAACCCAAAAGTTGCCATGGCAACTAAACGCCATGGTTACCATGACAACACAACCCCATGGTTGCCATGGCAACTAAACGCCATGGTTACCATGGCAACACAACCCCATGGTTGCCATGGCAACCCAACCCCATGGTTACCATGGCAACTAAACCCCGTGGTTACCATGGCAACCAAACTCCGTGGTTGCCATGGCAACTAAACGCCATGGTTACCATGGCAACACAACTCCATGGTTGCCATGGCAACCCAACCCCATGGTTACCATGGCAACCCAACCCCATGGTTGCCATGGCAACCCAACACCATGGTTGCCATGGCAACCCAACCCCATGGTTACCATGGCAACCAAAACCCCGTGGTTGCCATGGAAACACTACCCCATGGTTGCCATGGCAACAGAACCCCATAGTTGCCATGGCAACAAAACGCCATGGTTACCATGGCAACACAACGCCATGGTTACCATGGACACAGAACCCCATGGTTGCCATGGCAACCAAACCCCGTGGTTGCTATGGCAACCCAACCCCGTGGATGCCATGGCAACCCAACCCCATGGTTCCCATGGCAACACAACCCCATGGTTGCCATGGCAACCCAACCCCATGGTTACCATGGCAACAGAACCCCATGGTTGCCATGGCAACTAAACGCCATGGTTACCATGGCAACACAACCCCATGGTTACCATGGCAACCAAACTCCGTGGTTGCCATGGCAACTAAACGCCATGGTTACCATGGCAACACAACGCCATGGTTACCATGGACACAGAACCCCAAGATTGCCATGGCAACCAAACCCCGTGGTTGCCATGGCAACCCAACCCCGTAGATGCCATGGCAACCCAACCCCATGTTTGCCATGGCAACACAACCCCATGGTTGCCATGGCAACCCAACCCCATGGTTGCCATGGCAACCCAACCCCATGGTTCCCATGACAACACAACCCCATGGTTGCCATGGTAACCCAACCCCATGGTTACCATGGACACAGAACCCCATGGTTGCCATGGCAACCAAACCCCGTGGTTGCCATGGCAACCCAACCCCGTGGATGCCATGGCAACCCAACCCCATGGTTCCCATGGCAACACAACCCCATGGTTGCCATGGCAACCCAACCCCATGGTTACCATGGCAACAGAACCCCATAGTTGCCATGGAAACTAAACGCCATGGTTACCATGGCAACACAACCCCATGGTTGCCATGGCAACCCAACCCCATGGTTACCATGGCAACACAACCCCATGGTTGCCATGGCAACCCAACCCCATGGTTACCATGGCAACCAACCCCGTGGTTACCATGGCAACCAAACTCCGTGGTTGCCATGGCAACGAAACGCCATGGTTACCATGGTAACACAACGCCATGGTTACCATGGCAACCCAACCCCATGGTTGCCATGGCAACCCAACCCCGTGGATGCAATGGCAACCCAACCCCATGGTTACCATGGCAACAGAACCCATAGTTGCCATGGCAACTAAACGCCATGGTTACCATGGCAACACAACCCCATGGTTACCATGGCAACCAAACTCCGTGGTTGCCATGGCAACTAAACGCCATGGTTACCATGGCAACACAACGCCATGGTTACCATGGACACAGAACCCCATGGTTGCCATGGCAACCAAACCCCGTGGTTGCCATGGCAACCCAACCCCGTGGATGCCATGGCAACCCAACCCCATGGTTCCCATGGCAACACAACCCGATGGTTGCCATGGCAACCCAACCCCATGGTTACCATGGCAACAGAACCCCATAGTTGCCATGGCAACTAAACGCCATGGTTACCATGGCAACACAACCCCATGGTTGCCATGGCAACCAAACTCCGTTGTTGCCATGGCAACTAAACGCCATGGTTACCATGGCAACACAACGCCATGGTTACCATGGACACAGAACCCCATGGTTGCCATGGCAACCAAACCCCGTGGTTGCCATGGCAACCCAACCCCGTGGATGCCATGGCAACCCAACCCCATGGTTCCCATGGCAACACAACCCCATGGTTGCCATGGCAACACAACCCCATGGTTACCATGGCAACAGAACCCCATAGTTGCCATGGCAACCCAACCCCATGGTTCCCATGGCAACACAACCCCATGGTTGCCATGGCAACCCAACCCCATGGTTACAATGGCAACAGAACCCCATAGTTGCCATGGCAACTAAACGCCATGGTTACCATGGCAACACAACCCCATGGTTGCCATGGCAACAGAACCCGATAGTTGCCATGGCAACAAAACGCCATGGTTACCATGGCAACACAACCCCATGGTTACCATGGACACAGAACCCCATGGTTGCCATGGCAACCCAACCCCGTGGATGCCATGGCAACCCAACCCCATGGTTCCCATGGCAACACAACCCCATGGTTGCCATGGCAACCCAACCCCATGGTTACCATGGCAACAGAACCCCATAGTTGCCATGGCAACTAAACGCCATGGTTACCATGGCAACACAACCCCATGGTTGCCATGGCAACCCAACCCCATGGTTACCATTGGAACCCAACCCCATGGTTGCCATGGCAACCCAACCCCATGGTTGCCATGGCAACCCAACCCCATGGTTCCCATGACAACACAACCCCATGGTTGCCATGGTAACCCAACCCCATGGTTACCATGGACACAGAACCGCATGGTTGCCATGGCAACCAAACCCCGTGGTTGCCATGGCAACCCAACCCCGTGGGTGCCATGGCAACCCAACCCCATGGTTCCCATGGCAACACAACCCCATGGTTGCCATGGCAACCCAACCCCATGGTTACCATGGCAACAGAACCCCATAGTTGCCATGGAAACTAAACGCCATGGTTACCATGGCAACACAACCCCATGGTTGCCATGGCAACCCAACCCCATGGTTACCATGGCAACACAACCCCATGGTTGCCATGGCAACCCAACCCCATGGTTACCATGGCAACCAACCCCGTGGTTACCATGGCAACCAAACTCCGTGATTGCCATGGCAACGAAACGCCATGGTTACCATGGCAACACAACGCCATGGTTACCATGGCAACCCAACCCCATGGTTGCCATGGCAACCCAACCCCGTGGATGCCATGGCAACCCAACCCCATGGTTACCATGGCAACAGAACCCATAGTTGCCATGGCAACTTAACGCCATGGTTACCATGGCAACACAACCCCATGGTTACCATGGCAACCAAACTCCGTGGTTGCCATGGCAACTAAACGCCATGGTTACCATGGCAACACAACGCCATGGTTACCATGGACACAGAACCCCATGGTTGCCATGGCAACCAAACCCCGTGGTTGCCATGGCCACCCAACCCCGTGGATGCCATGGCAACCCAACCCCATGGTTCCCATGGCAACACAACCCCATGGTTGCCATGGCAACCCAACCCCATGGTTACCATGGCAACAGAACCCCATAGTTGCCATGGCAACTAAACGCCATGGTTACCATGGCAACACAACCCCATGGTTGCCATGGCAACCAAACTCCGTGGTTGCCATGGCAACTAAACGCCATGGTTACCATGGCTACACAACGCCATGGTTACCATGGACACAGAACCCCATGGTTGCCATGGCAACCAAACCCCGTGGTTGCCATGGCAACCCAACCCCGTGGATGCCATGGCAACCCAACCCCATGGTTCCCATGGCAACACAACCCCATGGTTGCCATGGCAACCCAACCCCATGGTTACCATGGCAACAGAACCCCATAGTTGCCATGGCAACCCAACCCCATGGTTGCCATGGCAACACAACCCCATGGTTGCCATGGCAACCCAGCCCCATGGTTACAATGGCAACAGAACCCCATAGTTGCCATGGCAACTAAACGCCATGGTTACCATGGCAACACAACCCCATGGTTGCCATGGCAACAGAACCCGATAGTTGCCATGGCAACAAAACGCCATGGTTACCATGGCAACACAACACCATGGTTACCATGGACACAGAACCCCATGGTTGCCATGGCAACAAAACCCCGTGGTTGCTATGGCAACCCAACCCCGTGGATGCCATGGCAACCCAACCCCATGGTTCCCATGGCAACACAACCCTATGGTTGCCATGGCAACCCAACCCCATGGTTACCGTGGCAACAGAACCCCATAGTTGCCATGGCAACTAAACGCCATGGTTACCATGGCAACACAACCCCATGGTTGCCATGGCAACACAACCCCATGGTTACCATGGCAACACAACCCCATGGTTGCCATGAGAACACAACCCCGTGGTTGCCATGGCAAGCCAACCCCATCGTTACCATGGCAACCAAACCCCGTGGTTGCCATGGCAACCCAACCCCGTGGATGCCATGGCAACCCAACCCCACGGTTCCCATGGCAACACAACCCCATGGTTGCCATGGCAACCCAACCCCATGGTTACCATGGCAACAGAACCCCATAGTTGCCATGGCAAATAAACGCCATGGTTACCATGGAAACACAACACCATGGTTGCCATGGCAACACAACCCCATGGTTACCATGGCAACACAACCCCATGGTTGCCATGGCAACCCAACCCCATGGTTCCCATGGCAACTAAACCCCATAGTTTCCATAGCAACCCAACCCCATAGTTACCATGGTAAAACAACCCCATGGTTGCCATGGAAACACTACCCCATGGTTGCCATGGCAACAGAACCCCATAGTTGCCATCGCAACAAAACGCCATGGTTACCATGGACACAGAACCCCATGGTTGCCATGGCAACCAAAGCCCGTGGTTGCCATGGCAACCCAACCCCGTGGTTGCCATGGCAACCCAACCCCATGGTTCCCATGGCAACACAACCTTATGGTTGCCATGGCAACCCAACCCCATGGTTGCCATGGCCACAGAACCCCATAGTTGCCATAGAAACCAAACCCCGTGGTTGCCATGGCAACCCAACCACATGGTTACCATGGCAACACAACCCCATGGTTCCCATGAGAACACAACCCCGTGGTTGCCATGGCAAGCCAACCCCATCGTTACCATGGCAACACATCCCCATGGTTGCCATGGAAGCACTACCCCATGGTTGCCAGGGCAACAGATCCCCATAGTTGCCATGGCAACTAAACGCCATGGTTACCATGGCAACACAACCCCATGGTTGCCATGGCAACACAACCCCATGGTTGCCAAGGCAACTAAACCCCATAGTTTCCATAGCAACCCAACCCCATAGTTACCATGGCAACACAACCCCATGGTTGCCATGGAAACACTACCCCATGGTTGCCATGGCAACAGAACCCCATAGTTGCCATGGCAACAAAACGCCATGGTTACCATGGCAACACAACCCCATGGTTACCATGGACACAGAACCCCATGGTTGCCATGGCAACCAAACCCCGTGGTTGCCATGGCAACCCAACCCCGTGGATGACATGGCAACACAACCCCATGGTTCCCAGGGCAACACAACCCCATGGTTGCCATGGCAACCTAACCCCATGGTTACCATTGCAACAGAACCCCATAGTTGCCATGGCAACTAAACGCCATGGTTACCATGGCAACACAACCCCATGGTTGCCATGGCAACCCAACCCCATGGTTACCATAGCAACCAAACCCCGTGGTTGCCATGGCAACGAAACGCCATGGTTACCATGGCAACACAACCCCATGGTTGCCATGGCAACCCAACCCCATGGTTGCCAAGGCAACTAAACACCATAGTTTCCATAGCAACCCAACCCCATAGTTACCATGGCAACACAACCCCATGGTTGGCATGGAAACACTACCCCATGGTTGCCATGGCAACAGAACCCCATAGTTGCCATCGCAACAAAACGCCATGGTTACCATGGCAACCCAACACCATGGTTGCCATGGCAACCCAACCCCATGGTTACCATGGCAACCAAACCCCGTGGTTGCCATGGCAACTAAACGTCATGGTTACCATGGCAACACAACCCCATGGTTGCCATGGCAACCCAACCCCATGGTTACCATAGCAACCAAACCCCGTGGTTGCCATGGCAACCCAACCCCATGGTTACCATGGCAACACAACCCCATGGTTCCCATTAGAACACAACCCCGTGGTTGCCATGGCAAGCCAACCCCATCGTTACCATGGCAACACTACCCCATTGTTGCCATGGAAACACTACCCCATGGTTGCCATGGCAGCAGAACCCCATGGTTGCCACGGCAACAAAACGCCATGGTTACCATGGCAACACAACCCCATGGTTACCATGGACACAGAACCCCATGGTTGCCATGGCAACCAAACCCCGTGGTTGCCATGGCAACCCAACCCCGTGGATGCCATGGCAACCCAACCCCACGGTTCCCATGGCAACACAACCCCATGGTTGCCATGGCAACCCAACCCCATGGTTACCATGGCAACAGAACTCCATAGTTGCCATGGCAAATAAACGCCATGGTTACCATGGCAACACAAACCCCATGGTTGCCATGGCAACCCAACCCCATGGTTACCATGGCAACACAACCCCATGGTTGCCATGGCAACCCAACCCCATGATTCCCAAGGCAACTAAACCCCATAGTTTCCATAGCAACCCAACCCCATAGTTACCATGGCAACACAACCCCATGGTTGCCATGGAAACACTACCCCATGGTTGCCATGGCAACAGAACCCCATAGTTGCCATCGCAACAAAACGCCATGGTTACCATGGACACAGAACCCCATGGTTGCCATGGCAACCAAACCCCGTGGTTGCCATGGCAACCCAACCCCGTGGTTGCCATGGCAACCCAACCCCATGGTTCCCATGGCAACACAACCTTATGGTTGCCATGGCAACCCAACCCCATGGTTGCCATGGCCACAGAACCCCATAGTTGCCATAGCAACCAAACCCCGTGGTTGCCATGGCAAGCCAACCCCATCGTTACCATGGCAACACTACCCCATGGTTGCCATGGAAACACTACCCCTTGGTTGCCATGGCAACAGAACCCCATAGTTGCCATGGCAAGAAAACGCCATGGTTACCATGGCAACACAACCCCATGGTTACCATGGCAACAGAACCCCATGGTTGCCATGGCAACCAAACCCCGTGGTTGCCATGGCAACACAACCCCGTGGATGCCATGGCAACCCAACCCCGCGGTTCCCATGGCAACACAACCCCATGGTTGCCATGGCAACCCAACCCCATGGTTACCATGGCAACAGAACCCCATAGTTGCCATGGCAACTAAACGCCATGGTTACCATGGCAACACAACCCCATGGTTGCCATGGCAACCCAACCCCATGGTTACCATGGCAACACAACCCCATGGTTGCCATGGCAACCCAACCCCATGGTTCCCATGGCAACTAAACCCCATAGTTTCCATAGCAACCCAACCCCATAGTTACCATGGTAAAACAACCCCATGGTTGCCATGGAAACACTACCCCATGGTTGCCATGGCAACAGAACCCCATAGTTGCCATCGCAACAAAACGCCATGGTTACCATGGACACAGAACCCCATGGTTGCCATGGCAACCAAAGCCCGTGGTTGCCATGGCAACCCAACCCCGTGGTTGCCATGGCAACTCAACCCCATGGTTCCCATGGCAACACAACCTTATGGTTGCCATGGCAACCCAACCCCATGGTTGCCATGGCCACAGAACCCCATAGTTGCCATAGAAACCAAACCCCGTGGTTGCCATGGCAACCCAACCACATGGTTACCATGGCAACACAACCCCATGGTTCCCATGAGAACACAACCCCGTGGTTGCCATGGCAAGCCAACCCCATCGTTACCATGGCAACACATCCCCATGGTTGCCATGGAAGCACTACCCCATGGTTGCCAGGGCAACAGATCCCCATAGTTGCCATGGCAACTAAACGCCATGGTTACCATGGCAACACAACCCCATGGTTGCCATGGCAACACAACCCCATGGTTGCCAAGGCAACTAAACCCCATAGTTTCCATAGCAACCCAACCCCATAGTTACCATGGCAACACAACCCCATGGTTGCCATGGAAACACTACCCCATGGTTGCCATGGCAACAGAACCCCATAGTTGCCATGGCAACAAAACGCCATGGTTACCATGGCAACACAACCCCATGGTTACCATGGACACAGAACCCCATGGTTGCCATGGCAACCAAACCCCGTGGTTGCCATGGCAACCCAACCCCGTGGATGACATGGCAACACAACCCCATGGTTCCCAGGGCAACACAACCCCATGGTTGCCATGGCAACCTAACCCCATGGTTACCATTGCAACAGAACCCCATAGTTGCCATGGCAACTAAACGCCATGGTTACCATGGCAACACAACCCCATGGTTGCCATGGCAACCCAACCCCATGGTTACCATAGCAACCAAACCCCGTGGTTGCCATGGCAACGAAACGCCATGGTTACCATGGCAACACAACCCCATGGTTGCCATGGCAACCCAACCCCATGGTTGCCAAGGCAACTAAACACCATAGTTTCCATAGCAACCCAACCCCATAGTTACCATGGCAACACAACCCCATGGTTGGCATGGAAACACTACCCCATGGTTGCCATGGCAACAGAACCCCATAGTTGCCATCGCAACAAAACGCCATGGTTACCATGGCAACCCAACACCATGGTTGCCATGGCAACCCAACCCCATGGTTACCATGGCAACCAAACCCCGTGGTTGCCATGGCAACTAAACGTCATGGTTACCATGGCAACACAACCCCATGGTTGCCATGGCAACCCAACCCCATGGTTACCATAGCAACCAAACCCCGTGGTTGCCATGGCAACCCAACCCCATGGTTACCATGGCAACACAACCCCATGGTTCCCATTAGAACACAACCCCGTGGTTGCCATGGCAAGCCAACCCCATCGTTACCATGGCAACACTACCCCATTGTTGCCATGGAAACACTACCCCATGGTTGCCATGGCAGCAGAACCCCATGGTTGCCACGGCAACAAAACGCCATGGTTACCATGGCAACACAACCCCATGGTTACCATGGACACAGAACCCCATGGTTGCCATGGCAACCAAACCCCGTGGTTGCCATGGCAACCCAACCCCGTGGATGCCATGGCAACCCAACCCCACGGTTCCCATGGCAACACAACCCCATGGTTGCCATGGCAACCCAACCCCATGGTTACCATGGCAACAGAACTCCATAGTTGCCATGGCAAATAAACGCCATGGTTACCATGGCAACACAAACCCCATGGTTGCCATGGCAACCCAACCCCATGGTTACCATGGCAACACAACCCCATGGTTGCCATGGCAACCCAACCCCATGATTCCCAAGGCAACTAAACCCCATAGTTTCCATAGCAACCCAACCCCATAGTTACCATGGCAACACAACCCCATGGTTGCCATGGAAACACTACCCCATGGTTGCCATGGCAACAGAACCCCATAGTTGCCATCGCAACAAAACGCCATGGTTACCATGGACACAGAACCCCATGGTTGCCATGGCAACCAAACCCCGTGGTTGCCATGGCAACCCAACCCCGTGGTTGCCATGGCAACCCAACCCCATGGTTCCCATGGCAACACAACCTTATGGTTGCCATGGCAACCCAACCCCATGGTTGCCATGGCCACAGAACCCCATAGTTGCCATAGCAACCAAACCCCGTGGTTGCCATGGCAAGCCAACCCCATCGTTACCATGGCAACACTACCCCATGGTTGCCATGGAAACACTACCCCTTGGTTGCCATGGCAACAGAACCCCATAGTTGCCATGGCAAGAAAACGCCATGGTTACCATGGCAACACAACCCCATGGTTACCATGGCAACAGAACCCCATGGTTGCCATGGCAACCAAACCCCGTGGTTGCCATGGCAACACAACCCCGTGGATGCCATGGCAACCCAACCCCGCGGTTCCCATGGCAACACAACCCCATGGTTGCCATGGCAACCCAACCCCATGGTTACCATGGCAACAGAACCCCATAGTTGCCATGGCAACTAAACGCCATGGTTACCATGGCAACACAACCCCATGGTTGCCATGGCAACCCAACCCCATGGTTACCATGGCAACACAACCCCATGGTTGCCATGGCAACCCAACCCCATGGTTACCATGGCAACCAAACCCCGTGGTTGCAATGGAAACACTACCCCATGGTTGCCATGGCAACAGAACACCATAGTTGCCATGGCAACAAAACGCCATGTTTACCATGGCAACACAACCCCATGGTTACCATGGACACAGAACCCCATGGTTGCCATGGCAACCAAACCCCGTGCTTGCCATGGCAACCCAACCCCGTGGATGCCATGGCAACCCAACCCCATGGTTCCCATGGCAACACAACCCCATGGTTGCCATGGCAACCCAACCCCATGGTTACCATGGCAACAGAACCCCATGGTTGCCATGGCAACCCAACCCCATGGTTACCATGGCAACCAAACTCCGTGGTTGCCATGGCAACTAAACGCCATGGTTACTATGGCAACACAACCCCATGGTTCCCATGGCAACCCAACCCCATGGTTGCCATGGCAACCCAACCCCATGGTTACCATGGCAACACAAACCTATGGTTGCCATGGAAAACCAACCCCATCGTTACCATGGCAACAGAACACCATAGTTGCCATGGCAACTAAACGCCATGGTTACCATGGCAACACAACCCCATGGTTGCCATGGCAACCAAACCCCGTAGTTGCCATGGCAACCTAACCCCGTGGATGCCATGGCAACCCAACCCCACTGTTCCCATGGCAACACAACCCCATGGTTGCCATGGCAACCCAACCCCATGGTTACCATGGCAACAGAACCCCATAGTTGCCATGGCAACTAAACGCCATGGTTACCATGGCAACACAACCCCATGGTTGCCATGGCAACCCAACCCCGTGGTTGCCATGGCAACCCAACCCCGTGGATGCCATGGCAACCCAACCCCATGGTTCCCATGGCAACACAACCGCATGGTTACCATGGCAACAGAACCCCATAGTTGCCATGGCAACTAAACGCCATGGTTACCATGGCAACACAACCCCATGGTTGCCATGGCAACTCAACCCCATGGTTACCATGGCAACACAACCGCATGGTTACCATAGCAACCCAACCCCATCGTTACCATGGCAACACATCCCCATGGTTGCCATGGAAGCACTACCCCATGGTTGCCAGGGCAACAGAACCCCATAGTTGCCATAGCAACAAAACGCCATGGTTACCATGGCAACACAACCCCATGGTTGCCAAGGCAACTAAACCCCATAGTTTCCATAGCAACCCAACCCCATAGTTACCATGGCAACACAACCCCATGGTTGCCATGGAAACACTACCCCATGGTTGCCATGGCAACAGAACCCCATAGTTGCCATCGCAACAAAACGCCATGGTTACCATGGCAGCACAACACCATGGTTGCCATGGCAACCCAACCCCATGGTTACCATGGCAACCAAACCCCGTGGTTGCCATGGCAAATAAACGCCATGGTTACCATGGCAACACAACCCCATGGTTACCATGGCAACCCAACGCCATGGTTACCATAGCAACCAAACCCCGTGGTTGCCATGGCAACCCAACCCCATGGTTACCATGGCAACACAACCCCATGGTTCCCATGAGAACACAACCCCGTGGTTGCCATGGCAAGCCAACCCCATCGTTACCATGGGAACACTACCCCATGGTTTCCATGGTAACACTACCCCATGGTTGCCATGGCAACAGAACCCCATAGTTGCCATGGCAACAAAACGCCATGGTTACCATGGCAACACAACCCCATGGTTACCATGGACACAGAACCCCATGGTTGCCATGGCAATCAAACCCCGTGGCTGCTATGGCAACCCAACACCGTGGATGACATGGCAACCCAACCCCATGGTTCCCATGGCAACACAACCCCATGGTTGCCATGGCAACCCAACCCCATGGTTACCATTGCAACAGAACCCCATAGTTTCCATGGCAACTAAACGCCATGGTTACCATGGCAACACAACCCCATGGTTGCCATGGCAACCCAACCCCATGGTTACCATAGCAACCAAACCCCGTGGTTGCCATGGCAACGAAACGCCATGGTTACCATGGCAACACAACCCCATGGTTGCCATGGCAACCCAACCCCATGGTTGCCAAGGCAACTTAACACCATAGTTTCCATAGCAACCCAACCCCATAGTTACCATGGCAACACAACCCCATGGTTCCCATGAGAACACAACCCCGTGGTTGCCATGGCAAGCCAACCCCATCGTTACCATGGCAACACTACCCCTTTGTTGCCATGGAAACACTACCCCATGGTTGCCATGGCAGCAGAACCCCATGGTTGCCATGGCAACAGAACGCCATGGTTACCATGGCAACACAACCCCATGGTTACCATGGACACAGAACCCCATGGTTGCCATGGCAACCAAACCCCGTGGTTGCCATGGCAACCCAACCCCGTGGATGCCATGGCAACCCAACCCCACGGTTCCCATGGCAACACAACCCCATGGTTGCCATGGCAACCCAACCCCATGGTTACCATGGCAACAGAACCCCATAGTTGCCATGGCAAATAAACGCCATGGTTACCATGGCAACACAACCCCATGGTTGCCATGGCAACACAACCCCATGGTTACCATGGCAACACAACCCCATGGTTGCCATGGCAACCCAACCCCATGGTTCCCAAGGCAACTAAACCCCATAGTTTCCATAGCAACCCAACCCCATAGTTACCATGGCAACACAACCCCATGGTTGCCATGGAAACACTACCCCATGGTTGCCATGGCAACAGAACACCATAGTTGCCATCGCAACAAAACGCCATGGTTACCATGGACACAGAACCCCATGGTTGCCATGGCAACCGAAGCCCGTGGTTGCCATGGCAACCCAACCCCGTGGTTGCCATGGCAACCCAACCCCATGGTTCCCATGGCAACACAACCTTATGGTTGCCATGGCAACCCAACCCCATGGTTGCCATGGCCACAGAACCCCATAGTTGCCATAGAAACCAAACCCCGTGGTTGCCATGGCAACCCAACCACATGGTTACGATGGCAACACAACCCCATGGTTCCCATGAGAACACAACCCCGTGGTTGCCATGGCAAGCCAACCCCATCGTTACCATGGCAACACTACCCCATGGTTGCCATGGAAACACTACCCCTTGGTTGCCATGGCAACAGAACCCCATAGTTGCCATGGCAAGAAAACGCCATGGTTACCATGGCAACACAACCCCATGGTTACCATCGCAACAGAACCCCATGGTTGCCATGGCAACCAAACCCCGTGGTTGCCATGGCAACCCAACCCCGTGGATGCCATGGCAACCCAACCCCGCGGTTCCCATGGCAACACAACCCCATGGTTGCCATGGCAACCCAACCCCATGGTTACCATGGCAACAGAACCCCATAGTTGCCATGGCAACTAAACGCCATGGTTACCATGGCAACACAACCCCTTGGTTGCCATGGCAACCCAACCCCATGGTTACAATGGCAACACAACCCCATGGTTGCCATGGCAACCCAACCCCATGGTTACCATGGCAACCAAACCCCGTGGTTGCAATGGAAACACTACCCCATGGTTGCCATGGCAAGAGAACACCATAGTTTCCATGGGAACAAAACGCCATGTTTACCATGGCAACACAACCCCATGGTTACCATGGACACAGAACCCCATGGTTGCCATGGCAACCAAACCCCGTGCTTGCCATGGCAACCCAACCCCGTGGATGCCATGGCAACCCAACCCCATGGTTCCCATGGCAACAGAACCCCATAGTTGCCATGGCAACCCAACACCATGGTTACCATGGCAACCGAACTCCGTGGTTGCCATGGCAACTAAACGCCATGGTTACCATGGCAACACAACCCCATGGTTCCCATGGCAACCCAACCCCATGGTTGCCATGGCAACCCAACCCCATGGTTACCATGGCAACACAACCCCATGGTTGCCATGGAAAACCAACCCCATCGTTACCATGGCAACAGAACCCCATAGTTGCCATGGCAACTAAACGCCATGGTTACCATGGCAACAGAACCCCATGGTTGCCATGGCAACCAAACCCCGTGGTTGCCATGGCAACCCTACCCCGTGGATGCCATGGCAACCCAACCCCACGGTTCCCATGGCAACCCAACCCCATGGTTGCCATGGCAACCCAACCCCATGGTTACCATGGCAACAGAACCCCATAGTTGCCATGGCAACTAAACGCCATGGTTACCATGGCAACACAACCCCATGGTTGCCATGGCAACCCAACCCCATGGTTACCATGGCAACATAACCCCATGGTTGCCATGGCAACCCAACGCCATGGTTGCCATGGCAACCCAACCCCATGGTTACCATGGCAACCAAACCCCGTGGTTGCCATGGAAACACTTCCCCATGGTTGCCATGGCAACAGAACCCCATAGTTGCCATCGCAACTAAACGCCATGGTTACCATGGCAACACAACCCCATGGTTACCATGGACACAGAACCCCATGGTTGCCATGGCAACCAAACCCCGTGGTTGCCATGGCAACCCAACCCCGTGGATGCCATGGCAACCCAACCCCATGGTTCCCATGGCAACACAACCCCATGGTTGCCATGGAAACACTACCCCATGGTTGCCATGGCAAAAGAACCCCATAGTTGCCATCGCAACAAAACGCCATGGTTACCATGGCAACACAACCCCATGGTTGCCATGGCAACCCAACCCCATGGTTACCATGGCAACCCAACCCCGTGGTTGCCATGGCAACTAAACGCCATGGTTACCATGGGAACACAACCCCATGGTTGCCATGGGAACCCAACCCCATGGTTACCATAGCAACCAAACCCCGTGGTTGCCATGGCAACCCAACCCCATGGTTACCATGGCAACACAACCCCATGGTTCCCATGAGAACACAACCCCGTGGTTGCCATGGCAAGCCAACCCCATCGTTACCATGGCAACACTACCCCATGGTTGCCATGGAAACACTACCCCATGGTTGCCATGGCAACCCAACCCCATAGTTGCCATGGCAACAAAACGCCATGGTTACCATGGCAACACAACCCCATGGTTGCCATGGCAACACAACCCCATGGTTGCCATGGCAACACAACCCCATGGTTGCCATGGCAACCAAACCCCGTGGTTGCCATGGCAACCCAACCCCGTGGATGCCATGGCAACCCAACCCCATGGTTCCCATGGCAACACAACCTCATGGTTACCATGGCAACCCAACCCCATGGTTACCATGGCAACACAACCCCATAGTTGCCATGGCAACTAAACGCCATGGTTACCATGGCAACACAACCCCATGGTTGCCATGGCAACCCAACCCCATGGTTACCATGGCAACACAACCCCATGGTTGCCATGGCAACCCAACCCCATGGTTGCCAAGGCAACTAAACCCCATAGTTTCCATAGCAACCCAACCCCATAGTTACCATGGCAACAGAACCCCATAGTTGCCATGGAAACACTACCCCATGATTGCCATGGCAACAGAACCCCATAGTTGCCATGGCAACTAAACGCCATGGTTACCATGGCAACACAACCCCATGGTTGCCATGGCAACCCAACCCCATGGTTACCATGGCAACCAAAGCCCGTGGTTGCCATGGCAACTAAACGCCATGGTTACCATGGCAACACAACCCCATGGTTACCATAGCAACCAAACCCTGTGGTTGCCATGGCAACCCAACCCCATGGTTACCATGGAAACACAACCCCATGGTTCCCATGAGAACACAACCCCGTGGTTCCATGGCAAGCCAACCCCATCGTTACCATGGCAACACTACCCCATGGTTGCCATGGAAACACTACCCCATGGTTGCCATGGCAACAGAACCCCATAGTTGCCATGGCAAGAAAACGCCATGGTTACCATGGCAACACAACCCCATGGTTACCATGGATACAGAACCCCGTGGTTGCCATGGCAACCCAACCCCGTGGATGCCATGGCAACCCAACCCCATGGTTCCCATGGAAACACAACCCCATGGTTGCCATGGCAACCCAACCCCATGGTTACCATGGCAACAGAACCCCATGGTTACCATGGCAACAGAACCCCATAGTTGCCATGGCAACTAAACGCCATGGTTACCATGGCAACACAACCCCATGGTTGCCATGGCAACCCATCCCCATGGTTGCCAAGGCAACTAAACCCCATAGTTTCCATAGCAACCCAACCGCATAGTTACCATGGCAACACAACCCCATGGTTGCCATGGAAACACTACCCCATGGTTGCCATGGCAACAGAACCCCATAGTTGCTATGGCAAGAAAACGCCATGGTTACCATGGCAACACAACCCCATGGTTACCATGGACACAGAACCCCATGGTTGCCATGGCAACCAAACCCCGTGGTTGCCATGGCAACCCAACCCCGTGGATGCCATGGCAACCCAACCCCATGGTTCCCATGGCAACACAACCCCATGGTTGCCATGGCAACCCAACCCCATGGTTACCATGGCAACAGAACCCCATAGTTGCCATGGCAACTAAACGCCATGGTTACCATGGCAACACAACCCCATGGTTGCCATGGCAACCCAACCCCATGGTTACCATGGCAACACAACCCCATGGTTGCCATGGCAACCCAACCCCATGGTTGCCATGGCAACACAACCCCATGGTTCCCATGAGAACACAACCCCGTGGTTGCCATGGCAACCCAACCCCATCGTTACCATGGCAACACTACCCCATGGTTGCCATGGAAACACTACCCCATGGTTGCCATGGCAACAGAACCCGATAGTTGCCATGGCAACAAAACGCCATGGTTACCATGGCAACACAACCCCATGGTTACCATGGACACAGAACCCCATGGTTACCATGGCAACCAAACCCCGTGGTTGCCATGGCAACCCAACCCTGTGGATGCCATGGCAACCCAACCCCATGGTTCCCATGGCAACACAACCCCGTGGTTGCCATGGCAACTAAACGCCATGGTTACCATGGCAACACAACCCCATGGTTCCCATGGCAACCCAACCCCATGGTTACCATGGCAACAGAACCCCATAGTTGCCATGGCAACTAAACGCCATGGTTACCATGGCAACACAACCCCATGGTTGCCATGGCAACCCAACCCCATGGTTACCATGGCAACACAACCCCATGGTTGCCATGGCAACCCAACCCCATGGTTACCATGGCAACCAAACCCCGTGGTTACCATGGCAACCAAACTCCGTGGTTGCCATGGCAACTAAACGCCATGGTTACCATGGCAACACAACGCCATGGTTACCATGGCAACCCAACCCCATGGTTGCCACGGCAACCCAACCCCATGGTTACCATGGCAACACAACCCCATGGTTTCCATGGCAACCCAACCCCATGGTTACCATGGCAACAGAACCCCATAGTTGCCATGGCAACTAAACGCCATGGTTACCATGGCAACACAACCCCTGGGTTGCCATGGCAACCCAATCCCATGGTTACCATGGCAACACAACCCCATGGTTGCCATGGCAACCCAACCCCATGGTTGCCATGGCAACCCAACCCCATGGTTACCATGGCAACCAAACCCCGTGGTTGCCATGGAAACACTACCCCATGGTTGCCATGGGAACAGAACCCCATAGTTGCCATTGCAACAAAACGCCATGGTTACCATGGCAACACAACGCCATGGTTACCATGGACACAGAACCCCATGGTTGCCATGGCAACCAAACCCCGTGGTTGCCATGGCAACCCAACCCCGTGGATGCCATGGCAACCCAACCCCATGGTTCCCATGGCAACACAACCCTATGGTTGCCATGGCAACCCAACCCCATGGTTACCATGGCAACAGAACCCCATAGTTGCCATGGCAACTAAACGCCATGGTTACCATGGCAACACAACCCCATGGTTGCCATGGCAACCCAACCCCATGGTTACCATGGCAACACAACCCCATGGTTGCCATGGCAACCTAACCCCATGGTTGCCATGGCAACCCAACCCCATGGTTACCATGGCAACCAAACCCCGTGGTTGCCATGGCAACAGAACCCCATAGTTGCCATGGCAACAAAACGCCATGGTTACCATGGCAACACAACCCCATGGTTACCATGGACACAGAACACCATTGTTGCCATGGCAACCAAACCCCGTGGTTGCCATGGCAACCCAACCCCGTGGATGCCATGGCAACCCAACCCCATGGTTCCCATGGCAACACAACCCCATGGTTGCCATGGCAACCCAACCCCATGGTTACCATGGCAACAGAACCCCATAGTTGCCATGGCAACTAAACGCCATGGTTACCATGGCAACACAACCCCATGGTTGCCATGGCAACCCAACCCCATGGTTACCATGGGAACCCAACCCCATGGTTACCATGGCAACAGAACCCCATAGTTGCCATGGCAACTAAACGCCGTGGTTACCATGGCAACACAACCCCATGGTTACCATGGACACAGAACCCCATGGTTGCCATGGCAACCAAACCCCGTGGTTGCCATGGCAACCAAACCCCGCGGATTCCATGGCAACCCAACCCCATGGTTCCCATGGCAACACAACCCCATGGTTGCCATGGCAACCCAACCCCATTGTTACCATGGCAACAGAACCCCATAGTTGCCATAGCAACCAAACCCCGTGGTTGCCATGGCAACCCAACCCTATGGTTACCATGGCAACACAACCCCATGGTTCCCATGAGAACACAACCCCGTGGTTGCCATGGCAAGCCAACCCCATCGTTACCATGGCAACACTACCCCATGGTTGCCATGGAAACACTACCCCATGGTTGCCATGGCAACAGAACCCCATAGTTGCTATGGCAAGAAAACGCCATGGTTACCATGGAAACACAACCCCATGGTTACCATGGACACAGAACCCCATGTTTGCCATGGCAACCAAACCCCGTGGTTGCCATGGCAACCCAACCCCGTGGATGCCATGGCAACCCAACCCCATGGTTCCCATGGCAACACAACCCCATGGTTGCGATGGCAACCCAATCCCATGGTTACCATGGCAACAGAACCCCATAGTTGCCATGGCAACTAAACGCCATGGTTACCATGGCAACACAACCCCATGGTTGCCATGGCAACCCAACCCCATGGTTACCATGGCAACACAACCCCATGGTTGCCATGGCAACCCAACCCCATGGTTGCCATGGCAACACAACCCCATGGTTCCCATGAGAACACAACCCCGTGGTTGCCATGGCAACCCAACCCCATCGTTACCATGGCAACACTACCCCATGGTTGCCATGGAAACACTACCCCATGGTTGCCATGGCAACAGAACCCGATAGTTGCCATGGCAACAAAACGCCATGGTTACCATGGCAACACAACCCCATGGTTACCATGGACACAGAACCCCATGGTTGCCATGGCAACCAAACCCCGTGGTTGCCATGGCAACCCAACCCTGTGGATGCCATGGCAAACCAACCCCATGGTTCCCATGGCAACACAACCCCGTGGTTGCCATGGCAACTAAACGCCATGGTTACCATGGCAACACAACCCCATGGTTCCCATGGCAACCCAACCCCATGGTTACCATGGCAACAGAACCCCATAGTTGCCATGGCAACTAAACGCCATGGTTACCATGGAAACACAACCCCATGGTTGCCATGGCAACCCAACCCCATGGTTACCATGGCAACACAACCCCATGGTTGCCATGGCAACCCAACCCCATGGTTACCATGGCAACCAAACCCCGTGGTTACCATGGCAACCAAACTCCGTGGTTGCCATGGCAACTAAACGCCATGGTTACCATGGCAACACAACGCCATGGTTACCATGGCAACCCAACCCCATGGTTGCCATGGCAACCCAACCCCATGGTTACCATGACAACACAACCCCATGGTTGCCATGGCAACCCAACCCCATGGTTACCATGGCAACAGAACCCCATAGTTGCCATGGCAACTAAACGCCATGGTTACCATGGCAACACAACCCCTGGGTTGCCATGGCAACCCAATCCCATGGTTACCATGGCAACACAACCCCATGGTTGCCATGGCAACCCAACCCCATGGTTGCCATGGCAACCCAACCCCATGGTTACCATGGCAACCAAACCCCGTGGTTGCCATGGAAACACTACCCCATGGTTGCCATGGGAACAGAACCCCATAGTTGCCATGGCAACAAAACGCCATGGTTACCATGGCAACACAAAGCCATGGTTACCATGGACACAGAACCCCATGGTTGCCATGGCAACCAAACCCCGTGGTTGCCATGGCAACCCAACCCCGTGGATGCCATGGCAACCCAACCCCATGGTTCCCATGGCAACACAACCCTATGGTTGCCATGGCAACCCAACCCCATGGTTACCATGGCAACAGAACCCCATAGTTGCCATGGCAACTAAACGCCATGGTTACCATGGCAACACAACCCCATGGTTGCCATGGCAACCCAACCCCATGGTTACCATGGCAACACAACCCCATGGTTGCCATGGCAACCTAACCCCATGGTTGCCATGGCAACCCAACCCCATGGTTACCATGGCAACCAAACCCCGTGGTTGCCATGGCAACAGAACCCCATAGTTGCCATGGCAACAAAACGCCATGGTTACCATGGCAACACAACCCCATGGTTACCATGGACACAGAACCCAATGGTTGCCATGGCAACCAAACCCCGTGGTTGCCATGGCAACCCAACCCCGTGGATGCCATGGCAACCCAACCCCATGGTTCCCATGGCAACACAACCCCATGGTTGCCATGGCAACCCAACCCCATGGTTACCATGGCAACAGAACCCCATAGTTGCCATGGCAACTAAACGCCATGGTTACCATGGCAACACAACCCCATGGTTGCCATGGCAACCCAACCCCATGGTTACCATGGGAACCCAACCCCATGGTTGCCATGGCAACCAAACCCCATGGTTGCCATGGCAACCCAACCCCATGGTTCCCATGACAACACAACCCCATGGTTGCCATGGCAACCCAACCCCGTGGATGCCATGGCAACCCAACCCCATGGTTCCCATGGCAACACAACTCCATGGTTGCCATGGCAACCCAACCCCATGGTTACCATGGCAACAGAACCCCATAGTTGCCATGGCAACTAAACGCCATGGTTACCATGGCAACACAACCCCATGGTTACGATGGCAACCAAACTCCGTGGATGCCATGGTAACCCAACCCCGTGGATGCCATGGCAACCCAACCCCATGGTTCCCATGGCAACACAACCCCATGGTTGCCATGGCAACCCAACCCCATGGTTACCATGGCAACAGAACACCATAGTTGCCATGGCAACTAAACGCCATGGTTACCATGGCAACACAACCCCATGGTTGCCATGGCAACCCAACCCCATGGTTACCATGGCAACACAACCCCATGGTTGCCATGGCAACCCAACCCCATGGTTACCATGGCAACCAAACCGCGTGGTTACCATGGCAACCAAACTCCGTGGTTGCCATGGCAACTAAACGCCATGGTTACCATGGAAACACAACGCCATGGTTACCATGGCAACCCAACCCCATGGTTGCCATGGCAACCCAACCCCATGGTTACCATGGCAACACAACCCCATGGTTGCCATGGCATCCCAACCCCATGGTTACCATGGCAACAGAACCCCATAGTTGCCATGGCAACTAAACGCCATGGTTACCATGGCAACACAACCCCATGGTTGTCATGGCAACCAAACCTTAGTGGTTGCCATGGCAACTCAACCCCGTGGATGCCATGGCAACCCAACCCCATGGTTCCCATGGCAACACAACCCCATGGTTGCCATGGCAACCCAACCCCATGGTTACCATGGCAACAGAACCCCATAGTTGCCATGGAAACTAAACGCCATGGTTACCATGGCAACACAACCCCATGGTTGCCATGGCAACCCAACCCCATGGTTACCATGGCAACACAACCCCATGGTTGCCATGGCAACCCAACCCCATGGTTGCCATGGCAACCCAACCCCATGGTTACCATGGCAACCAAACCCCGTGGTTGCCATGGAAACACTACCCCATGGTTGCCATGGCAAGAGAACCCCATAGTTGCCATGGCAACAAAACGCCATGGTTACCATGGCAACACAACCCCATGGTTACCATGGACACAGAACACCATGGTTCCCATTGCAACCAAACCCCGTGGTTGCCATGGCAACCCAACCCCGTGGATGCCATGGCAACCCAACCCCATGGTTCCCATGGCAACAAAACGCCATGGTTACCATGGCAACACAACCCCATGGTTACCATGGACACAGAACCCCATGGTTGCCATGGCAAGCAAACTTCGTAGTTGCCATGGCAACCCAACCCCGTGGATGCCATGGCAACCCAACCCCATGGTTCCCATGGCAACCCAACCCCATGGTTCCCATGGCAACACAACCCCATGGTTACCATGGCAACCAAACCCCGTGGTTATCATGGCAAGCAAACTCCGTGGTTGCCATGGCAACTAAACGCCATGGTTACCATGGCAACACAACGCCATGGTTACCATGGCAACCCAACCCCATGGTTGCCATGGCAACCCAACCCCGTGGATGCCATGGCAACCCAACCCCATGGTTACCATGGCAACAGAACCCCATAGTTGCTATGGCAACTAAACGCCATGGTTACCATGGAAACACAACCCCATGGTTACCATGGCAACCAAACTCCGTGGTTGCCATGGCAACTAAACGCCATGGTTGCCATGGCAACACAACGCCATTGTTACCATGGACACAGAACCCCATGGTTGACATGGCAACCAAACCCCGTGGTTGCCATGGCAACCCAACCCCGTGGATGACATGGCAACCCAACCCCATGGTTCCCATGGCAACACAACCCCATGGTTGCCAAGGCAACCCAACCCCATGGTTACCATGGCAACAGAACCCCATAGTTGCCATGGCAACTAAACGCCATGGTTACCATGGCAACACAACCCCATGGTTACCATGGCAACCAAACTCCGTGGTTGCCATGGCAACTAAACGCCATGGTTACCATGGCAACACAACGCCATGGTTACCATGGACACAGAACCCCATGGTTGCCATGGCAACCAAACCCCGTGGTTGCCATGGCAACCCAACCCCGTGGATGCCATGGCAACCCAACCCCATGGTTCCCATGGCAACACAACCCCATGGTTGCCATGGCAACCCAACCCCATGGTTCCCATGGCAACAGAACCCAAAAGTTGCCATGGCAACTAAACGCCATGGTTACCATGACAACACAACCCCATGGTTGCCATGGCAACCCAACCCCATGGTTACCATGGCAACACAACCCCATGGTTGCCATGGCAACCCAACCCCATGGTTACCATGGCAACCAAACCCCGTGGTTACCATGGCAACCAAACTCCGTGGTTGCCATGGCAACTAAACGCCATGGTTACCATGGCAACACAACTCCATGGTTGCCATGGCAACCCAACCCCATGGTTACCATGGCAACACAACCCCATGGTTGCCATGGCAACCCAACCCCATGGTTGCCATGGCAACCCAACCCCATGGTTACCATGGCAACCAAAACCCCGTGGTTGCCATGGAAACACTACCCCATGGTTGCCATGGCAACAGAACCCCATAGTTGCCATGGCAACAAAACGCCATGGTTACCATGGCAACACAACGCCATGGTTACCATGGACACAGAACCCCATGGTTGCCATGGCAACCAAACCCCGTGGTTGCTATGGCAACCCAATCCCGTGGATGCCATGGCAACCCAACCCCATGGTTCCCATGGCAACACAACCTCATGGTTGCCATGGCAACCCAACCCCATGGTTACCATGGCAACAGAACCCCATTGTTGCCATGGCAACTAAACGCCATGGTTACAATGGCAACACAACCCCATGGTTACCATGGCAACAGAACCCCATAGTTGCCATGGAAACTAAACGCCATGGTTACCATGGCAACACAACCCCATGGTTGCCATGGCAACCCAACCCCATGGTTACCATGGCAACACAACCCCATGGTTGCCATGGCAACCCAACCCCATGGTTACCATGGCAACCAACCCCGTGGTTACCATGGCAACCAAACTCCGTGGTTGCCATGGCAACGAAACGCCATGGTTACCATGGCAACACAACGCCATGGTTACCATGGCAACCCAACCCCTTGGTTGCCATGGCAACCCAACCCCGTGGATGCCATGGCAACCCAACCCCATGGTTACCATGGCAACAGAACCCATAGTTGCCATGGCAACTAAACGCCATGGTTACCATGGCAACACAACCCCATGGTTACCATGGCAACCAAACTCCGTGGTTGCCATGGCAACTAAACGCCATGGTTACCATGGCAACACAACGCCATGGTTACCATGGACACAGAACCCCATGGTTGCCATGGCAACCAAACCCCGTGGTTGCCATGGCAACCCAACCCCGTGGATGCCATGGCAACCCAACCCCATGGTTCCCATGGCAACACAACCCCATGGTTGCCATGGCAACCCAACCCCATGGTTACCATGGCAACAGAACCCCATAGTTGCCATGACAACCCAACCCCATGGTTCCCATGGCAACACAACCCCATGGTTGCCATGGCAACCCAACCCCATGGTTACAATGGCAGCAGAACCCCATAGTTGCCATGGCAACTAAACGCCATGGTTACCATGGCAACACAACCCCATGGTTGCCATGGCAACAGAACCCGATAGTTGCCATGGCAACAAAACTCCATGGTTACCATGGCAACACAACCCCATGGTTACCATGGACACAGAACCCCATGGTTGCCATGGCAACCCAACCCCGTGGATGCCATGGCAACCCAACCCCATGGTTCCCATGGCAACACAACCCCATGGTTCCCATAGCAACCCAACCCCATGGTTACCATGGCAACAGAACCCCATAGTTGCCATGGCAACTAAACGCCATGGTTACCATGGCAACCCAACCCCATGGTTGCCATGGCAACCCAACCCCATGGTTACCATGGCAACACAATCCCATGGTTGCCATGGCAACCCAACCCCATGGTTACCATGGCAACAGAACCCCATAGTTGCCATGGCAACTAAACGCCATGGTTACCATGGCAACACAACCCCTGGGTTGCCATGGCAACCCAACCCCATGGTTGCCATGGCAACCCAACCCCATGGTTACCATGGCAACCAAACCCCGTGGTTGCCATGGAAACACTACCCCATGGTTGCCATGGCAACAGAACCCCATAGTTGCCATGGCAACAAAACGCCATGGTTACCATGGCAACACAACGCCATGGTTACCATGGACACAGAACCCCATGGTTGCCATGGCAACCAAACCCCGTGGTTGCCATGGCAACCCAACCCCGTGGATGCCATGGCAACCCAACCCCATGGTTCCCATGGCAACACAACCCTATGGTTGCCATGGCAACCCAACCCCATGGTTACCATGGCAACAGAACCCCATAGTTGCCATGGCAACTAAACGCCATGGTTACCATGGCAACACAACCCCATGGTTGCCATGGCAACCCAACCCCATGGTTACCATGGCAACACAACCCCATGGTTGCCATGGCAACCTAACCCCATGGTTGCCATGGCAACCCAACCCCATGGTTACCATGGCAACCAAACCCCGTGTTTGCCATAGCAACAGAACCCCATAGTTGCCATGGCAACAAAACGCCATGGTTACCATGGCAACACAACCCCATGGTTACCATGGAAACAGAACCCAATGGTTGCCATGGCAACCAAACCCCGTGGTTGCCATGGCAACCCAACCCCGTGGATGCCATGGCAACCCAACCCCATGGTTCCCATGGCAACACAACCCCATGGTTGCCATGGCAACCCAACCCCATGGTTACCATGGCAACAGAACCCCATAGTTGCCATGGCAACTAAACGCCATGGTTACCATGGCAACACAACCCCATGGTTGCCATGGCAACCCAACCCCATGGTTACCATTGGAACCCAACCCCATGGTTGCCATGGCAACCCAACCCCATGGTTGCCATGGCAACCCAACCCCGTGGTTCCCATGACAACACAACCCCATGGTTGCCATGGTAACCCAACCCCATGGTTACCATGGACACAGAACCGCATGGTTGCCATGGCAACCAAACCCCGTGGTTGCCATGGCAACCCAACCCCGTGGATGCCATGGCAACCCAACCCCATGGTTCCCATGGCAACACAACCCCATGGTTGCCATGGCAACCCAACCCCATGGTTACCATGGCAACAGAACCCCATAGTTGCCATGGCAACTAAACGCCATGGTTCCCATGGCAACACAACCCCATGGTTGCCATGGCAACCCAACCCCATGGTTACCATGGCAACACAACCCCATGGTTGCCATGGCAACCCAACCCCATGGTTACCATGGCAACCAACCCCGTGGTTACCATGGCAACCAAACTCCGTGATTGCCATGGCAACGAAACGCCATGGTTACCATGGCAACACAACGCCATGGTTACCATGGCAACCCAACCCCATGGTTGCCATGGCAACCCAACCCCGTGGATGCCATGGCAACCCAACCCCATGGTTACCATGGCAACAGAACCCATAGTTGCCATGGCAACTAAACGCCATGGTTACCATGGCAACACAACCCCATGGTTACCATGGCAACCAAACTCCGTGGTTGCCATGGCAACTAAACGCCATGGTTACCATGGCAACACAACGCCATGGTTACCATGGACACAGAACCCCATGGTTGCCATGGCAACCAAACCCCGTGGTTGCCATGGCAACCCAACCCCGTGGATGCCATGGCAACCCAACCCCATGGTTCCCATGGCAACACAACCCCATGGTTGCCATGGCAACCCAACCCCATGGTTACCATGGCAACAGAACCCCATAGTTGCCATGGCAACTAAACGCCATGGTTACCATGGCAACACAACCCCATGGTTGCCATGGCAACCAAACTCCGTGGTTGCCATGGCAACAAAACGCCATGGTTACCATGGCTACACAACGCCATGGTTACCATGGACACAGAACCCCATGGTTGCCATGGCAACCAAACCCCGTGGTTGCCATGGCAACCCAACCCCGTGGATGCCATGGCAACCCAACCCCATGGTTCCCATGGCAACACAACCCCATGGTTGCCATGGCAACCCAACCCCATGGTTACCATGGCAACAGAACCCCATAGTTGCCATGGCAACCCAACCCCATGGTTCCCATGGCAACACAACCCCATGGTTGCCATGGCAACCCAACCCCATGGTTACAATGGCAACAGAACCCCATAGTTGCCATGGCAACTAAACGCCATGGTTACCATGGCAACACAACCCCATGGTTGCCATGGCAACAGAACCCGATAGTTGCCATGGCAACAAAACGCCATGGTTACCATGGCAACACAACGCCATGGTTACCATGGACACAGAACCCCATGGTTGCCATGGCAACCAAACCCCGTGGTTGCCATGGCAACCCAACCCCGTGGATGCCATGGCAACCCAACCCCATGGTTCCCATGGCAACACAACCCTATGGTTGCCATGGCAACCCAACCCCATGGTTACCATGGCAACCAAACTCCGTGGTTGCCATGGCAACTAAACGCCATGGTTACCATGGCAACACAACGCCATGGTTACCATGGACACAGAACCCCATGGTTGCCATGGCAACCAAACCCCGTGGTTGCCATGGCAACCCAACCCCGTGGATGCCATGGCAACCCAACCCCATGGTTCCCATGGCAACACAACCCCATGGTTGCCATGGCAACCCAACCCCATGGTTACCATGGCAACAGAACCCCATAGTTGCCATGGCAACTAAACGCCATGGTTACCATGGCAACCCAACCCCATGGTTGCCATGGCAACCCAACCCCATGGTTACCATGGCAACACAATCCCATGGTTGCCATGGCAACCCAACCCCATGGTTACCATGGCAACAGAACCCCATAGTTGCCATGGCAACTAAACGCCATGGTTACCATGGCAACACAACCCCTGGGTTGCCATGGCAACCCAACCCCATGGTTGCCATGGCAACCCAACCCCATGGTTACCATGGCAACCAAACCCCGTGGTTGCCATGGAAACACTACCCCATGGTTGCCATGGCAACAGAACCCCATAGTTGCCATGGCAACAAAACGCCATGGTTACCATGGCAGCACAACGCCATGGTTACCATGGACACAGAACCCCATGGTTGCCATGGCAACCAAACCCCGTGGTTGCCAAGGCAACCCAACCCCGTGGATGCCATGGCAACCCAACCCCATGGTTCCCATGGCAACACAACCCTATGCTTTCCATGGCAACCCAACCCCATGGTTACCATGGCAACAGAACCCCATAGTTGCCATGGCAACTAAACGCCATGGTTACCATGGCAACACAACCCCATGGTTGCCATGGCAACCCAACCCCATGGTTACCATGGCAACACAACCCCATGGTTGCCATGGCAACCTAACACCATGGTTGCCATGGCAACCCAACCCCATGGTTACCATGGCAACCAAACCCCGTGGTTGCCATAGCAACAGAACCCCATAGTTGCCATGGCAACAAAACGCCATGGTTACCATGGCAACACAACCCCATGGTTACCATGGACACAGAACCCAATGGTTGCCATGGCAACCAAACCCCGTGGTTGCCATGGCAACCCAACCCCGTGGATGCCATGGCAACCCAACCCCATGGTTCCCATGGCAACACAACCCCATGGTTGCCATGGCAACCCAACCCCATGGTTACCATGGCAACAGAACCCCATAGTTGCCATGGCAACTAAACGCCATGGTTACCATGGCAACACAACCCCATGGTTGCCATGGCAACCCAACCCCATGGTTACCATTGGAACCCAACCCCATGGTTGCCATGGCAACCCAACCCCATGGTTGCCATGGCAACCCAACCCCATGGTTCCCATGACAACACAACCCCATGGTTGCCATGGTAACCCAACCCCATGGTTACCATGGACACAGAACCGCATGGTTGCCATGGCAACCAAACCCCGTGGTTGCCATGGCAACCCAACCCCGTGGATGCCATGGCAACCCAACCCCATGGTTCCCATGGCAACACAACCCCATGGTTGCCATGGCAACCCAACCCCATGGTTACCATGGCAACAGAACCCCATAGTTGCCATGGAAACTAAACGCCATGGTTACCATGGCAACACAACCCCATGGTTGCCATGGCAACCCAACCCCATGGTTACCATGGCAACACAACCCCATGGTTGCCATGGCAACCCAACCCCATGGTTACCATGGCAACCAACCCAGTGGTTACCATGGCAACCAAACTCCGTGATTGCCATGACAACGAAACGCCATGGTTACCATGGCAACACAACGCCATGGTTACCATGGCAACCCAAACCCATGGTTGACATGGCAACCCAACCCCATGGTTACCATGGCAACCAACCCAGTGGTTACCATGGCAACCAAACTCCGTGATTGCCATGGCAACGAAACGCCATGGTTACCATGGCAACACAACGCCATGGTTACCATGGCAACCCAACCCCATGGTTGCCATGGCAACCCAACCCCGTGGATGCCATGGCAACCCAACCCCATGGTTACCATGGCAACAGAACCCATAGTTGCCATGGCAACTAAACGCCATGGTTACCATGGCAACACAACCCCATGGTTACCATGGCAACCAAACTCCGTGGTTGCCATGGCAACTAAACGCCATGGTTACCATGGCAACACAACGCCATGGTTACCATGGACACAGAACCCCATGGTTGCCATGGCAACCAAACCCCGTGGTTGCCATGGCAACCCAACCCCGTGGATGCCATGGCAACCCAACCCCAAGGTTCCCATGGCAACACAACCCCATGGTTGCCATGGCAACCCAACCCCATGGTTACCATGGCAACAGAACCCCATAGTTGCCATGGCAACTAAACGCCATGGTTACCATGGCAACCCAACCCCATGGTTGCAAAGGCAACCCAACCCCATGGTTACCATGGCAACACAATCCCATGGTTGCCATGGCAACCCAACCCCATGGTTGCCATGGCAACAGAACCCCATAGTTGCCATGGCAACAAAACGCCATGGTTACCATGGCAACACAACGCCATGGTTACCATGGACACAGAACCCCATGGTTGCCATGGCAACCAAACCCCGTGGTTGCCATGGCAACCCAACCCCGTGGATGCCATGGCAACCCAACCCCATGGTTCCCATGGCAACACAACCCTATGGTTGCCATGGCAACCCAACCCCATGGTTACCATGGCAACAGAACCCCATAGTTGCCATGGCAACTAAACGCCATGGTTACCATGGCAACACAACCCCATGGTTGCCATGGCAACCCAACCCCATGGTTACCATGGCAACACAACCCCATGGTTGCCATGGCAACCTAACCCCATGGTTGCCATGGCAACCCAACCCCATGGTTACCATGGCAACCAAACCCCGTGGTTGCCATAGCAACAGAACCCCATAGTTGCCATGGCAACAAAACGCCATGGTTACCATGGCAACACAACCCCATGGTTACCATGGACACAGAACCCAATGGTTGCCATGGCAACCAAACCCCGTGGTTACCATTGCAACAGAACCCCATAGTTGCCATGGAAACTAAACGCCATGGTTACCATGGCAACACAACCCCATGGTTGCCATGGCAACCCAACCCCATGGTTACCATGGCAACACAACCCCATGGTTGCCATGGCAACCCAACCCCATGGTTACCATGGCAACCAACCCCGTGGTTACCATGGCAACCAAACTCCGTGATTGCCATGGCAACGAAACGCCATGGTTACCATGGCAACACAACGCCATGGTTACCATGGCAACCCAACCCCATGGTTGCCATGGCAACCCAACCCCGTGGATGCCATGGCAACCCAACCCCATGGTTACCATGGCAACAGAACCCATAGTTGCCATGGCAACTAAACGCCATGGTTACCATGGCAACACAACCCCATGGTTACCATGGCAACCAAACTCCGTGGTTGCCATGGCAACTAAACGCCATGGTTACCATGGCAACACAACGCCATGGTTACCATGAACACAGAACCCCATGGTTGCCATGGCAACCAAACCCCGTGGTTGCCATGGCAACACAACCCCGTGGATGCCATGGCAACCCAACCCCATGGTTCCCATGGCAACACAACCCCATGGTTGCCATGGCAACCCAACCCCATGGTTACCATGGCAACAGAACCCCATAGTTGCCATGGCAACTAAACGCCATGGTTACCATGGCAACCCAACCCCATGGTTGCCATGGCAACCCAACCCCATGGTTACCATGGCAACACAATCCCATGGTTGCCATGGCAACCCAACCCCATGGTTACCATGGCAACAGAACCCCATAGTTGCCATGGCAACTAAACGCCATGGTTACCATGGCAACACAACCCCTGGGTTGCCATGGCAACCCAACCCCATGGTTGCCATGGCAACCCAACCCCTTGGTTACCATGGCAACCAAACCCCGTGGTTGCCATGGAAACACTACCCCATGGTTGCCATGGCAACAGAACCCCATAGATGCCATGGCAACAAAACGCCATGGTTACCATGGCAACACAACGCCATGGTTACCATGGACACAGAACCCCATGGTTGCCATGGCAACCAAACCCCGTGGTTGCCATGGCAACCCAACCCCGTGGATGCCATGGCAACCCAACCCCATGGTTCCCATGGCAACACAACCCTATGGTTGCCATGGCAACCCAGCCCCATGGTTACCATGGCAACAGAACCACATGGTTACCATGGCAACCAAACCCCGTGGTTACCATGGCAACCAAACCCCGTGGTTGCCATGGCAACTAAACGCCATGTTTACCATGGCAACCCAACCCCATGGTTGCCATGGCAACCCAACCCCATGGTTGCCATGGCAACCCAACCCCATGGTTCCCATGACAACACAACCCCATGGTTGCCATGGCAACCCAACCCCGTGGATGCCATGGCAACCCAACCCCATGGTTCCCATGGCAACACAACCCCATGGTTGCCATGGCAACCCAACCCCATGGTTACCAGGGCAACAGAACCCCATAGTTGCCATGGCAACTAAACGCCATGGTTACCATGGCAACACAACCTCATGGTTACCATGGCAACCAAACTCCGTGGATGCCATGGTAACCCAACCCCGTGGATGCCATGGCAACCCGACCCCATGGTTCCCATGGCAACACAACCCCATGGTTGCCATGGCAACCCAACCCCATGGTTACCATGGCAACAGAACCCCATAGTTGCCATGGCAACCCAACCCCATGGTTACCATGGCAACCAAACCCCGTGGTTACCATGGCAACCAAACTCCGTGGTTGCCATGGCAACTAAACGCCATGGTTACCATGGCAACACAACGCCATGGTTACCATGGCAACCCAACCCCATGGTTGCCATGGCAACCCAACCCCATGGTTACCATGGCAACACAACCCCATGGTTGCCATGGCAACCCAACCCCATGGTTACCATGGCAACAGAACCCCATAGTTGCCATGGCAACTAAACGCCATGGTTACCATGGCAACACAACCCCATGGTTGCCATGGCAACCAAACCTTAGTGGTTGCCATGGCAACCCAACCCCGTGGATGCCATGGCAACCCAACCCCATGGTTCCCATGGCAACACAACCCCATGGTTGCCATGGCAAACCAACCCCATGGTTACCATGGCAACAGAACCCCATAGTTGCCATGGAAACTAAACGCCATGGTTACCATGGCAACACAACCCCATGGTTGCCATGGCAACCCAACCCCATGGTTACCATGGCAACACAACCCCATGGTTGCCATGGCAACCCAACCCCATGGTTGCCATGGCAACCCAACCCCATGGTTACCATGGCAACCAAACCCCGTGGTTGCCATGGCAACTAAACGCCATGGTTACCATGGCAATACAACCCCATGGTTGCCATGGCAACCCAACCCCATGGTTGCCATGGCAACCCAACCCCATGGTTACCATGGCAACACAACCCTATGGTTGCCATGGCAACCCAACCCCGTGGTTCCCATGGCAACCCAACCCCGTGGATGCCATGGCAACCCAACCCCATGGTTCCCATGGCAACACAACCCCATGGTTGCCATGGCAACCCAACCCAATGGTTACCATGGCAACAGAACCCCATAGTTGCCATGGCAACTAAACGCCATGGTTACCATGGCAACACAACCCCATGGTTGCCATGGCAACCCAACCCCATGGTTACCATGGCAACCAAACTCCGTCGTTACCATGGCAAGCAAACTCCGTGGTTGCCATGGCAACTAAATGCCATGGTTACCATGGCAACACAACGCCATGGTTACCATGGCAACCCAACCCCATGGTTGCCATGGCAACCCAACCCCGTGGATGCCATGGCAACCCAACCCCATGGTTACCATGGCAACAGAACCCCATAGTTGCCATGGCAACTAAACGCCATGGTTACCATGGCAACACAACCCCATGGTTGCCATGGCAACAAAACTCCGTGGTTGCCATGGCAACTAAACGCCATGGTTACCATGGCAACACAACGCCATGGTTACCATGGACACAGAACCCCATGGTTGCCATGGCAACCAAACCCCGTGGTTGCCATGGCAACCCAACCCCGTGGATGCCATGGCAACCCAACCCCATGGTTCCCATGGCAACACAACCCCATGGTTGCCATGGCAACCCAACCCCATGGTTACCATGGCAACAGAACCCCATAGTTGCCATGGCAACCCAACCCCATGGTTCCCATGGCAACAGAACCCCATGGTTCCCATGGCAACACAACCCCATGGTTGCCATGGCAACCCAAACCCATGGTTGCCATGGAAACCCAACCCCATGGTTACCATGGCAACCAAACCCCGTGGTTGCCATGGAAACACTACCCCATGGTTGCCATGGCAACCCAACCCCATGGTTGCCATGGCAACCCAACCCCATGGTTACCATGGCAACACAACGCCATGGTTACCATGGACACAGAACACCATGGTTGACATGGCAACCAAACCCCGTGGTTGCCATGGCAACCCAACCCCGTGGATGCCATGGCAACCCAACCCCATGGTTCCCATGGCAACACAACCCCATGGTTGCCATGGCAACCCAACCCCATGGTTACCATGGCAACAGAACCCCATAGTTGCCATGGCAACTAAACGCCATGGTTACCATGGCAACACAACCCCATGGTTGCCATGGCAACCAAACTCCGTGGTTGCCATGGACACTAAACGCCATGGTTACCATGGCAACACAACGCCATGGTTACCATGGACACAGAACCCCATGGTTGCCATGGCAACCAAACCCCGTGGTTGCCATGGCAACCCAACCCCGTGGATGCCATGGAAACCCAACCCCATGGTTCCCATGGCAACACAACCCCATGGTTGCCATGGCAACCCAACCCCATGGTTCCCATGGCAACAGAACCCCATAGTTGCCATGGCAACTAAACGCCATGGTTACCATGGCAACACAACCCCATGGTTGCCATGGCAACCCAACCCCATGGTTACCATGGCAACACAACCCCATGGTTTCCATGGCAACCCAACCCCATGGTTACCATGGCAACCAAACCCCGTGGTTACCATGGCAATCAAACTCCGTGGTTGCCATGGCAACTAAACGCCATGGTTACCATGGCAACACAACCCCATGGTTGCCATGGCAACCCAACCCCATGGTTACCATGGCAACACAACCCCATGGTTGCCATGGTAACCCAAACCCATGGTTGCCATGGCAACCCAACCCCATGGTTACCATGGCAACCAAACCCCGTGGTTGCCATGGAAACACTACCCCATGGTTGCCATGGCAACAGAACCCCATAGTTGCCATGGCAACAAAACGCCATGGTTACCATGGCAACACAACCCCATGGTTACCATGGACACAGAACCCCATGGTTGCCATGGCAACCAAACCCCGTGGTTGCCATGGCAACACAACCCCGTGGATGCCATGGCAACCCAACCCCGTGGATGCCATGGCAACCCAACCCCATGGTTACCATGGCAACAGAACCCCATAGTTGCCATGGCAACTAAACGCCATGGTTACCATGGCAACACAATCCCATGGTTACCATGGCAACCAAACTCCGTGGTTGCCATGGCAACTAAACGCCATGGTTACAATGGCAACAAAACGCCATGGTTACCATGGACACAGAACCCCATGGTTGCCATGGCAACCAAACCCCGTGGTTGCCATGGCAACCCAACCCCGTGGATGCCATGGCAACCCAACCCCATGGTTCCCATGGCAACACAACCCCATGGTTGCCATGGCAACCCAACACCATGGTTACCATGGCAACAGAACCCCATAGTTGCCATGGCAACTAAACGCCATGGTTACCATGGCAACACAACCCCATGGTTGCCATGGCAACCAAACTCCGTGGTTGCCATGGCAACTAAACGCCATGGTTACCATGGCAACACAACCCCATGGTTACCATGGACACAGAACCCCATGGTTGCCATGGCAACCAAACCCCGTGGTTGCCATGGCAACCCAACCCCGTGGATGCCATGGCAACCCAACCCCATGGTTCCCATGGCAACACAACCCCATGGTTGCCATGGCAACCCAACCCCATGGTTCCCATGGCAACAGAACTCCATAGTTGCCATGGCAACCCAACCCCATGGTTCCCATGGCAACACAACCCCATGGTTGCCATGGCAACCCAACCCCATGGTTACAATGGCAACAGAACCCCAGAGTTTCCATGGCAACTAAACGCCATGGTTACCATGGCAACACAACCCCATGGTTGCCATGGCAACAGAACCCGATAGTTGCCATGGCAACAAAACGCCATGGTTACCATGGCAACACAATCCCATGGTTACCATGGACACAGAACCCCATGGTTGCCATGGCAACCCAAGCCCGTGGATGCCATGGCAACCCAACCCCATGGTTCCCATGGCAACACAACCCCATGGTTGCCATGGCAACCCAACCCCATGGTTACCATGGCAACAGAACCCCATAGTTGCCATGGCAACTAAACGCCATGGTTACCATGGCAACCCAACCCCATGGTTGCCATGGCAACCCAACCCCATGGTTACCATGTCAACACAACCCCATGGTTGCCAAGGCAACCCAACCCCATGGTTACCATGGCAACCAAACCCCGTGGTTACCATGGCAACCAAACTCCGTGGTTGCCATGGCAACTAAACGCCATGGTTACCATGGCAACACAACGCCATGGTTACCATGGCAACCCAATCCCATGGTTGCCATGGCAACCCAACCCCGTGGATGCCATGGCAACCCAACCCCATGGTTACCATGGCAACAGAACCCCATAGTTGCCATGGCAACTAAACGCCATGGTTACCATGGCAACACAACCCCATGGTTACCATGGCAACCAAACTCCGTGGTTGCCATGGCAACTAAACGCCATGGTTACCATGGCAACACAACCCCATGGTTGCCATGGACACAGAACCCCATGGTTGCCATGGCAACCCAACCCCGTGGATGCCATGGCAACCCAACCCCATGGTTCCCATGGCAACACAACCCCATGGTTGCCAAGGCAACCCAACCCCATGGTTACCATGGCAACACAACCCCATGGTTGCCAAGGCAACCCAACCCCATGGTTACCATGGCAACCAAACCCCGTGGTTACCATGGCAACCAAACTCCGTGGTTGCCATGGCAACTAAACGCCATGGTTACCATGGCAACACAACGCCATGGTTACCATGGCAACCCAACCCCATGGTTGCCATGGCAACCCAACTCCGTGGATGCCATGGCAACCCAACCCCATGGTTACCATGGCAACAGAACCCCATAGTTGCCATGGCAACTAAACGCCATGGTTACCATGGCAACACAACCCCATGGTTACCATGGACACAGAACCCCATGGTTGCCATGGCAACCAAACCCCGTGGTTGCCATGGCAACCCAACCCCGTGGATTCCATGGCAACCCAACCCCATGGTTACCATGGCAACACAACCCCATGGTTGCCATGGCAACCCAACCCCATGGTTACCATGGCAACCAAACCCCGTGGTTACCATGGCAACCAAACTCCGTGGTTGCCATGGCAACTAAACGCCATGGTTACCATGGCAACACAACCCCATGGTTGCCATGGCAACCCAACCTCATGGTTACCATGGCAACACAACCCCATGGTTGCCATGGCAACCCAAACCCATGGTTGCCATGGAAACCCAACCCCATGGTTACCATGGCAACCAAACCCCGTGGTTGCCATGGAAACACTACCCCATGGTTGCCATGGCAACCCAACCCCATGGTTGCCATGGCAACCCAACCCCATGGTTACCATGGCAACAGAACCCCATAGTTGCCATGGCAACTAAACGCCATGGTTACCATGGCAACACAACCCCATGGTTGCCATGGCAACCAAACTCCGTGGTTGCCATGGCAACTAAACGCCATGGTTACCATGGCAACACAACCCCATGGTTACCATGGACACAGAACCCCATGGTTGCCATGGCAACCAAACCCCGTGGTTGCCATGGCAACCCAACCCCGTGGATGCCATGGCAACCCAACCCCATGGTTCCCATGGCAACACAACCCCATGGTTGCCATGGCAACCCAACCCCATGGTTCCCATGGCAACAGAACTCCATAGTTGCCATGGCAACCCAACCCCATGGTTCCCATGGCAACACAACCCCATGGTTGCCATGGCAACCCAACCCCATGGTTACAATGGCAACAGAACCCCATAGTTTCCATGGCAACTAAACGCCATGGTTACCATGGCAACACAACCCCATGGTTGCCATGGCAACAGAACCCGATAGTTGCCATGGCAACAAAACGCCATGGTTACCATGGCAACACAACCCCATGGTTACCATGGACACAGAACCCCATGGTTGCCATGGCAACCCAACCCCGTGGATGCCATGGCAACCCAACCCCATGGTTCCCATGGCAACACAACCCCATGGTTGCCATGGCAACCCAACCCCATGGTTACCATGGCAACAGAACCCCATAGTTGCCATGGCAACTAAACGCCATGGTTACCATGGCAACCCAACCCCATGGTTGCCATGGCAACCCAACCCCATGGTTCCCATGGCAACACAACACCATGGTTGCCAAGGCAACCCAACCCCATGGTTACCATGGCAACCAAACCCCGTGGTTACCATGGCAACCAAACTCCGTGGTTGCCATGGCAACTAAACGCCATGGTTACCATGGCAACACAACGCCATGGTTACCATGGCAACCCAACCCCATGGTTGCCATGGCAACCCAACCCCGTGGATGCCATGGCAACCCAACCCCATGGTTACCATGGCAACAGAACCCCATAGTTGCCATGGCAACTAAACGCCATGGTTACCATGGCAACACAACCCCATGGTTACCATGGCAACCAAACTCCGTGGTTGCCATGGCAACTAAACGCCATGGTTACCATGGCAACACAACCCCATGGTTACCATGGACACAGAACCCCATGGTTGCCATGGCAACCAAACCCCGTGGTTGCCATGGCAACCCAACCCCGTGGATGCCATGGCAACCCAACCCCATGGTTCCCATTGCAACACAACCCCATGGTTGCCATGGCAACCCAACCCCATGGTTACCATGGCAACAGAACCCCATAGTTGCCATGGCAACTAAACGCCATGGTTACCATGGCAACACAACCCCATGGTTACCATGGCAACCAAACTGCGTGGTTGCCATGGCAACTAAACGCCATGGTTACCATGGCAACACAACGCCATGGTTACCATGGACACAGAACCCTATGGTTGCCATGGCAACCAAACCCCGTGGTTGCCATGGCAACACAACCCCATGGTTGCCATGGCAACCCAACCCCATGGTTACCATGGCAACAGAACCCCATAGTTGCCATGGCAACTAAACGCAATGGTTACCATGGCAACACAACCCCATGGTTGCCATGGCAACCCAACCCCATGGTTACCATGGCAACACAACCCCATGGTTGCCATGGCAACCCAACCCCATGGTTACCATGGCAACCAAACCCCGTGGTTACCATGGCAACCAAACTCCGTGGTTGCCATGGCAAATAAACGCCATGGTTACCATGGCAACACAACCCCATGGTTGCCATGGCAACCCAACCTCATGGTTACCATGGCAACACAACCCCATGGTTGCCATGGCAACCCATACCCATGGTTGCCATGGAAACCCAACCCCATGGTTACCATGGCAACCAAACCCCGTGGTTGCCATGGAAACACTACCCCATGGTTGCCATGGCAACCCAACCCCATGGTTGCCATGGCAACCCAACCCCATGGTTACCATGGCAACACAACGCCATGGTTACCATGGACACAGAACCCCATGGTTGCCATGGCAACCAAACCCCGTGGTTGCCATGGCAACCCAACCCCGTGGATGCCATGGCAACCCAACCCCATTGTTCCCATGGCAACACAACCCCATGGTTGCCATGGCAACCCAACCCCATGGTTACCATGGCAACAGAACCCCATAGTTGCCATGGCAACTAAACGCCATGGTTACCATGGCAACACAACCCCATGGTTACCATGGCAACCAAACTCCGTGGTTGCCATGACAACTAAACGCCATGGTTACCATGGCAACACAACCCCATAGTTACCATGGACACAGAACCCCATGGTTGCCATGGCAACCAAACCCCGTGGTTGCCATGGCAACCCAACCCCGTGGATGCCATGGCAACCCAACCCCGTGGATGCCATGGCAACCCAACCCCATGGTTACCATGGCAACAGAACCCCATAGTTGCCATGGCAACTAAACGCCATGGTTACCATGGCAACACAACCCCATGGTTACCATGGCAACCAAACTCCGTGGTTGCCATGGCAACTAAACGCCATGGTTACCATGGCAACACAACGCCATGGTTACCATGGACACAGAACCCCATGGTTGCCATGGCAACCAAACCCCGTGGTAGCCATGGCAACCCAACCCCGTGGATGCCATGGCAACCCAAACCCATGGTTCCCATGGTAACACAACCCCATGGTTGCCATGGCAACCCAACCCCATGGTTACCATGGCAACAGAACCCCATAGTTGCCATGGCAACTAAACGCCATGGTTACCATGGCAACACAACCCCATGGTTACCATGGCAACCATCTCCGTGGTTGCCATGGCAACTAAACCCCATGGTTACCATGGCAACACAACGCCATGGTTACCATGGACACAGAATCCCATGGTTGCCATGGCAACCAAACCCCGTGGTTGCCATGGCAACCCAACCCCGTGGATGCCATGGCAACCCAACCCCATGGTTCCCATGGAAACACAACACCATGGTTGCCATGGCAACCCAACCCCATGGTTACCATGGCAACAGAACCCCATAGTTGCCATGGCAACTAAACGCCATGGTTACCATGGCAACACAACGCCATGGTTACCATGGACACAGAACCCCATGGTTGCCATGGCAACCAAACCCCGTGGTAGCCATGGCAACCCAACCCCGTGGATGCCATGGCAACCCAACCCCATGGTTCCCATGGCAACACAACCCCATGGTTGCCATGGCAACCCAACCCCATGGTTACCATGGCAACAGAACCCCATAGTTGCCATGGCAACTAAACGCCATGGTTACCATGGCAACACAACCCCATGGTTACCATGGCAACCATCTCCGTGGTTGCCATGGCAACTAAACGCCATGGTTACCATGGCAACACAACGCCATGGTTACCATGGACACAGAATCCCATGGTTGCCATGGCAACCAAACCCCGTGGTTGCCATGGCAACCCAACCCCGTGGATGCCATGGCAACCCAACCCCATGGTTCCCATGGAAACACAACACCATGGTTGCCATGGCAACCCAACCCCATGGTTACCATGGCAACAGAACCCCATAGTTGCCATGGCAACTAAACGCCATGGTTACCATGGCAACACAACCCCATGGTTGCCATGGCAACCCAACCCCATGGTTACCATGGCAACACAACCCCATGGTTGCCATGGCTACCCAACCCCATGGTTACCATGGCAACCAAACCCCGTGGTTACCATGGCAACCAAACTCCGTGGTTGCCATGGCAACTAAACGCCATGGTTACCATGGCAACACAACCCCAAGGTTGCCATGGCAACACAACCCCGTGGTTACCATGGCAACACAACCCCATGGTTGCCATGGCAACCCAACCCCATGGTTACCATGGCAACACAACCCCATGGTTGCCATGGCAACACAACCCCATGGTTACCATGGCAACACAACTCCATGGTTGCCATGGCAACCCAACCCCATGGTTGCCATGGCAACCCAACCCCATGGTTACCATGGCAACCAAACCCCGTGGTTGCCATGGCAACTAAACGCCATGGTTACCATGGCAACCCAACCCCATGGTTGCCATGGCAACCCAACCTTATGGTTACCATGGCAACACAACCTCATGGTTGCCATGGCAACCCAACCCCATGGTTACCATGGCAACCAAACACCGTGGTTGCCATGGTAACTAAACGCCATGGTTACCATGGCAACCAAACCCCGTGGTTGCCATGGAAACACTACCCCATGGTTGCCATGGCATCAGAACCCCATAGTTGCCATGGCAACAAAACGCCATGGTTACCATGGCAACACAACCCCATGGTTGCCATGGCAACCCAACCCCATGGTTACCATGGCAACCAAACCCCGTGGTTGCCATGGCAACCCAAGCCCGTTAATGCCATGGCAACCCAACCCCATGGTTCCCATGGCAACACAACCCCATGGTTGCCATGGCAACCCAACCCCATGGTTACCATGGCATCAGAACCCCATAGTTGCCATGGCAACCCAACCCCATGGTTCCCATGGCAACACAACCCCATGGTTGCCATGGCAACCCAACCCCATGGTTCCCATGGCAACAGAACCCCATAGTTGCCATGGCAACTAAACGCCATGGTTACCATGGCAACACAACCCCATGGTTGCCATGGCAACCAAACTCCGTGGTTGCCATGGCAACTAAACGCCATGGTTACCATGGCAACACAACGCCATGGTTACCATGGACACAGAACCCCATGGTTGCCATGGCAACCAAACCCCGGGGTTGCCATGGCAACCCAACCCCATGGTTCCCATGGCAACACAACCCCATGGTTGCCATGGCAACCCAACCCCATGGTTACCATGGCAACAGAACCCAAAAGTTGCCATGGCAACTAAACGCCATGGTTACCATGGCAACAGAACACCATGGTTGCCATGGCAACCCAACCCCATGGTTACCATGGCAACACAACCCCATGGTTGCCATGGCAACCCAACCCCATGGTTAACAAGGCAACCAAACCCCGTGGTTACCATGGCAACCAAACTCCGTGGTTTCCATGGCAACTAAACGCCATGGTTACCATGGCAACACAACCCCATGGTTCCATGGCAACCCAACCCCATGGTTACCATGGCAACACAACCCCATGGTTGCCATGGCAACCCAACCCCATGGTTGCCATGGCAACCCAACCCCATGGTTAACCATGGCAACCAAAACCCCGTGGTTGCCATGGAAACACTACCCCATGGTTGCCATGGCAACAGAACCCCATAGTTGCCATGGAAACAAAACGCCATGGTTACCATGGCAACACAACGCCATGGTTACCATGGACACAGAAACCCATGGTTGCCATGGCAACCAAACCCCGTGGTTGCTATGGCAACCCAACCCCGTGGATGCCATGGCAACCCAACCCCATGGTTGCCATGGCAACCCAACCCCATGGTTACCATGGCAACAGAACCCCATGGTTGCCATGGCAACTAAACGCCATGGTTACCATGGCAACACAACCCCATGGTTACCATGGCAACCAAACTCCGTGGTTGCCATGGCAACTCAACGCCATGGTTACCATGGCAACACAACGCCATGGTTACCATGGACAGAGAACCCCAAGATTGCCATGGCAACCCAACCCCGTGGTTGCCATGGCAACCCAACCCCGTGGATGCCATGGCAACCCAACCCCATGGTTTCCATGGCAACACAACCCCATGGTTGCCATGGGAACCCAACCCCATGGTTCCCATGACAACACTACCCCATGGTTGCCATGGTAACCGAACCCCATGGTTACCATGGACACAGAACCCCATGGTTGCCATGGCAACCAAACCCCGTGGTTGCCATGGCAACCCAACACCGTGAATGCCATGGCAACCCAACCCCATGGTTCCCATGGCAACACAACCCCATGGTTGCCATGGCAACCCAACCCCATATTTACCATGGCAACAGAACCCCATAGTTGCCATGGCAACTAAACGCCATGGTTACCATGGCAACACAACCCCATGGTTGCCATGGCAACCCAACCCCATGGTTACCATGGCAACCAAAACCCCGTGGTTGCCATGGAAACACTACCCCATGGTTGCCATGGCAACCCAACCCCATGGTTACCATGGCAACAGAACCCCATAGTTGCCATGGAAACTAAACGCCATGGTTACCATGGCAACACAACCCCATGGTTGCCATGGCAACACAACCCCATGGTTACCATGGCAACCAAAACCCCGTGGTTGCCATGGAAACACTACCCCATGGTTGCGATGGCAACACAACCCCATGGTTGCCATGGCAACCAAACTCCGTGGTTGCCATGGCAACTAAACGCCATGGTTACCATGGCAACACAACGCCATGGTTACCATGGACACTGAACCCCATGGTTGCCATGGCAACCAAACCCCGTGGTTGCCATGGCAACCCAACCCCGTGGATGCCATGGCAACCCAACCCCATGGTTCCCATGGCAACACAACCCCATGGTTGCCATGGCAACCCAACCCCATGGTTACAATGGCAACAGAACCCCATAGTTGCCATGGCAACTAAACGCCATGGTTACCATGGCAACACAACCCCATGGTTGCCATGGCAACAGAACCCGATAGTTGCCATGGCAACAAAACGCCATGGTTACCATGGCAACACAACCCCATGGTTACCATGGACACAGAACCCCATGGTTGCCATGGCAACCCAACCCCGTGGATGCCATGGCAACCCAACCCCATGGTTCCCATGGCAACACAACCCCATGGTTGCCATGGCAACCCAACCCCATGGTTACCATGGCAACACAACCCCATGGTTGCCAAGGCAACCCAACCCCATGGTTACCATGGCAACCAAACCCCGTGGTTACCATGGCAACCAAACTCCGTGGTTGCCATGGCAACTAAACGAACATGGTTACCATGGCAACACAACGCCATGGTTACCATGGCAATCCAACCCCATGGTTGCCATGGCAACCCAACCCCGTGGATGCCATGGCAACCCAACCCCATGGTTACCATGGCAACAGAACCCCATAGTTGCCATGGCAACTAAACGCCATGGTTACCATGGCAACACAACCCCATGGTTACCATGGACACAGAACCCCATGGTTGCCATGGCAACCAAACCCCGTGGTTGCCATGGCAACCCAACCCCGTGGATGCCATGGCAACCCAACCCCATGGTTACCATGGCAACACAACACCATGGCTGCCATGGCAACCCAACCCCATGGTTACCATGGCAACCAAACCCCGTGGTTACCATGGCAACCAAACTCCGTGGTTGCCATGGCAACTAAACGCCATGGTTACCATGGCAACACAACCCCATGGTTGCCATGGCAACCCAACCTCATGGTTACCATGGCAACACAACCCCATGGTTGCCATGGCAACCCAAACCCATGGTTGCCATGGAAACCCAACCCCATGGTTACCATGGCAACCAAACCCCGTGGTTGCCATGGAAACACTACCCCATGGTTGCCATGGCAACCCAACCCCATGGTTGCCATGGCAACCCAACCCCATGGTTACCATGGCAACACAACGCCATGGTTACCATGGACATAGAACACCATGGTTGCCATGGCAACCAAACCCCGTGGTTGCCATGGCAACCCAACCCCGTGGATGCCATGGCAACCCAACCCCATGGTTCCCATGGCAACACAACCCCATGGTTGCCATGGCAACCCAACCCCATGGTTACCATGGCAACAGAACCCCATAGTTGCCATGGCAACTAAACGCCATGGTTACCATGGCAACACAACCCCATGGTTGCCATGGCAACCAAACTCCGTGGTTTCCATGGCAACTAAACGCCATGGTTACCATGGCAACACAACGCCATGGTTACCATGGACACAGAACCCCATGGTTGCCATGGCAACCAAACCCCGTGGTTGCCATGGCAACCCAACCCCGTGGATGCCATGGCAACCCAACCCCATGGTTCCCATGGCAACACAACCCCATGGTTGCCATGGCAACCCAACCCCATGGTTCCCATGGCAACAGAACCCCATAGTTGCCATGGCAACTAAACGCCATGGTTACCATGGCAACACAACCCCATGTTTGCCATGGCAACCCAACCCCATGGTTACCATGGCAACACAACCCCATGGTTTCCATGGAACCCAACCCCATGGTTACCATGGCAACCAAACCCCGTGGTTACCATGGCAATCAAACTCCGTGGTTGCCATGGCAACTAAACGCCATGGTTACCATGGCAACACAACCCCATGGTTGCCATGGCAACCCAACCCCATGGTTACCATGGCAACACAACCCCATGGTTGCCATGGTAACCCAACCCCATGGTTGCCATGGCAACCCAACCCCATGGTTACCATGGCAACCAAACCGCGTGGTTGCCATGGAAACACTACCCCATGGTTGCCATGGCAACAGAACCCCATAGTTGCCATGGCAACAAAACGCCATGGTTACCATGGCAACACAACCCCATGGTTACCATGGACACAGAACCCCATGGTTGCCATGGCAACCAAACCCCGTGGTTGCCATGGCAACCCAACCCCGTGGATGCCATGGCAACCCAACCCCGTGGATGCCATGGCAACCCAACCCCATGGTTACCATGGCAACAGAACCCCATAGTTGCCATGGCAACTAAACGCCATGGTTACCATGGCAACAAAACGCCATGGTTACCATGGCAACACAACCCCATGGTTGCCATGGCAACCAAACTCCGTGGTTGCCATGGCAACTAAACGCCATGGTTACCATGGCAACACAACCCCATGGTTACCATGGACACAGAACCCCATGTTTGCCATGGCAACCAAACCCCGTGGTTCCCATGGCAACCCAACCCCGTGGTTGCCATGGCAACCCAACCCCGTGGATGCCATGGCAACCCAACCCCATGGTTCCCATGGCAACACAACCCCATGGTTGCCATGGCAACCCAACCCCATGGTTACCATGGCAACAGAACCCCATAGTTGCCATGGCAACTAAACGCCATGGTTACCATGGCAACACAACCCCATGGTTGCCATGGCAACCAAACTCCGTGGTTGCCATGGCAACTAAACGCCATGGTTACCATGGCAACAAAACGCCATGGTTACCATGGACACAGAACCCCATGGTTGCCATGGCAACCCAACCCCGTTGTTGCCATTGCAACCCAACCCCGTGGATGCCATGGCAACCCAACCCCATGGTTCCCATGGCAACACAACCCCATGGTTGCCATGGCAACCCAACCCCATGGTTACAATGGCAACAGAACCCCATAGTTTCCATGGCAACAAAACGCCATGGTTACCATGGCAACACAACCCCATGGTTACCATGGACACAGAACCCCATGTTTGCCATGGCAACCCAACCCCGTGGATGCCATGGCAACCCAACCCCATGGTTCCCATGGCAACACAACCCCATGGTTGCCATGGCAACCCAACCCCATGGTTACCATGGCAACAGAACCCCATAGTTGCCATGGCAACTAAACGCCATGGTTACCATGGCAACCCAACCCCATGGTTGCCATGGCAACCCAACCCCATGGTTACCATGGCAACACAACCCCTTGGTTGCCAAGGCAACCCAACCCCATGGTTACCATGGCAACCAAACCCCGTGGTTACCATGGCAACCAAACTCCGTGGTTGCCATGGCAACTAAACGCCATGGTTACCATGGCAACACAACGCCATGGTTACCATGGCAACCCAACCCCACGGTTGCCATGCCAATCAAACCCCGTGGATGCCATGGCAACCCAACCCCATGGTTACCATGGCAACAGAACCCCATAGTTGCCATGGCAACTAAACGCCATGGTTACCATGGCAACACAACCCCAAGGTTGCCATGGAAACACAACCCCATGGTTACCATGGCAACACAACCCCATGGTTGCCATGGCAACCCAACCCCATGGTTACCATGGCAACACAACCCCATGGTTGCCATGGCAACACAACCCCATGGTTACCATGGCAACACAACCCCATGGTTGCCATGGCAACCCAACCCCATGGTTGCCATGGCAACCCAACCCCATGGTTACCATGGCAACCAAACCCCGTGGTTGCCATGGCAAATAAACGCCATGGTTACCATGGCAACCCAACCCCATGGTTGCCATGGCAACCCAACCTTATGGTTACCATGGCAACACAACCCCATGGTTGCCATGGCAACCCAACCCCATGGTTACCATGGCAACCAAACCCCGTGGTTGCCATGGCAACTAAACGCCATGGTTACCATGGCAACCAAACCCCGTTTTTGCCATGGAAACACTACCCCATGGTTGCCATGGCATCAGAACCCCATAGTTGCCATGGCAACAAAACGCCATGGTTTCCATGGCAACACAACCCCATGGTTGCCATGGCAACCCAACCCCATGGTTACCATGGCAACCAAACCCCGTGGTTGCCATGGCAGCCCAAGCCCGTGGATGCCATGGCAACCCAACCCCATGGTTCCCATGGCAACACAACCCCATGGTTGCCATGGCAACCCAACCCCATGGTTACCGTGGCAACAGAACCCCATAGTTGCCATGGCAACTAAACGCCATGGTTACCATGGCAACACAACCCCATGGTTGCCATGGCAACCCAACCCCATGGTTACCATGGCAACACAACCCCACGGTTGCCATGGCAACCCAACCCCATGGTTGCCATGGCAACCCAACCCCATGGTTACCATGGCAACCAAACCCCGTGGTTGCCATGGCAACTAAACGCCATGGTTACCATGGCAACCCAACCCCATGGTTGCCATGGCAACCAAACCCCATGGTTACCATGGCAACACAACCCCATGGTTGCCATGGCAACCCAACCCCATGGTTACCATGGCAACAGAACCCCATAGTTGCCATGGCAACTAAACGCCATGGTTACCATGGCAACACAACCCCATGGTTGCCATGGCAACACAACCCCATGGTTACCATGGCAACACAACCCCATGGTTGCCATGGCAACCCAACCCCATGGTTACCATGGCAACCCAACCCCATGGTTACCATGGCAACCAAACCCCGTGGTTGCCATGGCAACTAAACGCCATGGTTACCATGGCAACCCAACCCCATGGTTGCCATGGCAACCCAACCCCATGGTTGCCATGGCAACCCAACCCCATGGTTACCATGGCAACCCAACCCCATGGTTACCATGGCAACACAACCCCATGGTTGCCATGGCAACCCAACCCCATGGTTAACCATGGCAACAGAACCCCATAGTTGCCATGGCAACTAAACGACATGGTTACCATGGCAACACAACCCCATGGTTGCCATGGCAACAAAACCTTAGTGGTTGCCATGGCAACCCAACCCCGTGGATGCCATGGCAACCCAACCCCATGGTTCCCATGGCAACACAACCCCATGGTTGCCATGGCAACCCAACCCCATGGTTACAATGGCAACAGAACCCCATAGTTTCCATGGCAACAAAACGCCATGGTTACCATGGCAACACAACCCCATGGTTACCATGGACACAGAACCCCATGTTTGCCATGGCAACCCAACCCCGTGGATGCCATGGCAACCCAACCCCATGGTTCCCATGGCAACACAACCCCATGGTTGCCATGGCAACCCAACCCCATGGTTACCATGGCAACAGAACCCCATAGTTGCCATGGCAACTAAACGCCATGGTTACCATGGCAACCCAACCCCATGGTTGCCATGGCAACCCAACCCCATGGTTACCATGGCAACACAACCCCTTGGTTGCCAAGGCAACCCAACCCCATGGTTACCATGGCAACCAAACCCCGTGGTTACCATGGCAACCAAACTCCGTGGTTGCCATGGCAACTAAACGCCATGGTTACCATGGCAACACAACGCCATGGTTACCATGGCAACCCAACCCCACGGTTGCCATGCCAATCAAACCCCGTGGATGCCATGGCAACCCAACCCCATGGTTACCATGGCAACAGAACCCCATAGTTGCCATGGCAACTAAACGCCATGGTTACCATGGCAACACAACCCCAAGGTTGCCATGGAAACACAACCCCATGGTTACCATGGCAACACAACCCCATGGTTGCCATGGCAACCCAACCCCATGGTTACCATGGCAACACAACCCCATGGTTGCCATGGCAACACAACCCCATGGTTACCATGGCAACACAACCCCATGGTTGCCATGGCAACCCAACCCCATGGTTGCCATGGCAACCCAACCCCATGGTTACCATGGCAACCAAACCCCGTGGTTGCCATGGCAAATAAACGCCATGGTTACCATGGCAACCCAACCCCATGGTTGCCATGGCAACCCAACCTTATGGTTACCATGGCAACACAACCCCATGGTTGCCATGGCAACCCAACCCCATGGTTACCATGGCAACCAAACCCCGTGGTTGCCATGGCAACTAAACGCCATGGTTACCATGGCAACCAAACCCCGTTTTTGCCATGGAAACACTACCCCATGGTTGCCATGGCATCAGAACCCCATAGTTGCCATGGCAACAAAACGCCATGGTTTCCATGGCAACACAACCCCATGGTTGCCATGGCAACCCAACCCCATGGTTACCATGGCAACCAAACCCCGTGGTTGCCATGGCAGCCCAAGCCCGTGGATGCCATGGCAACCCAACCCCATGGTTCCCATGGCAACACAACCCCATGGTTGCCATGGCAACCCAACCCCATGGTTACCGTGGCAACAGAACCCCATAGTTGCCATGGCAACTAAACGCCATGGTTACCATGGCAACACAACCCCATGGTTGCCATGGCAACCCAACCCCATGGTTACCATGGCAACACAACCCCACGGTTGCCATGGCAACCCAACCCCATGGTTGCCATGGCAACCCAACCCCATGGTTACCATGGCAACCAAACCCCGTGGTTGCCATGGCAACTAAACGCCATGGTTACCATGGCAACCCAACCCCATGGTTGCCATGGCAACCAAACCCCATGGTTACCATGGCAACACAACCCCATGGTTGCCATGGCAACCCAACCCCATGGTTACCATGGCAACAGAACCCCATAGTTGCCATGGCAACTAAACGCCATGGTTACCATGGCAACACAACCCCATGGTTGCCATGGCAACACAACCCCATGGTTACCATGGCAACACAACCCCATGGTTGCCATGGCAACCCAACCCCATGGTTGCCATGGCAACCCAACCCCATGGTTACCATGGCAACCAAACCCCGTGGTTGCCATGGCAACTAAACGCCATGGTTACCATGGCAACCCAACCCCATGGTTGCCATGGCAACCCAACCCCATGGTTGCCATGGCAACCCAACCCCATGGTTACCATGGCAACCCAACCCCATGGTTACCATGGCAACACAACCCCATGGTTGCCATGGCAACCCAACCCCATGGTTAACCATGGCAACAGAACCCCATAGTTGCCATGGCAACTAAACGACATGGTTACCATGGCAACACAACCCCATGGTTGCCATGGCAACAAAACCTTAGTGGTTGCCATGGCAACCCAACCCCGTGGATGCCATGGCAACCCAACCCCATGGTTCCCATGGCAACACAACCCCATGGTTGCCATGGCAAACCAACCCCATGGTTACCATGGCAACAGAACCCCATAGTTGCCATGGAAACTAAACGCCATGGTTACCATGGCAACACAACCCCATGGTTGCCATGGCAACCCAACCCCATGGTTACCATGGCAACACAACCCCATGGTTGCCATGGCAACCCAACCCCATGGTTGCCATGGCAACCCAACCCCATGGTTACCATGGCAACCCAACCCCGTGGTTGCCATGGAAACACTACCCCATGGTTGCCATGGCAAGAGAACCCCATAGTTGCCATGGCAACAAAACGCCATGGTTACCATGGCAACACAACCCCATGGTTACCATGGACACAGAACCCCATGGTTGCCATGGCAACCAAACCTCGTGGTTGCCATGGCAACCCAACCCCGTGGATGCCATGGCAACCCAACCCCATGGTTCCCATGGCAACTCAACCCCATGGTTGCCATGGCAACCCAACCCAATGGTTACCATGGGAACAGAACCCCATAGTTGCCATGGCAACTAAACGCCATGGTTCCCATGGCAACACAACCCCATGGTTGCCATGGCAACCCAACCCCATGGTTACCATGGCAACCAAACTCCGTGGTTACCATGGCAAGCAAACTCCGTGGTTGCCATGGCAACTAAACGCCATGGTTACCATGGCAACACAACGCCATGGTTACCATGGCAACCCAACCCCATGGTTGCCATGGCAACCCAACCCCGTGGATGCCATGGGAACCCAACCCCATGGTTGCCATGGCAACAGAACCCCATAGTTGCCATGGCAACTAAACGCCATGGTTACCATGGAAACACAACCCCATGGTTGCCATGGCAACCAAACCCCATGGTTACCATGGCAACACAACCCCATGGTTGCCATGGCAACCCAACCCCATGGTTACCATGGCAACAGAACCCCATAGTTTCCATGGCAACTAAACGCCATGGTTACCATGGCAACACAACCCCATGGTTGCCATGGCAACACAACCCCATGGTTACCATGGCAACACAACCCCATGGTTGCCATGGCAACCCAACCCCATGGTTGCCATGGCAACCAAACCCCATGGTTGCCATGGCAACCCAACCCCATGGTTACCATGGCAACCAAACCCCGTGGTTGCCATGGCAACTAAACGCCATGGTTACCATGGCAACCCAACCCCATGGTTGCCATGGCAACCCAACCCCATGGTTGCCATGGCAACCCAACCCCATGGTTACCATGGCAACCCAACCCCATGGTTACCATGGCAACACAACCCCATGGTTGCCATGGCAACCCAACCCCATGGTTAACCATGGCAACAGAACCCCATAGTTGCCATGGCAACTAAACGCCATGGTTACCATGGCAACACAACCCCATGGTTGCCATGGCAACCAAACCTTAGTGGTTACCATGGCAACCCAACCCCGTGGATGCCATGGCAACCCAACCCCATGGTTCCCATGGCAACACAACCCCATGGTTGCCATGGCAAACCAACCCCATGGTTACCATGGCAACAGAACCCCATAGTTGCCATGGAAACTAAACGCCATGGTTACCATGGCAACACAACCCCATGGTTGCCATGGCAACCCAACCCCATGGTTACCATGGCAACACAACCCCATGGTTGCCATGGCAACCCAACCCCATGGTTGCCATGGCAACCCAACCCCATGGTTACCATGGCAACCCAACCCCGTGGTTGCCATGGAAACACTACCCCATGGTTGCCATGGCAAGAGAACCCCATAGTTTCCATGGCAACAAAACGCCATGGTTACCATGGCAACACAACCCCATGGTTACCATGGACACAGAACCCCAAGGTTCCCATGGCAACCAAACCCCGTGGTTGCCATGGCAACCCAACCCCGAGGATGCCATGGCAACCCAACCCCATGGTTCCCATGGCAACTCAACCCCATGGTTGCCATGGCAACCCAACCCAATGGTTACCATGGGAACAGAACCCCATAGTTGCCATGGCAACTAAACGCCATGGTTACCATGGCAACACAACCCCATGGTTGCCATGGCAACCCAACCCCATGGTTACCATGGCAACCAAACTCCGTGGTTACCATGGCAAGCAAACTCCGTGGTTGCCATGGCAACTAAACGCCATGGTTACCATGGCAACACAACGCCATGGTTACCATGGCAACCCAACCCCATGGTTGCCATGGCAACCCAACCCCGTGGATGCCATGGCAACCCAACCCCATGGTTACCATGGCAACAGAACCCCATAGTTGCCATGGCAACTAAACGCCATGGTTACCATGGAAACACAACCCCATGGTTACCATGGCAACCAAACTCCGTGGTTGCCATGGCAACTAAACGCCATGGTTACCATGGCAACACAACACCATTGTTACCATGGACACAGAACCCCATGGTTGCCATGGCAACCAAACCCCGTGGTTGCCATGGCAACCCAACCCCGTGGATGCCATGGCAACCCAACCCCATGGTTCCCATGGCAACACAACCCCATGGTTGCCATGGCAACCCAACCCCATGGTTCCCATGGCAACAGAACCCCATAGTTGCCATGGCAACTAAACGCCATGGTTACCATGGCAACACAACCCCATGGTTACCATGGACAGAGAACCCCATGGTTGCCATGGCAACCAAACCCCGTGGTTGCCATGGCAACCCAACCCCATGGTTCCCATGGCAACAAAACCCCATGGTTGCCATGGCAACCCAACCCCATGGTTACCATGGCAACAGAACCCAAAAGTTGCCATGGCAACTAAACGCCATGGTTACCATGGCAACAGAACACCATGGTTGCCATGGCAACCCAACCCCATGGTTACCATGGCAACACAACCCCATGGTTGCAATGGCAACCCAACCCCATGGTTACCATGGCAACCAAACCCCGTGGTTACCATGGCAACCAAACTCCGTGGTTTCCATGGCAACTAAACGCCATGGTTACCATGGCAACACAACCCCATGGTTGCCATGGCAACCCAACCCCATGGTTGCCATGGCAACCCAACCCCATGGTTACCATGGCAACCAAAACCCCGTGGTTGCCATGGAAACACTACCCCATGGTTGCCATGGCAACAGAACCCCATAGTTGCCATGGCAACAAAACGCCATGGTTACCATGGCAACACAACGCCATGGTTACCATGGACACAGAAACCCATGGTTGCCATGGCAACCAAACCCCGTGGTTGCTATGGCAACCCAACACCGTGGATGCCATGGCAACAGAACCCCATGGTTGCCATGGCAACCCAACCCCATGGTTACCATGGCAACAGAACCCCATGGTTGCCATGGCAACCAAACTCCGTGGTTGCCATGGCAACTAAACGCCATGGTTACCATGGCAACACAACGCCATGGTTACCATGGCAACCCAACCCCATGGTTACCATGGCAACAGAACCCCATGGTTGCCATGGCAACTAAACGCCATGGTTACCATGGCAACACAACCCCATGGTTACCATGGCAACCAAACTCCGTGGTTGCCATGGCAACTAAACGCCATGGTTACCATGGCAACACAACGCCATGGTTACCATGGACACAGAACCACAAGATTGCCATGGCAACAAAACCCCGTGGTTGCCATGGCAACCCAACCCCGTGGATGCCATGGCAACCCAACCCCATGGTTGCCATGGCAACACAACCCCATGGTTGCCATGGCAACCCAACCCCATGGTTGCCATGGCAACACAACCCCATGGTTCCCATGACAACACAACCCCATTGTTGCCATGGCAACCCAACCCCATGGTTACCATGGCAACAGAACCCCATAGTTGCCATGGAAACTAAACGCCATGGTTACCATGGCAACACAACCCCATGGTTGCCATGGCAACCCAACCCCATGGTTACCATGGCAACCAACCCCGTGGTTACCATGGCAACCAAACTCCGTGGTTGCCATGGCAACGAAACGCCATGGTTACCATGGCAACACAACGCCATGGTTACCATGGCAACCCAACCCCATGGTTGCCATGGCAACCCAACCCCGTGGATGCCATGGCAACCCAACCCCATGGTTACCATGGCAACAGAACCCATAGTTGCCATGGCAACTAAACGGCATGGTTACCATGGCAACACAACCCCATGGTTACCATGGCAACCAAACTCCGTGGTTGCCATGGCAACTAAACGCCATGGTTACCATGGCAACACAACGCCATGGTTACCATGGACACAGAACCCCATGGTTGCCATGGCAACAAAACCCCGTGGTTGCCATGGCAACCCAACCCCGTGGATGCCATGGCAACCCAACCCCATGGTTCCCATGGCAACACAACCCCATGGTTGCCATGGCAACCCAACCCCATGGTTACCATGGCAACAGAACCCCATAGTTGACATGGCAACTAAACGCCATGGTTACCATGGCAACACAACCCCATGGTTGCCATGGCAACCAAACTCCGTGGTTGCCATGGCAACTAAACGCCATGGTTACCATGGCAACACAACGCCATGGTTACCATGGACACAGAACCCCATGGTTGCCATGGCAACCAAACCCCGTGGTTGCCATGGCAACCCAACCCCGTGGATGCCATGGCAACCCAACCCCATGGTTCCCATGGCAACACAACCCCATGGTTGCCATGGCAACCCAACCCCATGGTTACCATGGCAACAGAACCCAATAGTTGCCATGGAAACTAAACGCCATGGTTACCATGGCAACACAACCCCATGGTTGCCATGGCAACCCAACCCCATGGTTACAATGGCAACAGAACCCCATAGTTGCCATGGCAACTAAACGCCATGGTTACCATGGCAACACAACCCCATGGTTGCCATGGCAACAGAACCCGATAGTTGCCATGGCAACAAAACGCCATGGTTACCATGGCAACACAACCCCATGGTTACCATGGACACAGAACCCCATGGTTGCCATGGCAACCCAACCATGTGGATGCCATGGCAACCCAACCCCATGGTTCCCATGGCAACACAACCCCATGGTTGCCATGGCAACCCAACCCCATGGTTACCATGGCAACACAACCCCATGGTTGCCAAGGCATCCCAACCCCATGGTTACCATGGCAACCAAACCCCGTGGTTACCATGGCAACCAAACTCCGTGGTTGCCATGGCAACTAAACGCCATGGTCACCATGGCAACACAACGCCATGGTTACCATGGCAACCCAACCCCATGGTTGCCATGGCAACCCAACCCCGTGGATGCCATGGCAACCCAACCCCATGGTTACCATGGCAACAGAACCCCATAGTTGCCATGGCAACTAAACGCCATGGTTACCATGGCAACACAACCCCATGGTTACCATGGACACAGAACCCCATGGTTGCCATGGCAACCAAACCCCGTGGTTGCCATGGCAACCCAACCCCGTGGATGCCATGGCAACCCAACCCCATGGTTCCCATGGCAACACAACCCCATGGTTGCCATGGCAACCCAACCCCATGGTTACCATGGCAACAGAACCCAATAGTTGCCATGGAAACTAAACGCCATGGTTACCATGGCAACACAACCCCATGGTTGCCATGGCAACCCAACCCCATGGTTACAATGGCAACAGAACCCCATAGTTGCCATGGCAACTAAACGCCATGGTTACCATGGCAACACAACCCCATGGTTGCCATGGCAACAGAACCCGATAGTTGCCATGGCAACAAAACGCCATGGTTACCATGGCAACACAACCCCATGGTTGCCATGGCAACCCAACCCCATGGTTACCATGGCAACACAACCCCATGGTTGCCATGGTAACCCAACCCCATGGTTGCCATGGCAACCCAACCCCATGGTTACCATGGCAACCAAACCCCGTGGTTGCCATGGAAACACTACCCCATGGTTGCCATGGCAACAGAACCCCATAGTTAACATGGCAACAAAACGCCATGGTTACCATGGCAACACAACCCCATGGTTACCATGGACACAGAACCCCACGGTTGCCATGGCAACCAAACCCCGTGGTTGCCATGGCAACCCAACCCCGTGGATGCCATGGCAACCCAACCCCGTGGATGCCATGGCAACCCAACCCCATGGTTACCATGGCAACAGAACCCCATAGTTTCCATGGCAACTAAACGCCATGGTTACCATGGCAACACAATCCCATGGTTACCATGGCAACCAAACTCCGTGGTTGCCATGGCAACTAAACGCCATGGTTACCATGGCAACAAAACGCCATGGTTACCATGGACACAGAACCCCATGGTTGCCATGGCAACCAAACCCCGTGGTTGCCATGGCAACCCAACCCCGTGGATGCCATGGCAACCCAACCCCATGGTTCCCATGGCAACAAAACCCCATGGTTGCCATGGCAACCCAACCCCATGGTTACCATGGCAACAGAACCCCATAGTTGCCATGGCAACTAAACGCCATGGTTACCATGGCAACACAACCCCATGGTTGCCATGGCAACCAAACTCCGTGGTTGCCATGGCAACTAAACGCCATGGTTACCATGGCAAAACAACCCCATGGTTACCATGGACACAGAACCCCATGGTTGCCATGGCAACCAAACCCCGTGGTTGCCATGGCAACCCAACCCCGTGGATGCCATGGCAACCCAACCCCATGGTTCCCATGGCAACACAACCCCATGGTTGCCATGGCAACCCAACCCCATGGTTCCCATGGCAACAGAACTCCATAGTTGCCATGGCAACCCAACCCCATGGTTCCCATGGCAACACAACCCCATTGTTGCCATGGCAACCCAACCCCATGGTTACAATGGCAACAGAACCCCATAGTTTCCATGGCAACTAAACGCCATGGTTACCATGGCAACACAACCCCATGGTTGCCATGGCAACAGAACCCGATAGTTGCCATGGCAACAAAACGCCATGGTTACCATGGCAACACAACCCCATGGTTACCATGGACACAGAACCCCATGGTTACCATGGCAACCCAACCCCGTGGATGCCATGGCAACCCAACCCCATGGTTCCCATGGCAACACAACCCCATGGTTGCCATGGCAACCCAACCCCATGGTTACCATGGCAACAGAACCCCATAGTTGCCATGGCAACTAAACGCCATGGTTACCATGGCAACCCAACCCCATGGTTGCCATGGCAACCCAACCCCATGGTTACCATGGCAACCAAACCCCGTGGTTACCATGGCAACCAAACTCCGTGGTTGCCATGGCAACTAAACGCCATGGTTACCATGGCAACACAACGCCATGGTTACCATGGCAACCCAACCCCATGGTTGCCATGGCAACCCAACCCCGTGGATGCCATGGCAAACCAACCCCATGGTTACCATGGCAACAGAACCCCATAGTTGCCATGGCAACTAAACGCCATGGTTACCATGGCAACACAACCCCATGGTTACCATGGCAACCAAACTCCGTGGTTGCCATGGCAACTAAACGCCATGGTTACCATGGCAACCAAACCCCGTGGTTGCCATGGAAACACTACCCCATGGTTGCCATGGCATCAGAACCCCATAGTTGCCATGGCAACAAAACGCCATGGTTTCCATGGCAACACAACCCCATGGTTGCCATGGCAACCCAACCCCATGGTTACCATGGCAACCAAACCCCGTGGTTGCCATGGCAACCCAAGCCCGTGGATGCCATGGCAACCCAACCCCATGGTTCCCATGGCAACACAACCCCATGGTTGCCATGGCAACCCAACCCCATGGTTACCATGGCAACAGAACCCCATAGTTGCCATGGCAACTAAACGCCATGGTTACCATGGCAACACAACCCCATGGTTGCCATGGCAACCCAACCCCATGGTTACCATGGCAACACAACCCCACGGTTGCCATGGCAACCCAACCCCATGGTTGCCAAGGCAACCCAACCCCATGGTTACCATGGCAACCAAACTCCGTGGTTGCCATGGCAACTAAACGCCATGGTTTCCATGGCAACACAACGCCATGGTTACCATGGACACAGAACCCCATGGTTGCCATGGCAACCAAACCCCGTGGTTGCCATGGCAACCCAACCCCATGGTTCCCATGGCAACACAACCCCATGGTTGCCATGGCAACCCAACCCCATGGTTCCCATGGCAACACAACCCCATGGTTGCCATGGCAACCCAACCCCATGATTACAATGGCAACAGAACCCCATAGTTGCCATGGCAACTAAACGCCATGGTTACCATGGCAACACAACCCCATGGTTGCCATGGCAACAGAACCCCATGGTTGCCATGGCAACAAAACGCCATGGTTACCATGGCAACACAACCCCATGGTTACCATGGACACAGAACCCCATGGTTGCCATGGCAACCCAACCCCGTGGATGCCATGGCAACCCAACCCCATGGTTCCCATGGCAACACAACCCCATGGTTGCCATGGCAACCCAACCCCATGGTTACCATGGCAACACAACCCCATGGTTGCCAAGGCAACCCAACCCCATGGTTACCATGGCAACCAAACCCCGTGGTTACCATGGCAACCAAACTCCGTGGTTGTCATGGCAACTAAACGCCATGGTTACCATGGCAACACAACGCCATGGTTACCATGGCAACCCAACCCCATGGTTGCCATGGCAACCCAACCCCGTGGATGCCATGGCAACCCAACCCCATGGTTACCATGGCAACAGAACCCCATAGTTGCCATGGCAACTAAACGCCATGGTTACCATGGCAACACAACCCCATGGTTACCATGGACACAGAACCCCATGGTTGCCATGGCAACCAAACCCCGTGGTTGCCATGGCAACCCAACCCCGTGGATGCCATGGCAACCCAACCCCATGGTTCCCATGGCAACACAACCCCATGGTTGCCATGGCAACCCAACCCCATGGTTACCATGGCAACCAAACCCCGTGGTTACCATGGCAACCAAACTCCGTGGTTGCCATGGCAACTAAACGCCATGGTTACCATGGCAACACAACCCCATGGTTGCCATGGCAACCCAACCTCATGGTTACCATGGCAACACAACCCCATGGTTGCCATGGCAACGCAAACCCATGGTTGCCATGGAAACACAACCCCATGGTTACCATGGCAACCAAACCCCGTGGTTGCCATGGAAACACTACCCCATGGTTGCCATGGCAACCCAACCCCATGGTTGCCATGGCAACCCAACCCCATGGTTACCATGGCAACACAACGCCATGGTTACCATGGACACAGAACACCATGGTTGCCATGGCAACCAAACCCCGTGGTTGCCATGGCAACCCAACCCCGTGGATGCCATGGCAACCCAACCCCATGGTTCCCATGGCAACACAACCCCATGGTTGCCATGGCAACCCAACCCCATGGTTACCATGGCAACAGAACACCATAGTTGCCATGGCAACTAAACGCCACGGTTACCATGGCAACACAACCCCATGGTTACCATGGCAACCAAACTCCGTGGTTGCCATGGCAACTAAACGCCATGGTTACCATGGCAACAGAACCCCATAGTTGCCATGGCAACTAAACGCCATGGTTACCATGGCAACACAACCCCATGGTTGCCATGGCAACCCAACCCCATGGTTACCATGGCAACACAACCCCATGGTTTCCATGGCAACCCAACCCCATGGTTACCATGGCAACCAAACCCCGTGGTTACCATGGCAATCAAACTCCGTGGTTGCCATGGCAACTAAACGCCATGGTTACCATGGTAACCCAACCCCATGGTTGCCATGGCAACCCAACCCCATGGTTACCATGGCAACCAAACCCCGTGGTTGCCATGGAAACACTACCCCATGGTTGCCATGGCAACAGAACCCCATAGTTGCCATGGCAACAAAACGCCATGGTTACCATGGCAACACAACCCCATGGTTACCATGGACACAGAACCCCACGGTTGCCATGGCAACCAAACCCCGTGGTTGCCATGGCAACCCAACCCCGTGGATGCCATGGCAACCCAACCCCGTGGATGCCATGGCAACCCAACCCCATGGTTACCATGGCAACAGAACCCCATAGTTGCCATGGCAACTAAACGCCATGGTTACCATGGCAACACAATCCCATGGTTACCATGGCAACCAAACTCCGTGGTTGCCATGGCAACTAAACGCCATGGTTACCATGGCAACAAAACGCCATGGTTACCATGGCAACACAACCCCAAGGTTGCCATGGCAACACAACCCCATGGTTACCATGGCAACACAACCCCATGGTTGCCATGGCAACCCAACCCCATGGTTACCATGGCAACACAACCCCATGGTTGCCATGGCAACACAACCCCATGGTTACCATGGCAACACAACCCCATGGTTGCCATGGCAACACAACCCCATGGTTACCATGGCAACCCAACCCCATGGTTACCATGGCAACCAAACCCCGTGGTTGCCATGGCAACTAAACGCCATGGTTACCATGGCAACCAAACCCCGTGGTTGCCATGGAAACACTACCCCATGGTTGCCATGGCATCAGAACCCCATAGTTGCCATGGCAACAAAACGCCATGGTTACCATGGCAACACAACCCCATGGTTGCCATGGCAACCCAACCCCATGGTTACCATGGCAACCAAACCCCGTGGTTGCCATGGCAACCCAAGCCCGTGGATGCCATGGCAACCCAACCCCATGGTTCCCATGGCAACACAACCCCATGGTTGCCATGGCAACCCAACCCCATGGTTACCATGGCAACAGAACCCCATAGTTGCCATGGCAACTAAACGCCATGGTTACCATGGCAACACAACCCCATGGTTGCCATGGCAACCCAACCCCATGGTTACCATGGCAACACAACCCCATGGTTGCCATGGCAACCCAACCCCATGGTTTCCATGGCAACCCAACCCCATGGTTACCATGGCAACCAAACCCCGTGGTTGCCATGGCAACTAAACGCCATGGTTACCATGGCAACCCAACCCCATGGTTGCCATGGCAACCCAACCCCATGGTTACCATGGCAACACAACCCCATGGTTGCCATGGCAACCCAACCCCATGGTTACCATGGCAACAGAACCCCATAGTTGCCATGGCAACTAAACGCCATGGTTACCATGGCAACACAACCCCATGGTTGCCATGGCAACACAACCCCATGGTTGCCATGGCAACCCAACACCATGGTTGCCATGGCAACCCAACCCCATGGTTGCCATGGCAACCCAACCCCATGGTTCCCATGGCAACCAAACCCCGTGGTTGCCATGGCAACTAAACGCCATGGTTACCATGGCAACCCAACCCCATGGTTGCCATGGCAACACAACCCCATGGTTGCCATGGCAACCCAACCCCATGGTTACCATGGCAACACAACCCCATGGTTGCCATGGCAACCCAACCCCATGGTTACCATGGCAACCAAACCCCGTGGTTGCCATGGCAACTAAACGCCATGGTTACCATGGCAACACAACCCCATGGTTGCCATGGCAACCCAACCCCATGGTTACCATAGCAACCAAACCCCGTGGTTGCCATGGCAACCCAACCCCATGGTTACCATGGCAACCAAACCCCGTGGTTGCCATGGAAAAACTACCCCATGGTTGCCATGGCAACAGAATTCCATAGTTGCCATGGCAACAAAACGCCATGGTTACCATGGCAACAAAACCCCATGGTTACCATGGACACACAACCCCATGGTTGCCATGGCAACCCAACCCCATGGTTGCCAAGGCAACTAAACCCCATGGTTACCATGGAAACCAAACCCCGTGGTTGCCATGGCAACTAAACGCCATGGTTCCCATGGCAACACAACCCCATGGTTGCCATGGCAACCCAACCCCATGGTTGCCATGGCAACCCAACCCCATGGTTCCCATGGCAACACAACCCCATGGTTGCCATGGCAACCCAACCCCATGGTTACCATGGCAACAGAACCCCATAGTTGCCATGGCAACTAAACCCCATGGTTGCCATGGAAACACAACCCCATGGTTACCATGGCAACCAAACCCCGTGTTTGCCATGGCAACTAAACGCCATGGTTACCATGGCAACCAAACCCCGTGGTTGCAATGGCAACCCAACCCCGTGGATGCCATGGCAACCCAACCCCATGGTTCCCATGGCAACACAACCCCATGGTTGCCATGGCAACCCAACCCCATGGTTACCATGGCAATAGAACCCCATAGTTGCCATGGCAACTAAACGCCATGGTTACCATGGCAACCAAACCCCGCGGTTGCCATGGCAACCCAACCCCATGGTTACCATGGCAACACAACCCCATGGTTGCCATGGCAACCCAACCCCATGGTTACCATGGCAACCAAACCCCGTGGTTACCATGGCAACCAAACTCCGTGGTTGCCATGGCAACTAAACGCCATGGTTACCATGGCAACACAACCCCATGGTTACGATGGCAACACAACCCCATGTTTGCCATGGCAACCCAACCCCATGGTTGCCATGGCAACCCAACCCCATGGTTACCATGGCAACACAACCCCATGGTTGCCATGGCAACCCAACCCCATGGTTACCATGGCAACAGAACACCATAGTTGCCATGGCAACTAAACGCCATGGTTACCATGGCAACACAACCCCATGGTTGCCATGGCAACCAAACCCCGTGGTTGCCATGGCAACCCAACCCCGTGGATTCCATGGCAACCCAACCCCATGGTTCCCATGGCAACACAACCCCATGGTTGCCATGGCAACCCAACCCCATGGTTACCATGGACACAGAACCCCATAGTTGCCATGGCAACTAAACGCCATGGTTACCATGGCAACACAACCCCATGGTTGCCATGGCAACCCAACCCCATGGTTACCATGGCAACACAACCCCATGGTTGCCATGGCAACCCAACCCCATGGTTACCATGGCAACCAAACCCCGTGGTTGCCATGGAAACACTACCCCATGGTTGCCATGGCAACAAAACGCCAAGGTTACCATGGGAACAAAACGCCATGGTTACCATGGCAACACAACCCCATGGTTACCATGGACACAGAACCCCATGGTTGCCATGGCAACCAAACCCCGTGGTTGCCATGGCAACCCAACCCCGTGGATGCCATGGCAACCCAACCCCATGGTTCCCATGGAAACACAACCCCATGGTTGCCATGGCAACCCAACCCCATGGTTACCATGGCAACGGAACCCCATAGTTGCCATGGCAACTAAACGCCATGGTTACCATGGCAACCAAACCCCGCGGTTGCCATGGCAACCCAACCCCATGGTTACCATGGCAACACAACCCCATGGTTGCAATGGCAACCCAACCCCATGGTTACCATGGCAACCAAACCCCGTGGTTGCCATGGCAACAGAACCCAATAGTTGCCATGGCAACTAAACGCCATGTTTATCATGGCAACACAACCCCATGGTTGCCATGGCAACCCAACCCCATGGTGACCATGGGAACCCAACCCCATGATTGCCATGGCAACCCAACCCCATGGTTACCATGGCAACCAAACCCCGTGGTTGCCATGGCAACTAAACGCCATGGTTACCATGGCAACACAACCCCATGGTTGCCATGGCAACCCAACCCCATGGTTGCCATGGCAACCCAACACCATGGTTCCCATGGCAACACAACCCCATGGTAGCCATGGCAACCCAACCCCATGGTTACCATGGCAACAGAACCCCATAGTTGGCATGGCAACTAAACGCCATGGTTACCATGGCAACACAACCCCATGGTTACCATGGACACAGAACCCCATGGTTGCCATGGCAGCCAAACCCCGTGGTTGCCATGGCAACACAACCCCGTGGATGCCATGGCAACCCAACCCCATGGTTCCCATGGCAACACAACCCCATGGTTGCCATGGCAACCCAACCCCATGGTTACCATGGCAACAGAACCCCATAGTTGCCATGACAACTAAACGCCATGGTTACCATGGCAACACAACCCCATGGTTGCCATGGCAACCCAACCCCATGGTTACCATGGGAAACCAACACCATGGTTGCCATGGCAACCCAACCCCATGGTTGCCATGGCAACCCAACCCCATGGTTACCATGGCAACCAAACCCCGTGGTTGCCATGGACACAGAACCCCATGGTTACCATGGCAACCAAACCCCGTGGTTGCCATGGCAACTAAACGCCATGGTTACCATGGCAACCCAACCCCATGGTTACCATGGACACAGAACCCCATGGTTACCATAGCAACCAAACCCCGTAGTTGCCATGGCAACACTACCCCATGGTTACCATGGCAACACAACAGCATGGTTAGCACAACAACACAACCGCATGGTTACCACGGCAACCCAACTGCATGGTTACCACGGCATCTCAACCCCATGGTTGCTATGGCAACTAAACCCCATAGTTTCCATAGCAACCCAACCCCATAGTTACCATGGCAACACAACCCCATGGTTACCATGGCAAGAGAACCCCATAGTTGCCATGGCAACTAAAAGCCATGGTTACCATGGCAACACAACCCCATGATTGCCATGGCAACCCAACCCCATGGTTGCCATGGCAACCCAACCCCATGGTTCCCATGGCAACACAACCCCATGGTTGCCATGGCAACCCAACCGCATGGTTACCATGGCAACAGAACCCCATAGTTGCCATGGCAACTAAACGCCATGGTTACCATGGCAACACAACCCCATGGTTGCCATGGCAACCAAACCCCGTGGTTGCCATGGCAACCCAACCCCGTGGATGCCATGGCAACCCAACCCCATGGTTCCCATGGCAACACAACCGCATGGTTGCCATGGCAACCCAACCCCATGGTTACCATGGCAACAGAACCCCATAGTTGCCATGGCAACTAAACGCCATGGTTACCATGGCAACACAACCCCATGGTTGCCATGGCAACCCAACCGCATGGTTACCATGGCAACCCAACCCCATGGTTGCCATGGCAACCCAACCCCATGGTTGCCATGGCAACCCAACCCCATGGTTACCATGGCAACCAAACCCCGTGGTTGCCATGGAAACACTACCCCATGGTTGCCATGGCATCAGAACCCCATAGTTGCCATGGCAACAAAACGCCATGGTTACCATGGCAACACAACCCCATGGTTACCATGGACACAGAACCCCATGGTTGCCATGGCAATCAAACCCCGTGGTTGCCATGGCAACCCAACCCCGTGGTTACCATGGGAACCACACCCCATGGTTGCCATGGCAACACAACCCCATGGTTACCATGGCAACCAAACCCCGTGGTTGCCATGGCAACTAATCGCCATGGTTACCATGGCAACACAACCCCATGGTTGCCATGGCAACCCAACCCCATGGTTACCATGGCAGCCAAACCCCGTGGTTGCCATGGCAACACAACCCCGTGGATGCCATGGCAACCCAACCCCATGGTTCCCATGGCAACACAACCCCATGGTTGCCATGGCAACCCAACCCCATGGTTACCATCGCAACAGAACCCCATAGTTGCCATGGCAACTAAACGCCATGGTTACCATGGCAACACAACCCCATGGTTGCCATGGCAACACAACCCCATGGTTACCATGGCAACACAACCCCATGGTTGCCATGGCAACCCAACCCCATGGTTGCCATGGCAATCCAACCCCATGGTTACCATGGCAACAAAACCCCGTGGTTGCCATGGCAACTAAACGCCATGGTTACCATGGCAACCCAACCCCATGGTTGCCATGGCAACCCAACCCCATGGTTGCCATGGCAACCCAACCCCATGGTTACCATGGCAACACAACCCCATGGTTGCCATGGCAACCCAACCCCATGGTTACCATGGCAACCAAACCCCGTGGTTGCCATGGCAACTAAACGCCATGGTTACCATGGCAACACAACCCCATGGTTGCCATGGCAACCCAACCCCATGGTTACCATAGCAACCAAACCCCGTGGTTGCCATGGCAACCCAACCCCATGGTTACCATGGCAACCAAACCCCGTGGTTGCCATGGAAACACTACCCCATGCTTGCCATGGCAACAGAACCCCATAGTTGCCATGGAAACAAAACGCCATGGTTACCATGGCAACACAACCCCATGGTTACCATGGACACACAACCCCATGGTTGCCATGGCAACCCAACCCCATGTTTGCCATGGGAACCCAACCCCATGGTTGCCATGGCAACCCAACCCCATGGTTACCATGGAAACCAAACCCCGTGGTTGCCATGGCAACTAAACGCCATGGTTCCCATGGCAACACAACCCCATGGTTGCCATGGCAACCCAACCCCATGGTTGCCATGGCAACCCAACCCCATGGTTACCATGGCAACACAACCCCATGGTTGCCATGGCAACCCAACCCCATGGTTACCATGGCAACAGAACCCCATAGTTGCCATGGCAACTAAACCCCATGGTTGCCATGGCAACACAACCCCATGGTTACCATGGCAACCAAACCCCGTGGTTGCCATGGCAACTAAACGCCATGGTTACCATGGCAACCAAACCCCGTGCTTGCCATGGCAACCCAACCCCGTGGATGCCATGGCAACCCAACCCCATGGTTCCCATGGCAACACAACCCCATGGTTGCCATGGCAACCCAACCCCATGGTTACCATGGCAACAGAACACCATAGTTGCCATGGCAACTAAACGCCATGGTTACCATGGCAACCAAACCCCGCGGTTGCCATGGCAACCCAACCCCATGGTTACCATGGCAACACAACCCCATGGTTGCCATGGCAACCCAACCCCATGGTTACCATGGCAACCAAACCCCGTGGTTACCATGGCAACCAAACTCCGTGGTTGCCATGGCAACTAAACGCCATGGTTACCATGGCAACACAACCCCATGGTTACCATGGCAACCCAACCCCATGTTTGCCATGGCAACCCAACCCCATGGTTGCCATGGCAACCCAACCCCATGGTTACCATGGCAACACAACCCCATGGTTGCCATGGCAACCCAACCCCATGGTTACCATGGCAACAGAACCCCATAGTTGCCATGGCAACTAAACGCCATAGTTACCATGGCAACACAACCCCATGGTTGCCATGGCAACCAAACCCCGTGGTTGCCATGGCAACCCAACCCCGTGGATTCCATGGCAACCCAACCCCATGGTTCCCATGGCAACACAACCCCATGGTTGCCATGGCAACCCAACCCCATGGTTACCATGGACACAGAAGCCCATAGTTGCCATGGCAACTAAACGCCATGGTTACCATGGCAACACAACCCCATGGTTGCCATGGCAACCCATCCCCATGGTTACCATGGCAACACAACCCCATGGTTGCCATGGCAACCCAACCCCATGGTTACCATGGCAACCAAACCCCGTGGTTGCCATGGAAACACTACCCCATGGTTGCCATGGCAACAAAACGCCATGGTTACCATGGCAACAAAACGCCATGGTTACCATGGCAACACAACCCCATGGTTACCATGGACACAGAACCCCATGGTTGCCATGGCAACCAAACCCCGTGGTTGCCATGGCAACCCAACCCCGTGGATGCCATGGCAACCCAACCCCATGGTTCCCATGGCAACACAACCCCATGGTTGCCATGGCAACCCAACCCCATGGTTACCATGGCAACAGAACCCCATAGTTGCCATGGCAACTAAACGCCATGGTTACCATGGCAACCAAACCCCGCGGTTGCCATGGCAACACTACCCCATGGTTACCATGGCAACACAACGGCATGGTTAGCACAACAACACAACCGCATGGTTACCACGGCAACCCAACTGCATGGTTACCACGGCATCTCAACCCCATGGTTGCCATGGCAACTAAACCCCATAGTTTCCATAGCAACCCAACCCCATAGTTACCATGGCAACACAACCCCATCGTTACCATGGCAACACAACCCCATGGTTACCATGGCAAGAGAACCCCATACTTGCCATGGCAACTAAAAGCCATGGTTACCATGGCAACACAACCCCATGATTGCCATGGCAACCCAACCCCATGGTTGCCATGGCAACCCAACCCCATGGTTCCCATGGCAACACAACCCCATGGTTGCCATGGCAACCCAACCCCATGGTTACCATGGCAACAGAACCCCATAGTTGCCATGGCAACTAAACGCCATGGTTACCATGGCAACACAACCCCATGGTTGCCATGGCAACTAAACCCCGTGGTTGCCATGGCAACCCAACCCCGTGGATGCCATGGCAACACAACCCCATGGTCCCCATGGCAACACAACCCCATGGTTGCCATGGCAACCCAACTCCATGGTTACCATGGCAACAGAACCCCATAGTTGCCATGGCAACTAAACGCCATGGTTACCATGGCAACACAACCCCATGGTTGCCATGGCAACCCAACCGCATGGTTACCATGGCAACACAACCCCATGGTTGCCATGGCAACCCAACCCCATGGTTGCCATGGCAACCCAACCCCATGGTTACCATGGCAACCAAACCCCGTGGTTGCCATGGAAACACTACCCCATGGTTGCCATGGCATCAGAACCCCATAGTTGCCATGGCAACAAAACGCCATGGTTACCATGGCAACACAACCCCATGGTTACCATGGACACAGAACCCCATGGTTGCCATGGCAATCAAACCCCGTGGTTGCCATGGCAACCCAACCCCGTGGTTACCATGGGAACCCAACCCCATGGTTACCATGGCAACACAACCCCATGGTTAGCATGGCAACCAAACCCCGTGGTTGCCATGGCAACTAAACGCCATGGTTACCATGGCAACACAACCCCATGGTTGCCATGGCAACCCAACCCCATGGTTGCCATGGCAACCCAACCCCATGGTTCCCATGGCAACACAACCCCATGGTTGCCATGGCAACCCAACCCCATGGTTACCATGGCAACAGAACCCCATAGTTGCCATGGCAACTAAACGCCATGGTTACCATGGACACAGAACACCATGGTTGCCATGGCAGCCAAACCCCGTGGTTGCCATGGCAACACAACCCCGTGGATGCCATGGCAACCCAACCCCATGGTTCCCATGGCAACACAACCCCATGGTTGCCATGGCAACCCAACCCCATGGTTACCATCGCAACAGAACCCCATAGTTGCCATGGGAACTAAACGCCATGGTTACCATGGCAACACAACCCCAAGGTTGCCATGGCAACCCAACCCCATGGTTACCATGGGAACCCAACCCCATGGTTGCCATGGCAACCCGACCCCATGGTTGCCATGGCAACCCAACCCCATGGTTACCATGGCAACCAAACCCCGTGGTTGCCATGGAAACACTACCCCATGGTTGCCATGGCATCAGAACACCATAGTTGCCATGGCAACTAAACGCCATGGTTACCATGGCAACACAACCCCATGGTTACCATGGACACAGAACCCCATGGTTGCCATGGCAACCAAACCCCGTGGTTGCCATGGCAACCCAACCCCGTGGTTACCATGGGAACCCAACCCCATGGTTGCCATGGCAACACAACCCCATGGTTACCATGGCAACCAAACCCCGTGGTTGCCATGGCAACTAAACGCCATGGTTACCATGGCAACAGAACCCCATAGTTGCCATGGCAACTAAACGCCATGGTTACCATGGCAACACAACCCCATGGTTGCCATGGCAACCCAACCGCATGGTTACCAGGGCAACACAACACCATGGTTGCCATGGCAACCCAACCCCATGGTTACCATGGCAACAGAACCCCATAGTTGCCATGGCAACTAAACGCCATGGTTACCATTGGCAACACAACCCCATGGTTACCATGGCAACCATCTCCGTGGTTGCCATGGCAACTAAACGCCATGGTTACCATGGCAACACAACGCCATGGTTACCATGGACACAGAATCCCATGGTTGCCATGGCAACCAAACCCCGTGGTTGCCATGGCAACCCAACCCCGTGGATGCCATGGCAACCCAACCCCATGGTTCCCATGGAAACACAACACCATGGTTGCCATGGCAACCAAACTCCGTGGTTGCCATGGCAACTAAACGCCATGGTTACCATGGCAACACAACCCCATGGTTACCATGGACACAGAACCCCATGGTTGCCATGGCAACCAAACCCCGTGGTTGCCATGGCAACCCAACCCCGTGGATGCCGTGGCAACCCAACCCTATGGTTCCCATGGCAACACAACCCCATGGTTACCATGGCAACCCAACCCCATGGTTACCATGGCAACAGAACCCCATAGTTGCCATGGCAACTAAACGCCATGGTTACCATGGCAACACAACCCCATGGTTGCCATGGCAACCAACCGCATGGTTACCATGGCAACACAACCCCATGGTTGCCATGGCAACCCAACCCCATGGTTACCATGGCAACCAAACCCCGTGGTTACCATGGCAACCAAACTCCGTGGTTGCCATGGCAACTAAACGCCATGGTTACCATGGCAACACAACCCCATGGTTGCCATGGCAACCCAACCTCATGGTTACCATGGCAACACAACCCCATGGTTGCCATGGCAACCCATACCCATGGTTGCCATGGAAACCCAACCCCATGGTTACCATGGCAACACAAACCCATGGTTACCATGGCAACCAAACCCCGTGGTTGCCATGGCAAATAAACGCCATGGTTACCATGGCAACCCAACCCCATGGTTGCCATGGCAACCCAACCTTATGGTTACCATGGCAACACAACCCCATGGTTGCCATGGCAACCCAACCCCATGGTTACCATGGCAACCAAACCCCGTGGTTGCCATGGCAACTAAACGCCATGGTTACCATGGCAACCAAACCCCGTGGTTGCCATGGAAACACTACCCCATGGTTGCCATGGCATCAGAACCCCATAGTTGCCATGGCAACAAAACGCCATGGTTTCCATGGCAACACAACCCCATGGTTGCCATGGCAACCCAACCCCATGGTTACCATGGCAACCAAACCCCGTGGTTGCCATGGCAACCCCAGCCCGAGGATGCCATGGCAACCCAACCCCATGGTTCCCATGGCAACACAACCCCATGGTTGCCATGGCAACCCAACCCCATGGTTACCATGGCAACAGAACCCCATAGTTGCCATGGCAACTAAACGCCATGGTTACCATGGCAACACAACCCCATGGATGCCATGGCAACCCAACCCCATGGTTACCATGGCAACACAACCCCACGGTTGCCATGGCAACCCAACCCCATGGTTGCCATGGCAACCCAACCCCATGGTTACCATGGCAACCAAACCCCGTGGTTGCCATGGCAACTAAACGCCATGGTTACCATGGCAACCCAACCCCATGGTTGCCATGGCAGCCAAACCTTAGTGGTTGCCATGGCAACCCAACCCCGTGGATGCCATGGCAACCCAACCCCATGGTTCCCATGGCAACACAACCCCATGGTTGCCATGGCAAACCAACCCCATGGTTACCATGGCAACAGAACCCCATAGTTGCCATGGAAACTAAACGCCATGGTTACCATGGCAACACAACCCCATGGTTGCCATGGCAACCCAACCCCATGGTTACCATGGCAACACAACCCCATGGTTGCCATGGCAACCCAACCCCATGGTTGCCATGGCAACCCAACCCCATGGTTACCATGGCAACCCAACCCCGTGGTTGCCATGGAAACACTACCCCATGGTTGCCATGGCAAGAGAACCCCATAGTTGCCATGGCAACAAAACGCCATGGTTACCATGGCAACACAACCCCATGGTTACCATGGACACAGAACCCCATGGTTCCCATGGCAACCAAACCCCGTGGTTGCCATGGCAACCCAACCCCGTGGATGCCATGGCAACCCAACCCCATGGTTCCCATGGCAACTCAACCCCATGGTTGCCATGGCAACCCAACCCAATGGTTACCATGGGAACAGAACCCCATAGTTGCCATGGCAACTAAACGCCATGGTTACCATGGCAACACAACCCCATGGTTGCCATGGCAACCCAACCCCATGGTTACCATGGCAACCAAACTCCGTGGTTACCATGGCAAGCAAACTCCGTGGTTGCCATGGCAACTAAACGCCATGGTTACCATGGCAACACAACGCCATGGTTACCATGGCAACCCAACCCCATGGTTGCCATGGCAACCCAACCCCGTGGATGCCATTGCAACCCAACCCCATGGTTACCATGGCAACAGAACCCCATAGTTGCCATGGCAACTAAACGCCATGGTTACCATGGACACAGAACCCCATGGTTCCCATGGCAACCAAACCCCGTGGTTGCCATGGCAACCCAACCCCGTGGATGCCATGGCAACCCAACCCCATGGTTCCCATGGCAACTCAACCCCATGGTTGCCATGGCAACCCAACCCAATGGTTACCATGGGAACAGAACCCCATAGTTGCCATGGCAACTAAACGCCATGGTTACCATGGCAACACAACCCCATGGTTGCCATGGCAACCCAACCCCATGGTTACCATGGCAACCAAACTCCGTGGTTACCATGGCAAGCAAACTCCGTGGTTGCCATGGCAACTAAACGCCATGGTTACCATGGCAACACAACGCCATGGTTACCATGGCAACCCAACCCCATGGTTGCCATGGCAACCCAACCCCGTGGATGCCATTGCAACCCAACCCCATGGTTACCATGGCAACAGAACCCCATAGTTGCCATGGCAACTAAACGCCATGGTTACCATGGAAACACAACCCCATGGTTACCATGGCAACCAAACTCCGTGGTTGCCATGGCAACTAAACGCCATGGTTACCATGGCAACACAACGCCATTGTTACCATGGACACAGAACACCATGGTTGCCATGGCAACCAAACCCCGTGGTTGCCATGGCAACCCAACCCCGTGGATGCCATGGCAACCCAACCCCATGGTTCCCATGGCAACACAACCCCATGGTTGCCATGGCAACCCAACCCCATGGTTCCCATGGCAAAAGAACCCCATAGTTGCCATGGCAACTAAACGCCATGGTTACCATGGCAACACAACCCCATGGTTACCATGGCAACCAAACTCCGTGGTTGCCATGGCAACTAAACGCCATGGTTACCATGGCAACACAACGCCATGGTTACCATGGACACAGAACCCCATGGTTGCCATGGCAACCAAACCCCGTGGTTGCCATGGCAACCCAACCCCATGGTTCCCATGGCAACACAACCCCATGGTTGCCATGGCAACCCAACCCCATGGTTACCATGGCAACAGAACCCAAAAGTTGCCATGGCAACTAAACGCCATGGTTACCATGGCAACAGAACACCATGGTTGCCATGGCAACCCAACCCCATGGTTACCATGGCAACACAACCCCATGGTTGCCATGGCAACCCAACCCCATGGTTACCATGGCAACCAAACCCCGTGGTTACCATGGCAACCAAACTCCGTGGTTTCCATGGCAACTAAACGCCATGGTTACCATGGCAACACAACCCCATGGTTGCCATGGCAACCCAACCCCATGGTTACCATGGCAACACAACCCCATGGTTGCCATGGCAACCCAACCCCATGGTTGCCATGGCAACCCAACCCCATGGTTGCCATGGCAACCAAACCCCGTGGTTGCCATGGCAACCCAACCCCGTGGATGCCATGGCAACCCAACCCCATGGTTCCCATGGCAACACAACCCCATGGTTGCCATGGCAACCCAACCCCATGGTTACCATGGCAACAGAACCCCATAGTTGCCATGGCAACCCAACCCCATGATTCCCATGGCAACACAACCCCATGGTTGCCATGGCAACACAACCCCATGATTACAATGGCAACAGAACCCCATAGTTGCCATGGCAACTAAACGCCACGGTTACCATGGCAACACAACCCCATGGTTACCATGGCAACCAAACTCCGTGGTTGCCATGGCAACTAAACGCCATGGTTACCATGGCAACACAACGCCATGGTTACCATGGACACAGAACCCCATGGTTGCCATGGCAACCAAACCCCGTGGTTGCCATGGCAACCCAACCCCGTGGATGCCATGGCAACCCAACCCCATGGTTCCCATGGCAACACAACCCCATGGTTGCCATGGCAACCCAACCCCATGGTTCCCATGGCAACAGAACCCCATAGTTGCCATGGCAACTAAACGCCATGGTTACCATGGCAACACAACCCCATGGTTGCCATGGCAACCCAACCCCATGGTTACCATGGCAACACAACCCCATGGTTTCCATGGCAACCCAACCCCATGGTTACCATGGCAACCAAACCCCGTGGTTACCATGGCAATCAAACTCCGTGGTTGCCATGGCAACTAAACGCCATGGTTACCATGGCAACACAACCCCATGGTTGCCATGGCAACCCAACCCCATGGTTACCATGGCAACACAACCCCATGGTTGCCATGGTAACCCAACCCCATGGTTGCCATGGCAACCCAACCCCATGGTTACCATGGCAACCAAACCCCGTGGTTGCCATGGAAACACTACCCCATAGTTGCCATGGCAACAGAACCCCATAGTTGCCATGGCAACAAAACGCCATGGTTACCATGGCAACACAACCCCATGGTTACCATGGACACAGAACCCCACGGTTGCCATGGCAACCAAACCCCGTGGTTGCCATGGCAACCCAACCCCGTGGATGCCATGGCAACCCAACCCCGTGGATGCCATGGCAACCCAACCCCATGGTTACCATGGCAACAGAACCCCATAGTTGCCATGGCAACTAAACGCCATGGTTACCATGGCAACACAATCCCATGGTTACCATGGCAACCAAACTCCGTGGTTGCCATGGCAACTAAACGCCATGGTTACCATGGCAACAAAACGCCATGGTTACCATGGCAACACAACCCCTAGGTTCCCATGGCAACACAACCCCATGGTTACCATGGCAACACAACCCCATGGTTGCCATGGCAACCCAACCCCATGGTTACCATGGCAACACAACCCCATGGTTGCCATGGCAACACAACCCCATGGTTACCATGGCAACACAACGCCATGGTTGCCATGGCAACCCAACCCCATGGTTGCCATGGCAACACAACCCCATGGTTACCATGGCAACCAAACCCCGTGGTTGCCATGGCAACTAAACGCCATGGTTACCATGGCAACCCAACCCCATGGTTGCCATGGCAACCCAACCTTATGGTTACCATGGCAACACAACCCCATGGTTGCCATGGCAACCCAACCCCATGGTTACCATGGCAACCAAACCCCGTGGTTGCCATGGCAACTAAACGCCATGGTTACCATGGCAACCAAACCCCGTGGTTGCCATGGAAACACTACCCCATGGTTGCCATGGCATCAGAACCCCATAGTTGCCATGGCAACAAAACGCCATGGTTACCATGGCAACACAACCCCATGGTTGCCATGGCAACCCAACCCCATGGTTACCATGGCAACCAAACCCCGTGGTTGCCATGGCAACCCAAGCCCGTGGATGCCATGGCAACCCAACCCCATGGTTCCCATGGCAACACAACCCCATGGTTGCCATGGCAACCCAACCCCATGGTTACCATGGCAACAGAACCCCATAGTTGCCATGGCAACTAAACGCCATGGTTACCATGGCAACACAACCCCATGGTTGCCATGGCAACCCAACCCCATGGTTACCATGGCAACACAACCCCATGGTTGCCATGGCAACCCAACCCCATGGTTTCCATGGCAACCCAACCCCATGGTTACCATGGCAACCCAACCCCGTGGTTGCCATGGCAACTAAACGCCATGGTTACCATGGCAACCCAACCCCATGGTTGCCATGGCAACCCAACCCCATGGTTACCATGGCAACACAACCCCATGGTTGCCATGGCAACCCAACCCCATGGTTACCATGGCAACAGAACCCCATAGTTGCCATGGCAACTAAACGCCATGGTTACCATGGCAACACAAACACATGGTTGCCATGGCAACACAACCCCATGGTTACCATGGCAACACAACCCCATGGTTGCCATGGCAACCCAACCCCATGGTTGCCATGGCAACCCAACCCCATGGTTACCATGGCAACCAAACCCCGTGGTTGCCATGGCAACTAAACGCCATGGTTACCATGGCAACCCAACCCCATGGTTGCCATGGCAACCCAACCCCATGGTTGCCATGGCAACCCAACCCCATGGTTACCATGGCAACACAACCCCATGGTTGCCATGGCAACCCAACCCCATGGTTACCATGGCAACCAAACCCCGTGGTTGCCATGGCAACTAAACGCCATGGTTACCATGGCAACACAACCCCATGGTTGCCATGGCAACCCAACCCCATGGTTACCATAGCAACCAAACCCCGTGGTTGCCATGGCAACCCAACCCCATGGTTACCATGGCAACCAAACCCCGTGGTTGCCATGGAAAAACTACCCCATGGTTGCCATGGCAACAGAATTCCATAGTTGCCATGGCAACAAAACGCCATGGTTACCATGGCAACAAAACCCCATGGTTACCATGGACACACAACCCCATGGTTGCCATGGCAACCCAACCCCATGGTTACCATGGGAACCCAACCCCATGGTTGCCATGGCAACCCAACCCCATGGTTACCATGGAAACCAAACCCCGTGGTTGCCATGGCAACTAAACGCCATGGTTCCCATGGCAACACAACCCCATGGTTGCCATGGCAACCCAACCCCATGGTTGCCATGGCAACCCAACCCCATGGTTCCCATGGCAACACAACCCCATGGTTGCCATGGCAACCCAACCCCATGGTTACCATGGCAACAGAACCCCACAGTTGCCATGGCAACTAAACCCCATGGTTGCCATGGAAACACAACCCCATGGTTACCATGGCAATCAAACCCCGTGTTTGCCATGGCAACTAAACGCCATGGTTACCATGGCAACCAAACCCCGCGGTTGCCATGGCAACCCAACCCCATGGTTACCATGGCAACACAACCCCATGGTTGCCATGGCAACCCAACCCCATGGTTACCATGGCAACCAAACCCCGTGGTTACCATGGCAACCAAACTCCGTGGTTGCCATGGCAACTAAACGCCATGGTTACCATGGCAACACAACCCCATGGTTACCATGGCAACCCAACCCCATGTTTGCCATGGCAACCCAACCCCATGGTTGCCATGGCAACCCAACCCCATGGTTACCATGGCAACACAACCCCATGGTTGCCATGGCAACCCAACCCCATGGTTACCATGGCAACAGAACCCCATAGTTGCCATGGCAACTAAACGCCGTGGTTACCATGGCAACACAACCCCATGGTTGCCATGGCAACCAAACCCCGTGGTTGCCATGGCAACCCAACCCCGTGGATTCCATGGCAACCCAACCCCATGGTTCCCATGGCAACACAACCCCATGGTTGCCATGGCAACCCAACCCCATGGTTACCATGGACACAGAACCCCATAGTTGCCATGGCAACTAAACGCCATGGTTACCATGGCAACACAACCCCATGGTTGCCATGGCAACCCAACCCCATGGTTACCATGGCAACACAACCCCATGGTTGCCATGGCAACCCAACCCCATGGTTACCATGGCAACCAAACCCCGTGGTTGCCATGGAAACACTACCCCATGGTTGCCATGGCAACAAAACGCCAAGGTTACCATGGGAACAAAACGCCATGGTTACCATGGCAACACAACCCCATGGTTACCATGGACACAGAACCCCATGGTTGCCATGGCAACCAAACCCCGTGGTTGCCATGGCAACCCAACCCCGTGGATGCCATGGCAACCCAACCCCATGGTTCCCATGGAAACACAACCCCATGGTTGCCATGGCAACCCAACCCCATGGTTACCATGGCAACGGAACCCCATAGTTGCCATGGCAACTAAACGCCATGGTTACCATGGCAACCAAACCCCGCGGTTGCCATGGCAACCCAACCCCATGGTTACCATGGCAACACAACCCCATGGTTGCAATGGCAACCCAACCCCATGGTTACCATGGCAACCAAACCCCGTGGTTGCCATGGCAACAGAACCCCATAGTTGCCATGGCAACTAAACGCCATGTTTATCATGGCAACACAACCCCATGGTTGCCATGGCAACCCAACCCCATGGTGACCATGGGAACCCAACCCCATGATTGCCATGGCAACCCAACCCCATGGTTACCATGGCAACCAAACCCCGTGGTTGCCATGGCAACTAAACGCCATGGTTACCATGGCAACACAACCCCATGGTTGCCATGGCAACCCAACCCCATGGTTGCCATGGCAACCCAACACCATGGTTCCCATGGCAACACAACCCCATGGTTGCCATGGCAACCCAACCCCATGGTTACCATGGCAACAGAACCCCATAGTTGGCATGGCAACTAAACGCCATGGTTACCATGGCAACACAACCCCATGGTTACCATGGACACAGAACCCCATGGTTGCCATGGCAGCCAAACCCCGTGGTTGCCATGGCAACACAACCCCGTGGATGCCATGGCAACCCAACCCCATGGTTCCCATGGCAACACAACCCCATGGTTGCCATGGCAACCCAACCCCATGGTTACCATGGCAACAGAACACCATAGTTGCCATGACAACTAAACGCCATGGTTACCATGGCAACACAACCCCATGGTTGCCATGGCAACCCAACCCCATGGTTACCATGGGAAACCAACACCATGGTTGCCATGGCAACCCAACCCCATGGTTGCCATGGCAACCCAACCCCATGGTTACCATGGCAACCAAACCCCGTGGTTGCCATGGACACAGAACCCCATGGTTACCATGGCAACCAAACCCCGTGGTTGCCATGGCAACTAAACGCCATGGTTACCATGGCAACCCAACCCCATGGTTACCATGGACACAGAACCCCATGGTTATAGTAGCAACCAAACCCCGTAGTTGCCATGGCAACACTACCCCATGGTTACCATGGCAACACAACAGCATGGTTAGCACAACAACACAACCGCATGGTTACCACGGCAACCCAACTGCATGGTTACCACGGCATCTCAACCCCATGGTTGCCATGGCAACTAAACCCCATAGTTTCCATAGCAACCCAACCCCATAGTTACCATGGCAACACAACCCCATCGTTACCATGGCAACACAACCCCATGGTTACCATGGCAAGAGAACCCCATAGTTGCCATGGCAACTAAAAGCCATGGTTACCATGGCAACACAACCCCATGATTGCCATGGCAACCCAACCCCATGGTTTCCATGGCAACCCAACCCCATGGTTCCCATGGCAACACAACCCCATGGTTGCCATGGCAACCCAACCGCATGGTTACCATGGCAACAGAACCCCATAGTTGCCATGGCAACTAAACGCCATGGTTACCATGGCAACACAACCCCATGGTTGCCATGGCAACCAAACCCCGTGGTTGCCATGGCAACCCAACCCCGTGGATGCCATGGCAACCCAACCCCATGGTTCCCATGGCAACACAACCGCATGGTTGCCATGGCAACCCAACCCCATGGTTACCATGGCAACAGAACCCCATAGTTGCCATGGCAACTAAACGCCATGGTTACCATGGCAACACAACCCCATGGTTGCCATGGCAACCCAACCGCATGGTTACCATGGCAACCCAACCCCATGGTTGCCATGGCAACCCAACCCCATGGTTACCATGGCAACCAAACCCCGTGGTTGCCATGGAAACACTACCCCATGGTTGCCATGGCATCAGAACCCCATAGTTGCCATGGCAACAAAACGCCATGGTTACCATGGCAACACAACCCCATGGTTACCATGGACACAGAACCCCATGGTTGCCATGGCAATCAAACCCCGTGGTTGCCATGGCAACCCAACCCCGTGGTTACCATGGGAACCACACCCCATGGTTGCCATGGCAACACAACCCCATGGTTACCATGGCAACCAAACCCCGTGGTTGCCATGGCAACTAAACGCCATGGTTACCATGGCAACACAACCCCATGGTTGCCATGGCAACCCAACCCCATGGTTACCATGGCAGCCAAACCCCGTGGTTGCCATGGCAACACAACCCCGTGGATGCCATGGCAACCCAACCCCATGGTTCCCATGGCAACACAACCCCATGGTTGCCATGGCAACCCAACCCCATGGTTACCATCGCAACAGAACCCCATAGTTGCCATGGCAACTAAACGCCATGGTTACCATGGCAACACAACCCCATGGTTGCCATGGCAACACAACCCCATGGTTACCATGGCAACACAACCCCATGGTTGCCATGGCAACCCAACCCCATGGTTACCATGGCAACAAAACCCCGTGGTTGCCATGGCAACAAAACGCCATGGTTACCATGGCAACCCAACCCCATGGTTGCCATGGCAACCCAACCCCATGGTTGCCATGGCAACCCAACCCCATGGTTACCATGGCAACACAACCCCATGGTTGCCATGGCAACCCAACCCCATGGTTACCATGGCAACCAAACCCCGTGGTTGCCATGGCAACTAAACGCCATGGTTACCATGGCAACACAACCCCATGGTTGCCATGGCAACCCAACCCCATGGTTACCATAGCAACCAAACCCCGTGGTTGCCATGGCAACCCAACCCCATGGTTACCATGGCAACCAAACCCCGTGGTTGCCATGGAAACACTACCCCATGCTTGCCATGGCAACAGAACCCCATAGTTGCCATGGCAACAAAACGCCATGGTTACCATGGCAACACAACCCCATGGTTACCATGGACACACAACCCCATGGTTGCCATGGCAACCCAACCCCATGTTTGCCATGGGAACCCAACCCCATGGTTGCCATGGCAACCCAACCCCATGGTTACCATGGAAACCAAACCCCGTGGTTGCCATGGCAACTAAACGCCATGGTTCCCATGGCAACACAACCCCATGGTTGCCATGGCAACCCAACCCCATGGTTGCCATGGCAACCCAACCCCATGGTTACCATGGCAACACAACCCCATGGTTGCCATGGCAACCCAACCCCATGGTTACCATGGCAACAGAACCCCATAGTTGCCATGGCAACTAAACCCCATGGTTGCCATGGCAACACAACCCCATGGTTACCATGGCAACCAAACCCCGTGGTTGCCATGGCAACTAAACGCCATGGTTACCATGGCAACCAAACCCCGTGCTTGCCATGGCAACCCAACCCCGTGGATGCCATGGCAACCCAACCCCATGTTTCCCATGGCAACACAACCCCATGGTTGCCATGGCAACCCAACCCCATGGTTACCATGGCAACAGAACCCCATAGTTGCCATGGCAACTAAACGCCATGGTTACCATGGCAACCAAACCCCGCGGTTGCCATGGCAACCCAACCCCATGGTTACCATGGCAACACAACCCCATGGTTGCCATGGCAACCCAACCCCATGGTTACCATGGCAACCAAACCCCGTGGTTACCATGGCAACCAAACTCCGTGGTTGCCATGGCAACTAAACGCCATGGTTACCATGGCAACACAACCCCATGGTTACCATGGCAACCCAACCCCATGTTTGCCATGGCAACCCAACCCCATGGTTGCCATGGCAACCCAACCCCATGGTTACCATGGCAACACAACCCCATGGTTGCCATGGCAACCCAACCCCATGGTTACCATGGCAACAGAACCCCATAGTTGCCATGGCAACTAAACGCCATAGTTACCATGGCAACACAACCCCATGGTTGCCATGGCAACCAAACCCCGTGGTTGCCATGGCAACCCAACCCCGTGGATTCCATGGCAACCCAACCCCATGGTTCCCATGGCAACACAACCCCATGGTTGCCATGGCAACCCAACCCCATGGTTACCATGGACACAGAACCCCATAGTTGCCATGGCAACTAAACGCCATGGTTACCATGGCAACACAACCCCATGGTTGCCATGGCAACCCATCCCCATGGTTACCATGGCAACACAACCCCATGGTTGCCATGGCAACCCAACCCCATGGTTACCATGGCAACCAAACCCCGTGGTTGCCATGGAAACACTACCCCATGGTTGCCATGGCAACAAAACGCCATGGTTACCATGGCAACAAAACGCCATGGTTACCATGGCAACACAACCCCATGGTTACCATGGACACAGAACCCCATGGTTGCCATGGCAACCAAACCCCGTGGTTGCCATGGCAACCCAACCCCGTGGATGCCATGGCAACCCAACCCCATGGTTCCCATGGCAACACAACCCCATGGTTGCCATGGCAACCCAACCCCATGGTTACCATGGCAACAGAACCCCAGAGTTGCCATGGCAACTAAACGCCATGGTTACCATGGCAACCAAACCCCGCGGTTGCCATGGCAACACTACCCCATGGTTACCATGGCAACACAACGGCATGGTTAGCACAACAACACAACCGCATGGTTACCACGGCAACCCAACTGCATGGTTACCACGGCATCTCAACCCCATGGTTGCCATGGCAACTAAACCCCATAGTTTCCATAGCAACCCAACCCCATAGTTACCATGGCAACACAACCCCATCGTTACCATGGCAACACAACCCCATGGTTACCATGGCAAGAGAACCCCATACTTGCCATGGCAACTAAAAGCCATGGTTACCATGGCAACACAACCCCATGATTGCCATGGCAACCCAACCCCATGGTTGCCATGGCAACCCAACCCCATGGTTCCCATGGCAACACAACCCCATGGTTGCCATGGCAACCCAACCCCATGGTTACCATGGCAACAGAACCCCATAGTTGCCATGGCAACTAAACGCCATGGTTACCATGGCAACACAACCCCATGGTTGCCATGGCAACCAAACCCCGTGTTTGCCATGGCAACCCAACCCCGTGGATGCCATGGCAACACAACCCCATGGTCCCCATGGCAACACAACCCCATGGTTGCCATGGCAACCCAACTCCATGGTTACCATGGCAACAGAACCCCATAGTTGCCATGGCAACTAAACGCAATGGTTACCATGGCAACACAACCCCATGGTTGCCATGGCAACCCAACCGCATGGTTACCATGGCAACACAACCCCATGGTTGCCATGGCAACCCAACCCCATGGTTGCCATGGCAACCCAACCCCATAGTTACCATGGCAACCAAACCCCGTGGTTGCCATGGAAACACTACCCCATGGTTGCCATGGCATCAGAACCCCATAGTTGCCATGGCAACAAAACGCCATGGTTACCATGGCAACACAACCCCATGGTTACCATGGACACAGAACCCCATGGTTGCCATGGCAATCAAACCCCGTGGTTGCCATGGCAACCCAACCCCGTGGTTACCATGGGAACCCAACCAGATGGTTACCATGGCAACACAACCCCATGGTTAGCATGGCAACCAAACCCCGTGGTTGCCATGGCAACTAAACGCCATGGTTACCATGGCAACACAACCCCATGGTTGCCATGGCAACCCAACCCCATGGTTACCATGGCAACCCAACCCCATGGTTCCCATGGCAACACAACCCCATGGTTGCCATGGCAACCCAACCCCATGGTTACCATGGCAACAGAACCCCATAGTTGCCATGGCAACTAAACGCCATGGTTACCATGGACACAGAACCCCATGGTTGCCATGGCAGCCAAACCCCGTGGTTGCCATGGCAACACAACCCCGTGGATGCCATGGCAACCCAACCCCATGGTTCCCATGGCAACACAACCCCATGGTTGCCATGGCAACCCAACCCCATGGTTACCATCGCAACAGAACCCCATAGTTGCCATGGCAACTAAACGCCATGGTTACCATGGCAACACAACCCCAAGGTTGCCATGGCAACCCAACCCCATGGTTACCATGGGAACCCAACCCCATGGTTGCCATGGCAACCCGACCCCATGGTTGCCATGGCAACCCAACCCCATGGTTACCATGGCAACCAAACCCCGTGGTTGCCATGGAAACACTACCCCATGGTTGCCATGGCATCAGAACACCATAGTTGCCATGGAAACTAAACGCCATGGTTACCATGGCAACACAACCCCATGGTTACCATGGACACAGAACCCCATGGTTGCCATGGCAACCAAACCCCGTGGTTGCCATGGCAACCCAACCCCGTGGTTACCATGGGAACCCAACCCCATGGTTGCCATGGCAACACAACCCCATGGTTACCATGGCAACCAAACCCCGTGGTTGCCATGGCAACTAAACGCCATGGTTACCATGGCAACAGAACCCCATAGTTACCATGGCAACACAACCCCATGGTTACCATGGCAACACAACCCCATGGTTGCCATGGCAACCCAACCGCATGGTTACCATGGCAACACAACACCATGGTTGCCATGGCAACCCAACCCCATGGTTACCATGGCAACAGAACCCCATAGTTGCCATGGCAACTAAACGCCATGGTTACCATTGGCAACACAACCCCATGGTTACCATGGGAACCATCTCCGTGGTTGCCATGGCAACTAAACGCCATGGTTACCATGGCAACACAACGCCATGGTTACCATGGACACAGAATCCCATGGTTGCCATGGCAACCAAACCCCGTGGTTGCCATGGCAACCCAACCCCGTGGATGCCATGGCAACCCAACCCCATGGTTCCCATGGAAACACAACACCATGGTTGCCATGGCAACCCAACCCCATGGTTACCATGGCAACAGAACCCCATAGTTGCCATGGCAACTAAACGCCATGGTTACCATGGCAACCCAACCCCATGGTTGCCATGGCAACCCAACCCCATGGTTGCCATGGCAACCCAACCTTATGGTTACCATGGCAACACAACCCCATGGTTGCCATGGCAACCCAACCCCATGGTTACCATGGCAACCAAACACCGTGGTTGCCATGGCAACTAAACGCCATGGTTACCATGGCAACCAAACCCCGTGGTTGCCATGGAAACACTACCCCATGGTTGCCATGGCATCAGAACCCCATAGTTGCCATGGCAACAAAACGCCATGGTTACCATGGCAACACAACCCCATGGTTGCCATGGCAACCCAACCCCATGGTTACCATGGCAACCAAACCCCGTGGTTGCCATGGCAACCCAAGCCCGTGGATGCCATGGCAACCCAACCCCATGGTTCCCATGGCAACACAACCCCATGGTTGCCATGGCAACCCAACCCCATGGTTACCATGGCAACAGAACCCCATAGTTGCCATGGCAACTAAACGCCATGGTTACCATGGCAACCAAACCCCGCGGTTGCCATGGCAACCCAACCCCATGGTTACCATGGCAACACAACCCCATGGTTGCCATGGCAACCCAACCCCATGGTTGCCATGGCAACCGAACCCCGTGGTTACCATGGCAACCAAACCCCGTGGTTGCCATGGCAACTAAACGCCATGGTTACCATGGCAACCCAACCCCATGGTTGCCATGGCAACCCAACCCCATGGTTACCATGGCAACACAACCCCATGGTTGCCATGGCAACCCAACCCCATGGTTACCATGGCAACAGAACCCCATAGTTGCCATGGCAACTAAACGCCATGGTTACCATGGCAACACAACCCCATGGTTGCCATGGCAACACAACCCCATGGTTACCATGGCAACACAACCCCATGGTTGCCATGGCAATCCAACCCCATGGTTGCCATGGCAACCCAACCCCATGGTTACCATGGCAACCAAACCCCGTGGTTGCCATGGCAACTAAACGACATGGTTACCATGGCAACCCAACCCCATGGTTGCCATGGTAACCCAACCCCATGGATGCAATGGCAACCCAACCCCATGGTTACCATGGCAACACAACCCCATGGTTGCCATGGCAACCCAACCCCATGGTTACCATGGCAACCAAACCCCGTGGTTGCCATGGCAACTAAACGCCATGGTTACCATGGCAACACAACCCCATGGTTGCCATGGCAACCCAACCCCATGGTTACCATAGCAACCAAACCCCGTGGTTGCCATGGCAACCCAACCCCATGGTTACCATGGCAACCAAACCCCGTGGTTGCCATGGAAACACTACCCCATGGTTGCCATGGCAACAGAACCCCATAGTTGCCATGGCAACAAAACGCCATGGTTACCATGGCAACACAACCCCATGGTTGCCATGGACACACAACCCCATGGTTGCCATGGCAACCCAACCCCATGGTTACCATGGGAACCCAACCCCATGGTTGCCATGGCAACCCAACCCCATGGTTGCCATGGCAACCCAACCCCATGGTTACCATGGAAACCAAACCCCGTGGTTGCCATGGCAACTAAACGCCATGGTTCCCATGGCAACACAACCCCATGGTTGCCATGGCAACCCAACCCCGTGGTTGCCATGGCAACCCAACCCCATGGTTACCATGGCAACACAACCCCGTGCTTGCCATGGCAACCCAACCCCATGGTTACCATGGCAACAGAACCCCATAGTTGCCATGGCAACTAAACCCCATGGTTGCCATGGCAACACAACCCCATGGTTACCATGGCAACCAAACCCCGTGGTTGCCATGGCAACTAAACGCCATGGTTACCATGGCAACCAAACCCCGTGGTTGCCATGGCAACCCAATCCCATGGATGCCATGGCAACCCAACCCCATGGTTCCCATGGCAACACAACCCCATGGTTGCCATGGCAACCCAACCCCATGGTTACCATGGCAACACAACCCCATGGTTGCCATGGCAATCCAACCCCATGGTTGCCATGGCAACCCAACCCCATGGTTACCATGGCAACCAAACCCCGTGGTTGCCATGGCAACTAAACGACATGGTTACCATGGCAACCCAACCCCATGGTTGCCATGGTAACCCAACCCCATGGATGCAATGGCAACCCAACCCCATGGTTACCATGGCAACACAACCCCATGGTTGCCATGGCAACCCAACCCCATGGTTACCATGGCAACCAAACCCCGTGGTTGCCATGGCAACTAAACGCCATGGTTACCATGGCAACACAACCCCATGGTTGCCATGGCAACCCAACCCCATGGTTACCATAGCAACCAAACCCCGTGGTTGCCATGGCAACCCAACCCCATGGTTACCATGGCAACCAAACCCCGTGGTTGCCATGGAAACACTACCCCATGGTTGCCATGGCAACAGAACCCCATAGTTGCCATGGCAACAAAACGCCATGGTTACCATGGCAACACAACCCCATGGTTGCCATGGACACACAACCCCATGGTTGCCATGGCAACCCAACCCCATGGTTACCATGGGAACCCAACCCCATGGTTGCCATGGCAACCCAACCCCATGGTTGCCATGGCAACCCAACCCCATGGTTACCATGGAAACCAAACCCCGTGGTTGCCATGGCAACTAAACGCCATGGTTCCCATGGCAACACAACCCCATGGTTGCCATGGCAACCCAACCCCGTGGTTGCCATGGCAACCCAACCCCATGGTTACCATGGCAACACAACCCCGTGCTTGCCATGGCAACCCAACCCCATGGTTACCATGGCAACAGAACCCCATAGTTGCCATGGCAACTAAACCCCATGGTTGCCATGGCAACACAACCCCATGGTTACCATGGCAACCAAACCCCGTGGTTGCCATGGCAACTAAACGCCATGGTTACCATGGCAACCAAACCCCGTGGTTGCCATGGCAACCCAATCCCATGGATGCCATGGCAACCCAACCCCATGGTTCCCATGGCAACACAACCCCATGGTTGCCATGGCAACCCAACCCCATGGTTACCATGGCAACAGAACCCCATAGTTGCCATGGCAACTAAACGCCATGGTTACCATGGCAACCAAAGCCCGCGGTTGCCATGGCAACCCAACCCCATGGTTACCATGGCAACACAACCCCATGGTTGCCATGGCAACCCAACCCCATGGTTACCATGGCAACCAAACCCCGTGGTTACCATGGCAACCAAACTCCGTGGTTGCCATGGCAACTAAACGCCATGGTTACCATGGCAACACAACCCCATGGTTACCATGGCAACCCAACCCCATGTTTGCGATGGCAACCCAACCCCATGGTTGCCATGGCAACCCAACCCCATGGTTACCATGGCAACACAACCCCATGGTTGCCATGGCAACCCAACCCCATGGTTACCATGGCAACAGAACCCCATAGTTGCCATGGCAACTAAACGGCATGGTTACCATGGCAACACAACCCCATGGTTGCCATGGCAACCCAACCCCATGGTTACCATGGCAACAGAACCCCATAGTTGCCATGGCAACTAAACGCCATGGTTACCATGGCAACACAACCCCATGGTTGCCATGGCAAACAAACCCCGTGGTTGCCATGGCAACCCAACCCCGTGGATTCCATGGCAACCCAACCCCATGGTTCCCATGGCAACACAACCCCATGGTTGCCATGGCAACCCAACGCCATGATTACCATGGACACAGAACCCCATAGTTGCCATGGCAACTAAACGCCATGGTTACCATGGCAACACAACCCCATGGTTGCCATGGCAAACAAACCCCGTGGTTGCCATGGCAACCCAACCCCGTGGATTCCATGGCAACCCAACCCCATGGTTCCCATGACAACACAACCCCATGGTTGCCATGGCAACCCAACGCCATGATTACCATGGACACAGAACCCCATAGTTGCCATGGCAACTAAACGCCATGGTTACCATGGCAACACAACCCCATGGTTGCCATGGCAACCCAACCCCATGGTTACCATGGACACAGAACCCCATGGTTGCCATGGCAGCAAAACCCCGTGGTTGCCATGGCAACACAACCCCGTGGATGCCATGGCAACCCAACCCCATGGTTCCCATGGCAACACAACCCCATGGTTGCCATGGCAACCCAACCCCATGGTTACCATGGCAACAGAACCCCATAGTTTCCATGGCAACTAAACGCCATGGTTACCATGGCAACACAACCCCATGGTTGCCATGGCAACCCAACCCCATGGTTACCATGGGAAACCAACCCCATGGTTGCCATGGCAACCCAACCCCATGGTTGCCATGGCAACCCAACCCCATGGTTACCATGGCAACCAAACCCCGTGGTTGCCATGGACACAGAACCCCATGGTTACCATAGCAACCAAACCCCGTGGTTGCCATGGCAACTAAACGCCATGGTTACCATGGCAACCCAACCCCATGGTTACCATGGACACAGAACCCCATGGTTACCATAGCAACCAAACCCCGTGGTTGCCATGGCAACACTACCCCATGGTTACCATGGCAACACAACAGCATGGTTAGCACAACAACACAACCGCATGGTTACCACGGCAACCCAACTGCATGGTTACCACGGCATCTCAACCCCATGGTTGCCATGGCAACTAAACCCCATAGTTTCCATAGCAACCCAACCCCATAGTTACCATGGCAACACAACCCCATCGTTACCATGGCAACCCAACCCCATGGTTACCATGGCAAGAGAACCCCATAGTTGCCATGGCAACTAAACTCCATGGTTACCATGGCAACACAACCCCATGATTGCCATGGCAACCCAACCCCATGGTTGCCATGGCAACCCAACCCCATGGTTCCCATGGCAACACAACCCCATGGTTGCCATGGCAACCCAACCCCATGGTTACCATGGCAACAGAACCCCATAGTTGCCATGGCAACTAAACGCCATGGTTACCATGGCAACACAACCCCATGGTTGCCATGGCAACCCAACCCCATGGTTACCATAGCAACCAAACCCCGTGGTTGCCATGGCAACGAAACGCCATGGTTACCATGGCAACCCAACCCCATGGTTCCCATGGCAACACAACCCCATGGTTGCCATGGCAACCCAACCCCATGGTTACCATGGCAACAGAACCCCATGGTTGCCATGGCAACCCAACCCCATGGTTACCATGGCAACCAAACCCCGTGGTTGCCATGGAAACACTACCCCATGGTTGCCATGGCATCAGAACACCATAGTTGCCATGGCAACAAAACGCCATGGTTACCATGGCAACACAACCCCATGGTTACCATGGACACAGAACCCCATGGTTGCCATGGCAACCAAACCCCGTGGTTGCCATGGCAACCCAACCCCGTGGTTACCATGGGAACCCAACCCCATGGTTGCCATGGCAACACAACCCCATGGTTACCATGGCAACCAAACCCCGTGGTTGCCATGGCAACTAAACGCCATGGTTACCATGGCAACAGAACCCCATAGTTGCCATGGCAACTAAACGCCATGGTTACCATGGCAACACAACCCCATGGTTGCCATGGTAACCCAACCGCATGGTTACGATGGCAACACAACCCCATGGTTGCCATGGCAACCCAACCCCATGGTTGCCATGGCAACCCAACCCCATGGTTACCATGGCAACCAAACCCCGTGGGTGCCATGGAAACACTACCCCATGGTTGCCATGGCATCAGAACAACATAGTTGCCATGGCAACAAAACGCCATGGTTACCATGGCAACACAACCCCATGGTTACCATGGACACAGAACCCCATGGTTGCCATGGCAATCAAACCCCGTGGTTGCCATGGCAACCCAACCCCTTGGTTACCATGGGAAACCAACCCCATGGTTACCATGGCAACCCAACCCCATGGTTGCCATGGCAACCCAACCCCATGGTTCCCATGGCAACACAACCCCATGGTTGCCATGGCAACCCAACCCCATGGTTACCATGGCAACAGAACCCCATAGTTGCCATGGCAACTAAACGCCATGTTTATCATGGCAACACAACCCCATGGTTGCCATGGCAACCCAACCCCATGGTTACCATGGGAACCCAACCCCATTGTTGCCATGGCAACCCAACGCCATGGTTACCATGGCAACCAAACCCCGTGGTTGCCATGGCAAATAAACGCCATGGTTACCATGGCAACACAACCGCATGGTTGCCATGGCAACCCAACCCCATGGTTGCCATGGCAACCCAACCCCATGGTTCCCATGGCAACACAACCCCATGGTTGCCATGGCAACCCAACCCCATGGTTACCATGGCAACAGAACCCCATAGTTGCCATGGCAACTAAACGCCATGGTTACCATGGCAACACAACCCCATGGTTACCATGGACACAGAACCCCATGGTTGCCATGGCAGCCAAACCCCGTGGTTGCCATGGCAACACAACCCCGTGGATGCCATGGCAACCCAACCCCATGGTTCCCATGGCAACACAACCCCATGGTTGCCATGGCAACCCAACCCCATGGTTACCATGGCAACAGAACCCCATAGTTGCCATGGCAACTAAACGCCATGGTTACCATGGCAACACAACCCCATGGTTGCCATGGCAACCCAACCCCATGGTTACCATGGGAAACCAACCCCATGGTTGCCATGGGAACCCAACCCCATGGTTGCCATGGCAACCCAACCCCATGGTTACCATGGCAACCAAACCCCGTGGTTGCCATGGACACAGAACCCCATGGTTACCATAGCAACCAAACCCCGTGGGTGCCATGGCAACTAAACGCCATGGTTACCATGGCAACCCAACCCCATGGTTACCATGGACACAGAACCCCATGGTTACCATAGCAACCAAACCCCGTGGTTGCCATGGCAACACTACCCCATGGTTACCATGGCAACACAACAGCATGGTTAGCACAACAACACAACCCCATGGTTACCACGGCAACCCAACTGCATGGTTACCACGGCATCTCAACCCCATGGTTGCCATGGCAACTAAACCCCATAGTTTCCATAGCAACCCAACCCCATAGTTACCATGGCAACACAACCCCATCGTTACCATGGCAACCCAACCCCATGGTTACCATGGCAAGAGAACCCCATAGTTGCCATGGCAACTAAAAGCCATGGTTACCATGGCAACACAACCCCATGATTGCCATGGCAACCCAACCCCATGGTTGCCATGGCAACCCAACCCCATGGTTCCCATGGCAACACAACCCCATGGTTGCCATGGCAACCCAACCCCATGGTTACCATGGCAACAGAACCCCATAGTTGCCATGGCAACTAAACGCCATGGTTACCATGGCAACACAACCCCATGGTTGCCATGGCAACCAAACCCCGTAGTTGCCATGGCAACCCAACCCCGTGGATGCCATGGCAACACAACCCCATGGTCCCCATGGCAACACAACCCCATGGTTGCCATTTGAACCCAAGCCCATGGTTACCATGGCAACAGAACCCCATAGTTGCCATGGCAACTAAACGCCACGGTTACCATGGCAACACAACACCATGGTTGCCATGGCAACCCAACCGCATGGTTACCATGGCAACACAACCCCATGGTTGCCATGGCAACCCAACCCCATGGTTACCATGGCAACCAAACCCCGTGGTTGCCATGGAAACACTACCCCATGGTTGCCATGGCATCAGAACCCCATAGTTGCCATGGCAACAAAACGCCATGGTTACCATGGCAACACAACCCCATGGTTACCATGGACACAGAACCCCATGGTTGCCATGGCAATCAAACGCCGTGGTTGCCATGGCAACCCAACCCCGTGGTTACCATGGGAACCCAACCCCATGGTTGCCATGGCAACACAACCCCATGGTTACCATGGCAACCAAACCCCGTGGTTGCCATGGCAACTAAACGCCATGGTTACCATGGCAACACAACCCCATGGTTGCCATGGCAACCCAACCCCATGGTTCCCATGGCAACACAACCCCATGGTTACCATGGCAACCCAACCCCATGGTTACCATGGCAACAGAACCCCATAGTTGCCATGGCAACTAAACGCCATGGTTACCATGGCAACACAACCCCATGGTTACCATGGCAGCCAAACCCCGTGGTTGCCATGGCAACACAACCCCGTGGTTGCCATGGCAACCCAACCCCATGGTTCCCATGGCAACACAACCCCATGGTTGCCATGGCAACCCAACCCCATGGTTACCATCGCAACAGAACCCCATAGTTGCCATGGCAACTAAACGCCATGGTTACCATGGCAACACAACCCCATGGTTACCATGGACACAGAACCCCATGGTTGCCATGGCAGCCAAACCCCGTGGTTGCCATGGCAACACAACCGCGTGGATGCCATGGCAACCCAACACCATGGTTCCCATGGCAACACAACCCCATGGTTGCCATGGCAACCCAACCCCATGGTTACCATCGCAACAGAACCCCATAGTTGCCATGGCAACTAAACGCCATGGTTACCATGGCAACACAACCCCATGGTTGCCATGGCAACCCAACCCCATGGTTACCATGGGAACCCAACCCCATGGTTGCCATGGCAACACAACCCCATGGTTACCATGGCAACCAAACCCCGTGGTTGCCATGGAAACACTACCCCATGGTTGCCATGGCATCAGAACCCCATAGTTGCCATGGCAACAAAACGCCATGGTTACCATGGCAACACAACCCCATGGTTACCATGGACACAGAACCCCATGGTTGCCATGGCAATCAAACCCCGTGGTTGCCATGGCAACCCAACCCCGTGGTTACCATGGGAACCCAACCCCATGGTTGCCATGGCAACACAACCCCATGGTTACCATGGCAACCAAACCCCGTGGTTCCCATGGCAACTAAACGCCATGGTTACCATGGCAACACAACCCCATGGTTGCCATGGCAACCCAACCCCATGGTTGCCATGGCAACACAACCCCATGGTTGCCATGGCAACCCAACCCCATGGTTACCATGGCAACAGAACCCCATAGTTGCCATGGCAACTAAACGCCATGGTTACCATGGCAACACAACCCCATGGTTACCATGGACACAGAACCCCATGGTTGCCATGGCAGCCAAACCCCGTGGTTGCCATGGCAACACAACCGCGTGGATGCCATGGCAACCCAACACCATGGTTCCCATGGCAACACAACCCCATGGTTGCCATGGCAACCCAACCCCATGGTTACCATCGCAACAGAACCCCATAGTTGCCATGGCAACTAAACGCCATGGTTACCATGGCAACACAACCCCATGGTTGCCATGGCAACCCAACCCCATGGTTACCATGGGAACCCAACCCCATGGTTGCCATGGCAACACAACCCCATGGTTACCATGGCAACCAAACCCCGTGGTTGCCATGGAAACACTACCCCATGGTTGCCATGGCATCAGAACCCCATAGTTGCCATGGCAACAAAACGCCATGGTTACCATGGCAACACAACCCCATGGTTACCATGGACACAGAACCCCATGGTTGCCATGGCAATCAAACCCCGTGGTTGCCATGGCAACCCAACCCCGTGGTTACCATGGGAACCCAACCCCATGGTTGCCATGGCAACACAACCCCATGGTTACCATGGCAACCAAAACCCGTGGTTCCCATGGCAACTAAACGCCATGGTTACCATGGCAACACAACCCCATGGTTGCCATGGCAACCCAACCCCATGGTTGCCATGGCAACACAACCCCATGGTTGCCATGGCAACCCAACCCCATGGTTACCATGGCAACAGAACCCCATAGTTGCCATGGCAACTAAACGCCATGGTTACCATGGCAACACAACCCCATGGTTACCATGGACACAGAAACCCATGGTTGCCATGGCAGCCAAACCCCGTGGTTGCCATGGCAACACTACCCCGTGGATGCCATGGCAACCCAACACCATGGTTCCCATGGCAACACAACCCCATGGTTGCCATGGCAACCCAACCCCGTGGTTACCATCGCAACAGAACCCCATAGTTGCCATGGCAACTAAACGGCATGGTTACCATGGCAACACAACCCCATGGTTGCCATGGCAACCCAACCCCATGGTTACCATGGGAACCCAACCCCATGGTTGCCATGGCAACCCAACCCCATGGTTACCATGGCAACCAAACCCCGTGGTTGCCATGGAAACACTACCCCATGGTTGCCATGGCATCAGAACACCATAGTTGCCATGGCAACAAAACGCCATGGTTACCATGGCAACACAACCCCATGGTTACCATGGACACAGAACCCCATGGTTGCCATGGCAACCAAACCCCGTGGTTGCCATGGCAACCCAACCCCGTGGTTACCATGGGAACCCAACCCCATGGTTGCCATGGCAACACAACCCCATGGTTACCATGGCAACCAAACCCCGTGGTTGCCATGGCAACTAAACGCCATGGTTACCATGGCAACAGAACCCCATAGTTGCCATGGCAACTAAACGCCATGGTTACCATGGCAACACAACCACATGGTTGCCATGGCAACCCAACCCCATGGTTACCATGGCAACCCAACCCCATGGTTGCCATGGCAACCCAACCCCATGGTTACCATGGCAACCAAACCCCGTGGTTGCCATGGAAACACTACCCCATGGTTGCCATGGCATCAGAACCCCATAGTTGCCATGGCAACAAAACGCCATGGTTACCATGGCAACACAACCCCATGGTTACCATGGACACAGAACCCCATGGTTGCCATGGCAATCAAACCCCGTGGTTGCCATGGCAACCCAACCCCGTGGTTACCATGGGAACCCAACCCCATGGTTGCCATGGCAACACAACCCCATGGTTACCATGGCAACCAAACCCCGTGGTTGCCATGGCAAATAAACGCCATGGTTACCATGGCAACACAACCCCATGGTTGCCATGGCAACCCAACCCCATGGTTGCCATGGCAACCCAACCCCATGGTTCCCATGGCAACACAACCCCATGGTTGCCATGGCAACCCAACGCCATGGTTACCATGGACACAGAACCCCATGGTTGCCATGGCAGCCAAACCCCGTGGTTGCCATGGCAACACAACCCCGTGGATGCCATGGCAACCCAACCCCATGGTTCCCATGGCAACACAACCCCATGGTTGCCATGGCAACCCAACCCCATGGTTACCATCGCAACAGAACCCCATAGTTGCCATGGCAACTAAACGCCATGGTTACCATGGCAACACAACCCCATGGTTGCCATGGCAACCCAACCCCATGGTTACCATGGCAACACAACCCCATGGTTGCCATGGCAACCCAACCCCATGGTTGCCATGGCAACCCAACCCCATGGTTACCATGGCAAGCAAACCCCGTGGTTGCCATGGAAACACTACCCCATGGTTGCCATGGCATCAGAACACCATAGTTGCCATGGCAACAAAACGCCATGGTTACCATGGCAACACAACCCCATGGTTACCATGGACAGAGAACCCCATGGTTGCCATGGCAACCAAACCCCGTGGTTGCCATGGCAACCCAACCCCGTGGTTACCATGGGAACCCAACCCCATGGTTGCCATGGCAACACAACCCCATGGTTACCATGGCAACAAAACCCCGTAATTGCCATGGCAACTAAACGCCATGGTTACCATGGCAACCCAACCCCGTGGTTACCATGGACACAGAACCCCATGGTTACCATAGCAATTAAACCCCGTGGTTGCCATGGCAACTAAACGCCATGGTTAACATGGCAACCCAACCCCATGGTTACCATGGACACAGAACCCCATGGTTACCATAGCAACCAAACCCCGTGGTTGCCATGGCAACACTACCCCATGGTTACCATGGCAACACAACAGCATGGTTAGCACAACAACACAACCGCATGGTTACCACGGCAACCCAACTGCATGGTTACCACGGCATCTCAACCCCATGGTTGCCATGGCAACTAAACCCCATAGTTTCCATAGCAACCCAACCCCATAGTTACCATGGCAACACAACCCCATCGTTACCATGGCAACACAACCCCATGGTTACTATGGCAAGAGAACCCCATAGTTGCCATGGCAACTAAAAGCCATGGCTACCATGGCAACACAATCCCATGATTGCCATGGACACCCAACCCCATGGTTTCCATGGCAACACAACCCCATGGTTCCCATGGCAACACAACCCCATGGTTGCCATGGCAACCCAACCCCATGGTTACCATGGCAACAGAACCCCATAGTTGCCATGGTAACTAAACGCCATGGTTACCATGGCAACACAACCCCATGGTTGCCATGGCAACCAAACCCCGTGGTTGCCATGGCAACCCAACCCCGTGGATGCCATGGCAACCCAACCCCATGGTTCCCATGGCAACACAACCCCATGGTTGCCATGGCAACCCAACCCCATGGTTACCATGGCAACACAACCCCGTGGTTGCCATGGCAACTAAACGCCATGGTTACCATGGCAACACAACCCCATGGTTGCCATGGCAACCCAACCCCGTGGATGCCATGGCAACCCAACCCTATGGTTCCCATGGCAACACAACCCCATGGTTGCCATGGCAACACAACCCCATGGTTACCATGGCAACAGAACCCCATAGTTGCCATGGCAACTAAACGCCATGGTTACCATGGCAACACAACCCCATGGTTGCCATGGCAACCCAACCCCATGGTTACCATGGCAACCCAACCCCATGGTTGCCATGGCAACCCAACCCCATGGTTACCATGGCAACAGAACCCCATAGTTGCCATGGCAACTAAACGCCATGGTTACCATGGCAACCCAACCCCATGGTTGCCATGTCAACCCAACCTTATGGTTGCCATTGCAACCCAACCCCATGGTTACCATGGCAACCAAACCCCGTGGTTGCCATGGCAACTAAACGCCATGGTTACCATGGCAACACAACCCCATGGTTGCCATGGCAACCCAACCCCGTGGATTCCATGGCAACCCAACCTCATGGTTCCCATGGCAACACAACCCCATGGTTGCCATAGCAACACAACCCCATGGTTACCATGGCAACAGAACCCCATAGTTGCCATGGCAACTAAACGCCATGGTTACCATGGCAACACAACCCCATGGTTGCCATGGCAACCCAACCCCATGGTTACCATGGCAACACAACCCCATGGTTGCCATGGCAACCAAACCCCATGGTTGCCATAGCAACCCAACCCCATGGTTGCCATGGCAACCCAACCCCATGGTGACCATGGCAACACAACCCCATGGTTGCCATGGCAACCCAACCCCATGGTTGCCATGGCAACACAACCTCATGGTTACCATGGCAACCAAACCCCGTGGTTGCCATGGAAACACTACCCCATGGTTGCCATGGCATCAGAACCCCATAGTTGCCATGGCAACAAAACGCCATGGTTACCATGGCAACCCAACCCCATGGTTACCATGGACACAGAACATCATGGTTGCCATGGCAAACAAAACCCGTGGTTGCCATGGCAACCCAACCCCGTGGATGCCATGGCAACCCAACCCCATGGTTCCCATGGCAACACAACCCCATGGTTGCCATGGCAACCCAACCCCATGGTTACCATGGCAACAGAACCCCATAGTTGCCATGGCAACTAAACGCCATGGTTACCATGGCAACACAACCCCATGGTTGCCATGGCAACCAAACCCCCTGCTTGCCATGGCAACCCAACCCCGTGGATGCCATGGCAACCCAACCCAATGGTTCCCATGGCAACACAACCCCATGGTTGCCATGGCAACACAACCCCATGGTTACCATGGCAACAGAACCCCATAGTTGCCATGGCAACTAAACGCCATGGTTACCATGGCAACACAACCCCATGGTTGCCATGGCAACCCAACCCCATGGTTACGATGGCAACACAACCCCATGGTTGCCATGGCAACCAAACCCCATGGTTGCCATGGCAACCCAACCCCATGGTTACCATGGCAACCAAACCCCGTGGTTGCCATGGAAACACTACCCCATGGTTGCCATGGCATCAGAACCCCATAGTTGCCATGGCAACAAAACGCCAAGGTTACCATGGCAACACAACCCCATGGTTGCCATGGCAACCCAACCCCATGGTTACCATGGCAACCAAACCCCGTGGTTGCCATGGCAACCCAACCCCGTGGATGCCATGGCAACCCAACCCCATGGTTCCCATGGCAACACAACCCCATGGTTACCATGGCAACACAACCCCATGGTTGCCATGGCAACCAAACCCCATGGTTGCCATGGCAACACAACCCCATAGTTGCCATGGCAACCCAACCCCATGGTGACCATGGCAACACAACCCCATGGTTGCCATGGCAACCCAACCCCATGGTTGCCATGGCAACCCAACCCCATGGTTACCATGGCAACCAAACCCCGTGGTTGCCATGGAAACACTACCCCATGGTTGCCATTGCATCAGAACCCCATAGTTGCCATGGAAACAAAACGCCATGGTTGCCATGGCAACCCAACCCCATAGTTGCCATGGTAACTAAACGCCATGGTTACCATGGCAACCCAACCCCATGGTTACCATGGGAACCCAACCCCATGGTTGCCATGGCAACCCAACCCCATGGTTACCATGGCAACACAACCCCGTGGTTGCCATGGCAACTAAACGCCATGGTTACCATGGCAACACAACCCCATGGTTGCCATGGCAACCCAACCCCGTGGATGCCATGGCAACCCAACCCCATGGTTCCCATGGCAACACAACCCCATGGTTGCCATGGCAACACAACCCCATGGTTACCATGGCAACAGCACCCCATAGTTGCCATGGCAACTAAACGCCATGGTTACCATGGCAACACAACCCCATGGTTGCCATGGCAACCCAACCCCATGGTTACCATGGCAACACAACCCCATGGTTGCCATGGCAACCCAACCCCATGGTGACCATGGCAACACAACCCCATGGTTGCCATGGCAACCCAACCCCATGGTTGCCATGGCAACCCAACCCCATGGTTACCATGGCAACCAAACCCCGTGGTTGCCATGGAAACACTACCCCATGGTTGCCATGGCATCAGAACCCCATAGTTGCCATGGCAACAAAACGCCATGGTTACCATGGCAACACAACCCCATGGTTACTATGGACACAGAACCCCATGGTTGCCATGGCAACCAAACCCCGTGGTTGGCATGGCAACCCAACCCCGTGGATGCCATGGCAACCCAACCCCATGGTTCCCATGGCAACACAACCCCATGGTTGCCATGGCAACCCAACCCCATGGTTACCATGGCAACAGAACCGCATAGTTGCCATGGCAACTAAACGTCATGGTTACCATGGCAACACAACCCCATGGTTGCCATGGCAATCCAACCCCATGGTTAGCATGGCAACACAACCCCATGGTTGCCATGGAACCCAACCCCATGGTTACCATGGCAACCAAACCCCGTGGTTGCCATGGCAACTAAACGCCATGGATACCATGGCAACACAACCCCATGGTTGCCATGGCAACCCAACCCCATGGTTCCCATGGCAACACAACCCCATGGTTGCCATGGCAACCCATCCCCATGGTTACCATGGCAACAGAACCCCATAGTTGCCATGGCAACTAAACGCCATGGTTACCATGGCAACACAACCCCATGGTTGCCATGGCAACCAAACCCCGTGGTTGCCATGGCAACCCAACCCCGTGGATGCCATGGCAACTAAACGCCATGGTTACCATGGCAACACAACCCCATGGTTGCCATGGCAACCCAACCCCATGGTTCCCATGGCAACACAACCCCATGGTTGCCATGGCAACCAAACCCCGTGGTTGCCATGGCAACCCAACCCCGTGGATGCCATGGCAACCCAACCCCATGGTTCCCATGGCAACACAACCCCATGGTTGCCATGGCAACACAACCCCATGGTTACCATGGCAACAGAACCCCATAGTTGCCATGGCAACTAAACGCCATGGTTACCATGGCAACACAACCCCATGGTTGCCATGGCAACCCAACCCCATGGTTACCATGGCAACACAACCCCATGGTTGCCATGGCAACCAAACCCCATGGTTGCCATGGCAACCCAACCCCATGGTTACCATGGCAACCAAACCCCGTGGTTGCCATGGAAACACTACCCCATGGTTGCCATGGCATCAGAACCCCATAGTTGCCATGGCAACAAAACGCCATGGTTACCATATCAACACAACCCCATGGTTGCCATGGCAACACAACCCCATGGTTACCATGGCAACCAAACCCCGTGGTTGCCATGGCAACCCAACCCCGTGGATGCCATGGCAACCCAACCCCATGGTTCCCATGGCAACACAACCCCATGGTTGCCATGGCAACCCAACCCCATGGTTACCATGGCAACAGAACCCCATAGTTGCCATGGCAACTAAACGCCATGGTTACCATGGCAACCCAACCCCATGGTTGCCATGGCAACCCAACATTATGGTTGCCATTGCAACCCAACCCCATGGTTACCATGGCAACCAAACCCCGTGGTTGCCATGGCAACTAAACGCCATGGTTACCATGGCAACACAACCCCATGGTTGCCATGGCAACCCAACCCCGTGGATGCCATGGCAACCCAACCCCATGGTTCCCATGGCAACACAACCCCATGGTTGCCATGGCAACACAACCCCATGGTTACCATGGCAACAGAACCCCATAGTTGCCATGGCAACTAAACGCCATGGTTACCATGGCAACACAACCCCATGGTTGCCATGGCAACCCAACCCCATGGTTACCATGGCAACACAACCCCATGGTTGCCATGGCAACCAAACCCCATGGTTGCCATGGCAACCCAACCCCATGGTTGCCATGGCAACCCAACCCCATGGTGACCATGGCAACACAACCCCATGGTTGCCATGGCAACCCAACCCCATGGTTGCCATGGCAACCCAACCTCATGGTTACCATGGCAACAAAACCCCGTGGTTGCCATGGAAACACAACCCCATGGTTGCCATGGCATCAGAACCCCATAGTTGCCATGGCAACAAAACGCCATGGTTACCATGGCAACCCAACCCCATGGTTACCATGGACACAGAACATCATGGTTGCCATGGCAACCAAACCCCGTGGTTGCCATGGCAACCCAACCCCGTGGATGCCATGGCAACCCAACCCCATGGTTCCCATGGCAACACAACCCCATGGTTGCCATGGCAACCCAGCCCCATGGTTACCATGGCAACAGAACCCCATAGTTGCCATGGCAACTAAACGCCATGGTTACCATGGCAACACAACCCCATGGTTGCCATGGGAACACAACCCCATGGTTACCATGGCAACACAACCCCATGGTTGCCATGGCAACCCAACCCCATGGTTACCATGGCAACCCAACCCCATGGTTACCATGGCAACCCAACCCCATGGTTGCCATGGCAACCCAACCCCATGGTTACCATGGCAACCAAACCCCGTGGTTGCCATGGCAACTAAACGCCATGGTTACCATGGCAACACAACCCCATATTTGCCATGGCAACCCAACGCCATGGTTACCATAGCAACCAAACCCCGTGGTTGCCATGGCAACAGAACACCATAGTTGCCATGGCAACAAAACGCCATGGTTACCATGGCAACACAACCCCATGGTTACCATGGACACAGAACACCATGGTTGCCATGGCAACCAAACCCCGTGGTTGCCATGGCATCTCAACCCCGTGGACGCCATGGCAACCCAACCCCATGGTTCTCATGGCAACACAACCCCATGGTTGCCATGGCAACCCAACCCCATGGTTACCATGGCAACCAAACCCCGTGGTTGCCATGGAAACACTACCCCATGGTTGCCATGGCATCAGAATCACATAGTTGCCATGGCAAAAAAACGCCAAGGTTACCATGGCAACACAACCCCATGGTTGCCATGGCAACCCAACCCAATGGTTACCATGGCAACCAAACCCCGTGGTTGCCATGGCAACCCAACCCCGTGGATGCCATGGCAACCCAACCCCATGGTTCCCATGGCAACACAACCCCATGGTTGCCATGGCAACCCAACCCCATTGTTACCATGGCAACAGAACCCCATAGTTTCCATGGCAACTAAACGCCATGGTTACCATGGCAACCCAACCCCATGGTTGCAATGGCAACCCAACCCCATTGTTACCATGGCAACCCAACCCCATGGTTGCCATGGCAACCCAACCCCATGGTTACCATGGCAACCAAACCCCGTGGTTGCCATGGCAACTAAACGCCATGGTTACCATGGCAACACAACCCCATGGTTGCCATGGCAACCCAACCCCATGGTTACCATAGCAACCAAACCCCGTGGTTGCCATGGCAACCGAACCCCATGGTTACCATGGCAACAAAACCCCGTGGTTGCCATGGAAACACTACCCCATGGTTGCCATGGCAACAGAACCCCATAGTTGCCATGGCAACTAAACGCCATGGTTACCATGGCAACACAACCCCATGGTTACCATGGACACAGAACCCCATGGTTGCCATGGCAACCAAACCCCGTGGTTGCCATGGCAACCCAACCCCGTGGATGCCATGGCAACCCAACCCCATGGTTACCATGGCAACACAACCCCATGGTTGCCATGGCAACCCAACCCCATGGTTACCATGGCAACAGAACCCCATAGTTGCCATGGCAACTAAACGCCATGGTTACCATGGCAACACAACCCCATGGTTGCCATGGCAACCCAACCCCATGGTTACCATGGGAACCCAAACCCATGGTTGCCATGGCAACCCAACCCCATGGTTACCATGGCAACCAAACCCCGTGGTTGCCATGGCAACTAAACGCCATGGTTACCATGGCAACACAACCCCATGGTTGCCATGGCAACCCAACCCCATGGTTGCCATGGCAACCCAACCCCATGGTTACCATGGCAACACAACCCTATGGTTGCCATGGGGACCCAACCCCATTGTTACCATGGCAACAGAACCACATAGTTGCCATGGCAACTAAACGCCATGGTTACCATGGCAACACAACCCCATGGCTGCCATGGCAACCAAACCCCGTGGTTGCCATGGCAACCCAACCCCGTGGATGCCATGGCAACCCAACCCCATGGTTCCCATGGCAACACAACCCCATGGTTGCCATGGCAACACAACCCCATGGTTACCATGGCAACAGAACCCCATAGTTGCCATGGCAACTAAACGCCATGGTTACCATGGCAACACAACCCCATGGTTGCCATGGCAACCCAACCCCATGGTTACCATGGCAACACAACCCCATGGTTGCCATGGCAACCAAACCCCATGGTTGCCATGGCAACCCAACCCAATGGTTACCATGGCAACCAAACCCCGTGGTTGCCATGGAAACACTACCCCATGGTTTCCATGGCATCAGAACACCATAGTTGCCATGGCAACAAAACGCCATGGTTACCATGGCAACACAACCCCATGGTTGCCATGGCAAACCAACCCCATGGTTACCATGGCAACCAAACCCCGTGGTTGCCATGGCAACCCAACCCCGTGGATGCCATGGCAACCCAACCCCATGGTTCCCATGGCAACACAACCCCATGGTTGCCATGGCAACCCAACCCTATGGTTACCATGGCAACAGAACCCCATAGTTGCCATGGCAACTAAACGCCATGGTTACCATGGCAACCCAACCCCATGGTTGCCATGGCAACCCAACCCCATGGTTACCATGGCAACACAACCCCATGGTTGCCATGGCAACCCAACCCCATGGTTGCCATGGCAATCCAACCCCATGGTTACCATGGCAACAAAACCTCGTGGTTGCCATGGCAACTAAACGCCATGGTTACCATGGCAACACAACCCCATGGTTGCCATGGCAACCCAACCCCATGGTTACCATAGCAACCAAACCCCGTGGTTGCCATGGCAACCCAACCCCATGGTTACCATGGCAACCAAACCCCGTGGTTGCCATGGAAACACTACCCCATGGTTGCCATGGCAAGAGAACCCTATAGTTGCCATGGCAACAAAACGCCATGGTTACCATGGCAACACAACCCCATGGTTACCATGGACACAGAACCCCATGGTTGCCATGGCAACCAAACCCCGTGGTTGCCATGGCAACCCAACCCAGTGGATGCCATGGCAACCCAACCCCATGGTTCCTATGGCAACACAACCCCATGGTTACCATGGACACAGAACCCCATGGTTGCCATGGCAACCAAACCCCGTGGTTGCCATGGCAACCCAACCCCATGGTTACCATGGGAACCCAACCCCATGGTTGCCATGGCAACCCAACCCCATGGTTACCATGGCAACCAAACCCCGTGGTTGCCATGGCAACTAAACGCCATGGTTACCATGGCAACACAACCCCATGGTTGCCATGGCAACCAAACCCCATGGTTACCATAGCAACCAAACCCCGTGGTTGCCATTGCAACCCAACCCCATGGTTACCATGGCAACACAACCCCATGGTTCCCATGATAACACAACCCCGTGGTTGCCATGGCAAGCCAACCCCATCGTTACCATGGCAACACTACCCCATGGTTTCCATGGAAACACTACCCCATGGTTGCCATGGCAACAGAACCCCGTGGTTGCCATGGAAACACAACCCCATGGTTGCCATGGCATCAGAACCCCATAGTTGCCATGGCAACAAAACGCCATGGTTACCATGGCAACCCAACCCCATGGTTACCATGGACACAGAACATCATGGTTGCCATGGCAACCAAACCCCGTGGTTGCCATGGCAACCCAACCCCGTGGATGCCATGGCAACCCAACCCCATGGTTCCCATGGCAACACAACCCCATGGTTGCCATGGCAACCCAGCCCCATGGTTACCATGGCAACAGAACCCCATAGTTGCCATGGCAACTAAACGCCATGGTTACCATGGCAACACAACCCCATGGTTGCCATGGGAACACAACCCCATGGTTACCATGGCAACACAACCCCATGGTTGCCATGGCAACCCAACCCCATGGTTACCATGGCAACCCAACCCCATGGTTACCATGGCAACCCAACCCCATGGTTGCCATGGCAACCCAACCCCATGGTTACCATGGCAACCAAACCCCGTGGTTGCCATGGCAACTAAACGCCATGGTTACCATGGCAACACAACCCCATATTTGCCATGGCAACCCAACGCCATGGTTACCATAGCAACCAAACCCCGTGGTTGCCATGGCAACAGAACACCATAGTTGCCATGGCAACAAAACGCCATGGTTACCATGGCAACACAACCCCATGGTTACCATGGACACAGAACACCATGGTTGCCATGGCAACCAAACCCCGTGGTTGCCATGGCATCTCAACCCCGTGGACGCCATGGCAACCCAACCCCATGGTTCTCATGGCAACACAACCCCATGGTTGCCATGGCAACCCAACCCCATGGTTACCATGGCAACCAAACCCCGTGGTTGCCATGGAAACACTACCCCATGGTTGCCATGGCATCAGAATCACATAGTTGCCATGGCAAAAAAACGCCAAGGTTACCATGGCAACACAACCCCATGGTTGCCATGGCAACCCAACCCAATGGTTACCATGGCAACCAAACCCCGTGGTTGCCATGGCAACCCAACCCCGTGGATGCCATGGCAACCCAACCCCATGGTTCCCATGGCAACACAACCCCATGGTTGCCATGGCAACCCAACCCCATTGTTACCATGGCAACAGAACCCCATAGTTTCCATGGCAACTAAACGCCATGGTTACCATGGCAACCCAACCCCATGGTTGCAATGGCAACCCAACCCCATTGTTACCATGGCAACCCAACCCCATGGTTGCCATGGCAACCCAACCCCATGGTTACCATGGCAACCAAACCCCGTGGTTGCCATGGCAACTAAACGCCATGGTTACCATGGCAACACAACCCCATGGTTGCCATGGCAACCCAACCCCATGGTTACCATAGCAACCAAACCCCGTGGTTGCCATGGCAACCGAACCCCATGGTTACCATGGCAACAAAACCCCGTGGTTGCCATGGAAACACTACCCCATGGTTGCCATGGCAACAGAACCCCATAGTTGCCATGGCAACTAAACGCCATGGTTACCATGGCAACACAACCCCATGGTTACCATGGACACAGAACCCCATGGTTGCCATGGCAACCAAACCCCGTGGTTGCCATGGCAACCCAACCCCGTGGATGCCATGGCAACCCAACCCCATGGTTACCATGGCAACACAACCCCATGGTTGCCATGGCAACCCAACCCCATGGTTACCATGGCAACAGAACCCCATAGTTGCCATGGCAACTAAACGCCATGGTTACCATGGCAACACAACCCCATGGTTGCCATGGCAACCCAACCCCATGGTTACCATGGGAACCCAAACCCATGGTTGCCATGGCAACCCAACCCCATGGTTACCATGGCAACCAAACCCCGTGGTTGCCATGGCAACTAAACGCCATGGTTACCATGGCAACACAACCCCATGGTTGCCATGGCAACCCAACCCCATGGTTGCCATGGCAACCCAACCCCATGGTTACCATGGCAACACAACCCTATGGTTGCCATGGGGACCCAACCCCATTGTTACCATGGCAACAGAACCACATAGTTGCCATGGCAACTAAACGCCATGGTTACCATGGCAACACAACCCCATGGCTGCCATGGCAACCAAACCCCGTGGTTGCCATGGCAACCCAACCCCGTGGATGCCATGGCAACCCAACCCCATGGTTCCCATGGCAACACAACCCCATGGTTGCCATGGCAACACAACCCCATGGTTACCATGGCAACAGAACCCCATAGTTGCCATGGCAACTAAACGCCATGGTTACCATGGCAACACAACCCCATGGTTGCCATGGCAACCCAACCCCATGGTTACCATGGCAACACAACCCCATGGTTGCCATGGCAACCAAACCCCATGGTTGCCATGGCAACCCAACCCAATGGTTACCATGGCAACCAAACCCCGTGGTTGCCATGGAAACACTACCCCATGGTTTCCATGGCATCAGAACACCATAGTTGCCATGGCAACAAAACGCCATGGTTACCATGGCAACACAACCCCATGGTTGCCATGGCAAACCAACCCCATGGTTACCATGGCAACCAAACCCCGTGGTTGCCATGGCAACCCAACCCCGTGGATGCCATGGCAACCCAACCCCATGGTTCCCATGGCAACACAACCCCATGGTTGCCATGGCAACCCAACCCTATGGTTACCATGGCAACAGAACCCCATAGTTGCCATGGCAACTAAACGCCATGGTTACCATGGCAACCCAACCCCATGGTTGCCATGGCAACCCAACCCCATGGTTACCATGGCAACACAACCCCATGGTTGCCATGGCAACCCAACCCCATGGTTGCCATGGCAATCCAACCCCATGGTTACCATGGCAACAAAACCTCGTGGTTGCCATGGCAACTAAACGCCATGGTTACCATGGCAACACAACCCCATGGTTGCCATGGCAACCCAACCCCATGGTTACCATAGCAACCAAACCCCGTGGTTGCCATGGCAACCCAACCCCATGGTTACCATGGCAACCAAACCCCGTGGTTGCCATGGAAACACTACCCCATGGTTGCCATGGCAAGAGAACCCTATAGTTGCCATGGCAACAAAACGCCATGGTTACCATGGCAACACAACCCCATGGTTACCATGGACACAGAACCCCATGGTTGCCATGGCAACCAAACCCCGTGGTTGCCATGGCAACCCAACCCAGTGGATGCCATGGCAACCCAACCCCATGGTTCCTATGGCAACACAACCCCATGGTTACCATGGACACAGAACCCCATGGTTGCCATGGCAACCAAACCCCGTGGTTGCCATGGCAACCCAACCCCATGGTTACCATGGGAACCCAACCCCATGGTTGCCATGGCAACCCAACCCCATGGTTACCATGGCAACCAAACCCCGTGGTTGCCATGGCAACTAAACGCCATGGTTACCATGGCAACACAACCCCATGGTTGCCATGGCAACCAAACCCCATGGTTACCATAGCAACCAAACCCCGTGGTTGCCATTGCAACCCAACCCCATGGTTACCATGGCAACACAACCCCATGGTTCCCATGATAACACAACCCCGTGGTTGCCATGGCAAGCCAACCCCATCGTTACCATGGCAACACTACCCCATGGTTTCCATGGAAACACTACCCCATGGTTGCCATGGCAACAGAACCCCATAGTTGCCATGGCAACAAAACGCCATGGTTACCATGGCAACACAACCCCATGGTTACCATGGATACAGAACCCCGTGGTTGCCATGGCAACCCAACCCCGTGGATGCCATGGCAACCCAACCCCATGGTTCCCATGGAAACACAACCCCATGGTTGCCATGGCAACCCAACCCCATGGTTACCATGGCAACAGAACCCCATGGTTACCATGGCAACAGAACCCCATAGTTGCCATGGCAACTAATCGCCATGGTTACCATGGCAACACAACCCCATGGTTGCCATGGCAACACAACCCCATGGTTGCCAAGGCAGCTAAACCCCATAGTTTCCATAGCAACCCAACCCCATAGTTACCATGGCAAAACAACCCCATGGTTGCCATGGAAACACTACCCCATGGTTGCCATGGCAACAGAACACCATAGTTGCCATCGCAACAAAAAGCCATGGTTACCATGGCAACACAACCCCATGGTTGCCATGGCAAACCAACCCCATGGTTACCATGGCAACAGAACCCCATAGTTGCCATGGCAACTAAACGCCATGGTTACCATGGCAACACAACCCCATGGTTGCCATGGCAACCCAACCCCATGGTTACCATGGCAACACAACCCCATGGTTCCCATGAGAACACAACCCCGTGGTTGCCATGGCAACCCAACCCCATCGTTACCATGGCAACACTACCCCATGGTTGCCATGGAAACACTTCCCCATGGTTGCCATGGCAACAGAACCCCGTGGTTGCCATGGCAACTAAACGCCATGGTTACCATGGCAACACAACCCCATGGTTACCATGGACACAGAACCCCATGGTTGCCATGGCAAACAAACCCCGTGGTTGCCATGGCAACCCAACCCCGTGGATGCCATGGCAACCCAACCCCATGGTTCCCATGGCAACCCAACCCCATGGTTGCCATGGCAACCCAACCCCATGGTTACCATGGCAACAGAACCCCATAGTTGCCATGGCAACTAAACGCCATGGTTACCATGGCAACACAACCCCATGGTTGCCATGGCAACCCAACCCCATGGCTACCATGGCAACACAACCCCATGGTTGCCATGGCAACCCAACCCCATGGTTACCATGGCAAACAAACCCCGTGGTTACCATGGCAATCAAACTCTGTGGTTGCCATGGCAACTGAACGCCATGGTTACCATGGGAACACAACCCCATGGTTACCATGGCAACCCAACCCCATGTTTGCCATGGCAACCCAACCCCATGGTTGCCATGGCAACCCAACCCCATGGTTACCATGGTAACACAACCCCATGGTTGCCATGGCAACCCAACCCCATAGTTACCATGGCAACAGAACCCCATAGTTGCCATGGCAACTAAACGCCATGGTTACCATGGCAACACAACCCCATGGTTGCCATGGCAACCAAACCCCGTGGTTGCCATGGCAACCCAACCCCGTGGATGCCATGGCAACCCAACCCCATGGTTCCCATGGCAACACAAACCCATGGTTGCCATGGCAACACAACCCCATGGTTACCATGGCAACAGAACCCCATAGTTGCCATGGCAACTAAACGCCATGGTTACCATGGCAACACAACCCCATGGTTGCCATGGCAACCCAACCCCATGGTTACCATGGCAACACAACCCCATGGTTGCCATGGCAACCCAACCCCATGGTTACCATGGCAATCAAACCCCGTGGTTGACATGGAAACACTACCCCATGGTTGCCATGGCAACAGAACGCCATGGTTACCATGGCAACAAAACCCCATAGTTGCCATGGCAACTAAACGCCATGGTTAACATCGCAACACAACCCCATGGTTGCCATGGCAACCCAACCCCATGGTTACCATGGGAACCCAACCCCATGGTTGCCATGGCAACCCAACCCCATGGTTGCCATGGCAACCCAACACCATGGTTACCATGGCAACCAAACCCCGTGGTTGCCATGGACACAGAACCCCATGGTTACCATAGCAACCAAACCCCGTGGTTGCCATGGCAACTAAACGCCATGGTTACCATGGCAACCCAACCGCATGGTTACCATGGACACAGAACCCCATGGTTACCATAGCAACCAAACCCCGTGGTTGCCATGGAAACACTACCCCATGGTTACCATGGCAACACAACAGCATGGTTAGCACAACAACACAACAGCATGGTTACCACGGCAACCCAACTGCATGGTTACCACGGCATCTCAACCCCATGGTTGCCATGGCAACTAAACCCCATAGTTTCCATAGCAACCCAACCCCATAGTTACCATGGCAACACAACCCCATCGTTACCATGGCAACACAACCCCATGGTTACCATGGGAACAGAACCCCATAGTTGCCATGGCAAATAAAAGCCATGGTTACCATGGCAACACAACCCCATGATTGCCATGGCAACCCAACCCCATGGTTGCCATGGCAACCCAACCCCATGGTTGCCATGGCAACCCAACCCCATGGTTACCATGGCAACCTAACCCCAGGGTTCCCATGGCAACCCAACCCCATGGTTGCCATGGCAACCCAACCCCATGGTTCCCATGGCAACACAACCCCATGGTTGCCATGGCAACCCAACCCCATGGTTACCATGGCAACAGAACCCCATAGTTGCCATGGCAACTAAACGCCATGGTTACCATGGCAACACAACCCCATGGTTGCCATGGCAACCAAACCCCGTGGTTGCCATGGCAACCCAACCCCGTGTATGCCATGGCAACCCAACCCCATGGTTCCCATGGCAACACAACCCCATGGTTGCCATGGCAACCCAACCCCATGGTTACCATGGCAACAGAACCCCATAGTTGCCATGGCAACTAAACGCCATGGTTACCATGGCAACACAACCCCATGGTTGCCATGGCAACCCAACCCCATGGTTACCATGGCAACCCAACGCCATGGTTGCCATGGCAACCCAACCCCATGGTTGCCATGGCAACCCAACCCCATGGTTACCATGGCAACCAAACCCCGTGGTTGCCATGGAAACACTACCCCATGGTTGCCATGGCATCAGAACCCCATAGTTGCCATGGCAACAAAACGCCATGGTTACCATGGCAACACAACCCCATGGTTACCATGGACACAGAACCCCATGGTTGCCATGGCAACCAAACCCCGTGGTTGCCATGGCAACTAAACGCCATGGTTACCATGGGAACCCAACCCCATGGTTGCCATGGCAACCCAACCCCATGGTTACCATGGCAACCAAACCCCGTGGTTGCCATGGCAACTAAACGCCATGGTTACCATGGCAACACAACCCCATGGTTGCCATGGCAACCCAACCCCATTGTTCCCATGGCAACACAACCCCATGGTTGCCATGGCAACCAACCCCATGGTTACCATGGCAACAGAACCCCATTGTTGCCATGGCAACTAAACGACATGGTTACCATGGCAACACAACCCCATGGTTACCATGGACACAGAACCCCATGGTTGCCATGGCAGCCAAACCCCGTGGTTGCCATGGCAACCCAACCCCATGGTTGCCATGGCAACCCAATCCCATGGTTACCATGGGAACCCAACCCCATGGTTGCCATGGCAACCCAACCCCATGGTTACCATGGCAACCAAACCCCGTGGTTGCCATGGACAAAGAACCCCATGGTTACCATAGCAACCAAACCCCGTGGTTGCCATGGCAACTAAACGCCATGGTTACCATGGCAACCCAACCCCATGGTTACCATGGCAACAGAACCCCATGGTTGCCATGGCAACAAAACGCCATGGTTACCATGGCAACACAACCCCATGGTTGCCATGGCAACCAAACCCCGTGGTTGCCATGGCAACCCAACCCCGTGGATTCCATGGCAACCCAACCCCATAGTTCCCATGGCAACACAACCCCATGGTTGCCATGGCAACCCAACCCCATGGTTACCATGGCAACAGAACCCCATAGTTGCCATGGCAACTAAACGCCATGGTTACCATGGCAACACAACCCCATGGTTGCCATGGCAACCCAACCCCATGGTTACCATGGCAACACAACCCCATGGTTGCCATGGCAACCCAACCCCATGGTTGCCATGGCAACCCAACCCCATGGTTACCATGGCAACCAAACCCCGTGGTTGCCATGGAAACACTACCCCATGGTTGCCATGGCATCAGAACCCCATAGTTGCCATGGCAACAAAACGCCATGGTTACCATGGCAACACAACCCCATGGTTACCATGGACACAGAACCCCATGGTTGCCATGGCAACCAAACCCCGTGGTTGCCATGGCAACTAAACGCCATGGTTACCATGGGAACCCAACCCCATGGTTGCCATGGCAACCCAACCCCATGGTTACCATGGCAACCAAACCCCGTGGTTGCCATGGCAACTAAACGCCATGGTTACCATGGCAACACAACCCCATGGTTGCCATGGCAACCCAACCCCATGGTTGCCATGGCAACCCAACCCCATTGTTCCCATGGCAACACAACCCCATGGTTGCCATGGCAACCCAACCCCATGGTTACCATGGCAACAGAACCCCATTGTTGCCATGGCAACTAAACGACATGGTTACCATGGCAACACAACCCCATGGTTACCATGGACACAGAACCCCATGGTTGCCATGGCAGCCAAACCCCGTGGTTGCCATGGCAACCCAACCCCATGGTTGCCATGGCAACCCAACCCCATGGTTACCATGGGAACCCAACCCCATGGTTGCCATGGCAACCCAACCCCATGGTTACCATGGCAACCAAACCCCGTGGTTGCCATGGACAAAGAACCCCATGGTTACCATAGCAACCAAACCCCGTGGTTGCCATGGCAACTAAACGCCATGGTTACCATGGCAACCCAACCCCATGGTTACCATGGCAACAGAACCCCATGGTTGCCATGGCAACAAAACGCCATGGTTACCATGGCAACACTACCCCATGGTTACCATGGCAACACAACAGCATGGTTAGCACAACAACACAACCGCATGGTTACCACGGCAACCCAACTGCATGGTTACCACGGCATCTCAACCCCATGGTTGCCATGGCAACTAAACCCCATAGTTTCCATAGCAACGCAACCCCATAGTTACCATGGCAACACAACCCCATCGTTACCATGGCAACACAACCCCATGGTTACCATGGCAAGAGAACCCCATAGTTGCCATGGCAACTAAAAGCCATGGTTACCATGGCAACACAACCCCATGATTGCCATGGCAACCCAACCCCATGGTTCCCATGGCAACACAACCCCATGGTTGCCATGGCAACCCAACCCCATGGTTACCATGGCAACAGAACCCCATAGTTGCCATGGCAACTAAACGCCATGGTTACCATGGCAACACAACCCCATGGTTGCCATGGAAACCAAACCCCGTGGTTGCCATGGCAACCCAACCCCGTGGATGCCATGGCAACCCAACCCCATGGTTCCCATGGCAACACAACCCCATGGTTGCTATGGCAACCCAACCCCATGGTTACCATGGCAACAGAACCCCATAGTTGCCATGGCAACCAAACGCCATGGTTACCATGGCAACCCAACCCCATGGTTGCCATGGCAACAGAACACCATAGTTGCCATGGCAACCAAACGCCATGGTTACCATGGCAACCCAACCCCATGGTTGCCATGGCAACCCAACCTCATGGTTACCATGGCAACCAAACCCCGTGGTTGCCATGGAAACACTACCCCATGGTTGCCATGGCATCAGAACCCCATAGTTGCCATGGCAACTAAACGCCATGGTTACCATGGCAACACAACCCCATGGTTACCATGGACACAGAACCCCATGGTTGCCATGGCAACCAAACCCCGTGGTTGCCATGGCAACCCAAACCCGTGGATGCCATGGCAACCCAACCCCATGGTTACCATGGCAACAGAACCCCATAGTTGCCATGGCAACAAAACGCCATGGTTACCATGGCAACACAACCCCATGGTTGCCATGGCAACACAACCCCATGGTTACCATGGCAACACAACCCCATGGTTGCCATGGCAACCCAACCCCATGGTTGCCATTGCAACCCAACCCCATGGTTACCATGGCAACACAACCCCATGGTTGCCATGGCAACCCAACCCCATGGTTACCATGGCAACCAAACCCCGTGGTTGCCATGGCAACTAAACGCCATGGTTACCATGGCAACACAACCCCATATTTGCCATGGCAACCCAACCCCATGGTTACCATAGCAACCAAACCCCGTGGTTGCCATGGCAACAGAACACCATAGTTGCCATGGCAACAAAACGCCATGGTTACCATGGCAACACAACCCCATGGTTACCATGGACACAGAACCCCATGGTTGCCATGGGAACCAAACCCCGTGGTTGCCATGGCAACCCAACCCCGTGGATGCCATGGCAACCCATCCCCATGGTTCCCATGGCAACACAACCCCATGGTTGCCATGGCAACCCAACCCCATGGTTACCATGGCAACCCAACCCCATGGTTGCCATGGCAACCCAACCCCATGGTTACCATGGCAACCAAACCCCGTGGTTGCCATGGAAACACTACCCCATGGTTGCCATGGCAACAGAACCCCATAGTTGCCATGGCAACAAAACGCCATGTTTACCATGGCAACAAAACCCCATGGTTACCATGGACACAGAACACCATGGTTGCCATGGCAACCAAACCCCGTGGTTGCCATGGCAACCCAACCCCGTGGATTCCATGGCAACCCAACCCCATGGTTCCCATGGCAACACAACACCATGGTTGCCATGGCAACCCAACCCCATGGTTACCATGGCAACAGAACCCCATAGTTGCCATGGCAACTAAACGCCATGGTTACCATGACAACACAACCCCATGGTTGCCATGGAAACCCAACCCCATGGTTACCATGGCAACACAACCCTATGGTTGCCATGGCAACTCAACCCCATGGTTGCCATGGCAATCCAAACCCATGGTTACCATGGAAACCAAACCCCGTGGTTGCCATGGCAACTAAACGCCATGGTTACCATGGCAACACAACCCCATGGTTGCCATGGCAACCCAACCCCATGGTTTCCATGGCAACCCAACCCCATGGTTGCCATGGCAACCCAACCCCATGGTTCCCATGGGAACCCAACCCCATGGTTACCATGGCAACACAACCCCATGGTTGCCATGGCAACCCAACCCCATGGTTACCATGGCAACAGAACCCCATAGTTGCCATGGCAACTAAACGCCATGTTTACCATGGCAACACAACCCCATGGTTGCCATGGCAACCAAACCCCGTGGTTGCCATGGCAACCCAACCCTGTGGATGCCATGGCAACCCAACCCCATGGTTCCCATGGCAACACAAACCCATGGTTTCCATGGAAACCCAACCCCATGGTTACCATGGCAACAGAACCCCATAGTTGCCATGGCAACTAAACGCCATGGTTACCATGGCAACACAACCCCATGGTTGCCATGGCAACCCAACCCCATGGTTACCATGGCAACAAAACCCCATGGTTGCCATGGCAACCCAACCCCATGGTTGCCATGGCAACCCAACCTCATGGTTACCATGGCAACCAAACCCCGTGGTTGCCATGGGAACACTACCCCATGGTTGCCATGGCATCAGAACCCCATAGTTGCCATGGCAACTAAACGCCATGGTTACCATGGCAACACAAGCCCATGGTTACCATGGACACAGAACCCCATGGTTGCCATGGCAACCAAACCCCGTGGTTGCCATGGCAACCCAACCCCGTGGATGCCATGGAAACCCAACCCCATGGTTCCCATGGCAACACAACCCCATGGTTGCCATGGCAACCCAACCCCATGGTTGCCATGGCAACCCAACCCCATGGTTACCATGGCAACCAAACCCCGTGGTTGCCATGGAAACACTACCCCATGGTTGCCATGGCAACAGAACCCCATAGTTGCCATGGCAACAAAACGCCATGGTTACCATGGCAACACAACCCCATGGTTACCATGGACACAGAACCCCATGGTTGCCATGGCAACCAAACCCCGTGGTTGCCATGGCAACCCAACCCCGTGGATGCCATGGCAACCCAACCCCATGGTTCCCATGGCAACACAACCCCATGGTTGCCATGGCAACCCAACCCCATGGTTACCATGGCAACAGAACCCCATAGTTGCCATGGCAACTAAACGCCATGGTTACCATGGCAACACAACCCCATGGTTACCATGGAAACACAACCCCATGGTTGCCATGGCAACCCAACCCCATGGTTGCCATGGCAACCCAACCCCATAGTTGCCATGGCAACAAAACGCCATGGTTACCATGGCAACACAACCCCATGGTTACCATGGACACAGAACCCCATGGTTGCCATGGCAATCAAACCCCGTGGTTACCATGGCAACCCAATTCCGTGGATGCCATGGCAACCCAACCCCATGGTTCCCATGGCAACACAACCCCATGGTTGCCATGGCAACCCAACCCCATGGTTACCATGGCAACCAAACCCCATGGTTGCCATGGCAACCCAACCCCATGGTTGCCATGGCAACCCAACCCCATGGTTACCATGGCAACCAAACCCCGTGGTTGCCATGGCAACTAAACGCCATGGTTCCCATGGCAACACAACCCCATGGTTGCCATGTCAACCCAACCCCATGGTTGCCATGGCAACCCAACCCCATGGTTCCCATGGCAACACTACACCATGGTTGCCATGGCAACAGAACCCCATAGTTGCCATGGCAAGAAAACGCCATGGTTACCATGGCAACACAACCCCATGGTTACCATGGACACAGAACCCCATGGTTGCTATGGCAACCAAACCCCGTGGTTGTCATGGCAACCCAACCCCGTGGATGCCATGGCAACCAAACCCCATGGTTCCCATGGCAACACAACCCCATGGTTGCCATGGCAACCCAACCCCATGGTTACCATGGCAACAGAACCCCATAGTTGCCATGGCAACTAAACGCCATGGTTACCATGGTAACACAACCCCATGGTTGCCATGGCAACCCATCCCCATGGTTACCATGGCAACAAAACCCCATGGTTGCCATGGCAACCCAACCCCATGGTTGCCATTGCAACCCAACCCCATGGTTACCATGGCAACCAAACCCCGTTGTTGCCATGGCAACAGAACCCCATAGTTGCCATGGCAACAAAACGCCATGGTTACCATGGAAACACAACCCCATAGTTACCATGGACACAGAACCCCATGGTTGCCATGGCAACCAAACCCCGTGGTTGCCATGGCAACTAAACGCCATGGTTACCATGGCAACACAACCCCATGGTTGCCATGGCAACCCAACCCCATGGTTGCCATGGCAACCCAACCCCATGGTTGCCATGGTAACCCAACCCCATGGTTCCCATGGCAACACAACCCCATGGTTGCCATGGCAACCCAACCCCATGGTTACCATGGCAACAGAACCCCATAGTTGCCATGGCAACTAAACGCCATGGTTACCATGGCAACACAACCCCATGGTTGCCATGGCAACCAAACCCCGTGGTTGCCATGGCAACCCAACCCCGTGGATGCCATGGCAACCCAACCCCATGCTTCCCATGGCAACACAACCCCATGGTTACCATGGCAACCCAACCCCATGGTTACCATGGCAACAGAACCCCATAGTTGCCATGGCAACTAAACGCCATGGTTACCATGGCAACACAACCCCATGGTTGCCATGGCAACCCAACCCCATGGTTACAATGGCAACCAAACCCCGTGGTTGCCATGGAAACACTACCCCATGGTTGCCATGGCAACAGAACCCCATAGTTGCCATGGCAACAAAACGCCATGGTTACCATGGCAACACAACCCCATGGTTACCATGGACACAGAACCCCATGGTTGCCATGGCAAACAAACCCCGTGGTTGCCATGGCAACCCAACCCCGTGGATGCCATGGCAACCAACCCCACGGTTCCTATGGCAACACAACCCCATGGTTGCCATGGCAACCTAACCCCATGGTTACCATGGCAACAGAACCCCATAGTTGCCATGTCAACTAAACGCCATGGTTACCATGGCAACACAACCCCATGGTTGCCATGGCAACACAACCCCATGGTTACCATGGGAACCCAACGCCATGGTTGCCATGGCAACCCAACCCCATGGTTGCCATGGCAACCCAACCCCATGGTTACCATGGCAACCAAACCCCGTGGTTGCCATGGCAACTAAACGCCATGGTTACCATGGCAACACAACACCATGATTGCCATGGCAACCCAACCCCATGGTTGCCATGGCAACCCAACCCCATGATTCCCATGGCAACCCAACCCCATGGTTACCATGGCAACACAACCCCATGGTTGCCATGGAAACCCAACCCCATGGTTGCCATGGCAACCCAACCCCATGTTTACCATGCCAACCAAACCCCGTGGTTGCCATGGCAACTAAACGCCATGGTTACCATGGCAACACAACCCCATGGTTGCCATGGCAACCCAACCCCATGGTTACCATAGCAACCAAACCCCGTGGTTGCCATGGCAACCCAACCCCATGGTTACCATGGAAAACAAACCCCGTGGTTGCCATGGAAACACTACCCCATGGTTGCCATGGCAACACAACCCCATGGTTACCATAGCAACCAAACCCCGTGGTTGCCATGGCAACCCAACCCCATGGTTACCATGGCAACTAAATGCCATGGTTACCATGGCAACACAACCCCATGGTTGCCATGGCAACCAAACCCCGTGGTTGCCATGGCAACCCAACCCCGTTGATGCCATGGCAACACAACCCCATGGTTGCCATGGCAACCCAACCCCATGGTTACCATGGCAACAGAACCCCATAGTTGTCATGGCAAATAAACGCCATGGTTACCATGGCAACACAACCCCATGGTTGCCATGGCTACCCAACCCCATGGTTACCATGGCAACACAACCCCATGGTTGCCATGGCAACACAACCCCATGGTTGCCATGGCAACCCAACCCCATGGTTACCATGGCAACCAAACCCCGTGGTTGCCATGGAAACACTACCCCATGGTTGCCATGGCAACAGAACCCCATAGTTGCCATGGCAACAAAACGCCATGGTTTCCATGGCAACACAACCCCATGGTTACCATGGACACAGAACCCCATGGTTGCCATGGCAAACAAACCCCGTGGTTGCCATGGCAACCCAACCCCGTGGATGCCATGGCAACCCAACCCCACGGTTCCCATGGCAACACAACCCCATGGTTGCCATGGCAACCTAACCCCATGGTTACCATGGCAACAGAACCCCATAGTTGCCATGTCAACTAAACGCCATGGTTACCATGGCAACACAACCCCATGGTTGCCATGGCAACCCAACCCCATGGTTACCATGGGAACCCAACGCCATGGTTGCCATGGCAACCCAACCCCATGGTTGCCATGGCAACACAACCCCATGGTTACCATGGCAACCAAACACCGTGGTTGCCATGGCAACTAAACGCCATGGTTACCATGGCAACACAACACCATGATTGCCATGGCAACCCAACCCCATGGTTGCCATGGCAACCCAACCCCATGATTCCCATGGCAACCCAACCCCATGGTTACCATGGCAACACAACCCCATGGTTGCCATGGAAACCCAACCCCATGGTTGCCATGGCAACCCAACCCCATGTTTACCATGCCAACCAAACCCCGTGGTTGCCATGGCAACTAAACGCCATGGTTACCATGGCAACACAACCCCATGGTTGCCATGGCAACCCAACCCCATGGTTACCATAGCAACCAAACCCCGTGGTTGCCATGGCAACCCAACCCCATGGTTACCATGGAAACCAAACCCCGTGGTTGCCATGGAAACACTACCCCATGGTTGCCATGGCAACACAACCCCATGGTTATCATAGCAACCAAACCCCGTGGTTGCCATGGCAACCCAACCCCATGGTTACCATGGCAACTAAATGCCATGGTTACCATGGCAACACAACCCCATGGTTGCCATGGCAACCAAACCCCGTGGTTGCCATGGCAACCCAACCCCGTTGATGCCATGGCAACACAACCCCATGGTTGCCATGGCAACCCAACCCCATGGTTACCATGGCAACAGAACCCCATAGTTGTCATGGCAACTAAACGCCATGGTTACCATGGCAACACAACCCCATGGTTGCCATGGCTACCCAACCCCATGGTTACCATGGCAACACAACCCCATGGTTGCCATGGCAACACAACCCCATGGTTGCCATGGCAACCCAACCCCATGGTTACCATGGCAACCAAACCCCGTGGTTGCCATGGAAACACTACCCCATGGTTGCCATGGCAACAGAACCCCATAGTTGCCATGGCAACAAAACGCCATGGTTTCCATGGCAACACAACCCCATGGTTACCATGGACACAGAACCCCATGGTTGCCATGGCAACCAAACCCCGTGGTTGCCATGGCAACCCAACCCCATGGTTGCCATGGCAACCCAACCCCATGGTTACCATGGAAAAAGAACCCCATAGTTGCCATGGCAACTAAACGCCATGGTTACCATGGCAACACAACCCCATGGTTGCCACGGCAACCCAACCCCATGGTTACCATGGGAACCCAACCCCATGGTTGCCATGGCAACCCAACCCCATGGTTGCCATGGCAACCCAACCCCATGGTTCCCATGGCAACAAAACCCCATGGTTGCCATGGCAACCCAACCTTATGGTTACCATGGCAACAGAACCCCATAGTTGCCATGGCAACTAAACGCCATGGTTACCACGGCAACACAACCCCATGGTTGCCATGGCAACCAAACCCCGTGGTTGCCATGGCAACGCAACCCCGTGGATGCCATGGCAACCCAACCCCATGGTTCCCATGGCAACACAACCCCATGGTTGCCATGGAAACCCAACCCCATGCTTACCATGGCAACAGAACCCCATAGTTGCCATGGCAACTAAACGCCATGGTTACCATGGCAACACAACCCCATGGTTGCCATGGCAACCCAACCCCATGGTTACCATGGCAACAAAACGCCATGGTTACCATGGCAACACAACCCCATGGTTACCATGGACACAGAACCCCATGGTTGCCATGGCAACCAAACCCCGTGGTTGCCATGGCAACCCAACCCCGTGGATGCCATGGCAACCCAACCCCAAGGTTCCCATGGCAACACAACCCCATGGTTGCCATGGTAACACAACCCCATGGTTACCATGGCAACAGAACCCCATAGTTGCCATGGCAACTGAAGGCCATGGTTACCATGGCAACACAACCCCATGGTTGCCATGGCAACCCAACCCCATGGTTACCATGGGAACCCAACCCCATGGTTGCCATGGCAACCCAACCCCATGGTTGCCATGGCAACCCAACCCCATGGTTGCCATGGCAACCCAACCCCGTGGTTGCCATGGCAACTAAACGCCATGGTTACCATGGCAACACAACCCCATGGTTGCCATGGCAACACAACCCCATGGTTGCCATGGCAACCCAACCCCATGGTTCCCATGGCAACACTACCCCATGGTTGCCATGGCAACCAAACCCCGTGGTTGCCATGGCAACCCAACCCCGTTGATGCCATGGCAACACAACCCCATGGTTGCCATGGCAACCCAACCCCATGGTTACCATGGCAACAGAACCCCATAGTTGTCATGGCAAATAAACGCCATGGTTACCATGGCAACACAACCCCATGGTTGCCATGGCTACCCAACCCCATGGTTACCATGGCAACACAACCCCATGGTTGCCATGGCAACACAACCCCATGGTTGCCATGGCAACCCAACCCCATGGTTACCATGGCAACCAAACCCCGTGGTTGCCATGGAAACACTACCCCATGGTTGCCATGGCAACAGAACCCCATAGTTGCCATGGCAACAAAACGCCATGGTTTCCATGGCAACACAACCCCATGGTTACCATGGACACAGAACCCCATGGTTGCCATGGCAAACAAACCCCGTGGTTGCCATGGCAACCCAACCCCGTGGATGCCATGGCAACCCAACCCCACGGTTCCCATGGCAACACAACCCCATGGTTGCCATGGCAACCTAACCCCATGGTTACCATGGCAACAGAACCCCATAGTTGCCATGTCAACTAAACGCCATGGTTACCATGGCAACACAACCCCATGGTTGCCATGGCAACCCAACCCCATGGTTACCATGGGAACCCAACGCCATGGTTGCCATGGCAACCCAACCCCATGGTTGCCATGGCAACCCAACCCCATGGTTACCATGGCAACCAAACACCGTGGTTGCCATGGCAACTAAACGCCATGGTTACCATGGCAACACAACACCATGATTGCCATGGCAACCCAACCCCATGGTTGCCATGGCAACCCAACCCCATGATTCCCATGGCAACCCAACCCCATGGTTACCATGGCAACACAACCCCATGGTTGCCATGGAAACCCAACCCCATGGTTGCCATGGCAACCCAACCCCATGTTTACCATGCCAACCAAACCCCGTGGTTGCCATGGCAACTAAACGCCATGGTTACCATGGCAACACAACCCCATGGTTGCCATGGCAACCCAACCCCATGGTTACCATAGCAACCAAACCCCGTGGTTGCCATGGCAACCCAACCCCATGGTTACCATGGAAACCAAACCCCGTGGTTGCCATGGAAACACTACCCCATGGTTGCCATGGCAACACAACCCCATGGTTACCATAGCAACCAAACCCCGTGGTTGCCATGGCAACCCAACCCCATGGTTACCATGGCAACTAAATGCCATGGTTACCATGGCAACACAACCCCATGGTTGCCATGGCAACCAAACCCCGTGGTTGCCATGGCAACCCAACCCCGTTGATGCCATGGCAACACAACCCCATGGTTGCCATGGCAACCCAACCCCATGGTTACCATGGCAACAGAACCCCATAGTTGTCATGGCAACTAAACGCCATGGTTACCATGGCAACACAACCCCATGGTTGCCATGGCTACCCAACCCCATGGTTACCATGGCAACACAACCCCATGGTTGCCATGGCAACACAACCCCATGGTTGCCATGGCAACCCAACCCCATGGTTACCATGGCAACCAAACCCCGTGGTTGCCATGGAAACACTACCCCATGGTTGCCATGGCAACAGAACCCCATAGTTGCCATGGCAACAAAACGCCATGGTTTCCATGGCAACACAACCCCATGGTTACCATGGACACAGAACCCCATGGTTGCCATGGCAACCAAACCCCGTGGTTGCCATGGCAACCCAACCCCATGGTTGCCATGGCAACCCAACCCCATGGTTACCATGGAAAAAGAACCCCATAGTTGCCATGGCAACTGAAGGCCATGGTTACCATGGCAACACAACCCCATGGTTGCCATGGCAACCCAACCCCATGGTTACCATGGGAACCCAACCCCATGGTTGCCATGGCAACCCAACCCCATGGTTGCCATGGCAACCCAACCCCATGGTTGCCATGGCAACCCAACCCCGTGGTTGCCATGGCAACTAAACGCCATGGTTACCATGGCAACACAACCCCATGGTTGCCATGGCAACACAACCCCATGGTTGCCATGGCAACCCAACCCCATGGTTCCCATGGCAACACTACCCCATGGTTGCCATGGCAACAGAACCCCATAGTTGCCATGGCAACAAAACGCCATGGTTACCATGGCAACACAACCCCATGGTTACCATGGACACAGAACCCCATGGTTACCATGGCAACCCAACCCCATGGTTCCCATGGCAACACTACCCCATGGTTGCCATGACAACAGAACCCCATAGTTGCCATGTCAACTAAACGCCATGGTTGCCATGGCAACACTACCCTATGGTTGCCATGGCAACCCAACCCCATCGTTACCATGGCAACACTACCCCATGGTTGCCATGGAAACAGAACCCCATAGTTGCCATGGCAAATAAACGCCATGGTTACCATGGCAACACAACCCCATGGTTGCCATGGAAACCCAACCCCATGGTTACCATGGCAACACAACCCCATGGTTGCCATGGCAACCCAACCCCATGGTTACCATGGCAACCAAACCCCGTGGTTACCATGGCAACCAAACTCCGTGGTTGCCATGGCAACCCAACCCCATGGTTACCATGGCAACCAAACCCCGTGGTTACCATGGCAACCCAACCCCATGGTTGCCATGGCAACCCAACCCCATGGTTGCCATGGCAACCCAACCCCATGGTTACCATGGCAACACAACCCCATGGTTGCCATGGCAACCCTACCCCATGGTTGCCATGGAAACACTACCCCATGGTTGCCATGGCAACAGAACCCCATAGTTGCCATGGCAACAAAACGCCATGGTTACCATGGCAACACAACGCCATGGTTACCATGGACACAGAACCCCATGGTTACCATGGCAACCAAACCCCGTGGTTGCCATGGCAACCCAACCCCGTGAATGCCATGGCAACCCTACCCCATGGTTCCCATGGCAACACAACCCCATGGTTTCCATGGCAACCCAACCCCATGGTTACCATGGCAACAGAACCCCATAGTTGCCATGGCAAATAAACGCCATGGTTACCATGGCAACACAACCCCATGGTTGCCATGGCAACCCAACCCCATGGTTACCATGGCAACACAACCCCATGGTTGCCATGGCAACCCAACCCCATGGTTACCATGGCAACCAAACCCCGTGGTTACCATGGCAACCAAACTCCATGGTAGCCATGGCAACTAATCGCCATGGTTACCATGGCAACACAACGCCATGGTTACCATGGCAACCCAACCCCATGGTTGCCATGGCAACCCAACCCCATGGTTACCATGGCAACACAACCCCATGGTTGCCATGGCAACCCAACCCCATGGTTACCATGGCAACAGAACACCATAGTTTCCATGGCAACTAAACGCCATGGTTACCATGGCAACACAACCCCATGGTTGCCATGGCAACACAACCCCATGGTTACCATGGCAACACAACCCCATGGTTGCCATGGCAACCCAACCCCATGGTTCCCATGGCAACACAACCCCATGGTTCCCATGGCAACCCAACCCCATGGTTACCATGGCAACAGAACCCCATAGTTGCCATGTCAACTAAACGCCATGGTTACCATGGCAACACAACCCCATGGTTGCCATGGCAACCCAACCCCATGGTTACCATGGCAACCCAACCCCATGGTTGCCATGGATACCCAACCCCATGGTTGCCATGGCAACACTACCCTATGGTTGCCATGGCAACCCAACCCCATCGTTACCATGGCAACACTACCCATTGGTTGCCATGGAAACACTACCCCATGGTTGCCATGGCAACAGAACCCCATAGTTGCCATGGCAACAAAACGCCATGGTTACCATGGCAACACAACGCCATGGTTACCATGGACACAGAACCCCATGGTTACCATGGCAACCAAACCCCGTGGTTGCCATGGCAACCCAACCCCGTGGATGCCATGGCAACCCAACCCCATGGTTCCCATGGCAACACAACCCCATGGTTGCCATGGCAACCCAACCCCATGGTTACCATGGCAACAGAACCCCATAGTTGCCATGGCGAATAAACGCCATGGTTACCATGGCAACACAACCCCATGGTTGCCATGGCAACCCAACCCCATGGTTACCATGGCAACCCAACCCCATGGTTGCCATGGCAACCCAACCCCATGGTTACCATGGCAACCAAACCCCGTGGTTACCATGGCAACCAAACTCCGTGGTTGCCATGGCAACTAAACGCCATGGTTACCATGGCAACACAACGCCATGGTTACCATGGCAACCCAACCCCATGGTTGCCATGGCAACCCAACCCCATGGTTGCCATGGCAACCCAACCCCATGGTTACCATGGCAACACAACCCCATGGTTGCCATGGCAACCCTACCCCATGGTTGCCATGGAAACACTACCCCATGGTTGCCATGGCAACAGAACCCCATAGTTGCCATGGCAACAAAACGCCATGGTTACCATGGCAACACAACGCCATGGTTACCATGGACACAGAACCCCATGGTTACCATGGCAACCAAACCCCGTGGTTGCCATGGCAACCCAACCCCGTGGATGCCATGGCAACCCAACCCCATGGTTCCCATGGCAACACAACCCCATGGTTGCCATGGCAACCCAACCCCATGGTTACCATGGCAACAGAACCCCATAGTTGCCATGGCAAATAAACGCCATGGTTACCATGGCAACACAACCCCATGGTTGCCATGGCAACCCAACCCCATGGTTACGATGGCAACCCAACCCCATGGTTGCCATGGCAACCCAACCCCATGGTTACCATGGCAACCAAACCCCGTGGTTACCATGGCAACCAAACTCCGTGGTTGCCATGGCAACTAAACGCCATGGTTACCATGGCAACACAACGCCATGGTTACCATGGCAACCCAACCCCATGGTTGCCATGGCAACCCAACCCCATGGTTGTCATGGCAACCCAACCCCATGGTTACCATGGCAACACAACCCCATGGTTGCCATGGCAACCCTACCCCATGGTTACCATGGCAACAGAACCCCATAGTTGCCATGGCAACTAAACGCCATGGTTACCATGGCAACACAACCCCATGGTTGCCATGGCAACCAAACCCCGTTGTTGCCATGGAAACACTACCCCATGGTTGCCATGGCAACAGAACCCCATAGTTGCCATGGCAACAAAACGCCATGGTTACCATGGCAACACAACCCCATGGTTACCATGGACACAGAACCCCATGGTTGCCATGGCAACCCAACCCGTGGTTGCCATGGCAACCCAACCCAGTGGATGCCATGGCAACCCAACCCCATGGTTCCCATGGCAACACAACCCCATGGTTGCCATGGCAACCCAACCCCATGGTTACCATGGCAACAGAACCCCATAGTTGCCATGGCAACTAAACGCCATGGTTACCATGGCAACACAACCCCATGGTTGCCATGGCAACCAAACCCCGTGGTTGCCATGGCAACGCAACCCCGTGGTTGCCATGGCAACCCAACCCCATGGTTACCATGGCAACCAAACCCCGTGGTTGCCATGGAAACACTACCCCATGGTTGCCATGGCAACAGAACCCCATAGTTGCCATGGCAACAAAACGCCATGGTTTCCATGGCAACACAACCCCATGGTTACCATGGACACAGAACCCCATGGTTGCCATGGCAACCAAACCCCGTGGTTGCCATGGCAACCCAACCCCGTGGATGCCATGGCAACACAACCCCATGGTTGCAATGGCAACCCAACCCCATGGTTACCATGGCAACAGAACCCCATAGTTGCCATGGCAACTAAACGCCATGGTTACCATGGCAACACAACCCCATGGTTGCCATGGCAACACAACCACATGGTTACCATGGCAACACAACCCCATGGTTGTCATGGCAACCCAACCCAAAGGTTGCCATGGCAACCCAACCCCATGGTTACCATGGCAACCAAACCCCGTGGTTGCCATGGCAACAGAACCCCATAGTTGCCATGGCAACTAAACGCCATGGTTACCATGGCAACACAACCCCATGGTTTCCATGGACACAGAACCCCATGGTTGCCATGGCAACCAAACCCCGTGGTTGCCATGGCAACCCAACACCATGGTTGCCATGGCAACCCAACCCCATGGTTACCATGGCAACAGAACCCCATAGTTGCCATGGCAACTAAACGCCATGGTTACCATGGCAACACAACCCCATGGTTGCCACGGCAACCCAACCCCATGGTTACCATGGGAACCCAACCCCATGGTTGCCATGGCAACCCAACCCCATGGTTGCCATGGCAACCCAACCCCATGGTTCCCATGGCAACAAAACCCCATGGTTGCCATGGCAACCCAACCTTATGGTTACCATGGCAACAGAACCCCATAGTTGCCATGGCAACTAAACGCCATGGTTACCATGGCAACACAACCCCATGGTTGCCATGGCAACCAAACCCCGTGGTTGCCATGGCAACGCAACCCCGTGGATGCCATGGCAACCCAACCCCATGGTTCCCATGGCAACACAACCCCATGGTTGCCATGGAAACCCAACCCCATGCTTACCATGGCAACAGAACCCCATAGTTGCCATGGCAACTAAACGCCATGGTTACCATGGCAACACAACCCCATGGTTGCCATGGCAACCCAACCCCATGGTTACCATGGCAACAAAACGCCATGGTTACCATGGCAACACAACCCCATGGTTACCATGGACACAGAACCCCATGGTTGCCATGGCAACCAAACCCCGTGGTTGCCATGGCAACCCAACCCCGTGGATGCCATGGCAACCCAACCCCAAGGTTCCCATGGCAACACAACCCCATGGTTGCCATGGCAACACAACCCCATGGTTACCATGGCAACAGAACCCCATAGTTGCCATGGCAACTGAAGGCCATGGTTACCATGGCAACACAACCCCATGGTTGCCATGGCAACCCAACCCCATGGTTACCATGGGAACCCAACCCCATGGTTGCCATGGCAACCCAACCCCATGGTTGCCATGGCAACCCAACCCCATGGTTGCCATGGCAACCCAACCCCGTGGTTGCCATGGCAACTAAACGCCATGGTTACCATGGCAACACAACCCCATGGTTGCCATGGCAACACAACCCCATGGTTGCCATGGCAACCCAACCCCATGGTTCCCATGGCAACACTACCCCATGGTTGCCATGGCAACAGAACCCCATAGTTGCCATGGCAACAAAACGCCATGGTTACCATGGCAACACAACCCCATGGTTACCATGGACACAGAACCCCATGGTTACCATGGCAACCCAACCCCATGGTTCCCATGGCAACACTACCCCATGGTTGCCATGGCAACAGAACCCCATAGTTGCCATGTCAACTAAAAGCCATGGTTGCCATGGCAACACTACCCTATGGTTGCCATGGCAACCCAACCCCATCGTTACCATGGCAACCCAACCCCATGGTTACCATGGCAACCAAACCCCGTGGTTACCATGGCAACCAAACTCCGTGGTTGCCATGGCAACTAAACGCCATGGTTACCATGGCAACACAACGCCATGGTTACCATGGCAACCCAACCCCATGGTTGCCATGGCAACCCAACCCCATGGTTACCATGGCAACACAACCCCATGGTTGCCATGGCAACCCAACCCCATGGGTACCATGGCAACAGAACACCATAGGTTCCATGGCAACCCAACCCCATGGTTACCATGGCAACAGAACCCCATAGTTGCCATGTCAACTAAACGCCATGGTTACCATGGCAACACAACCCCATGGTTGCCATGGCAACCCAACCCCATGGTTACCATGGCAACCCAACCCCATGGTTGCCATGGATACCCAACCCCATGGTTGCCATGGCAACACTACCCTATGGTTGCCATGGCAACCCAACCCCATCGTTACCATGGCAACACTACCCCATGGTTGCCATGGCAAAAGAACCCCATAGTTGCCATGGCAAAAAACGCCATGGTTACCATGGCAACACAACGCCATGGTTACCATGGACACAGAACCCCATGGTTACCATGGCAACCAAACCCCGTGGTTGCCATGGCAACCCAACCCCGTGGATGCCATGGCAACCCAACCCCATGGTTCCCATGGCAACACAACCCCATGGTTGCCATGGCAACCCAACCCCATGGTTACCATGGCAACAGAACCCCATAGTTGCCATGGCAAATAAACGCCATGGTTACCATGGCAACACAACCCCATGGTTGCCATGGCAACCCAACCCCATGGTTACCATGGCAACCCAACCCCATGGTTGCCATGGCAACCCAACCCCATGGTTACCATGGCAACCAAACCCCGTGGTTACCATGGCAACCAAACTCCGTGGTTGCCATGGCAACTAAACGCCATGGTTACCATGGCAACACAACGCCATGGTTACCATGGCAACCCAACCCCATGGTTGCCATGGCAACCCAACCCCATGGTTGCCATGGCAACCCAACCCCATGGTTACCATGGCAACACAACTCCATGGTTGCCATGGCAACCCTACCCCATGGTTGCCATGGAAACACTACCCCATGGTTGCCATGGCAACAGAACCCCATAGTTGCCATGGCAACAAAACGCCATGGTTACCATGGCAACACAACGCCATGGTTACCATGGACACAGAACCCCATGGTTACCATGGCAACCAAACCCCGTGGTTGCCATGGCAACCCAACCCCGTGGATGCCATGGCAACCCAACCCCATGGTTCCCATGGCAACACAACCCCATGGTTGCCATGGCAACCCAACCCCATGGTTACCATGGCAACAGAACCCCATAGTTGCCATGGCAAATAAACGCCATGGTTACCATGGCAACACAACCCCATGGTTGCCATGGCAACCCAACCCCATGGTTACGATGGCAACACAACCCCATGGTTGCCATGGCAACCCAACCCCATGGTTACCATGGCAACCAAACCCCGTGGTTACCATGGCAACCAAACTCCGTGGTTGCCATGGCAACTAAACGCCATGGTTACCATGGCAACACAACGCCATGGTTACCATGGCAACCCAACCCCATGGTTGCCATGGCAACCCAACCCCATGGTTGCCATGGCAACCCAACCCCATGGTTACCATGGCAACACAACCCCATGGTTGCCATGGCAACCCTACCCCATGGTTACCATGGCAACAGAACACCATAGTTGCCATGGCAACTAAACGCCATGGTTACCATGGCAACACAACCCCATGGTTGCCATGGCAACCAAACCCCGTTGTTGCCATGGAAACACTACACCATGGTTGCCATGGCAACAGAACCCCATAGTTGCCATGGCAACAAAACGCCATGGTTACCATGGCAACACAACCCCATGGTTACCATGGACACAGAACCCCATGGTTGCCATGGCAACCCAACCCGTGGTTGCCATGGCAACCCAACCCAGTGGATGCCATGGCAACCCAACCCCATGGTTCCCATGGCAACACAACCCCATGGTTGCCATGGCAACCCAACCCCATGGTTACCATGGCAACAGAACCCCATAGTTGCCATGGCAACTAAACGCCATGGTTACCATGGCAACACAACCCCATGGTTGCCATGGCAACCCAACCCCATGGTTACCATGGAAACCAAACCCCGTGGTTGCCATGGCAACAGAACCCCATTGTTGCCATGGCAACAAAACGCCATGGTTACCATGGCAACACAACCCCATGGTTACCAAGGACACAGAACACCATGGTTGCCATGGCAACCAAACCCCGTGGTTGCCATGGCAACCCAACCCCGTGGATGCCATGGCAACCCAACCCCGTGGTTCCCATGGCAACACAACCCCATGGTTGCCATGGCAACCCAACCCCATGGTTACCATGGGAACCCAACCCCATGGTTGCCATGGCAACCCAACCCCATGGTTGCCATGGCAACCCAACCCCATGGTTACCATGGCAACCAAACCCCGTGGTTGCCATGGCAACTAAACACCATGGTTACCATGTCAACACAACCCCATGGTTGCCATGGCAACCCAACCCCATGGTTCCCATGGCAACACTACCCCATGGTTGCCATGGCAACAGAACCCCATAGTTGCCATGGCAACCAAACCCCGTGGTTACCATGGCAACACAACCCCATGGTTACCATGGACACAGAACCCCATGGTTGCCATGGCAACCAAACCCCGTGGTTGCCATGGCAACCCAACCCCATGGTTGCCATGGCAACCCAACCCCATGGTTACCATGGCAACAGAACCCCATAGTTGCCATGGCAACTAAACGCCATGGTTACCATGGCAACACAACCCCATGGTTGCCACGGCAACCCAACCCCATGGTTACCATGGGAACCCAACCCCATGGTTGCCATGGCAACCCAACCCCATGGTTGCCATGGCAACCCAACCCCATGGTTCCCATGGCAACAAAACCCCATGGTTGCCATGGCAACCCAATCTTATGGTTACCATGGCAACAGAACCCCATAGTTGCCATGGCAACTAAACGCCATGGTTACCATGGCAACACAACCCCATGGTTGCCATGGCAACCAAACCCCGTGGTTGCCATGGCAACGCAACCCCGTGGATGCCATGGCAACCCAACCCCATGGTTCCCATGGCAACACAACCCCATGGTTGCCATGGAAACCCAACCCCATGCTTACCATGGCAACAGAACCCCATAGTTGCCATGGCAACTAAACGCCATGGTTACCATGGCAACACAACCCCATGGTTGCCATGGCAACCCAACCCCATGGTTACCATGGCAACAAAACGCCATGGTTACCATGGCAACACAACCCCATGGTTACCATGGACACAGAACCCCATGGTTGCCAAGGCAACCAAACCCCGTGGTTGCCATGGCAACCCAACCCCGTGGATGCCATGGCAACCCAACCCCAAGGTTCCCATGGCAACCCAACCCCGTGGTTGCCATGGCAACTAAACGCCATGGTTACCATGGCAACACAACCCCATGGTTGCCATGGCAACACAACCCCATGGTTCCCATGGCAACACTACCCCATGGTTGCCATGGCAACAGAACCCCATAGTTGCCATGGCAACAAAACGCCATGGTTACCATGGCAACACAACCCCATGGTTACCATGGACACAGAACCCCATGGTTACCATGGCAACCCAACCCCATGGTTCCCATGGCAACACAACCCCATGGTTGCCATGGCAACCCAACCCCATGGTTACCATGGCAACAGAACACCATAGTTGCCATGGCAACTAAACGCCATGGTTACCATGGCAACACAACCCCATGGTTGCCATGGCAACCCAACCCCATGGTTACCATGGCAACACAACCCCATGGTTGCCATGGCAACCCAACCCCATGGTTGCCATGGCAACCCAACCCCATGGTTACCATGGCAACCAAACCCCGTGGTTGCCATGGAAACACTACCCCATGGTTGCCATGGCATCAGAACCCCATAGTTGCCATGGCAACAAAACGCCATGGTTACCATGGCAACACAACCCCATGGTTACCATGGACACAGAACCCCATGGTTACCATGGCAACCAAACCCCGTGGTTGCCATGGCAACCAAACCCCGTGGATGCCATGGCAACCCAACCCCATGGTTCCCATGGCAACAAAACCCCATGGTTGCCATGGCAACCCAACCCCATGGTTACCATGGGAACCCAACCCCATGGTTGCCATGGTAACCCAACACCATGGTTCCCATGGCAACCCAACCCCATGGTTCCCATGGCAAGCCAACCCCATGGTTACCATGGCAACAGAACCCCATAGTTGCCATGTCAACTAAACGCCATGGTTACCATGGCAACACAACCCCATGGTTGCCATGGCAACCCAACCCCATGGTTACCATGGCAACCCAACCCCATGGTTGCCATGGATACCCAACCCCATGGTTGCCATGGCAACACTACCCTATGTTTGCCATGGCAACCCAACCCCATCGTTACCATGGCAACACTACCCCATGGTTGCCATGGAAACACTACCCCATGGTTGCCATGGCAACAGAACCCCATAGTTGCCATGGCAACAAAACGCCATGGTTACCATGGCAACACAACGCCATGGTTACCATGGACACAGAACCCCATGGTTACCATGGCAACCAAACCCCGTGGTTGCCATGGCAACCCAACCCCGTGGATGCCATGGCAACCCAACCCCATGGTTCCCATGGCAACACAACCCCATGGTTGCCATGGCAACCCAACCCCATGGTTACCATGGCAACAGAACCCCATAGTTGCCATGGCAAATAAACGCCATGGTTACCATGGCAACACAACCCCATGGTTGCCATGGCAACCCAACCCCATGGTTACCATGGCAACACAACCCCATGGTTGCCATGGCAACCCAACCCCATGGTTACCATGGCAACAAAACCCCGTGGTTACCATGGCAACCAAACTCCGTGGTTGCCATGGCAACTAAACGCCATGGTTACCATGGCAACACAACGCAATGGTTACCATGGCAACCCAACCCCATGGTTGCCATGGCAACCCAACCCCATGGTTGCCATGGCAACACAACCCCATGGTTCCCATGGCAACACAACCCCATGGTTGCCATGGCAACCCTACCCCATGGTTGCCATGGAAACACTACCCCATGGTTGCCATGGCAACCCAACCCCATGGTTACCATGGCAACCAAACCCCGTGGTTACCATGGCAACCAAACTCCGTGGTTGCCATGGCAACTAAACGCCATGGTTACCATGGCAACACAACGCCATGGTTACCATGGCAACCCAACCCCATGGTTGCCATGGCAACCCAACCCCATGGTTGCCATGGCAACCCAACCCCATGGTTACCATGGCAACACAACCCCGTGTTTGCCATGGCAACCCTACCCCATGGTTACCATGGCAACAGAACCCCATAGTTGCCATGGCAACTAAACGCCATGGTTACCATGGCAACACAACCCCATGGTTGCCATGGCAACCAAACCCCGTTGTTGCCATGGAAACACTACCCCATGGTTGCCATGGCAACAGAACCCCATAGTTGCCATGGCAACAAAACGCCATGGTTACCATGGCAACACAACCCCATGGTTACCATGGACACAGAACCCCATGGTTGCCATGGCAACCCAACCCGTGGTTGCCATGGCAACCCAACCCAGTGGATGCCATGGCAACCCAACCCCATGGTTCCCATGGCAACACAACCCCATGGTTGCCATGGCAACCCAACCCCATGGTTACCATGGCAACAGAACCCCATAGTTGCCATGGCAACTAAACGCCATGGTTACCATGGCAACAAAACCCCATGGTTGCCATGGCAACCCAACCCCATGGTTACCATGGAAACCAAACCCCGTGGTTGCCATGGCAACAGAACCCCATTGTTGCCATGGCAACAAAACGCCATGGTTACCATGGCAACACAACCCCATGGTTACCAAGGACACAGAACCCCATGGTTGTCATGGCAACCAAACCCCGTGGTTGCCATGGCAACCCAACCCCGTGGATGCCATGGCAACCCAACCCCATGGTTCCCATGGCAACACAACCCCATGGTTGCCATGGCAACCCAACCCCATGGTTACCATGGGAACCCAACCCCATGGTTGCCATGGCAACCCAACCCCATGGTTGCCATGGCAACCCAACCCCATGGTTACCATGGCAACCAAACCCCGTGGTTGCCATGGCAACTAAACACCATGGTTACCATGGCAACACAACCCCATGGTTGCCATGGCAACCCAACCCCATGGTTCCCATGGCAACACAACCCCATGGTTGCCATGGCAACCCAACCCCATGGTTACCATGGCAACAGAACACCATAGTTGCCATGGCAACTAAACGCCATGGTTACCATGGCAACACTACCCCATGGTTGCCATGGCAACCCAACCCCATGGTTACCATGGCAACACAACCCCATGGTTGCCATGGCAACCCAACCCCATGGTTGCTATAGCAACCCAACCCCATGGTTACCATGGCAACCAAACCCCGTGGTTGCCATGGAAACACTACCCCATGGTTGCCATGGCATCAGAACCCCATAGTTGCCATGGCAACAGAACGCCATGGTTACCATGGCAACACAACCCCATGGTTACCATGGACACAGAACCCCATGGTTGCCATGGCAACCAAACCCCGTTGTTGCCATGGCAAACAAACCCCGTAAATGCCATGGCAACCCAACCCCATGGTTCCCATGGCAACACAACCCCATGGTTGCCATGGCAACCCAACCCCATGGTTACCATGGCAACAGAACCACATAGTTGCCATGGCAACTAAACGCCATGGTTACCATGGCAACACAACCCCATGGTTGCCATGGCAACCCAACCCCACGGTTACCATGGGAACCCAACCCCATGGTTGCCATGGCAACCCAACCCCATGGTTCCCATGGCAACCCAACCCCATGGTTCCCATGGCAACACAACCCCATGGTTGCCATGGCAACCCAACCCCATGGTTACCATGGCAACAGAACCCCATAGTTGCCATGGCAACTAAACGCCATGGTTACCATGGCAACACAACCCCATGGTTCCCATGGCAACACAACCCCATGGTTGCCATGGCAACCCAACCCCATGTTTACCATGGGAACCCAACACCATGGTTGACATGGCAACCCAACCCCATGGTTGCCATGGCAACCCAACCCCATGGTTACCATGGCAACCAAACCCCGTGGTTGCCCTGGCAACTAAACGCCATGGTTACCATGGCAACGCAACCCCATGGTTGCCATGCCAACCCAACCCCATGGTTGCCATGGCAACCCAACCCCATGGTTACCATGGCAACCAAACCCCGTGGTTGCCCTGGCAACTAAACGCCATGGTTACCATGGCAACACAACCCCATGGTTGCCATGGCAACCCAACCCCATGGTTACCATAGCAACCAAACCCCGTGGTTGCCATGGCAACCCAACCCCATGGTTACCATGGCAACCAAACCCCGTGGTTGCCATGGAAACACTACCCCATGGTTGCCATGGCAACAGAACACCATAGTTGCCATGGCAACAAAACGCCATGGTTACCATAGCAACACAACCCCATGGTTACCATGGACACAGAACCCCATGGTTTCCATGGCAACCAAACCCCGTGGTTGGCATGGCAACCCAACCCCGTGGATGCCATGGCAACCCAACCCCATGGTTCCCATGGCAACACAACCCCAAGGTTGCCATGGCAACCCAACCCCATGGTTACCATGGCAACAGAACCACATAGTTGCCATGGCAACTAAACGCCATGGTTACCATGGCAACAGAACCCCATGGTTGCCATGGCAAACCAAATGCATTGTTACCATGGCATCTGAACCCATGGTTGCCATGGCAACACAACCCCATGGTTCCCATGAGAACACAACCCCGTGGTTGCCATGGCAACCAAACCCCGTGGTTGCCATGGCAACCCAACCCCGTGGATGCCATGGCAACCCAACCCCATGTTTCCCATTGAAACACAACCCCATGGTTGCCATGGCAACCCAACCCCATGGTTACCATGGCAACAGAACCCCATAGTTGCCATGGCAACTAAACGCTTGTTTACCATGGCAACACAACCCCGTGGTTGCCATGGCAACCCAACCCCATGGTTACCATGGCAACACAACCCCATGGTTGCCATTGCAACCCAACCCCATGGTTGCCATGGCAACCCAACCCCATGGTTACCATGGCAAACATACCCCGTGGTTGCCATGGAAACACTACCCCATGGTTGCCATGGCAACAGAACCCCATAGTTGCCATGGCAACAAAACGCCATGGTTACCATGGCAACACAACCCCATGGTTATCATAGCAAGCCAACCCCATCGTTACCAAGGCAACACATCCCCATGGTTGCCATGGAAGCACTACCCTAGGTTGCCATGGCAACCCAACCCCGTGGATGCCATGGCAATCCAACCTCATGGTTCCCATGGAAACACAACCCCATAGTTACCATGGCAACACAACCCCATGGTTGCCATGGCAACCAAACCCCGTTGTTGCCATGGAAACACTACCCCATGGTTGCCATGGCAACAGAACCCCATAGTTGCCATGGCAACAAAACGCCATGGTTACCATGGCAACACAACGCCATGGTTACCATGGACACAGAACCCCATGGTTACCATGGCAACCAAACCCCGTGGTTGCCATGGCAACCCAACCCCGTGGATGCCATGGCAACCCAACCCCATGGTTCCCATGGCAACACAACCCCATGGTTGCCATGGCAACCCAACCCCATGGTTACCATGGCAACAGAACCCCATAGTTGCCATGGCAAATAAACGCCATGGTTACCATGGCAACACAACCCCATGGTTGCCATGGCAACCCAACCCCATGGTTACCATGGCAACACAACCCCATGGTTGCCATGGCAACCCAACCCCATGGTTACCATGGCAACAAAACCCCGTGTTTACCATGGCAACCAAACTCCGTGGTTGCCATGGCAACTAAACGCCATGGTTACCATGGCAACACAACGCAATGGTTACCATGGCAACCCAACCCCATGGTTGCCATGGCAACCCAACCCCATGGTTGCCATGGCAACACAACCCCATGGTTACCATGGCAACACAACCCCATGGTTGCCATGGCAACCCTACCCCATGGTTGCCATGGAAACACTACCCCATGGTTGCCATGGCAACCCAACCCCATGGTTACCATGGCAACCAAACCCCGTGGTTACCATGGCAACCAAACTCCGTGGTTGCCATGGCAACTAAACGCCATGGTTACCATGGCAACACAACGCCATGGTTACCATGGCAACCCAACCCCATGGTTGCCATGGCAACCCAACCCCATGGTTGCCATGGCAACCCAACCCCATGGTTACCATGGCAACACAACCCCATGGTTGCCATGGCAACCCTACCCCATGGTTACCATGGCAACAGAACCCCATAGTTGCCATGGCAACTAAACGCCATGGTTACCATGGCAACACAACCCCATGGTTGCCATGGCAACCAAACCCCGTTGTTGCCATGGAAACACTACCCCATGGTTGCCATGGCAACAGAACCCCATAGTTGCCATGGCAACAAAACGCCATGGTTACCATGGCAACACAACCCCATGGTTACCATGGACACAGAACCCCATGGTTGCCATGGCAACCCAACCCGTGGTTGCCATGGCAACCCAACCCAGTGGATGCCATGGCAACCCAACCCCATGGTTCCCATGGCAACACAACCCCATGGTTGCCATGGCAACCCAACCCCATGGTTACCATGGCAACAGAACCCCATAGTTGCCATGGCAACTAAACGCCATGGTTACCATGGCAACAAAACCCCATGGTTGCCATGGCAACCCAACCCCATGGTTACCATGGAAACCAAACCCCGTGGTTGCCATGGCAACAGAACCCCATTGTTGCCATGGCAACAAAACGCCATGGTTACCATGGCAACACAACCCCATGGTTACCAAGGACACAGAACCCCATGGTTGCCATGGCAACCAAACCCCGTGGTTGCCATGGCAACCCAACCCCGTGGATGCCATGGCAACCCAACCCCATGGTTCCCATGGCAACAGAACCCCATGGTTGCCATGGCAACCCAACCCCATGGTTACCATGGGAACCCAACCCCATGGTTGCCATGGCAACCCAACCCCATGGTTGCCATGGCAACCCAACCCCATGGTTACCATGGCAACCAAACCCCGTGGTTGCCATGGCAACTAAACACCATGGTTACCATGGCAACACAACCCCATGGTTGCCATGGCAACCCAACCCCATGGTTCCCATGGCAACACAACCCCATGGTTGCCATGGCAACCCAACCCCATGGTTACCATGGCAACAGAACACCATAGTTGCCATGGCAACTAAACGCCATGGTTACCATGGCAACACTACCCCACGGTTGCCATGGCAACCCAACCCCATGGTTACCATGGCAACACAACCCCATGGTTGCCATGGCAACCCAACCCCATGGTTGCTATAGCAACCCAACCCCATGGTTACCATGGCAACCAAACCCCGTGGTTGCCATGGAAACACAACCCCATGGTTACCATGGACACAGAACCCAATGGTTGCCATGGCAACCAAACCCCGTTGTTGCCATGGCAAACAAACCCCGTAAATGCCATGGCAACCCAACCCCATGGTTCCCATGGCAACACAACCCCATGGTTGCCATGGCAACCCAACCCCATGGTTACCATGGCAACAGAACCCCATAGTTGCCATGGCAACTAAACGCCATGGTTACCATGGCAACACAACCCCATGGTTGCCATGGCAACCCAACCCCACGGTTACCATGGGAACCCAACCCCATGGTTGCCATGGCAACCCAACCCCATGGTTCCCATGGCAACCCAACCCCATGGTTCCCATGGCAACACAACCCCATGGTTGCCATGGCAACCCAACCCCATGGTTACCATGGCAACAGAACCCCATAGTTGCCATGGCAACTAAACGCCATGGTTACCATGGCAACACAACCCCATGGTTCCCATGGCAACACAACCCCATGGTTGCCATGGCAACCCAACCCCATGTTTACCATGGGAACCCAACACCATGGTTGACATGGCAACCCAACCCCATGGTTGCCATGGCAACCCAACCCCATGGTTACCATGGCAACCAAACCCCGTGGTTGCCCTGGCAACTAAACGCCATGGTTACCATGGCAACGCAACCCCATGGTTGCCATGCCAACCCAACCCCATGGTTGCCATGGCAACCCAACCCCATGGTTACCATGGCAACCAAACCCCGTGGTTGCCCTGGCAACTAAACGCCATGGTTACCATGGCAACACAACCCCATGGTTGCCATGGCAACCCAACCCCATGGTTACCATAGCAACCAAACCCCGTGGTTGCCATGGCAACCCAACCCCATGGTTACCATGGCAACCAAACCCCGTGGTTGCCATGGAAACACTACCCCATGGTTGCCATGGCAACAGAACACCATAGTTGCCATGGCAACAAAACGCCATGGTTACCATAGCAACACAACCCCATGGTTACCATGGACACAGAACCCCATGGTTTCCATGGCAACCAAACCCCGTGGTTGGCATGGCAACCCAACCCCGTGGATGCCATGGCAACCCAACCCCATGGTTCCCATGGCAACACAACCCCAAGGTTGCCATGGCAACCCAACCCCATGGTTACCATGGCAACAGAACCACATAGTTGCCATGGCAACTAAACGCCATGGTTACCATGGCAACAGAACCCCATGGTTGCCATGGCAAACCAAATGCATTGTTACCATGGCATCTGAACCCATGGTTGCCATGGCAACACAACCCCATGGTTCCCATGAGAACACAACCCCGTGGTTGCCATGGCAACCAAACCCCGTGGTTGCCATGGCAACCCAACCCCGTGGATGCCATGGCAACCCAACCCCATGTTTCCCATTGAAACACAACCCCATGGTTGCCATGGCAACCCAACCCCATGGTTACCATGGCAACAGAACCCCATAGTTGCCATGGCAACTAAACGCTTGTTTACCATGGCAACACAACCCCGTGGTTGCCATGGCAACCCAACCCCATGGTTACCATGGCAACACAACCCCATGGTTGCCATTGCAACCCAACCCCATGGTTGCCATGGCAACCCAACCCCATGGTTACCATGGCAAACATACCCCGTGGTTGCCATGGAAACACTACCCCATGGTTGCCATGGCAACAGAACCCCATAGTTGCCATGGCAACAAAACGCCATGGTTACCATGGCAACACAACCCCATGGTTATCATAGCAAGCCAACCCCATCGTTACCAAGGCAACACATCCCCATGGTTGCCATGGAAGCACTACCCTAGGTTGCCATGGCAACCCAACCCCGTGGATGCCATGGCAATCCAACCTCATGGTTCCCATGGAAACACAACCCCATAGTTACCATGGCAACACAACCCCATGGTTGCCATGGAAGCACTACCCCATGGTTGCCATGGCAACAGAACCCCATATTTGCCATGGCAACAAAACGCCATGGTTACCATGGCAACACAACCCCATGGTTGCCATGGCAACCCAACCCCATGGTTGCCAAGGCAACTAAACCCCATAGTTTCCATAGCAACCCAACCCCATAGTTACCATGGCAACACAACCCCATGGTTGCCATGGAAACACTACCCCATGGTTGCCATGGCAACCCAACCCCATGGTTGACATGGCAACCCAACCCCATGGTTACCATGGCAACCAAACCCCGTGGTTGCCATGGCAACTAAACGCCATGGTTACCATGGCAACACAACCCCATGGTTGCCATGGCAACCCAACCCCATGGTTACCATAGCAACCAAACCCCGTGGTTGCCATGGCAACCCAACACCATGGATACCATGGCAACACAACCGCATGGTTACCATAGCAACCCAACACCATGGTTACCATGGCAACCAAACCCCGTCGTTGCCATGGCAACTAAACGCCATGGTTACCATGGCAACACAACCCCATGGTTGCCATGGCAAACCAACGCCATGGTTACCATGGCAACACAACCCCATGGTTGCCATGGCAACCCAACCCCATGGTTACCATAGCAACCAAACCCCGTGGTTGCCATGGCAACCCAACCCCATGGTTACCATGGCAACACAACCGCATGGTTACCATAGCAACCCAACCCCAACGTTACCATGGCAACACATCCCCATGGTTGCCATGGAAGCACTACCCCATGGTTGCAATGGCAACAGAACCACATAGTTGCCATGGCAACAAAACGCCATGGTTACCATGGCAACACAACTCCATGGTTGCCATGGCAACCCAACCCCATGGTTTCCAAGGCAAATAAACCCCATAGTTCCATAGCAACCCAACCCCATAGTTACAATGGCAACACAACCCCATGGTTGCCATGGAAACACTACCCCATGGTTGCCATGGCAACCCAACCCCATGGTTACCATGGCAACCAAACCCCGTGGTTTCCATGGCAACTAAACGCCATGGTTACCATGGCAACACAACCCCATGGTTGCCATGGCAACCCAACCCCATGGTTACCATAGCAACCAAACCCCGTGGTTGCCATGGCATCAGAACCCCATGGTTACCATGGCAACACAACCCCATGGTTCCCATGAGAACACAACCCCGTGGTTGCCATGGCAAGCCAACCCCATCGTTACCATGGCAACACTACCCCATGGTTGCCATGGAAACACTACCCCATGGTTGCCATGGCAACAGAACCCCATAGTTGCCATGGCAACAAAACGCCATGGTTACCATGGCAACACAACCCCATGGTTACCATGGACACAGAACCCCATGGTTACCATAGCAACCAAACCCCATAGTTTCCATAGCAACCCAACCCCATAGTTACCATGGCAACACAACCCCATGGTTGCCATGGAAACACTACCCCATGGTTGCCATGGCAACAGAACCCCATAGTTGCCATCGCAACACAACGCCATGGTTACCATGGCAACACAACCCCATGGTTGCCATGGCAACCCACCCCCATGGTTACCATGGCAACCAAACCCCGTGGTTGCCATGGCAACTAAACGCCATGGTTGCCATGGCAACACAACCCCATGGTTGCCATGGCAACCCAACCCCATGGTTACCATAGCAACCAAACCCCGTGGTTGCCATGGCAACCCAACCTTATGGCTGCTAAGGCAACTAAAACCCATGGTTTCCATAGCAACCCAACCCCATAGTTACCATGGCAACACAACCCCATGGTTGCCATGGAAACACTACCCCATGGTTGCCATGGCAACAGAACCCCAAATTTGCCATCGCAACAAAACGCCATGGTTACCATGGCAACACAACCCCATGGTTGCCATGGCAACCCAAACCCATGGTTACCATGGCAACCAAACCCCGTGGTTGCCATGGCAACTAAACGCCATGGTTACCATGGCAACACAACCCCATGGTTGCCATGGCAACCCAACCCCATGGTTACCATAGCAACCAAACCCCGTGGTTGCCATGGCAACCCAACCCCATGGTTACCATGGCAACACAACCCCATGGTTCCCATGAGAACACAACCCCGTGGTTGCCATGGCAAGCCAACCCCATGGTTGCCATGGCAACCCAGCCCCATGGTTACCATGGGAACGCAACCGCATGGTTGCCATGGCAACCCAACCCCATGGTTACCATGGCAACACAACCCCATGGTTGCCATGGTAACCCAACCCCATGGTTACCATGGCAACCAAACCCCGTGGTTGCCATGGAAACTAAACGCCATGGTTACCATGGCAACACAACCCCATGGTTGCCATGGCAACCCAGCCTCATGGTTACCATAGCAACCAAACCCCGTGGTTGCCATGGAAACACTACCCCATGGTTGCCATGGCAACAGAACACCATGGTTGCCATGGCAACAAAACGCCATGGTTACCATGGCAACACAACCCCATGGTTACCATGGACACAGAACCCCATGGTTGCCATGGCAACCAATCCCCGTGGTTGCCATGGCAACCCAAGCCCGTGGATGCCATGGCAACCCAACCCCATGGTTCCCATGGCAACTCAACCCCATGGTTGCCATGGCAACCCAACACCATGGTTACCATGGCAACAGAACCCCATAGTTGCCATGGAATTTAAACGCCATGGTTACCATGGCAACCCAACCCCATGGTTGCCATGGTAACACAACCCCATGGTTCCCATGAGAACACAACCCCGTGGTTGCCATGGCAAGCCAACCCCATCGTTACCATGGCAACACTACCCCATGGTTGCCATGGCAACCCAACCCCATGGTTACCAGAGCAACCAAACCCCGTGGTTGCCATGGCAACCCAACCCCATGGTTACCATGGCAACCAAACGCCGTGGTTGCCATGGAAACACTACCCCATGGTTGCCATGGCAACAAAACCCCGTGGTTGCCATGGCAACCCAACCCCGTGGATGCCATGGCAACCCATCCCCATGGTTCCCATGGCAACACAACCCCATGGTTGCCATGGCAACCCAACACCATGGTTACCATGGCAACACAACCCCATGGTTGCCATGGTAACCCAACCCCATGGTTGCCATGGCAACCCAACCCCATGGTTACCATGGCAACGAAACCCCGTGGTTGCCATGGAAACACTACCCCATGGTTGCCATGGCAACAGAACCCCATAGTTGCCATGGCAACAAAACGCCATGGTTACCATGGCAACACAACCCCATGGTTACCATGGACACAGAACCCCATGGTTGCCATGGCAACCAAACCCCGTGGTTGCCATGGCAACCCAACACCGTGGATCCCATGGCAACCCAACCCCATGGTTCCCATGGCAACACAACACCATGGTTGCCATGGCAACCCAACCCCATGGTTACCATGGCAACAGAACCCCATAGTTGCCATGGCAACTAAACGCCATGGTTACCATGGCAACACAACCCCATGGTTGCCATGGCAACCCAACCCCATGGTTACCATGGGAACCCAACCCCATGGTTGCCATGGCAACCCAACCCCATGGCTGCCATGGCAACCCAACCCCATGGTTACCATGGCAACCAAACCCCATGGTTGCCATGGCAACCCAACCCCATGGTTACCATGGCAACCAAACCCCGTGGTTGCCATGGCAACTAAACGCCATGGTTACCATGGCAACACAACCCCATGGTTGCCATGGCAACCCAACCCCATGCTTGCCATGGCAACCCAACCCCATGGTTCCCATGGTAACACAACTCCATGGTTGCCATGGCAACCCAACCCCATGGTTACCATGGCAACAGAACCCCATAGTTGCCATGGCAACTAAACGCCATGTTTACCATGGACACAGAACCCCATGGTTGCCATGGCAACCAAACCCCGTGGTTGCCATGGCAACCCAACCCCGTGGATGCCATGGCAACCCAACCCCATGGTTCCCATGGCAACACAACCCCATGGTTGCCATGGCAACCCAACCCCATGGTTACCATGGCAACAGAACCCCATAGTTGCCATGGCAACTAAACGCCATGGTTACCATGGCAACACAACCCCATGGTTGCCATGGCAACCCAACCCCATGGTTACCATGGGAACCCAACCCCATGGTTGCCATGGCAACCCAACCCCATGGTTGCCATGGCAACCCAACCCCATGGTTACCATGGCAACCAATCCCCGTGGTTGCCATGGCAACTAAACGCCATGGTTACCATGGCAACACAACCCCATGATTGCCATGGAAACCCAACCCCATGGTTGCCATGGTAACCCAACCCCATGGTTCCCATGGGAACCCAACCCCATGGTTACCATGGCAACACAACCCCATGGTTTCCATGGCAACCCAACACCATTGTTGCCATGGCAACCCAACCCCATGGTTACCATGGCAACCAAACCCCGTGGTTGCCATGGCAACCCAACCCCATGGTTACCATGAGAACACAACCCCGTGGTTTCCATGGCAAGCCACCCCATCGTTACCATGGCAACACAACCCCACGGTTACCATGGCAACAGAACCCCATAGTTGCCATGGCAACTAAACGCCATGGTTACCATGGCAACCCAACCCCATGGTTCCCATGGAAACACAACCCCATGGTTGCCATGGCAACCCAACCCCATGGTTACCATGGCAACAGAAACCCATAGTTGCCATGGCAATTAAACGCCATGGTTACCATGGCAACTAAACGCCATGGTTGCCATGGCATCCCAACCCCATGGTTACCATGGCAACACAACCCCATGGTTGCCATGGCAACCCAACCCCATGGTTGCCATGGCAACCCAACCCCATGGTTACCATGGCAACCAAACCCCGTGGTTACCATGGAAACACTACCCCATGGTTGCCATGGCAACAGAACCCCATAGTTGCCATGGCAACAAAACGCCATGGTTACCATGGCAACACAACTCCATGGTTGCCATGGCAACCCAACCCCATGGTTTCCAAGGCAAATAAACCCCATAGTTTCCATAGCAACCCAACCCCATAGTTACAATGGCAACACAACCCCATGGTTGCCATGGAAACACTACCCCATGGTTGCCATGGCAACCCAACCCCATGGTTACCATGGCAAACAAACCCCGTGGTTGCCATGGCAACTAAACGCCATGGTTACCATGGCAACACAACCCCATGGTTGCCATGGCAACCCAACCCCATGGTTACCATAGCAACCAAACCCCGTGGTTGCCATGGCATCAGAACCCCATGGTTACCATGGCAACACAACCCCATGGTTCCCATGAGAACACAACCCCGTGGTTGCCATGGCAAGCCAACCCCATCGTTACCATGGCAACACTACCCCATGGTTGCCATGGAAACACTACCCCATGGTTGCCATGGCAACAGAACCCCATAGTTGCCATGGCAACAAAACGCCATGGTTACCATGGCAACACAACCCCATGGTTACCATGGACACAGAACCCCATGGTTACCATAGCAACGAAACCCCATAGTTTCCATAGCAACCCAACCCCATAGTTACCATGGAAACACAACCCCATGGTTGCCATGGAAACACTACCCCATGGTTGCCATGGCAACAGAACACCATAGTTGCCATCGCAACACAACGCCATGGTTACCATGGCAACACAACCCCATGGTTGCCATGGCAACCCACCCCCACGGTTACCATGGCAACCAAACCCCGTGGTTGCCATGGCAACTAAACGCCATGGTTACCATGGCAACACAACCCCATGGTTGCCATGGCAACCCAACCCCATGGTTACCATAGCAACCAAACCCCGTGGTTGCCATGGCAACCCAACCCCATGGCTGCCAAGGCAACTAAACCCCATGGTTTCCATAGCAACCCAACCCCATAGTTACCATGGCAACACAACCCCATGGTTGCCATGGAAACACTACCCCATGGTTGCCATGGCAACAGAACCCCAAATTTGCCATCGCAACAAAACGCCATGGTTACCATGGCAACACAACCCCATGGTTGCCATGGCAACCCAAACCCATGGTTACCATGGCAACCGAACCCCGTGGTTGCCATGGCAACTAAACGCCATGGTTACCATTGCAACACAACCCCATGGTTGCCATGGCAACCCAACCCCATGGTTACCATAGCAACCAAACCCCGTGGTTGCCATGGCAACCCAACCCCATGGTTACCATGGCAACACAACCCCATGGTTCCCATGAGAACACAACCCCGTGGTTGCCATGGCAAGCCAACCCCATGGTTGCCATGGCAACCCAGCCCCATGGTTACCATGGGAACGCAACCGCATGGTTGCCATGGCAACCCAACCCCATGGTTACCATGGCAACACAACCCCATGGTTGCCATGGTAACCCAACCCCATGGTTACCATGGCAACCAAACCCCGTAGTTGCCATGGCAACTAAACGCCATGGTTACCATGGCAACACAACCCCATGGTTGCCATGGCAACCCAGCCTCATGGTTACCATAGCAACCAAACCCCGTGGTTGCCATGGCAACCCAACCCCATGGTTACCATGGCAACCAAACCCCGTGGTTGCCATGGAAACACTACCCCATGGTTGCCATGGCAACAGAACACCATGGTTGCTATGGCAACAAAACGCCATGGTTACCATGGCAACACAACCCCATGGTTACCATGGACACAGAACCCCATGGTTGCCATGGCAACCAATCCCCGTGGTTGCCATGGCAACCCAAGCCCGTGGATGCCATGGCAACCCAACCCCATGGTTCCCATGGCAACTCAACCCCATGGTTGCCATGGCAACCCAACCCCATGGTTACCATGGCAACAGAACCCCATAGTTGCCATGGCATTTAAACGCCATGGTTACCATGGCAACACAACCCCATGGTTGCCATGGCAACCCAACCCCATGGTTGCCATGGCAACACAACCCCATGGTTCCCATGAGAACACAACCCCGTGGTTGCCATGGCAAGCCAACCCCATCGTTACCATGGCAACACTACCCCATGGTTGCCATGGAAACACCACCCCATGGTTGCCATGGCAAGAGAACCCCATAGTTGCCATGGCAACAAAACGCCATGGTTACCATGGCAACACAACCCCATGGTTACCATGGACACAGAACCCCATGGTTGCCATGGCAACCAAACCCCGTGGTTGCCATGGCAACCCAACCCCGTGGATGCCATGGCAACCCAACCCCATGGTTCCCATGGCAACACAACCCCATGGTTGCCATGGAAACCCAACCCCATGGTTCCCATGGCAACACAACCCCATGGTTGCCATGGCAACAAAACCCCATGGTTGCCATGGCAACCCAACCCCATGGTTGCCATGGCAACCCAACCCCGTGGATGCCATGGCAACCCAACCCCATGGTTACCATGGCAACCAAACACCGTGGTTGCCATGGCAACTAAACGCCATGGTTACCATGGCAACACAACCCCATGGTTGCCATGGCAACCCAACCCCATGGTTGCCATGGCAACCCATCCCCATGGTTGCCATGGCAACCCAACCCCATGGTTACCATGGCAACACAACCCCATGGTTGCCATGGCAACCCAACCCCATGGTTACCATGGCAACCAAACCCCGTGGTTTCCATGGCAACTAAACGCCATGGTTACCATGGCAACACAACCCCATGGTTGCCATGGCAACCCAACCCCATGGTTACCAGAGCAACCAAACCCCGTGGTTGCCATGGCAACCCAACCCCATGGTTACCATGGCAACCAAACGCCGTGGTTGCCATGGAAACACTACCCCATGGTTGCCATGGCAACAAAACCCCGTGGTTGCCATGGCAACCCAACCCCGTGGATGCCATGGCAACCCATCCCCATGGTTCCCATGGCAACACAACCCCATGGTTGCCATGGCAACCCAACACCATGGTTACCATGGCAACACAACCCCATGGTTGCCATGGTAACCCAACCCCATGGTTGCCATGGCAACCCAACCCCATGGTTACCATGGCAACGAAACCCCGTGGTTGCCATGGAAACACTACCCCATGGTTGCCATGGCAACAGAACCCCATAGTTGCCATGGCAACAAAACGCCATGGTTACCATGGCAACACAACCCCATGGTTACCATGGACACAGAACCCCATGGTTGCCATGGCAACCAAACCCCGTGGTTGCCATGGCAACCCAACACCGTGGATGCCATGGCAACCCAACCCCATGGTTCCCATGGCAACACAACACCATGGTTGCCATGGCAACCCAACCCCATGGTTACCATGGCAACAGAACCCCATAGTTGCCATGGCAACTAAACGCCATGGTTCCCATGGCAACACAACCCCATGGTTGCCATGGCAACCCAACCCCATGGTTACCATGGGAACACAACCCCATGGTTGCCATGGCAACCCAACCCCATGGCTGCCATGGCAACCCAACCCCATGGTTACCATGGCAACCAAACCCCGTGGTTGCCATGGCAACCCAACACCGTGGATGCCATGGCAACCCAACCCCATGGTTGCCATGGCAATCCAACCCCATGCTTGCCATGGCAACCCAACCCCATGGTTCCCATGGTAACACAACTCCATGGTTGCCATGGCAACCCAACCCCATGGTTACCATGGCAACAGAACCCCATAGTTGCCATGGCAACTAAACGCCATGGTTACCATGGCAACACAACCCCATGGTTGCCATGGCAACCAAACCCCGTGGTTGCCATGGCAACCCAACCCCGTGGATGCCATGGCAACCCTACCCCATGGTTCCCATGGCAACACAACCCCATGGTTGCCATGGCAACCCAACCCCATGGTTACCATGGCAACAGAACCCCATAGTTGCCATGGCAACTAAACGCCATGGTTACCATGGCAACACAACCCCATGGTTGCCATGACAACCCAACCCCATGGTTACCATGGCAACCAAACCCCGTGGTTGCCATGGAAACACTACCCCATGGTTGCCATGGCAACCCAACCCCATAGTTGCCATGGCAACAAAACGCCATGTTTACCATGGCAACACAACCCCATGGTTACCATGGACACAGAACCCCATGGTTGCCATGGCAACCAAACCCCGTGGTTGCCATGGCAACCCAACCCCGTGGATGCCATGGCAACCCAACCCCATGGTTCCCATGGCAACACAACCCCATGGTTGCCATGGCAACCCAACCCCATGGTTACCATGGCAACAGAACCCCATAGTTGCCATGGCAACTAAACGCCATGGTTACCATGGCAACACAACCCCATGGTTGCCATGGCAACCCAACCCCATGGTTACCATGGGAACCCAACCCCATGGTTGCCATGGCAACCCAACCCCATGGTTGCCATGGCAACCCAACCCCATGGTTACCATGGCAACCAATCCCCGTGGTTGCCATGGCAACTAAACGCCATGGTTACCATGGCAACACAACCCCATGATTGCCATGGAAACCCAACCCCATGGTTGCCATGGTAACCCAACCCCATGGTTCCCATGGGAACCCAACCCCATGGTTACCATGGCAACACAACCCCATGGTTTCCATGGCAACCCAACACCATTGTTGCCATGGCAACCCAACCCCATGGTTACCATGGCAACCAAACCCCGTGGTTGCCATGGCAACCCAACCCCATGGTTACCATGAGAACACAACCCCGTGGTTTCCATGGCAAGCCACCCCATCGTTACCATGGCAACACAACCCCATGGTTACCATGGCAACAGAACCCCATAGTTGCCATGGCAACTAAACGCCATGGTTACCATGGCAACCCAACCCCATGGTTGCCATGGCAACCAAACCCCGTGGTTGCCATGGCAACCCAACCCCGTGGATGCCATGGCAACCCAACGCCATGGTTCCCATGGAAACACAACCCCATGGTTGCCATGGCAACCCAACCCAATGGTTACCATGGCAACAGAAACCCATAGTTGCCATGGCAATTAAACGCCATGGTTACCATGGCAACTAAACGCCATGGTTGCCATGGCATCCCAACCCCATGGTTACCATGGCAACACAACCCCATGGTTGCCATGGCAACCCAACCCCATGGTTGCCATGGCAACCCAACCCCATGGTTACCATGGCAACCAAACCCCGTGGTTACCATGGAAACACTACCCCATGGTTGCCATGGCAACAGAACCCCATAGTTGCCATGGCAACAAAACGCCATGGTTACCATGGCAACACAACCCCATGGTTATCATAGCAAGCCAACCCCATCGTTACCATGGCAACACATCCCCATGGTTGCCATGGAAGCACTACCCCATGGTTGCCATGGCAACCCAACCCCATGGTTACCATGGCAACACAACCCCATGGTTGCCATGGCAACCCAACCCCATGGTTGTCATGGAAACTCAACCCCATGGTTACCATGGCAACCAAACCCCGTGGTTTCCATGGAAACACTACCCCATGGTTCCATGGCAACCAAACCCCGTGGTTGCCATGGCAACCCAACCCCATGGTTACCATGGCAACACAACCGCATGGTTACCATAGCAACCCAACCCCATCGTTACCATGGCAACACATCCCCATGGTGGCCATGGAAGCACTACCCCATGGTTGCCATGGCAACAGAACCCCATACTTGCCATGGCAACAAAACGCCATGGTTACCATGGCAACACAACCCCGTGGTTGCCATGGCAACCCAACCCCATGGTTGCCAAGGCAACTAAACCCCATAGTTTCCATAGAAAACCAACCCCATAGTTACCATGGCAACACAACCCCATGGTTGCCATGGAAACACTACCCCATGGTTGCCATGGCAACAGAACCCCATAGTTGCCATCGCAACAAAACGCCATGGTTACCATGGCAACACAACCCCATGGTTGCCATGGCAACCCAACCCCATGGTTACCATGGCAACCAAACCCCGTGGTTGCCATGGCAACCAAACCCCGTGGTTGCCATGGCAACACAACCCCATGGTTGCCATGGCAACCCAACCCCATGGTTACCATAGCAACCAAACCCCGTGGTTGCCATGGCAACCCAACCCCATGGTTACCATGGCAAAATAACCGCATGGTTACCATAGCAACCAAACCCCATCGTTACCATGGCAACACATCCCCATGGTTGCAATGGAAGCACTACCCCATGGTTGCCATGGCAACAGAACCCCATAGTTGCCATGGCAACAAAACGCCATGGTTACCATGGCAACACAACCCCATGGTTGCCATGGCAACCCAACCCAATGGTTGCCAATGCAACTAAACCCCATAGTTTCCATAGCAACCCAACCCCATAGTTACCATAGCAACACAACCCCATGGTTGCCATGGCAACCCAACCCCATGGTTACCATAGCAACCAAACCCCGTGGTTGCCATGGCAACACAACCCCATGGTTACCATGGCAACACAACCCCATGGTTCCCATGAGAACACAACCCCGTGGTTTCCATGGCAAGCCAACCCCATCGTTACCATGGCAACACTACCCCATGGTTGCCATGGAAACACTACCCCATGGTTGCCATGGCAACAGAACCCCATTGTTGCCATGGCAACAAAACGCCATGGTTACCATGGCAACACAACCCCATGGTTACCATGGACACAGAACCCCATGGTTGCCATGGCAACCAAACCCCGTGGTTGCCATGGCAACCCAACCCCGTGGATGCCATGGCAAGCCAACCCCATGGTTCCCATGGCAACACAACCCCATGGTTGCCATGGCAACCCAACCCCATGGTTACCATGGCAACAGAAACCCATAGTTGCCATGGCAACTAAACGCCATGGTTACCATGGCAACACAACCCCATGGTTGCCATGGCAACCCAACCCCATGGTTGCCAAGGCAACTAAACCCCATAGTTTCCATAGCAACCCAACCCCATAGTTACCATGGCAACACAACCCCATGGTTACCATGGCAACACAACCCCATGGTTGCCATGGCAACCCAACCCCATGGTTACCATAGCAACCAAACCCCGTGGTTGCCATGGCAACCCAACCCCATGGTTACCATGGCAACCCAACCCCATGGTTCCCATGAGAACACAACCCCGTGGTTGCCATGGCAAGCCAACCCCATCGTTACCATGGCAACACTACCCCATGGTTGCCATGGCAACCAAACCCCGTGGTTGCCATGGCAACCCAACCCCGTGGATGCCATGGCAACCCAACCCCATGGTTCCCATGGCAACCCAACCCCATGGTTGCCATGGCAACCCAACCCCATCGTTGCCAAGGCAACTAAACCCCATAGTTTCCATAGCAACCCAACCCGGTAGTTACCATGGCAACACAACCCCATGGTTGGTATGGGAACACTACCCCATGGTTGCCATGGCAACAGAACCCCATAGTTGCCATCGCAACAAAACGCCATGGTTAGCATGGCAACACAACCCCATGGTTGCCATGGCAACCCAACCCCATGGTTACCATGGCAACCAAACCCCGTGGTTGCCATGGTAACTAAACGCCATGGTTACCATGGCAACACAACCCCATGGTTGCCATGGTAACCCAACCCCATGGTTACCATAGCAACCCAACCCCATCGTTACCATGGCAACACATCCCCATGGTTGCCATGGAAGCACTACCGCATGGTTGCCATGGCAACAGAACCCCATAGTTGCGATGGCAACAAAACGCCATGGTTACCATGGCAACACAACCCCATGGTTGCCAAGGCAACCCAATCCAATGGTTGCCAAGGCAACTAAACCCCATAGTTTCCATAGCAACCCAACCCCATAGTAACCATAGCAACACAACCCCATGGTTGCCATGGCAACCCAACCCCATGGTTACCATAGCAACCAAACCCCGTGGTTGCCATGGCAACACAACCCCATGGTTACCATGGCAACACAACCCCATGGTTCCCATGAGAACACAACCCCGTGGTTGCCATGGCAAGCCAACCCCATCGTTACCATGGCAACACTACCCCATGGTTGCCATGGAAACACTACCCCATGGTTGCCATTGCAACAGAACCCCATTGTTGCCATGGCAACAAAACGCCATGGTTACCATGGCAACACAACCCCATGGTTACCATGGACACAGAACCCCATGGTTGCCATGGCAACCAAACCCCGTGGTTGCCATGGCAACCCAACCCCGTGGATGCCATGGCAACCCAACCCAATGGTTACCATGGCAACAGAACCCCATAGTTGCCATGGCAACTAAACGCCATGGTTACCATGGCAACACAACCCCATGGTTGCCATGGCAACCCAACCCCATGGTTGCCAAGGCAACTTAACCCCATAGTTTCCATAGCAACCAAACCCCATAGTTACCATGGCAACACAACCCCATGGTTGCCATGGAAACACTACCCCATGGTTGCCATGGCAACAGAACCCCATAGTTGCCATCGCAACAAAACGCCATGGTTACCATGGCAACACAACCCCATGGTTGCCATGGCAATCCAACCCCATGGTTACCATGGCAACCGAACCCCGTGGTTGCCATGGCAACTAAACGCCATGGTTACCATGGCAACACAACCCCATGGTTGCCATGGCAACCCAACCCCATGGTTACCATAGCAACCAAACCCCGTGGTTGCCATGGCAACCCAACCCCATGGTTACCATGGCAACCCAACCCCATGGTTCCCATGAGAACACAACCCCGTGGTTGCCATGGCAAGCCAACCCCATCGTTACCATGGCAACACTACCCCATGGTTGCCATGGCAACCAAACCCCGTGGTTGCCATGGCAACCCAACCCCGTGGATGCCATGGCAACCCAACCCCATGGTTCCCATGGCAACACAACCCCATGGTTGCCATGGCAACAAAACGCCATGGTTGCCAAGGCAACTAAACCCCATAGTTTCCATAGCAACCCAACCCGATAGGTACCATGGCAACACAACCCCATGGTTGCCATGGGAACACTACCCCATGGTTGCCATGGCAACAGAACCCCATAGTTGCCATCGCAACAAAACGCCATGGTTACCATGGCAACACAACCCCATGGTTGCCATGGCAACCCAACCCCATGGTTACCATGGCAACCAAACCCCGTGGTTGCCATGGCAACTAAACGCCATGGTTACCATGGCAACGCAACCCATGGTTGCCATGGCAACCCAACCCCATGGTTACCATAGCAACCAAACCCCGTGGTTGCCATGGCAACCCAACCCCATGGTTACCATGGCAACACAACCCCATGGTTCCCATGAGAACACAACCCCGTGGTTGCCATGGCAAGCCAACCCCATGGTTGCCATGGAAGCACTACCCCATGGTTGCCATGGCAACAGAACCCCATAGTTGCCATGGCAAAAAAACGCCATGGTTACCATGGCAACACAACCCCATGGTTGCCATGGCAACCCAACCCCATGGTTGCCAAGGCAACTAAACCCCATAGTTTCCATAGCAACCCAACCCCATAGTTACCATGGCAACAAAACCCCATGGTTGCCATGGAAACACTACCCCATGGTTGCCATGGCAACCCAACCCCATGGTTGCCATGGCAACCCAACCCCATGGTTACCATAGCAACCAAACCCCGTGGTTGCCATGGCAACCCAACCCCATGGTTACCATGGCAACACAACCGCATGGTTACCATGGCAACCCAACCCCATCGTTTCCATGGCAACACAACCCCATGGTTGCCATGGCAACCCAACCCCATGGTTACCATGGCAACAGAACCCCATAGTTGCCATGGAAAATAAACGCCATGGTTACCATGGCAACACAACCCCATGGTTGCCATGGCAACCCAACCCCATGATTACCATGGCAACCCAACCCCATGGTTACCATAGCAACCAAACCCCGTGGTTGCCATGGCAACACAACCCCATGGTTACCATGGCAACACAACCCCATGGTTCCCATGGCAACACAACCCCGTGGTTGCCATGGCAAACCAACCCCATCGTTACCATGGCAACACTACCCCAGGGTTGCCATGGAAACACTACCCCATGGTTGCCATGGCAACAGAACCCCATAGTTGCCATGGCAACAAAACGCCATGGTTACCATGGCAACACAACCCCATGGTTACCATGGACACAGAACCCCATGGTTGCCATGGTAACCAAACCCCATGGCTGCCATGGCAACCCAACCCCGTGGATGCCATGGCAACCCAACCCCATTGTTCCCATGGCAACACAACCCCATGGTTGCCATGGCAACCCAACCCCATGGTTACCATGGCAACAGAACCCCATAGTTGCCATGGCAACTAAACGCCATGGTTACCATGGCAACACAACCCCATGGTTGCCATGGCAACACAACCCCATGGTTGCCAAGGCAACTAAACCCCATAGTTTCCATAGCAACCCAACCCCATAGTTACCATGGCAACACAACCCCATGGTTGCCATGGAAACACTACCCCATGGTTGCCATGGCAACAGAACCCCATAGTTGCCATCGCAACAAAACGCCATGGTTACCATGGCAACACAACCGCATGGTTGCCATGGCAACCCAACCCCATGGTTACCATGGCAACCAAACCCCGTGGTTGCCATGGCAACTAAACGCCATGGTTACCATGGCAACACAACCCCATGGTTGCCATGGCAACCCAACCCCATGGTTACCATAGCAACCAAACCCCGTGGTTGCCATGGCGACCCAACCCCATGGTTACCATGGCAACACAAACCCATGGTTCCCATGGCAACACAACCCCGTGGTTGCCATGGCAAGCCAACCCCATCGTTACCATGGCAACACTACCCCATGGTTGCCATGGCAACCAAACCCCGTGGTTGCCATGGCAACCCAACCCCGTGGTTGCCATGGCAACCCAACCCCATGGATGGCATGGCAACCTAACCCCATGGTTCCCATGGCAACACAACCCCATGGTTGCCATGGCAACCCAACCCCATGGTTGCCAAGGCAACTAAACCCCATAGTTTCCATAGCAACCCAACCCCATAGTTACCATGGCAACACAACCCCATGGTTGCCATGGAAACACTACCCCATGGTTCCCATGGCAACAGAACCCCATAGTTGCCATCGCAACAAAACGCCATGGTTACCATGGCAACACAACCCCATGGTTGCCATGGCAACCCAACCCCATGGTTACCATGGCAACCGAACCCCGTGGTTGCCATGGCAACTAAACGCCATGGTAACCATGGCAACACAACCCCATGGTTGCCATGGCAACCCAACCCCATGGTTACCATAGCAACCAAACCCCGTGGTTGCCATGGCAAACCAACCCCATGGTTACCATGGCAACACAACCCCATGGTTCCCATGAGAACACAACCCCGTGGTTGCCATGGCAAGCCAACCCCATCGTTACCATGGCAACACTACCCCATGGTTGCCATGGAAACACTACCCCATGGTTGCCATGGCAACAGAACCCCATAGTTGCCATGGCAACAAAACGCCATGGTTACCATGGCAACACAACCCCATGGTTACCATGGACACAGAACCCCGTGGTTACCATAGCAACCAAACCCCATAGTTGCCATAGCAACCCAACCCCATAGTTACCATGGCAAAACATCCCCATGGTTGCCATGGAAACACTACCCCATGGTTGCCATGGCAACAGAACCCCATAGTTGCCATCGCAACAAAACGCCATGGTTACCATGGCAACACAACCCCATGGTTGCCATGGCAACCCAACCCCATGGTTACCATGGCAACCAAACCCCGTGGTTGCCATGGCAACTAAACGCTATGGTTACCATGGCAACACAACCCCATGGTTGCCATGGCAACACAACCCCATGGTTACCATAGCAACCAAACCCCGTGGTTGCCATGGCAACCCAACCCCATGGTTACCATGGCAACACAACCGCATGGTTACCATAGCAACCCAACCCCATCGTTACCATGGCAACACATCCCCATGGTTGCCATGGAAGCAATACCCCATGGTTGCCATGGCAACAGAACCCCATAGTTGCCATGGCAACAAAACGCCATGGTTACCATGGCAACACAACCGCATGGTTACCATAGCAACCCAACCCCATCGATACCATGGCAACAGAACCCCATTGTTACCATGGACACAGAACCCCATGGTTGCCATGGCAACCCAACCCCATGGTTACCATAGCAACCAAACCCCGTGGTTGCCATGGCAACCCAACCCCATGGTTACCATGGCAACAGAACCCCATAGTTGCCATGGCAACTAAACGCCATGGTTACCATGGCAACACAACCCCATGGTTGCCATGGCAACCCAACCACATGGTTGCCAAGGCAACTAAACCCCATAGTTTCCATAGCAACACAACCCCATAGTTACCATGGCAACACAACCCCATGGTTGCCATGGAAACACTACCCCATGGTTGCCATGGCAACAGAACCCCATAGTTGCCATCGCAACAAAACGCCATGGTTACCATGGCAACACAACCGCATGGTTGCCATGGCAACCCAACCCCATGGTTACCATGGCAACCAAACCCCGTGGTTGCCATGGCAACTAAACGCCATGGTTACCATGGCAACACAACCCCATGGTTGCCATGGCAACCCAACCCCATGGTTACCATAGCAACCAAACCCCGTGGTTGCCATGGCAACCCAACCCCATGGTTACCATGGCAACACAAACCCATGGTTCCCATGGCAACACAACCCCGTGGTTGCCATGGCAAGCCAACCCCATCGTTACCATGGCAACACTACCCCATGGTTGCCATGGCAACAAAACCCCGTGGTTGCCATGGCAACCCAACCCCATGGATGCCATGGCAACCTAACCCCATGGTTCCCATGGCAACACAACCCCATGGTTGCCATGGCAACCCAACCCCATGGTTGCCAAGGCAACTAAACCCCATAGTTTCCATAGCAACCCAACCCCATAGTTACCATGGCAACACAACCCCATGGTTGCCATGGAAACACTACCCCATGGTTCCCATGGCAACAGAACCCCATAGTTGCCATCGCAACAAAACGCCATGGTTACCATGGCAACACAACCCCATGGTTGCCATGGCAACCCAACCCCATGGTTACCATGGCAACCGAACCCCGTGGTTGCCATGGCAACTAAACGCCATGGTTACCATGGCAACACAACCCCATTGTTCCCATGGCAACACAACCCCGTGGTTGCCATGGCAACACAACCCCATGGTTACCATAGCAACCAAACCCCGTGGTTGCCATGGCAACCCAACCCCATGGTTACCATGGCAACACAACCGCATGGTTACCATAGAAACCCAACCCCATCGTTACCATGGCAACACATCCCCATGGTTGCCATGGAAGCACTACCCCATGGTTGCCATGGCAACAGAACCCCATAGTTGCCATGGCAACAAAACGCCATGGTTACCATGGCAACACAACCCCATGGTTGCCATGGCAACCCAACCCCATGGTTGCCAAGGCAACTAAACCCCATAATTTCCATAGCAACCCAACCCCATAGTTACCATGGCAACACAACCCCATGGTTCCCATGAGAACACAACCCCGTGGTTGCCATGGCAAGACAACCCCATCGTTACCATGGCAACACTACCCCATGGTTGCCATGGAAACACTACCCCATGGTAAGCGTAGCAACCAAACCCCGTGGTTGCCATGGCAACCCAACCCCATGGTTACCATGGCAACACAACCGCATGGTTACCATAGCAACCCAACCCCATCGATACCATGGCAACAGAACCCCATTGTTACCATGGACACAGAACCCCATGGTTGCCATGACAACCCAACCTCATGGTTACCATAGCAACCAAACCCCGTGGTTGCCATGGAAACCCAACTCCATGGTTACCATGGCAACACAACCCCATGGTTCCCATGAGAACACAACCCCGTGGTTGCCATGGCAACCCAACCCCATCGTTACCATGGCAACACTACCCCGTGGTTGCCATGGAAACACTACCCCATGGTTGCCATGGCAACAGAACCCCATAGTTGCCATCGCAACAAAACGCCATGGTTACCATGGCAACTGAAACCCATGGTTACCATGGACACAGAACCCCATGGTTGCCATGGCAACCAAACCCCGTGGTTGACATGGCAACCCAACCCCGTGGATGCCATGGCAACCCAACCCCATGGTTGCCATGGAAACACTACCCCATGGTTGCCATGGCAACAGAACCCCATAGTTGCCATCCCAACAAAACGCCATGGTTACCATGGCAACCCAACCCCATGGTTACCATGGACACAGAACCCCATGGTTACCATAGCAACCAAACCCCGTGGTTGCCATGGCAACCCAATCCCATGGTTACCATGGCAAGACAACCGCATGGTTAGCACAACAACACAACCGCATGGTTACCACGGCAACCCAACTGCATGCTTACTACGGCATCTCAACCCCATGGTTGCTATGGCAACTAAACCACATAGTTTCCATAGCAACCCAACCCCATAGTTACCATGGCAACACAACCCCATCGTTACCATGGCAACACAACCCCATGGTTGCCATGGCAACCCAACCCCATGGTTACCATGGCAACAGAACCCCATAGTTGCCATGGCAACTAAACGCCATGGTTACCATGGCAACACAACCCCATGGTTGCCATGGCAACCCAACCCCATGGTTACCATAGCAACCAAACCCCGTGGTTGCCATGGCAACCCAACCCCATGGTTACCATGGCAACACAACCGCATGGTTGCCATGGCAACCCAACCCCATGGTTACCATGGCAACCAAACCCCGTGGTTGCCATGGCAACTAAACGCCATGGTTACCATGGCAACACAACCCCATGGTTGCCATGGCAACCCAACCCCATGGTTACCATAGCAACCAAACCCCGTGGTTGCCATGGCGACCCAACCCCATGGTTACCATGGCAACACAAACCCATGGTTCCCATGGCAACACAACCCCGTGGTTGCCATGGCAAGCCAACCCCATCGTTACCATGGCAACACTACCCCATGGTTGCCATGGCAACCAAACCCCGTGGTTGCCATGGCAACCCAACCCCGTGGTTGCCATGGCAACCCAACCCCATGGATGGCATGGCAACCTAACCCCATGGTTCCCATGGCAACACAACCCCATGGTTGCCATGGCAACCCAACCCCATGGTTGCCAAGGCAACTAAACCCCATAGTTTCCATAGCAACCCAACCCCATAGTTACCATGGCAACACAACCCCATGGTTGCCATGGAAACACTACCCCATGGTTCCCATGGCAACAGAACCCCATAGTTGCCATCGCAACAAAACGCCATGGTTACCATGGCAACACAACCCCATGGTTGCCATGGCAACCCAACCCCATGGTTACCATGGCAACCGAACCCCGTGGTTGCCATGGCAACTAAACGCCATGGTTACCATGGCAACACAACCCCATTGTTCCCATGGCAACACAACCCCGTGGTTGCCATGGCAACTAAACGCCATGGTTACCATGGCAACACAACCCCATGGTTGCCATGGCAACCCAACCCCATGGTTACCATGGCAACCGAACCCCGTGGTTGCCATGGCAACTAAACGCCATGGTTACCATGGCAACACAACCCCATGGTTGCCATGGCAACACAACCCCATGGTTACCATAGCAACCAAACCCCGTGGTTGCCATGGCAACCCAACCCCATGGTTACCATGGCAACACAACCGCATGGTTACCATAGAAACCCAACCCCATCGTTACCATGGCAACACATCCCCATGGTTGCCATGGAAGCACTACCCCATGGTTGCCATGGCAACAGAACCCCATAGTTGCCATGGCAACAAAACGCCATGGTTACCATGGCAACACAACCCCATGGTTGCCATGGCAACCCAACCCCATGGTTGCCAAGGCAACTAAACCCCATAATTTCCATAGCAACCCAACCCCATAGTTACCATGGCAACACAACCCCATGGTTCCCATGAGAACACAACCCCGTGGTTGCCATGGCAAGACAACCCCATCGTTACCATGGAAACACTACCCCATGGTTGCCATGGAAACACTACCCCATGGTAAGCGTAGCAACCAAACCCCGTGGTTGCCATGGCAACCCAACCCCATGGTTACCATGGCAACACAACCGCATGGTTACCATAGCAACCCAACCCCATCGATACCATGGCAACAGAACCCCATTGTTACCATGGACACAGAACCCCATGGTTGCCATGACAACCCAACCCCATGGTTACCATAGCAACCAAACCCCGTGGTTGCCATGGAAACCCAACTCCATGGTTACCATGGCAACACAACCCCATGGTTCCCATGAGAACACAACCCCGTGGTTGCCATGGCAACCCAACCCCATCGTTACCATGGCAACACTACCCCGTGGTTGCCATGGAAACACTACCCCATGGTTGCCATGGCAACAGAACCCCATAGTTGCCATCGCAACAAAACGCCATGGTTACCATGGCAACTGAAACCCATGGTTACCATGGACACAGAACCCCATGGTTGCCATGGCAACCAAACCCCGTGGTTGACATGGCAACCCAACCCCGTGGATGCCATGGCAACCCAACCCCATGGTTGCCATGGAAACACTACCCCATGGTTGCCATGGCAACAGAACCCCATAGTTGCCATCCCAACAAAACGCCATGGTTACCATGGCAACCCAACCCCATGGTTACCATGGACACAGAACCCCATGGTTACCATAGCAACCAAACCCCGTGGTTGCCATGGCAACCCAATCCCATGGTTACCATGGCAAGACAACCGCATGGTTAGCACAACAACACAACCGCATGGTTACCACGGCAACCCAACTGCATGCTTACTACGGCATCTCAACCCCATGGTTGCTATGGCAACTAAACCACATAGTTTCCATAGCAACCCAACCCCATAGTTACCATGGCAACACAACCCCATCGTTACCATGGCAACACAACCCCATGGTTGCCATGGCAACCCAACCCCATGGTTACCATGGCAACAGAACCCCATAGTTGCCATGGCAACTAAACGCCATGGTTACCATGGCAACACAACCCCATGGTTGCCATGGCAACCCAACCCCATGGTTACCATAGCAACCAAACCCCGTGGTTGCCATGGCAACCCAACCCCATGGTTACCATGGCAACACAACCGCATGGTTGCCATGGCAACCCAACCCCATGGTTACCATGGCAACCAAACCCCGTGGTTGCCATGGCAACTAAACGCCATGGTTACCATGGCAACACAACCCCATGGTTGCCATGGCAACCCAACCCCATGGTTACCATAGCAACCAAACCCCGTGGTTGCCATGGCGACCCAACCCCATGGTTACCATGGCAACACAAACCCATGGTTCCCATGGCAACACAACCCCGTGGTTGCCATGGCAAGCCAACCCCATCGTTACCATGGCAACACTACCCCATGGATGGCATGGCAACCTAACCCCATGGTTCCCATGGCAACACAACCCCATGGTTGCCATGGCAACCCAACCCCATGGTTGCCAAGGCAACTAAACCCCATAGTTTCCATAGCAACCCAACCCCATAGTTACCATGGCAACACAACCCCATGGTTGCCATGGAAACACTTCCCCATGGTTCCCATGGCAACAGAACCCCATAGTTGCCATCGCAACAAAACGCCATGGTTACCATGGCAACACAACCCCATGGTTGCCATGGCAACCCAACCCCATGGTTACCATGGCAACCGAACCCCGTGGTTGCCATGGCAACTAAACGCCATGGTAACCATGGCAACACAACCCCATGGTTGCCATGGCAACCCAACCCCATGGTTACCATAGCAACCAAACCCCGTGGTTGCCATGGCAAACCAACCCCATGGTTACCATGGCAACACAACCCCATGGTTCCCATGAGAACACAACCCCGTGGTTGCCATGGCAAGCCAACCCCATCGTTACCATGGCAACACTACCCCATGGTTGCCATGGAAACACTACCCCATGGTTGCCATGGCAACAGAACCCCATAGTTGCCATGGCAACAAAACGCCATGGTTACCATGGCAACACAACCCCATGGTTACCATGGACACAGAACCCCGTGGTTACCATAGCAACCAAACCCCATAGTTGCCATAGCAACCCAACCCCATAGTTACCATGGCAAAACATCCCCATGGTTGCCATGGAAACACTACCCCATGGTTGCCATGGCAACAGAACCCCATAGTTGCCATCGCAACAAAACGCCATGGTTACCATGGCAACACAACCCCATGGTTGCCATGGCAACCCAACCCCATGGTTACCATGGCAACCAAACCCCGTGGTTGCCATGGCAACTAAACGCTATGGTTACCATGGCAACACAACCCCATGGTTGCCATGGCAACACAACCCCATGGTTACCATAGCAACCAAACCCCGTGGTTGCCATGGCAACCCAACCCCATGGTTACCATGGCAACACAACCGCATGGTTACCATAGCAACCCAACCCCATCGTTACCATGGCAACACATCCCCATGGTTGCCATGGAAGCAATACCCCATGGTTGCCATGGCAACAGAACCCCATAGTTGCCATGGCAACAAAACGCCATGGTTACCATGGCAACACAACCGCATGGTTACCATAGCAACCCAACCCCATCGATACCGTGGCAACAGAACCCCATTGTTACCATGGACACAGAACCCCATGGTTGCCATGGCAACCCAACCCCATGGTTACCATAGCAACCAAACCCCGTGGTTGCCATGGCAACCCAACCCCATGGTTACCATGGCAACAGAACCCCATAGTTGCCATGGCAACTAAACGCCATGGTTACCATGGCAACACAACCCCATGGTTGCCATGGCAACCCAACCACATGGTTGCCAAGGCAACTAAACCCCATAGTTTCCATAGCAACCCAACCCCATAGTTACCATGGCAACACAACCCCATGGTTGCCATGGAAACACTACCCCATGGTTGCCATGGCAACAGAACCCCATAGTTGCCATCGCAACAAAACGCCATGGTTACCATGGCAACACAACCGCATGGTTGCCATGGCAACCCAACCCCATGGTTACCATGGCAACCAAACCCCGTGGTTGCCATGGCAACTAAACGCCATGGTTACCATGGCAACACAACCCCATGGTTGCCATGGCAACCCAACCCCATGGTTACCATAGCAACCAAACCCCGTGGTTGCCATGGCAACCCAACCCCATGGTTACCATGGCAACACAAACCCATGGTTCCCATGGCAACACAACCCCGTGGTTGCCATGGCAAGCCAACCCCATCGTTACCATGGCAACACTACCCCATGGTTGCCATGGCAACAAAACCCCGTGGTTGCCATGGCAACCCAACCCCATGGATGCCATGGCAACCTAACCCCATGGTTCCCATGGCAACACAACCCCATGGTTGCCATGGCAACCCAACCCCATGGTTGCCAAGGCAACTAAACCCCATAGTTTCCATAGCAACCCAACCCCATAGTTACCATGGCAACACAACCCCATGGTTGCCATGGAAACACTACCCCATGGTTCCCATGGCAACAGAACCCCATAGTTGCCATCGCAACAAAACGCCATGGTTACCATGGCAACACAACCCCATGGTTGCCATGGCAACCCAACCCCATGGTTACCATGGCAACCGAACCCCGTGGTTGCCATGGCAACTAAACGCCATGGTTACCATGGCAACACAACCCCATTGTTCCCATGGCAACACAACCCCGTGGTTGCCATGGCAACTAAACGCCATGGTTACCATGGCAACACAACCCCATGGTTGCCATGGCAACCCAACCCCATGGTTACCATGGCAACTAAACGCCATGGTTACCATGGCAACACAACCCCATGGTTGCCATGGCAACACAACCCCATGGTTACCATAGCAACCGAACCCCGTGGTTGCCATGGCAACCCAACCCCATGGTTACCATGGCAACACAACCGCATGGTTACCATAGAAACCCAACCCCATCGTTACCATGGCAACACATCCCCATGGTTGCCATGGAAGCACTACCCCATGGTTGCCATGGCAACAGAACCCCATAGTTGCCATGGCAACAAAACGCCATGGTTACCATGGCAACACAACCCCATGGTTGCCATGGCAACCCAACCCCATGGTTGCCAAGGCAACTAAACCCCATAATTTCCATAGCAACCCAACCCCATAGTTACCATGGCAACACAACCCCATGGTTCCCATGAGAACACAACCCCGTGGTTGCCATGGCAAGACAACCCCATCGTTACCATGGCAACACTACCCCATGGTTGCCATGGAAACACTACCCCATGGTAAGCGTAGCAACCAAACCCCGTGGTTGCCATGGCAACCCAACCCCATGGTTACCATGGCAACACAACCGCATGGTTACCATAGCAACCCAACCCCATCGATACCATGGCAACAGAACCCCATTGTTACCATGGACACAGAACCCCATGGTTGCCATGACAACCCAACCCCATGGTTACCATAGCAACCAAACCCCGTGGTTGCCATGGAAACCCAACTCCATGGTTACCATGGCAACACAACCCCATGGTTCCCATGAGAACACAACCCCGTGGTTGCCATGGCAACCCAACCCCATCGTTACCATGGCAACACTACCCCGTGGTTGCCATGGAAACACTACCCCATGGTTGCCATGGCAACAGAACCCCATAGTTGCCATCGCAACAAAACGCCATGGTTACCATGGCAACTGAAACCCATGGTTACCATGGACACAGAACCCCATGGTTGCCATGGCAACCAAACCCCGTGGTTGACATGGCAACCCAACCCCGTGGATGCCATGGCAACCCAACCCCATGGTTGCCATGGAAACACTACCCCATGGTTGCCATGGCAACAGAACCCCATAGTTGCCATCCCAACAAAACGCCATGGTTACCATGGCAACCCAACCCCATGGTTACCATGGACACAGAACCCCATGGTTACCATAGCAACCAAACCCCGTGGTTGCCATGGCAACCCAATCCCATGGTTACCATGGCAAGACAACCGCATGGTTAGCACAACAACACAACCGCATGGTTACCACGGCAACCCAACTGCATGCTTACTACGGCATCTCAACCCCATGGTTGCTATGGCAACTAAACCACATAGTTTCCATAGCAACCCAACCCCATAGTTACCATGGCAACACAACCCCATCGTTACCATGGCAACACAACCCCATGGTTGCCATGGCAACCCAACCCCATGGTTACCATGGCAACAGAACCCCATAGTTGCCATGGCAACTAAACGCCATGGTTACCATGGCAACACAACCCCATGGTTGCCATGGCAACCCAACCCCATGGTTACCATAGCAACCAAACCCCGTGGTTGCCATGGCAACCCAACCCCATGGTTACCATGGCAACACAACCCCATGGTTCCCATGGCAACACAACCCCGTGGTTGCCGTTGCAACCCAACCCCATGGTTACCATGGCAACACAACCCCATGCTTGCCATGGAAACACTACCTCATGGTTGCCATGGCAACAGAACCCCATAGTTGCCATGGCAAGAAAACGCCATGGTTGCCATGGCAACAGAATCCCATAGTTGCCATGGCAACAGAACGCCATGTTTACCATGGCAACACAACCCCATGGTTGCCATAGCAACCCAACCCCATGGTTGCCAAGGCAACTAAACCGCATAGTTTCCATAGCAACACAACCACATAGTTACCATGGCAACACAACCCCAATGTTGCCATGGTAACACTACCCCATGGTTGCCATGGCAACAGAACCCCATAGTTGCCATGGCAACAAAACGCCATGGTTACCATGGACACAGAACCCCATGGTTACCATAGCAACCAAATCCCGTGGTTGCCATGGCAACCCAATCCCATGGTTACCATGGCAACACAACCGCATTGTTACCACAACAACACAACTGCATGGTTACAATGGCAACCCAACTGCATGGTTACCACGGCATCTCAATCCCATGGTTGCCATGGCAACTAAACCCCATAGTTTCCATAGCAACCCAACCCCATAGTTACCACGGCAACACAACCCCATTGTTGCCATGGAAACACAACCCCAAGGTTGCCATGGCAACCCAACCCCATGGTTACCATGGCAACTAAACCCCATAGTTGCCATGGCAACTAAACGCCATGGTTACCATGGCAACACAATCCCATGGTTGCCATGGCAACCCAACCCCCTGGTTGCCATGGCAACCAAACCCCGTGGTTGCCATGGCAACCCAAACCCGTGGATGCCATGGCAACCGAACCCCATGGTTCCCATGGCAACACAACCCCATGGTTCCCATGGCAACACAACCCCATCGTTACCATGACAACACAACCCCATGGTTGCCATGGAAACACTACCCCATGGTTGCCATGGCAACAGAACCCCATAGTTGCCATGGCAACTAAACGCCATGGTTACCATGGCAAAACAACCCCATGGTTACCATGGACACAGAACCCCATGGTTACCATAGCAACCAAATCCCGTGGTTGCCATGGCAACCCAATCCCATGGTTACCATGGCAACACAACCGCATGGTTACCACAACAACACAACCGCATGGTTACCATGGCAACCCAACTGCATGGTTACCACGGCATCTCAACCCCATGGTTGCCATGGCAACTAAACCACATAGTTTCCATAGCAACCCAACCCCATAGTTACCATGGCAACACAACCCCATCGTTACCATGGCAACACAACCCCATGGTTGCCATGGCAACCCAACCCCATGGTTACCATGGCAACAGAACCCCATAGTTGCCATGGCAACTAAACGCCATGGTTACCATGGCAACACAACCCCATGGTTGCCATGGTAACCCAACCCCATGGTTACCATAGCAACCAAACCCCGTGGTTGCCATGGCAACCCAACCCCATGGTTACCATGGCAACACAACCCCATGGTTGCCATGGCAACACAACCCCGTGGTTGCCATGGCAACACAACCCCGTGGTTGCCATTGCAACCCAACCCCATGGTTACCATGGCAACACAACCCCATGGTTGACATGGAAACACTACCTCATGGTTGCCATGGCAACAGAACCCCATAGTTGCCATGGCAAGAAAACGCCATGGTTGCCATGGCAACAGAATCCCATAGTTGCCATGGCAACAAAACGCCATGTTTACCATGGCAACACAACCCCATGGTTGCCATAGCAACCCAACCCCATGGTTGCCAAGGCAACTAAACCCCATAGTTTCCATAGCAACACAACCACATAGTTACCATGGCAACACAACCCCAATGTTGCCATGGTAACACTACCCCATGGTTGCCATGGCAACAGAACCCCATAGTTGCCATGGCAACAAAACGCCATGGTTACCATGGACACAGAACCCCATGGTTACCATAGCAACCAAATCCCGTGGTTGCCATGGCAACCCAATCCCATGGTTACCATGGCAACACAACCGCATTGTTACCACAACAACACAACTGCATGGTTACAATGGCAACCCAACTGCATGGTTACCACGGCATCTCAACCCCATGGTTGCCATGGCAACTAAACCCCATAGTTTCCATAGCAACCCAACCCCATAGTTACCACGGCAACACAACCCCATCGTTGCCATGGAAACACAACCCCAAGGTTGCCATGGCAACCCAACCCCATGGTTACCATGGCAACTAAACCCCATAGTTGCCATGGCAACTAAACGCCATGGTTACCATGGCAACACAATCCCATGGTTGCCATGGCAACCCAACCCCCTGGTTGCCATGGCAACCAAACCCCGTGGTTGCCATGGCAACCCAAACCCGTTGATGCCATGGCAACCCAACCCCATGGTTCCCATGGCAACACAACCCCATGGTTCCCATGGCAACACAACCCCATCGTTACCATGGCAACACAACCCCATGGTTGCCATGGCAACACTACCCCATGGTTGCCATGGCAACAGAACCCCATAGTTGCCATGGCAACTAAACGCCATGGTTACCATGGCAAAACAACCCCATGGTTACCATGGACACAGAACCCCATGGTTACCATAGCAACCAAACCCCGTGGTTGCCATGGCAACCCAATCCCATGGTTACCATGGCAACACAACCGCATGGTTACCACAACAACACAACCGCATGGTTACCATGGCAACCCAACTGCATGGTTACCACGGCATCTCAACCCCATGGTTGCCATGGGAACTAAACCCCATAGTTTCCATAGCAACCCAACCCCATAGTTAGCACGGCAACACAACCCCATCGATACCATGGCAACACAACCCCGTGGTTGCCATGGCAACCCAACCCCATGGTTGCCAAGGCAACTAAACCCCATAGTTTCCATAGCAACCCAACCCCATAGTTACTATGGCAACACAACCCCATGGTTCCCATGGCAACACAACCCCGTGGTAGCCATGGCAACCCAACCCCATGGTTACCATGGCAACAGAACCCCATAGTTGCCATGGCAACTAAAAGCCATGGTTACCATGGCAACACAACCCCATGGTTGCCATGGCAAACCAACCCCATGGTTACCATAGCAACACAACCGCATGGTTACCATAGCAACCCAACCCCATAGTTACCATGGCAACACAAATCCATGGTTGCCATGGAAACACTACCTCATGGTTGCCATGGCAACAGAACCCCATAGTTGCCATGGCAACAAAACGCCATGGTTGCCATGGCAACAGAAACCCATAGTTGCCGTGGCAACAAAACGCCATGGTTACCATGGCAACACAACCCCATGGTTGCCATGGCAACCCAACCTCATGGTTGCCAAGGCAACTAAACCTCATAGTTTCCATAGAAAACCAACCCCATAGTTACTATGGCAACACAACCCCCTGGTTGCCATGGCAACCCAACCCCATGGTTACCATGGGAACAGAACCCCATATTTGCCATGGCAACTAAACGCCATGGTTACCATGGCAACACAACCCCATGGTTGCCATGGCAACCCAACCCCATGGTTACCATAGCAACCAAACCCCGTGGTTGCAATGGCAACACAACTACATGGTTACCATGGCAACACAACCCCATGGTTGCCAAGGCAACTAAACCCCATAGTTTCCATAGCAACCCAACCCCATAGTTACTATGGCAACACAACCCCATGGTTCCCATGGCAACACAACCCCGTGGTAGCCATGGCAACACAACAGCATGGTTACCATAGCAACCCAACCCCATCGTTACCATGGCAACACATCCCCATGGTTGCCATGGAAGCACTACCCCATGGTTGCCATGGCAACAGAACCCCATAGTTGCCATGGCAACAAAACGCCATGGTTACCATGGCAACACAACCCCATGGTTGCCATGGCAACCCAACCCCATGGTTGCCAAGGCAACTAAACCCCATAGTTTCCATAGCAACCCAACCCCATAGTTACCATAGCAACACAACCCCATGGTTGCCATGGAAACACTACCCCATGGTTGCCATGGCAACAGAACCCCATAGTTGCCATCGCAACAAAACGCCATGGTTACCATGGCAACCAAACCCCGTGGTTGCCATGGCAATTAAACGCCATGGTTACCATGGTAACACAACCCCATGGTTACCATGGACACAGAAGCCCATGGTTGCCATGGCAACCAAAACCCGTGGTTGCCATGGCAACCCAACTCCATGGTTACCATGGCAACACAACCCCATGGTTCCCATGAGAACACAAACCCGTGGTTGCCATGGCAAGACAACCCCATCGTTACCATGGCAACACTACCCCATGGTTGCCATGGAAACACTACCCCATGGTAAGCGTAGCAACCAAACCCCGTGGTTGCCATGGCAACCCAACCCCATGGTTACCATGGCAACACAACCGCATGGTTACCATAGCAACCCAACCCCATCGATACCATGGCAACAGAACCCCATTGTTACCATGGACACAGAACCCCATGGTTGCCATGGCAACCCAACCCCATGGTTACCATAGCAACCAAACCCCGTGGTTGCCATGGAAACCCAACTCCATGGTTACCATGGCAACACAACCCCATGGTTCCCATGACAACACAACCCCGTGGTTGCCATGGCAACCCAACCCCATCGTTACCATGGCAACACTACCCCGTGGTTGCCATGGAAACACTACCCCATGGTTGCCATGGCAACAGAACCCCATAGTTGCCATGGCAACAAAACGCCATGGTTACCATGGCAACTGAAACCCATGGTTACCATGGACACAGAACCCCATGGTTGCCATGGCAACCAAACACCGTGGTTGACATGGCAACCCAACCCCGTGGATGCCATGGCAACCCAACCCCATGGTTGCCATGGAAACACTACCCCATGGTTGCCATGGCAACAGAACCCCATAGTTGCCATCCCAACAAAACGCCATGGTTACCATGGCAACCCAACCCCATAGTTGCCATGGCAAGTAAACGCCATGGTTACCATGGCAACCCAACCCCATGGTTACCATGGACACAGAACCCCATGGTTACCATAGCAACCAAACCCCGTGGTTGCCATGGCAACCCAATCCCATGGTTACCATGGCAAGACAACCGCATGGTTAGCACAACAACACAACCGCATGGTTACCACGGCAACCCAACTGCATGCTTACTACGGCATCTCAACGCCATGGTTGCTATGGCAACTAAACCACATAGTTTCCATAGCAACCCAACCCCATAGTTACCATGGCAACACAACCCCATCGTTACCATGGCAACACAACCCCATGGTTGCCATGGCAACCCAACCCCATGGTTACCATGGCAACAGAACCCCATAGTTGCCATGGCAACTAAACGCCATGGTTACCATGGCAACACAACCCCATGGTTGCCATGGCAACCCAACCCCATGGTTACCATAGCAACCAAACCCCGTGGTTGCCATGGCAACCCAACCCCATGGTTACCATGGCAACACAACCCCATGGTTCCCATGGCAACACAACCCCGTGGTTGCCATTGCAACCCAACCCCATGGTTACCATGGCAACACAACCCCATGGTTGCCATGGAAACACTACCTCATGGTTGCCATGGCAACAGAACCCCATAGTTGCCATGGCAACAAAACGCCATGTTTACCATGGCAACACAACCCCATGGTTGCCATAGCAACCCAACCCCATGGTTGCCAAGGCAACTAAACCCCATAGTTTCCATAGCAACACAACCACATAGTTACCATGGCAACACAACCCCAATGTTGCCATGGTAACACTACCCCATGGTTGCCATGGCAACAGAACCCCATAGTTGCAATGGCAACAAAACGCCATGGTTACCATGGACACAGAACCCCATGGTTACCATAGCAACCAAATCCCGTGGTTGCCATGGCAACCCAATCCCATGGTTACCATGGCAACACAACCGTATTGTTACCACAACAACACAACTGCATGGTTACAATGGCAACCCAACTGCATGGTTACCACGGCATCTCAACCCCATGGTTGCCATGGCAACTAAACCCCATAGTTTCCATAGCAACCCAACCCCATAGTTACCACGGCAACACAACCCCATCGTTGCCATGGAAACACAACCCCAAGGTTGCCATGGCAACCCAACCCCATGGTTACCATGGCAACTAAACCCCATAGTTGCCATGGCAACTAAACGCCATGGTTACCATGGCAAAACAATCCCATGGTTTCCATGGCAACCCAACCCCCTGGTTGCCATGGCAACCAAACCCCGTGGTTGCCATGGCAACCCAAACCCGTGGATGCCATGGCAACCCAACCCCATGGTTCCCATGGCAACACAACCCCATGGTTCCCATGGCAACACAACCCCATCGTTACCATGGCAACACAACCCCATGGTTGCCATGGCAACACTACCCCATGGTTGCCATGGCAACAGAACCCCATAGTTGCCATGGCAACTAAACGCCATGGTTACCATGGCAAAACAAACCCATGGTTACCATGGACACAGAACCCCATGGTTACCATAGCAACCAAACCCCGTGGTTGCCATGGCAACCCAATCCCATGGTTACCATGGCAACCCAACTGCATGGTTACCACGGCATCTCAACCCCATGGTTGCCATGGGAACTAAACCCCATAGTTTCCATAGCAACCCAACCCCATAGTTAGCACGGCAACACAACCCCATCGATACCATGGCAACACAACCCCATGGTTGCCATGGCAATCCAACCCCATGGTTACCATGGCAACCCAACCCCATGGTTACAATGGCAACACAACCGCATGGTTACCATAGCAATCCAACCCCATAGTTACCATGGCAACACAACCCCGTGGTAGCCATGGCAAACCAACCCCATCGATACCATGGCAACACAACCCCATGGTTGCCATGGCAATCCAACCCCATGGTTACCATGGCAACCCAACCCCATGGTTACAATGGCAACACAACCGCATGGTTACCATAGCAATCCAACCCCATAGTTACCATGGCAACACAACCCCGTGGTAGCCATGGCAACCCAACCCCATGGTTACCATGGCAACAGAACCCCATAGTTGCCATGGCAACTAAAAGCCATGGTTACCATGGCAACACAACCCCATGGTTGCCATGGCAAACCAACCCCATGGTTACCATAGCAACACAACCGCATGGTTACCATAGCAACCCAACCCCATAGTTACCATGGCAACACAACCCCATGGTTGCCATGGAAACACTACCTCATGGTTGCCATGGCAACAGAACCCCATAGTTGCCATGGCAACAAAAAGCCATGGTTGCCATGGCAACAGAAACCCATAGTTGCCATGGCAACAAAACGCCATGGTTACCATGGCAACACAACCCCATGGTTGCCATGGCAACCCAACCCCATGGTTGCCAAGGCAACTAAACCTCATAGTTTCCATAGAAAACCAACCCCATAGTTACTATGGCAACACAACCCCCTGGTTGCCATGGCAACCCAACCCCATGGTTACCATGGGAACAGAACCCCATATTTGCCATGGCAACTAAACGCCATGGTTACCATGGCAACACAACCCCATGGTTGCCATGGCAACCCAACCCCATGGTTACCATAGCAACCAAACCCCGTGGTTGCAATGGCAACACAACTACATGGTTACCATGGCAACACAACCCCATGGTTGCCAAGGAAACTAAACCCCATAGTTTCCATAGCAACCCAACCCCATAGTTACTATGGCAACACAACCCCATGGTTCCCATGGCAACACAACCCCGTGGTAGCCATGGCAACCCAACCCCATGGTTCCCATGGCAACAGAACCCCATAGTTGCCATGGCAACTAAAAGCCATGGTTACCATGGCAACACAACCCCATGGTTGCCAAGGCAAATAAACCTCATAGTTTCCATAGAAAACCAACCCCATAGTTACTATGGCAACACAACCCCGTGGTTGCCATGGCAACCCAACCCCATGGTTACCATGGGAACAGAACCCCATATTTGCCATGGCAACTAAACGCCATGGTTGCCATGGCAACACAACCCCATGGTTGCCATGGCAACCCAACCCCATGGTTACCATAGCAACCAAACCCCGTGGTTGCAATGGCAACACAACTACATGGTTACCATGGCAACACAACCCCATGGTTCCCATGGCAACACAACCCCGTGGTTGCCATGGCAACCCAACCCCATCGTTACCATGGCAACAGAACCCCATGGTTGCCATGGAAACACTACCCCATGGTTGCCATGGCAACAGAACCCCATAGATGCCATGGCAACAAAACGCCATGGTTACCATGGCAACACAACCCCATGGCTGCCATGGCAAACTAACCCCATAGTTTCCATGGCAACTATACGCCATGGTTACCATGGCAACACAACCGCATGGTTACCATGGCAACAGAACCCCATGGTTACCATAGCAACCAAACCCCGTGGTTGCCATGGCAACCCAACCCCATGGTTACCATGGCAACACAACCGCATGGTTACCACAACAACACAACCGCATGGTTACCACGGCAACCCAACTGCGTGGTTACCACGGCATCTCAACCCCATGGTTGCCATGGCAACTAAACCCCATAGTTTCCATAGCAACCCAACCCCATAGTTACCATGGCAACACAACCCCATCGTTACCATGGCAACAGACCCCCATAGTTGCCATGGCAACTAAACTCCATGGTTAACATGGCAACCCAACCCCATGGTTGCCATGGCAACCCAACCCCATGGTTGCCATGGCAACCAAACCCCGTGGTTTCCATGGCAACTAAACGCCATGGTTACCATGGCAACACAACCCCATGGTTGCCATGGCAACCCAACCCCATGGTTACCATGGCAACCAAACCCCGTGGTTGCCATGGCAACTAAACGCCATGGTTACCATGGCAACACAACCGCATGGTTCCCATGGCAACACAACCCCGTGGTTGCCATGGCAACCCAACCCCATGGTTACCATGGCAACACTACCCGATGGTTGCATGGAAACACTACCCCATGGTTACCATGGCAACAGAACCCCATAGTTACCATGGCAACAAAACGCCATGGTTACCATGGCAACACAACCCCATGGTTACCATGGACACAGAACCCCATGGTTACCAAGGCAACCAAACCCCGTGGTTGCCATGGCAACCCAATCCCATGGTTACCATGGCAACACAACCCCATGGTTACCATGGACACAGAACCCCATGGTTACCAAGGCAACACAACCCCATGGTTGCCATTGCAATCCAACCCCATAGTTACCATGGCAACACAACCCCATCGTTACCATGGCAACACAACCCCATGGTTGCCATGGAAACCCAACCCCATGGTTACCATAGCAACCAAACCCCGTGGTTGCCATGGCAACACAACCCCATGGTTACCATGGCAACACAACCCCATGGTTCCCATGGCAACACAACCCCGTGGTTGTCATTGCAACCCAACCCCATCGTTACCATGGCAACACATCCCCATGGTTGCCATGGAAACACTACCCCATGGTTGCCATGGCAACCGAACCCCATAGTTGCCATGGCAACAAAACGCCATGGTTACCACGGCAACACAACCCCATGGTTGCCATGGCAACCCAACCCCATGGTTACAATGGCAACACAACCGCATGGTTACCATAGCAACCCAACCCCATAGTTACCATGGCAACACAACCCCATTGTTACCATGGACACAGAACCCCATGGTTGCCATGGCAACCCAACCCCATGGTTACCATGGCAACAGAACCCCATAGTTGCCATGGCAACTAAACGCCATGGTTACCATGGCAACACAACCCCATGGTTGCCATGGCAACCCAACCCCATGGTTACCATTGCAACCAAACCCCGTGGTTGCCATGGCAACGCAACCCCATGGTTACCATGGCAACACAACCCCATGGTTCCCATGGCAACACAACCCCGTGGTTGCCATGGCAACCCAACCCCATCGTTACCATGGCAACATATCCGAATGGTTGCCATGGAAGCACTACCCCATGGTTGCCATGGCAACAGAACCCCATGGTTGCCATGGCAACTAAACCCCATAGTTTCCATAGCAACCCAACCCCATAGTTACCATGGCAACACAACCCCATGGTTGCCATGGAAACACTACCCCATGGTTGCCATGGCAACAGAACCCCATAGTTGCCATCGCAACAAAACGCCATGGTTACCATGGCAACACAACCCCATGGTTGCCATGGCAACCCAACCCCATGGTTACCATGGCAACCAAACCCCGTGGTTGCCATGGCAACCCAACCCCGTGGTTACAATGGCAACACAACCCCATGGTTACCATAGTAACCCAACCCCATCGTTACCATGGCAACACATCCCCATGGTTGCCATGGAAGCACTACCCCATGGTTGCCATGGCAACAGAACCCCATAGTTGCCATGGCAAAAAAATGCCATGGTTACCACGGCAACACAACCCCATGGTTGCCATGGCAACCCAACCCCATGGTTGCCAAGGCAACTAAACCCCATAGTTTCCATAGCAACCCAACGCCATAGTTACCATGGCAACACAACCCCATGGTTGCCATGGAAACACTACCCCATGGTTGCCATGGCAACAGAACCCCATAGTTGCCATCCCAACAAAACGCCATGGTTACCATGGCAACACAACACCATGGTTGCCATGGCAACCCAACCCCATAGTTGCCATGGCAAGTAAACGCCATGGTTACCATGGCAACCCAACCCCATGGTTACCATGGACACAGAACCCCATGGTTACCATAGCAACCAAACCCCGTGGTTGCCATGGCAACCCAATCCCATGGTTACCATGGCAAGACAACCGCATGGTTACCACAACAACACAACCGCATGGTTACCACGGCAACCCAACTGCATGCTTACTACGGCATCTCAACCCCATGGTTGCCATGGCAACTAAACCACATAGTTTCCATAGCAACCCAACCCCATAGTTACCATGGCAACACAACCCCATCGTTACCATGGCAACACAACCCCATGGTTGCCATGGCAACCCAACCCCATGGTTACCATAGCAAGCAAACCCCGTGGTTGCCATGGCAACCCAACCCCATGGTTACCATGGCAACACAACCCCATGGTTCCCATGAGAACACAACCCCGTGGTTGCCATGGCAACCCAACCCCATCGTTACCATGGCAACACTACCCCATTGTTGCCATGGAAACACTACCCAATGGTTGCCATGGCAGCAGAACCCCATGGTTGCCATGGCAACAAAACGCCATGGTTACCATGGCAACACAACCCCATGGTTACCATGGACACAGAACCCCATGGTTGCCATGGCAACCCAACCCCGTGGATGCCATGGAAACCCAACCCCACGGTTCCCATGGCAACACAACCCCGTGGTTGCCATGGCAACCCAACCCCATCGTTACCATGGCAACATATCCCAATGGTTGCCATGGAAGCACTACCCCATGGTTGCCATGGCAACAGAACCCCATAGTTGCCATGGCAACAAAACGCTATGGTTACCATGGCAACACAACCCCATGGTTGCCATGGCAACCAAACCCCATGGTTGCCAAGGCAACTAAACCCCATAGATTCCATAGCAACCCAACCCCATAGTTACCATGGCAACAGAACCCCATGGTTGCCATGGAAACACTACCCCATGGTTGCCATGGCAACAGAACCCCATAGTTGCCATCGCAACAAAACGCCATGGTTACCATGGCAACACAACCCCATGGTTGCCATGGCAACCCAACCCCATGGTTACCATGGCAACCAAACCCCGTGGTTGCCATGGCAACTAAACGCCATGGTTACCATGGCAACACAACCCCATGGTTGCCATGGCAACCCAACCCCATGGTTACCATAGCAACCAAACCCCGTGGTTGCCATGGCAACCCAACCCCGTGGTTACAATGGCAAAACAACCGCATGGTTACCATAGCAACCCAACCCCATCGTTATCATGGCAACACATCCCGATGGTTGCCATGGAAGCACTACCCCATGGTTGCCATGGCAACAGAACCCCATAGTTGCCATGGCAAAAAAACGCCATGGTTACCACGGCAACACAACCCCATGGTTGCCATGGCAACCCAACCCCATGGTTGCCAAGGCAACTAAACCCCATAGTTTCCATAGCAACCCAACCCCATAGTTACCATGGCAACACAACCCCATGGTTGCCATGGAAACACTACCCCATGGTTGCCATGGCAACAGAACCCCATAGTTGCCATCCCAACAAAACGCCATGGTTACCATGGCAACACAACCCCATGGTTGCCATGGCAACCCAACCCCATAGTTGCCATGGCAAGTAAACGCCATGGTTACCATGGCAACCCAACCCCATGGTTACCATGGACATAGAACCCCATGGTTACCATAGCAACCAAACCCCGTGGTTGCCATGGCAACCCAACCCCATGGTTACCATGGCAACACAACCCCATGGTTCCCATGAGAACACAACCCCGTGGTTGCCATGGCAACCCAACCCCATCGTTACCATGGCAACACTACCCCATTGTTGCCATGGAAACACTACCCCATGGTTGCCATGGCAGCAGAACCCCATGGTTGCCATGGCAACAAAACGCCATGGTTACCATGGCAACACAACCCCATGGTTACCATGGACACAGAAACCCATGGTTGCCATGGCAACCAAACCCCGTGGTTGCCATGGCAACCCAACCCCGTGGATGCCATGGAAACCCAACCCCACGGTTCCCATGGCAACACAACCCCATGGTTGCCATGGCAACCCAACCCCATGGTTACCATGGCAACAGAACCCCATAGTTGCCATGGCAACTAAACGCCATGGTTACCATGGCAACACAACCCCATGGTTGCCATGGCAACCCAACCCCATGGTTACCATGGCAACACAACCCCATAGTTTCCATAGCAACCCAACCCCATAGTTACCATGGCAACTCAACCCCATGGTTGCCATGGAAACACTACCCCATGGTTGCCATGGCAACAGAACCCCATAGTTGCCATGGCAACAAAACGCCATGGTTACCATGGCAACCCAACCCTATGGTTGCCATGGCAACCCAACGCCATGGTTACCATGGCAACCAAACCCCGTGGTTGCCATGGAAACTAAACGCCATGGTTACCATGGCAACACAACCCCATGGTTGCCATGGCAACCCAACCCCATGGTTACCATAGCAACCAAACCCCGTGGTTGCCATGGCAACCCAACCCCATGGTTAACATGGCAACACAACCCCATGGTTCCCATGAGAACACAACCCCGTGGTTGCCATGGCAACCCAACCCCATGGTTACCATTGCAACAGAACCCCATAGTTGCCATGGCAACTAAACGCCATGGTTACCATGGCAACACAACCCCATGGTTGCCATGGCAACCCAACCCCATGGTTACCATAGCAACCAAACCCCGTGGTTGCCATGGCAACGAAACGCCATGGTTACCATGGCAACACAACCCCATGGTTGCCATGGCAACCCAACCCCATGGTTTCCAAGGCAACTAAACACCATAGTTTTCATAGCAACCCAACCCCATAGTTACCATGGCAACACAACCCCATGGTTGCCATGGAAACACTACCCCATGGTTGCCATGGCAACTGAACCCCATAGTTGCCATCGCAACAAAACGCCATGGTTACCATGGCAACCCAACACCATGGTTGCCATGGGAACCCAACCCCATGGTTACCATGGCAACCAAACACCGTGGTTGCCATGGCAACTAAACGTCATGGTTACCATGGCAACACAACCCCATGGTTGCCATGGGAACCCAACCCCATGGTTACCATAGCAACCAAACCCCTTGGTTGCCATGGCAACCCAACCCCATGGTTACCATGGCAACACAACCCCATGGTTCCCATGAGAACACAACCCCGTGGTTGCCATGGCAACCCAACCCCATCGTTACCATGGCAACACTACCCCATTGTTGCCATGGAAACACTACCCCATGGTTGCCATGGCAGCAGAACCCCATGGTTGCCATGGCAACAAAACGCCATGGTTACCATGGCAACACAACCCCATGGTTACCATGGACACAGAAACCCATGGTTGCCATGGCAACCAAACCCCGTGGTTGCCATGGCAACCCAACCCCGTGGATGCCATGGAAACCCAACCCCACGGTTCCCATGGCAACACAACCCCATGGTTGCCATGGCAACCCAACCCCATGGTTACCATGGCAACAGAACCCCATAGTTGCCATGGCAACTAAACGCCATGGTTACCATGGCAACACAAACCCATGGTTGCCATGGCAACCCAACCCCATGGTTACCATGGCAACACAACCCCATAGTTTCCATAGCAACCCAACCCCATAGTTACCATGGCAACTCAACCCCATGGTTGCCATGGAAACACTACCCCATGGTTGCCATGGCAACAGAACCCCATAGTTGCCATGGCAACAAAACGCCATGGTTACCATGGCAACCCAACCCTATGGTTGCCATGGCAACCCAACGCCATGGTTACCATGGCAACCAAACCCCGTGGTTGCCATGGCAACTAAACGCCATGGTTACCATGGCAACACAACCCCATGGTTGCCATGGCAACCCAACCCCATGGTTACCGTAGCAACCAAACCCCGTGGTTTCCATGGCAACCCAACCCCATGGTTAACATGGCAACACAACCCCATGGTTCCCATGAGAACACAACCCCGTGGTTGCCATGGCAACCCAACCCCATGGTTACCATTGCAAGAGAACCCCATAGTTGCCATGGCAACTAAACGCCATGGTTACCATGGCAACACAACCCCATGGTTGCCATGGCAACCCAACCCCATGGTTACCATAGCAACCAAACCCCGTGGTTGCCATGGCAACGAAACGCCATGGTTACCATGGCAACACAACCCCATGGTTGCCATGGCAACCCAACCCCATGGTTGCCAAGGCAACTAAACACCATAGTTTTCATAGCAACCCAACCCCATAGTTACCATGGCAACACAACCCCATGGTTGCCATGGAAACACTACCCCATGGTTGCCATGGCAACTGAACCCCATAGTTGCCATCGCAACAAAACGCCATGGTTACCATGGCAACCCAACACCATGGTTACCATGGACACAGAACCCCATGGTTGCCATGGCAACCAAACCCCGTGGTTGCCATGGCAACCCAACCCCGTGGATGCCATGGAAACCCAACCCCACGGTTCCCATGGAAACACAAACCCATGGTTGCCATGGCAACCCAACCCCATGGTTACCATGGCAACAGAACCCCATAGTTGCCATGGCAACTAAACGCCATGGTTACCATGGCAACACAACCCCATGGTTGCTATGGCAACCCAACCCCATGGTTGCCAGGGCAACAGAACCCCATAGTTGCCATGGCAACAAAACGCCATGGTTACCATGGCAACACAACCCCATGGTTGCCAAGGCAACTAAACCCCATAGTTTCCATAGCAACCCAACCCCATAGTTACCATGGCAACACAACCCCATGGTTGCCATGGAAACACTACCCCATGGTTGCCATGGCAACAGAACCCCATAGTTGCCATCGCAACAAAACGCCATGGTTACCATGGCAGCACAACCCCATGGTTGCCATGGCAACCCAACGCCATGGTTACCATGGCAACCAAACCCCGTGGTTGCCATGGCAACTAAACGCCATGGTTACCATGGCAACACAACCCCATGGTTACCATGGCAACACAACCCCATGGTTACCATAGCAACCAAACCCCGTGGTTGCCATGGCAACCCAACCCCATGGTTACCATGGCAACACAACCCCATGGTTCCCATGAGAACACAACCCCGTGGTTGCCATGGCAAGCCAACCCCATCGTTACCATGGGAACACTACCCCATGGTTTCCATGGTAACACTACCCCATGGTTGCCATGGCAACAAAACGCCATGGTTACCATGGCAACACAACCCCATGGTTACCATGGACACAGAACCCCATGGTTGCCATGGCAACCCAACCCCACGGTTCCCATGGCAACACAACCCCATGGTTGCCATGGCAACCCAACCCCATCGTTACCATGGCAACAGAAACCCATAGTTGCCATGGCAAATAAACGCCATGGTTACCATGGCAACACAACCCCATGGTTGCCATGGCAACCCAACCCCATGGTTACCATGGCAACACAACCCCATGGTTTCCATGGCAACCCAACCCCATGGTTCCCAAGGCAATTAAACCCCATAGTTTCCATAGCAACCCAACCCCATAGTTACCATTGCAACACAACCCCATGGTTGCCATGGAAACACTACCCCATGGTTGCCATGGCAACAGAACCCCATAGTTGCCATGGCAACAAAACGCCATGGTTACCATGGACACAGAACCCCATGGTTGCCATGGCAACCAAAGCCCGTGGTTGCCATGGCAACCCAACCCCGTGGTTGCCATGGCAACCCAACCCCGTGGTTCCCATGGCAACACAACCTTATGGTTGCCATGGCAACCCAACCCCATGGTTGCCATGGCCACAGAACCCCATAGTTGCCATAGCAACCAAACCCCGTGGTTGCCATGGCAACCCAACCACATGGTTACCATGGCAACACAACCCCATGGTTCCCATGAGAACACAACCCCGTGGTTGCCATGGCAAGCCAACCCCATCGTTACCATGGCAACACTACCCCATGGTTGCCATGGAAACACTACCCCTTGCTTGCCATGGCAACAGAACCCCATAGTTGCCATGGCAAGAAAACGCCATGGTTACCATGGCAACACAACCCCATGGTTACCATGGCAACAGAACCCCATGGTTGCCATGGCAACTAAACGCCATGGTTACCATGGCAACACAACCCCATGGTTGCCATGGCAACCCAACCCCATGGTTGCCAAGGCAACTAAACCCCATAGTTTCCATAGCAACCCAACCCCATAGTTACCATGGCAACAGAACCCCATAGTTGCCATGGAAACACTACCCCATGATTGCCATGGCAACAGAACCCCATAGTTGCCATCGCAACAAAACGCCATGGTTACCATGGCAACACAACCCCATGGTTGCCATGGCAACCCAACCCCATGGTTACCATGGCAACCAAAGCCGGTGGTTGCCATGGCAACTAAACGCCATGGTTACCATGGCAACACAACCCCATGGTTGCCATGGCAACCCAACCCCATGGTTACCATAGCAACCAAACCCCGTGGTTGCCATGGCAACCCAACCCCATGGTTACCATGGCAACACAACCCCATGGTTCCCATGAGAACACAACCCCGTGGTTCCACGGCAAGCCAACCCCATCGTTACCATGGCAACACTACCCCATGGTTGCCATGGAAACACTACCCCATGGTTGCCATGGCAACAGAACCCCATAGTTGCCATGGCAAGAAAACGCCATGGTTACCATGGCAACACAACCCCATGGTTACCATGGACACAGAACCCCGTGGTTGCCATGGCAACTCGAGCCCGTGGATGCCATGGAAACCCAACCCCATGGTTCCCATGGAAACACAACCCCATGGTTGCCATGGCAACCCAACCCCATGGTTACCATGGCAACCCAACCCCGTGGTTACCATGGCAACCCAACCCTGTGGATGCCATGGCAACCCAACCCCATGGTTCCCATGGCAACACAACCCCGTGGTTGCCATGGCAACTAAACGCCATGGTTACCATGGCAACACAACCCCATGGTTCCCATGGCAACCCAACCCCATGGTTACCATGGCAACAGAACCCCATAGTTGCCATGGCAACTAAACGCCATGGTTACCATGGCAACACAACCCCATGGTTGCCATGGCAACCCAACCCCATGGTTACCATGGCAACACAACCCCATGGTTGCCATGGTAACCCAACCCCATGATTACCATGGCAACCAAACCCCGTGGTTACCATGGCAACCAAACTCCGTGGTTGCCATGGCAACTAAACGCCATGGTTACCATGGCAACCCAACCCCATGGTTACCATGGCAACCCAACACCATGGTTGCCATGGCAACCCAACCCCTTGGTTACCATGGCAACACAACCCCATGGTTGCCATGGCAACCCAACCCCATGGTTACCATGGCAACAGAACCCCATAGTTGCCATGGCAACTAAACGCCATGGTTACCATGGCAACACAACCCCTGGGTTGCCATGGCAACCCAATCCCATGGTTACCATGGCAACACAACCCCATGGTTGCCATGGCAACCCAACCCCATGGTTACCATGGCAACACAACCCCATGGTTGCCATGGCAACCCAACCCCATGGTTGCCATGGCAACAAAACCCCATGGTTACCATGGCAACCAAACCCCGTGGTTGCCATGGAAACACTACCCCATGGTTGCCATGGCAACAGAACCCCATAGTTGCCATGGCAACAAAACGCCATGGTTACCATGGCAACACAACGCCATGGTTACCATGGACACAGAACCCCATGGTTGCCATGGCAACCAAACCCCGTGGTTGCCATGGCAACCCAACCCCGTGGATGCCATGGCAACCCAATCCCATGGTTCCCATGGCAACACAACCCTATGGTTGCCATGGCAACCCAACCCTATGGTTGCCATGGCAACCCAACCCCATGGTTACCATGGCAACACAACCCCATGGTTGCCATGGCAACCCAACCCCGTGGATGCCATGGCAACCCAACCCCATGGTTCCCATGGCAACACAACCCCATGGTTGCCATGGCAACCCAACCCCATGGTTACCATGGCAACCCAACCCCGTGGATGCCATGGCAACCCAACCCCATGGTTCCCATGGCAACACAACCCCATGGTTGCCATGGCAACCCAACCCCATGGTTACCATGGCAACAGAACCCCATAGTTGCCATGGCAACTAAACGCCATGGTTACCATGGCAACACAACCCCATGGTTGCCATGGCAACCCAACCCCATGGTTACCATGGGAACCCAACCCCATGGTTGCCATGGCAACACAACCCCATGGTTACCATGGCAACCAAACCCCGTGGTTGCCATGGCAACTAAACGCCATGGTTACCATGGCAACACAACCCCATGGTTGCCATGGCAACCCAACCCCATGGTTGCCATGGCAACCCAACCCCATGGTTCCCATGACAACACAACCCCATGGTTGCCATGGTAACCCAACCCCATGGTTACCATGGAAACAGAACCCCATAGTTGCCATGGCAACTAAACGCCATGGTTACCATGGCAACACAACGCCATGGTTACCATGGACACAGAACCCCATGGTTGCCATGGCAACCAAACCCCGTGGTTGCCATGGCAACCCAACCCCGTGGATGCCATGGCAACCCAACCCCATGGTTCCCATGGCAACACAACCCCATGGTTGCCATGGCAACCCAACCCCATGGTTACCATGGCAACAGAACCCCATAGTTGCCATGGCAACTAAACGCCATGGTTACCATGGCAACACAACCCCATGGTTACCATGGCAACCAAACCCCGTGGTTGCCATGGCAACTAAACGCCATGTTTACCATGGCAACACAACCCCATGGTTACCATGGCAACCAAACTCCGTGGATGCCATGGTAACCAAACCCCGTGGATGCCATGGCAACCCAACCCCATGGTTCCCATGGCAACACAACCCCATGGTTGCCATGGCAACCCAACCCCATGGTTACCATGGCAACAGAACACCATAGTTGCCATGGCAACTAAACGCCATGGTTACCATGGCAACACAACCCCATGGTTGCCATGGCAACCCAACCCCATGGTTACCATGGCAACCAAACCCCGTGGTTACCATGGCAACCAAACTCCGTGGTTTCCATGGCAACTAAGCGCCATGGTTACCATGGCAACACAACGCCATGGTTACCATGGCAACCCAACCCTATGGTTGCCATGGCAACCCAACCCCATGGTTACCATGGCAACACAACCCCATGGTTGCCATGGCAACCCAACCCCATGGTTACCATGGCAACAGAACCCCATAGTTGCCATGGCAACTAAACGCCATGGTTACCATGGCAACACAACCCCATGGTTGCCATGGCAACCAAACCTTTGTGGTTGCCATGGCAACCCAACCCCGTGGATGCCATGGCAACCCAACCCCATGGTTCCCATGGCAACACAACCCCATGGTTGCCATGGCAACCCATCCCCATGGTTGCCAAGGCAACTAAACCCCATAGTTTCCATAGCAACCCAACCGCATAGTTACCATGGCAACACAACCCCATGGTTGCCATGGAAACACTACCCCATGGTTGCCATGGCAACAGAACACCATAGTTGCCATCGCAACAAAACGCCATGGTTACCATGGCAACACAAACCCATGGTTACCATGGACACAGAACCCCATGGTTGCCATGGCAACCAAACCCCGTGGTTGCCATGGCAACCCAACCCCGTGGATGCCATGGCAACCCAACCCCATGGTTCCCATGGCAACACAACCATATGGTTGCCATGGCAACCCAACCCCATGGTTACCATGGCAACAGAACCCCATAGTTGCCATGGCAACACAACCCCATGGTTGCCATGGCAACCCAACCCCATGGTTGCCATGGCAACACTACCCCATGGTTGCCATGGAAACACTACCCCATGGTTGCCATGGCAACAGAACCCGATAGTTGCCATGGCAACAAAACGCCATGGTTACCATGGCAACACAACCCCATGGTTACCATTGACACAGAACCCCATGGTTGCCATGGCAACCCAACCCCGTGGTTGCCATGGCAACCCAACCCTGTGGATGCCATGGCAACCCAACCCCATGGTTCCCATGGCAACATAACCCCGTGGTTCCCATGGCAACCAAACCCCGTGGTTACCATGGCAACACAACCCCATGGTTCCCATGGCAACCCAACCCCATGGTTACCATGGCAACAGAACCCCATAGTTGCCATGGCAACTAAACGCCATCGTTACCATGGCAACACAACCCCATGGTTGCCATGGCAACTAAACCCCATGGTAACCCAACCCCATGGTTACCATGGCAACACAACCCCATGGTTGCCATGGTAACCCAACCCCATGATTACCATGGCAACCAAACCCCGTGGTTACCATGGCAACCAAACTCCGTGGTTGCCATGGCAACTAAACGCCATGGTTACCATGGCAACACAACGCCATGGTTACCATGGCAACCCAACCCCATGGTTGCCATGGCAACCCAACCCCTTGGTTACCATGGCAACACAACCCCATGGTTGCCATGGCAACCCAACCCCATGGTTACCATGGCAACAGAACCCCATAGTTGCCATGGCAACTAAACGCCATGGTTACCATGGCAACACAACCCCTGGGTTGCCATGGCAACCCAATCCCATGGTTACCATGGCAACACAACCCCATGGTTGCCATGGCAACCCAACCCCATGGTTGCCATGGCAACCCAACCCCATGGTTACCATGGCAACCAAACCCCGTGGTTGCCATGGAAACACTACCCCATGGTTGCCATGGCAACAGAACCCCATAGTTGCCATGGCAACAAAACGCCATGGTTACCATGGCAACACAATGCCATGGTTACCATGGACACAGAACCCCATGGTTGCCATGGCAACCAAACCCCGTGGTTGCCATGGCAACCCAACCCCGTGGATGCCATGGCAACCCAATCCCATGGTTCCCATGGCAACACAGCCCTATGGTTGCCATGGCAACCCAACCCCATGGTTACCATGGCAACAGAACCCCATAGTTGCCATGGCAACTAAACGCCATGGTTACCATGGCAACACAACCCCATGGTTGCCATGGCAACCCAACCCCATGGTTACCATGGCAACACAACCCCATGGTTGCCATGGCAACCTAACCCCATGGTTGCCATGGCAACCCAACCCCATGGTTACCATGGCAACCAAACCCCGTGGTTGCCATGGCAACAGAACCCCATAGTTGCCATGGCAACAAAACGCCATGGTTACCATGGCAACACAACCCCATGGTTACCATGGACACAGAACCCAATGGTTGCCATGGCAACCAAACCCCGTGGTTGCCATGGCAACCCAACCCCGTGGATGCCATGGCAACCCAACCCCATGGTTCCCATGGCAACACAACCCCATGGTTGCCATGGCAACCCAACCCCATGGTTACCATGGCAACAGAACCCCATAGTTGCCATGGCAACTAAACGCCATGGTTACCATGGCAACACAACCCCATGGTTGCCATGGCAACCCAACCCCATGGTTACCATGGGAACCCAACCCCATGGTTGCCATGGCAACCCAACCCCATGGTTGCCATGGCAACACAACCCCATGGTTACCATGGCAACCAAACCCCGTGGTTGCCATGGCAACTAAACGCCATGGTTACCATGGTAACACAACCCCATGGTTGCCATGGCAACCCAACCCCATGGTTGCCATGGCAACCCAACCCCATGGTTGCCATGACAACACAACCCCATGGTTGCCATGGTAACCCAACCCCATGGTTACCATGGAAACAGAACCCCATAGTTGCCATGGCAACTAAACGCCATCGTTACCATGGCAACACAACGCCATGGTTACCATGGACACAGAACCCCATGGTTGCCATGGCAACCAAACCCCGTGGTTGCCATGGCAACCCAACCCCGTGGATGCCATGGCAACCCAACCCCATGGTTACCATGGCAACACAACCCCATGGTTGCCATGGCAACCCAACCCCATGGTTACCATGGCAACAGAACCCCATAGTTGCCATGGCAACTAAACGCCATGGTTACCATGGCAACACAACCCCATGGTTACCATGGCAACCAAACCACGTGGTTGCCATGGCAACTAAACGCCATGTTTACCATGGCAACACAACCCCATGGTTGCCATGGCAACCCAACCCCATGGTTGCCATGGCAACCCAACCCCATGGTTCCCATGACAACACAACCCCATGGTTGCCATGGCAACCCACCCCCTGGATGCCATGGCAACCCAACCCCATGGTTCCCGTGGCAACACAACTCCATGGTTGCCATGGCAATCCAACCCCATGGTTACCATGGCAACAGAACCCCATAGTTGCCATGGCAACTAAACGCCATGGTTACCATGGCAACACAACCCCATGGTTACCATGGCAACCAAACTCCGTGGATGCCATGGTAACCCAACCCCGTGGATGCCATGGCAACCCAACCCCATGGTTCCCATGGCAACACAACCCCATGGTTGCCATGGCAACCCAACCCCATGGTTACCATGGCAACAGAACACCATAGTTGCCATGGCAACCCAACCCCGTGGATGCCATGGCAACCCAACCCCATGGTTCCCATGGCAACACAACCCCATGGTTGCCATGGCAACCCATCCCCATGGTTCCCAAGGCAACTAAACCCCATAGTTTCCATAGCAACCCAACCGCATAGTTACCATGGCAACACAACCCCATGGTTGCCATGGAAACACTACCCCATGGTTGCCATGGCAACAGAACACCATAGTTGCCATCGCAACAAAACGCCATGGTTACCATGGCAACACAAACCCATGGTTACCATGGACACAGAACCCCATGGTTGCCATGGCAACCAAACCCCGTGGTTGCCATGGCAACCCAACCCCGTGGATGCCATGGCAACCCAACCCCATGGTTCCCATGGCAACACAACCCCATGGTTGCCATGGCAACCCAATCCCATGGTTACCATGGCAACAGAACCCCATAGTTGCCATGGCAACTAAACGCCATGGTTACCATGGCAACGCAACCCCATGGTTGCCATGGCAACCCAACCCCATGGTTACCATGGCAACACAACCCCATGGTTGCCATGGCAACCCAACCCCATGGTTGCCATGGCAACACAACCCCATGGTTCCCATGAGAACACAACCCCGTGGTTGCCATGGCAACCCAACCCCATCGTTACCATGGCAACACTACCCCATGGTTGCCATGGAAACACTACCCCATGGTTGCCATGGCAACAGAACCCGATAGTTGCCATGGCAACAAAACGCCATGGTTACCATGGCAACACAATCCCATGGTTACCATGGACACAGAACCCCATGGTTGCCATGGCAACCCAACCCCGTGGTTGCCATGGCAACCCAACCCTGTGGATGCCATGGCAACCCAACCCCATGGTTCCCATGGCAACATAACCCCGTGGTTGCCATGGCAACTAAACGCCATGGTTACCATGGCAACACAACCCCATGGTTCCCATGGCAACCCAACCCCATGGTTACCATGGCAACAGAACCCCATAGTTGCCATGGCAACTAAACGCCATGGTTACCATGGCAACACAACCCCATGGTTGCCATGGCAACCCAACCCCATGGTTACCATGGCAACACAACCCCATGGTTGCCATGGCAACCCAACCCCATGATTACCATGGCAACCAAACCCCGTGGTTACCATGGCAACCAAACTCCGTGGTTGCCATGGCAACTAAACGGCATGGTTACCATGGCAACACAACGCCATGGTTACCATGGCAACCCAACCCCATGGTTGCCATGGCAACACAACCCCTTGGTTACCATGGCAACACAACCCCATGGTTGCCATGGCAACCCAACCCCATGGTTACCATGGCAACAGAACCCCATAGTTGCCATGGCAACTAAACGCCATGGTTACCATGGCAACACAACCCCTGGGTTGCCATGGCAACCCAATCCCATGGTTACCATGGCAACACAACCCCATGGTTGCCATGGCAACCCAACCCCATGGTTGCCATGGCAACCCAACCCCATGGTTACCATGGCAACCAAACCCCGTGGTTGCCATGGAAACACTACCCCATGGTTGCCATGGCAACAGAACCCCATAGTTGCCATGGCAACAAAACGCCATGGTTACCATGGCAACACAACGCCATGGTTACCATGGACACAGAACCCCATGGTTGCCATGGCAACCAAACCCCGTGGTTGCCATGGCAACCCAACCCCGTGGATGCCATGGCAACCCAACCCCATGGTTCCCATGGCAACACAACCCCATGGTTGCCATGGCAACCCAACCCCATGGTTACCATGGCAACAGAACCCAAAAGTTGCCATGGCAACTAAACGCCATGGTTACCATGGCAACACAACCCCATGGTTGCCATGGCAACCCAACCCCATGGTTACCATGGTAACACAACCCCATGGTTGCCATGGCAACCCAACCCCATGGTTACCATGGCAACCAAACCCCGTGGTTACCATGGCAACCAAACTCCGTGGTTGCCATGGCAACTAAACGCCATGGTTACCATGGCAACACAACCCCATGGTTGCCATGGCAACCCAACCCCATGGTTACCATGGCAACACAACCCCATGGTTGCCATGGCAACCCAACCCCATGGTTGCCGTGGCAACCCAACCCCATGGTTACCATGGCAACCAAAACCCCGTGGTTGCCATGGAAACACTACCCCATGGTTGCCATGGCAACAGAACCCCATAGTTGCCATGGCAACAAAACGCCATGGTTACCATGGCAACACAACCCCATGGTTACCATGGACACAGAACCCCATGGTTGCCATGGCAACCAAACCCCGTGGTTGCCATGGCAACCCAACCCCGTGGATGCCATGGCAACCCAACCCCATGGTTCCCATGGCAACACAACCCCATGGTTGCCATGGCAACCCAACCCCATGGTTCCCATGGCAACAGAACCCCATAGTTGCCATGGCAACTAAACGCCATGGTTACCATGGCAACACAACCCCATGGTTGCCATGGCAACCCAACCCCACGGTTACCATGGCAACACAACCCCATGGTTGCCATGGCAACCAAACCCCATGGTTACCATGGCAACCAAACCCCGTGGTTACCATGGCAATCAAACTCCGTGGTTGCCATGGCAACTAAACGCCATGGTTACCATGGCAACACAACCCCATGGTTGCCATGGCAACCCAACCCCATGGTTACCATGGCAAAACAACCCCATGGTTGCCATGGTAACCCAACCCCATGGTTGCCATGGCAACCCAACCCCATGGCTACCATGGCAACCAAACTCCGTGGTTGCCATGGCAACTAAACGCCATGGTTACCATGGCAACACAACGCCATGGTTACCATGGACACAGAACCCCATGGTTGCCATGGCAACCAAACCCCGTGTTTGCCATGGCAACCCAACCCCGTGGATGCCATGGCAACCCAACCCCATGGTTCCCATGGCAACACAACCCCATGGTTGCCATGGCAAACAACCCCATGGTTACCATGGCAACAGAACCCCATAGTTGCCATGGCAACTAAACGCCATGGTTACCATGGCAACACAACCCCATGTTTGCCATGGCAACCAAACTCCGTGGTTGCCATGGCAACTAAACGCCATGGTTACCATGGCAACACAACCCCATGGTTTCCATGGACACAGAACCCCATGGTTGCCATGGCAACCAAACCCCGTGGTTGCCATGGCAACCCAACCCCGTGGATGCCATGGCAACCCAACCCCATGGTTCCCATGGCAACACAACCCCATAGTTGCCATGGCAAAAAAACGCCATGGTTACCATGGCAACACAACCCCATGGTTACCATGGACACAGAACCCCATGGTTGCCATGGCAACCCAACCCCGTGGATGCCATGGCAACCCAACCCCATGGTTCCCATGGTAACACAACCCCATGGTTGCCATGGCAACAGAACCCCATAGTTGCCATGGCAACTAAACGCCATGGTTACCATGGCAACACAACCCCATGGTTACCATGGACACAGAACCCCATGGTTGCCATGGCAACCCAACCCCGTGGATGCCATGGCAACCCAACCCCATGGTTCCCATGGTAACCCAACCCCATGGTTACCATGGCAACAGAACCCCATAGTTGCCATGGCAACTAAACGCCATGGTTACCATGGCAACACAACCCCATGTTTGCCATGGCAACCAAACTCCGTGGTTGCCATGGCAACTAAACGCCATGGTTACCATGGCAACACAACCCCATGGTTGCCAAGGCAACCCAACCCCATGGTTACCATGGCAACCAAACCGCGTGGTTACCATGCCAACCAAACTCCGTGGTTGCCATGGCAACTAAACGCCATGGTTACCATGGCAACACAACGCCATGGTTACCATGGCAACCCAACCCCATGGTTGCCATGGCAACCCAACCCCATGGTTACCATGGCAACACAACGCCATGGTTACCATGGACACAGAACCCCATGGTTGCCATGGCAACCAAACCCCGTGGTTGCCATGGCAACCCAACCCCGTGGATGCCATGGCAACCCAACCCCGTGGATGCCATGGCAACCCAACCCCATGGTTACCATGGCAACAGAACCCCATAGTTGCCATGGCAACTAAACTCCATGGTTACCATGGCAACACAACGCCATGGTTACCATGGCAACCAAACTCCGTGGTTGCCATGGCAACTAAACGCCATGGTTACCATGGCAACACAACGCCATGGTTACCATGGACACAGAACCCCATGGTTGCCATGGCAACCAAACCCCGTGATAGCCATGGCAACCCAACCCCGTGGATGCCATGGCAACCCAACCCCATGGTTCCCATGGCAACACAACCCCATGGTTGCCATGGCAACCCAACCCCATGGTTACCATGGCAACAGAAATCCTATAGTTGCCATGGCAACTAAACGCCATGGTTACCATGGCAACACAACCCCATGGTTACCATGGCAACCATCTCCGTGGTTGCCATGGGAACTAAACGCCATGGTTACCATGGCAACACAACGCCATGGTTACCATGGACACAGAATCCCATGGTTGCCATGGCAACCAAACCCCGTGGTTGCCATGGCAACCCAACCGCGTGGATGCCATGGCAACCCAACCCCATGGTTCCCATGGAAACACAACACCATGGTTGCCATGGCAACCCAACCCCATGGTTACCATGGCAACAGAACCCCATAGTTGCCATGGCAACTAAACGCCATGGTTACCATGGCAACACAACCCCATGGTTGCCATGGCAACCCAACCCCATGGTTACCATGGCAACACAACCCCATGGTTGCCATGGCAACCCAACCCCATGGTTACCATGGCAACCAAACCCCGTGGTTACCATGGCAACCAAACTCCGTGGTTGCCATGGCAACTAAACGCCATGGTTACCATGGCAACACAACCCCAAGGTTGCCATGGCAACACAACCCCATGGTTGCCATGGCAACCCAACCCCATGGTTACCATGGCAACACAACCCCGTGGTTGCCATGGAAACACTACCCCATGGTTACCATGGCAACCCAACCCCGTGGATGCCATGGCAACCAAACCCCGTGGTTGCCATGGAAACACTACCCCATGGTTACCATGGCAACCCAACCCCGTGGATGCCATGGCAACCCAACCCCATGGTTACCATGGCAACACAACCCCATGGTTGCCATGGCAACTAAACGCCATGGTTACCATGGCAACACAACCCCATGGTTACCATGGCAACCAAACTCCGTGGTTGCCATGGCAACTAAACGCCATGGTTACCATGGCAACACAACGCCATGGTTACCATGGACACAGAACCCCAAGATTGCCATGGCAACCAAACCCCGTGGTTGCCATGGCAACCCAACCCCGTAGATGCCATGGCAACCCAACCCCATGGTTGCCATGGCAACACAACCCCATGGTTCCCATGGCAACCCAACCCCATGGTTGCCATGGCAACCCAACCCCATGGTTCCCATGACAACACAACCCCATGGTTGCCATGGTAACCCAACCCCATGGTTACCATGGACACAGAACCCCATGGTTGCCATGGCAACCAAACCCCGTGATAGCCATGGCAACCCAACCCCGTGGATGCCATGGCAACCCAACCCCATGGTTCCCATGGCAACACAACCCCATGGTTGCCATGGCAACCCAACCCCATGGTTACCATGGCAACAGAAATCCCATAGTTGCCATGGCAACTAAACGCCATGGTTACCATGGCAACACAACCCCATGGTTACCATGGCAACCATCTCCGTGGTTGCCATGGGAACTAAACGCCATGGTTACCATGGCAACACAACGCCATGGTTACCATGGACACAGAATCCCATGGTTGCCATGGCAACCAAACCCCGTGGTTGCCATGGCAACCCAACCCCGTGGATGCCATGGCAACCCAACCCCATGGTTCCCATGGAAACACAACACCATGGTTGCCATGGCAACCCAACCCCATGGTTACCATGGCAACAGAACCCCATCGTTGCCATGGCAACTAAACGCCATGGTTACCATGGCAACACAACCCCATGGTTGCCATGGCAACCCAACCCCATGGTTACCATGGCAACACAACCCCATGGTTGCCATGGCAACCCAACCCCATGGTTACCATGGCAACCAAACCCCGTGGTTACCATGGCAACCAAACTCCGTGGTTGCCATGGCAACTAAACGCCATGGTTACCATGGCAACACAACCCCAAGGTTGCCATGGCAACACAACCCCATGGTTACCATGGCAACACAACCCCATGGTTGCCATGGCAACCCAACCCCATGGTTACCATGGCAACCAAACCCCGTGGTTGCCATGGAAACACTACCCCATGGTTACCATGGCAACCCAACCCCGTGGATGCCATGGCAACCCAACCCCATGGTTACCATGGCAACACAACCCCATGGTTGCCATGGCAACTAAACGCCATGGTTACCATGGCAACCCAACCCCATGGTTACCATGGCAACCAAACTCCGTGGTTGCCATGGCAACTAAACGCCATGGTTACCATGGCAACACAACGCCATGGTTACCATGGACACAGAACCCCATGGTTACCATAGCAACTAAACGCCATGGTTACCATGGCAACACAACCCCATGGTTACCATGGCAACCAAACTCCGTGGTTGCCATGGCAACTAAACGCCATGGTTACCATGGCAACACAACGCCATGGTTACCATGGACACAGAACCCCATGGTTGCCATGGCAACCAAACCCCGTGGTTGCCATGGAACCCAACCCCGTGGATGCCATGGCAACCCAACCCCATGGTTCCCATGGCAACACAACCCCATGGTTGCCATGGCAACCCAACCCCATGGTTCCCATGGCAACAGAACCCCATAGTTGCCATGGCAACTAAACGCCATGGTTACCATGGCAACACAACCCCATGGTTGCCATGGCAACCCAACCCCATGGTTACCATGGCAACACAACCCCATGGTTGCCATGGCAACCCAACCCCATGGTTACCATGGCAACCAAACCCCGTGGTTACCATGGCAATCAAACTCCGTGGTTGCCATGGCAACTAAACGCCATGGTTACCATGGGAACACAACCCCATGGTTGCCATGGCAACACAACCCCATGGTTGCCATGGCAACCCAACCCCATGGTTACCATGGCAACAGAACCCCATAGTTGCCATGGCAACAAAACGCCATGGTTACCATGGCAACACAACCCCATGGTTACCATGGACACAGAACCCCATGGTTGCCATGGCAACCAAACCCCGTGGTTGCCATGGCAACCCAACCCCGTGGATGCCATGGCAACCCAACCCCGTGGATGCCATGGCAACCCAACCCCATGGTTACCATGGCAACAGAACCCCATAGTTGCCATGGCAACTAAACGCCATGGTTACCATGGCAACACAATCCCATGGTTACCATGGCAACCAAACTCCGTGGTTGCCATGGCAACTAAACGCCATGGTTACCATGGCAACACAACGCCATGGTTACCATGGACACAGAACCCCATGGTTGCCATGGCAACCAAACCCCGTGGTTGCCATGGCAACCCAACCCCGTGGATGCCATGGCAACCCAACCCCATGGTTCCCATGGCAACACAACCCCATGGTTGCCATGGCAACACAACCCCATGGTTACCATGGCAACAGAACCCCATAGTTGCCATGGCAACTAAACGCCATGGTTACCATGGCAACACAACCCCATGGTTGCCATGGCAACCAAACTCCGTGGTTGCCATGGCAACTAAACGCCATGGTTACCATGGCAACACAACCCCATGGTTACCATGGACACAGAACCCCATGTTTGCCATGGCAACCAAACCCCGTGGTTGCCATGGCAACCCAACCCCGTGGATGCCATGGCAACCCAACCCCATGGTTCCCATGGCAACACAACCCCATGGTTGCCATGGCAACCCAACCCCATGGTTACCATGGCAACAGAACCCCATAGTTGCCATGGCAACCCAACCCCATGGTTCCCATGGCAACACAACCCCATGGTTGCCATGGCAACCCAACCCCATGGTTTCAATGGCAACAGAACCCCATAGTTGCCATGGCAATAAAACGCCATGGTTACCATGGCAACACAACCCCATGGTTACCATGGACACAGAACCCCATGGTTGCCATGGCAACCCAACCCCGTGGATGCCATGGCAACCCAACCCCATGTTTGCCATGGCAACCCAACCCCATGGTTGCCATGGCAACCCAACCCCATGGTTACCATGGCAACAGAACACCATAGTTGCCTTGGCAACTAAACGCCATGGTTACCATGGCAACCCAACCCCATGGTTGCCATGGCAACCCAACCCCATGGTTACCATGGCAACACAACCCCATGGTTGCCAAGGCAACCCAACCCCATGGTTACCATTGCAACCAAACCCCGTGGTTACCATGGCAACCAAACTCCGTGGTTGCCATGGCAACTAAACGCCATGGTTACCATGGCAACACAACGCCATGGTTACCATGGCAACCCAACCCCATGGTTGCCATGGCAACCCAACCCCGTGGATGCCATGGCAACCCAACCCCATGGTTACCATAACAACAGAACCCCATAGTTGCCATGGAAACTAAACGCCATGGTTACCATGGCAACACAACCCCATAGTTACCATGGCAACCAAACTCCGTGGTTTCATGGGAACTAAACGCCATGGTTACCATGGCAACACAACCCCATGGTTACCATGGACACAGAACCCCATGGTTGCCATGGCAACCAAACCCCGTGGTTGCCATGGCAACCCAACCCCGTGGATGCCATGGCAACCCAACCCCATGGTTCCCATGGCAACACAACCCCATGGTTGCCATGGCAACCCAACCCCATGGTTACCATGGCAACAGAACCCCATAGTTGCCATGGCAACTAAACGCCATGGTTACCATGGCAACACAACCCCATGGTTACCATGGCAACCAAACTCCGTGGTTGCCATGGCAACTAAACGCCATGGTTACCATGGCAACACAACGCCATGGTTACCATGGACACAGAACCCTATGGTTGCCATGGCAACCAAACCCCGTGGTTGCCATGGCAACCCAACCCCGTGGATGCCATGGCAACCCAACCCCATGGTTCCCATGGCAACACAACCCCATGGTTGCCATGGCAACCCAACCCCATGGTTACCATGGCAACAGAACCCCATGGTTGCCATGGCAACTAAACGCCATGGTTACCATGGCAACACAACCCCATGGTTGCCATGGCAACCCAACCCCATGGTTACCATGGCAACACAACCCCATGGTTGCCATGGCAACCCAACCCCATGGTTACCATGGCAACCTAACCCCGTGGTTACCATGGCAACCAAACTCCGTGGTTGCCATGGCAACTAAACGCCATGGTTACCATGGCAACACAACCCCATGGTTGCCATGGCAACCCAACCTCATGGTTACCATGGCAACACAACCCCATGGTTGCCATGGCAACCCATACCCATGGTTGCCATGGAAACCCAACCCCATGGTTACCATGGCAACCAAACCCCGTGGTTGCCATGGAAACACTACCCCATTGTTGCCATGGCAACCCAACCCCATGGTTGCCATGGCAACCCAACCCCATGGTTACCATGGCATCACAACTCCATGGTTACCATGGACACAGAACCCCATGGTTGCCATGGCAACCAAACCCCGTGGTTGCCATGGCAACCCAACCCCGTGGATGCCATGGCAACCCAACCCCATTGTTCCCATGGCAACACAACCCCATGGTTGCCATGGCAACCCAACCCCATGGTTACCATCGCAACAGAACCCCATAGTTGCCATGGCAACTAAACGCCATGGTTACCATGGCAACACAACCCCATGGTTGCCATGGCAACCAAACTCCGTGGTTGCCATGGCAACTAAACGCCATGGTTACCATGGCAACACAACGCCATGGTTACCATGGACACAGAACCCCATGGTTGCCATGGCAACCAAACCCCGTGGTTGCCATGGCAACCCAACCACGTGGTTGCCATGGCAACTAAACGCCATGGTTACCATGGCAACACAACCCCATGGTTGCCATGGCAACCCAACCTCATGTTTACCATGGCAACACAACCCCATGGTTGCCATGGCAACCCATACCCATGGTTGCCATGGAAACCCAACCCCATGGTTACCATGGCAACCAAACCCCGTGGTTGCCATGGAAACACTACCCCATTGTTGCCATGGCAACCCAACCCGATGGTTGCCATGGCAACCCAACCCCATGGTTACCATGGCAACACAACGCCATGGTTACCATGGACACAGAACCCCATGGTTGCCATGGCAACCAAACCCCGTGGTTGCCATGGCAACCCAACCCCGTGGATGCCATGGCAACCCAACCCCATGGTTCCCATGGCAACACAACCCCATGGTTGCCATGGCAACCCAACCCCATGGTTACCATGGCAACAGAACCCCATAGTTGCCATGGCAACTAAACGCCATGGTTACCATGGCAACACAACCCCATGGTTGCCATGGCAACCAAACTCCGTGGTTGCCATGGCAACTAAACGCCATGGTTACCATGGCAACACAACGCCATGGTTACCATGGACACAGAACCCCATGGTTGCCATGGCAACCAAACCCCGTGGTTGCCATGGCAACCCAACCACGTGGTTGCCATGGCAACTAAACGCCATGGTTACCATGGCAACACAACCCCATGGTTGCCATGGCAACCCAACCTCATGGTTACCATGGCAACACAACCCCATGGTTGCCATGGCAACCCATACCCATGGTTGCCATGGAAACCCAACCCCATGGTTACCATTGCAACCAAACCCCGTGGTTGCCATGGAAACACTACCCCATTGTTGCCATGGCAACCCAACCCGATGGTTGCCGTGGCAACCCAACCCCATGGTTACCATGGCAACACAACGCCATGGTTACCATGGACACAGAACCCCATGGTTGCCATGGCAACCAAACCCCGTGGTTGCCATGTCAACCCAACCCCGTGGATGCCATGGCAACCCAACCCCATGGTTCCCATGGCAACACAACCCCATGGTTGCCATGGCAACCCAACCCCGTGGATGCCATGGCAACCCAACCCCATGGTTCCCATGGCAACACAACCCCATGGTTGCCATGGCAACCCAACCCCATGGTTACCATGGCAACAGAACCCCATACTTGACATGGCAACTAAACGCCATGGTTACCATGGCAACACAACACCATGGTTGCCATGGAAACCCAACCCCATGGTTACCATGGCAACACAACCCCATGGTTGCCATGGCAACCCAACCCCATGGTTACCATGGCAACCAAACCCCGTGGTTACCATGGCAATCAAACTCCGTGGTTGCCATGGCAAATAAACGCCATGGTTACCATGGAAACACAACCCCATGGTTACCATGGACACAGAACCCCATGGTTGCCATGGCAACCAAACCCCGTGGTTGCCATGGCAACTAAACGCCATGGTTACCATGGCAACACAACGCCATGGTTACCATGGACTCAGAACCCCATGGTTGCCATGGCAACCAAACCCCGTGGTAGCCATGGCAACCCAACCCCGTGGATGCCATGGCAACCCAACCCCATGGTTCCCATGGCAACACAACCCCATGGTTGCCATGGCAACCCAACCCCATGGTTACCATGGCAACAGAACCCCATAGTTGCCATGGCAACTAAACGCCATGGTTACCATGGCAACACAACCCCATGGTTACCATGGCAACCATCTCCGTGGTTGCCATGGGAACTAAACGCCATGGTTACCATGGCAACACAACCCCATGGTTACCATGGACACAGAATCCCATGGTTGCCATGGCAACCAAACCCCGTGGTTGCCATGGCAACCCAACCCCGTGGATGCCATGGCAACCCAACCCCATGGTTCCCATGGAAACACAACACCATGGTTGCCATGGCAACCCAACCCCATGGTTACCATGGCAACAGAACCCCATAGTTGCCATGGCAACTAAACGCCATGGTTACCATGGCAACACAACCCCATAGTTGCCATGGCAACCCAACCCCATGGTTACCATGGCAACACAACCCCATGGTTGCCATGGCAACCCAACCCCATGGTTACCATGGCAACCAAACCCCGTGGTTACCATGGCAACCAAACTCCGTGGTTGCCATGGCAACTAAACGCCATGGTTACCATGGCAACACAACCCCAAGGTTGCCATGGCAACACAACCCCATGGTTACCATGGCAACACAACCCCATGGTTGCCATGGCAACCCAACCCCATGGTTACCATGGCAACCAAACCCCGTGGTTGCCATGGAAACACTACCCCATGGTTACCATGGCAACCAAACCCCGTGGTTGCCATGACAACAGAACCCCATAGTTGCCATGGCAACAAAACGCCATGGTTACCATGGCAACACAACCCCATGGTTACCATGGACACAGAACCCCATGGTTGCCATGGCAACCAAACCCCGTGGTTGCCATGGCAACCCAACCCCGTGGATGCCATGGCAACCCAACACCGTGGATGCCATGGCAACCCAACCCCATGGTTACCATGGCAACAGAACCCCATACTTGCCATGGCAACTAAACGCCATGGTTACCATGGCAACACAATCCCATGGTTACCATGGCAACCAAACTCCGTGGTTGCCATGGCAACTAAACGCCATGGTTACCATGGCAACACAACGCCATGGTTACCATGGACACAGAACCCCATGGTTGCCATGGCAACCAAACCCCGTGGTTGCCATGGCAACCCAACCCCGTGGATGCCATGGCAACCCAACCCCATGGTTCCCATGGCAACACAACCCCATGGTTGCCATGGCAACCCAACCCCATGGTTACCATGGCAACAGAACCCCATAGTTGCCATGGCAACTAAACGCCATGGTTACCATGGCAACACAACCCCATGGTTGCCATGGCAACCAAACTCCGTGGTTGCCATGGCAACACAACCCCAGGGTTGCCAAGGCAACCCAACCCCATGGTTACCATGGCAACCAAACCCCGTGGTTACCATGGCAACCAAACTCCGTGGTTGCCATGGCAACTAAACGCCATGGTTACCATGGCAACACAACGCCATGGTTACCATGGCAACCCAACCCCATGGTTGCCATGGCAACCCAACCCCGTGGATGCCATGGCAACCCAACCCCATTGTTCCCATGGCAACACAACCCCATGGTTGCCATGGCAACCCAACCCCATGGTTACCATGGCAACAGAACCCCATAGTTGCCATGGCAACTAAACGCCATGGTTACCATGGCAACACAACCCCATGGTTGCCATGGCAACCAAACTCCGTGGTTGCCATGGCAACTAAACGCCATGGTTACCATGGCAACACAACGCCATGGTTACCATGGACACAGAACCCCATGGTTGCCATGGCAACCAAACCCCGTGGTTGCCATGGAAACCCAACCACGTGGTTGCCATGGCAACTAAACGCCATGGTTACCATGGCAACACAACCCCATGGTTGCCATGGCAACCCAACCTCATGGTTACCATGGCAACACAACCCCATGGTTGCCATGGCAACCCATACCCATGGTTGCCATGGAAACCCAACCCCATGGTTACCATGGCAACCAAACCCCGTGGTTGCCATGGAAACACTACCCCATTGTTGCCATGGCAACCCAACCCGATGGTTGCCATGGCAACCCAACCCCATGGTTACCATGGCAACACAACGCCATGGTTACCATGGACACAGAACCCCATGGTTGCCATGGCAACCAAACCCCGTGGTTGCCATGGCAACCCAACCCCGTGGATGCCATGGCAACCCAACCCCATTGTTCCCATGGCAACACAACCCCATGGTTGCCATGGCAACCCAACCCCATGGTTACCATGGCAACAGAACCCCATAGTTGCCATGGCAACTAAACGCCATGGTTACCATGGCAACACAACCCCATGGTTACCATGGCAACCAAACTCCGTGGTTGCCATGGCAACTAAACGCCATGGTTACCATGGCAACACAACGCCATGGTTACCATGGACACAGAACCCCATGGTTGCCATGGCAACCAAACCCCGTGGTTGCCATGGCAACCCAGCCCCGTGGATGCCATGGCAACCCAACCCCATGGTTCCCATGGCAACACAACCCCATGGTTGCCATGGCAACCCAACCCCATGGTTACCATGGCAACAGAACCCCATAGTTGACATGGCAACTAAACGCCATGGTTACCATGGCAACTAAACGCCATGGTTGCCATGGAAACCCAACCCCATGGTTACCATGGCAACACAACCCCATGGTTGCCATGGCAACCCAACCCCATGGTTACCATGGCAACCAAACCTCGTGGTTACCATGGCAATCAAACTCCGTGGTTGCCATGGCAACTAAACGCCATGGTTACCATGGAAACACAACCCCATGGTTACCATGGACACAGAACCCCATGGTTGCCATGGCAACCAAACCCCGTGGTTGCCATGGCAACTAAACGCCATGGTTACCATGGCAACACAACGCCATGGTTACCATGGACACAGAACACCATGGTTGCCATGGCAACCAAACCCCGTGGTAGCCATGGCAACCCAACCCCGTGGATGCCATGGCAACCCAACCCCATGGTTCCCATGGCAACACAACCCCATGGTTGCCATGGCAACACAACCCCATGGTTACCATGGCAACAGAACCCCATAGTTGCCATGGCAACAAAACGCCATGGTTACCATGGCAACACAACCCCATGGTTACCATGGACACAGAACCCCATGGTTGCCATGGCAACCAAACCCCGTGGTTGCCATGGCAACCCAACCCCGTGGATGCCATGGCAACCCAACCCCGTGGATGCCATGGCAACCCAACCCCATGGTTACCATGGCAACAGAACCCCATACTTGCCATGGCAACTAAACGCCATGGTTACCATGGCAACACAATCCCATGGTTACCATGGCAACCAAACTCCGTGGTTGCCATGGCAACTAAACGCCATGGTTACCATGGCAACACAACGCCATGGTTACCATGGACACAGAACCCCATGGTTGCCATGGCAACCAAACCCCGTGGTTGCCATGGCAACCCAACCCCGTGGATGCCATGGCAACCCAACCCCATGGTTCCCATGGCAACACAACCCCATGGTTGCCATGGCAACCCAACCCCATGGTTACCATGGCAACAGAACCCCATAGTTGCCATGGCAACTAAACGCCATGGTTACCATGGCAACACAACCCCATGGTTGCCATGGCAACCAAACTCCGTGGTTGCCATGGCAACACAACCCCAGGGTTGCCAAGGCAACCCAACCCCATGGTTACCATGGCAACCAAACCCCGTGGTTACCATGGCAACCAAACTCCGTGGTTGCCATGGCAACTAAACGCCATGGTTACCATGGCAACACAACGCCATGGTTACCATGGCAACCCAACCCCATGGTTGCCATGGCAACCCAACCCCGTGGATGCCATGGCAACCCAACCCCATTGTTCCCATGGCAACACAACCCCATGGTTGCCATGGCAACCCAACCCCATGGTTACCATGGCAACAGAACCCCATAGTTGCCATGGCAACTAAACGCCATGGTTACCATGGCAACACAACCCCATGGTTGCCATGGCAACCAAACTCCGTGGTTGCCATGGCAACTAAACGCCATGGTTACCATGGCAACACAACGCCATGGTTACCATGGACACAGAACCCCATGGTTGCCATGGCAACCAAACCCCGTGGTTGCCATGGCAACCCAACCACGTGGTTGCCATGGCAACTAAACGCCATGGTTACCATGGCAACACAACCCCATGGTTGCCATGGCAACCCAACCTCATGGTTACCATGGCAACACAACCCCATGGTTGCCATGGCAACCCATACCCATGGTTGCCATGGAAACCCAACCCCATGGTTACCATGGCAACCAAACCCCGTGGTTGCCATGGAAACACTACCCCATTGTTGCCATGGCAACCCAACCCGATGGTTGCCATGGCAACCCAACCCCATGGTTACCATGGCAACACAACGCCATGGTTACCATGGACACAGAACCCCATGGTTGCCATGGCAACCAAACCCCGTGGTTGCCATGGCAACCCAACCCCGTGGATGCCATGGCAACCCAACCCCATTGTTCCCATGGCAACACAACCCCATGGTTGCCATGGCAACCCAACCCCATGGTTACCATGGCAACAGAACCCCATAGTTGCCATGGCAACTAAACGCCATGGTTACCATGGCAACACAACCCCATGGTTACCATGGCAACCAAACTCCGTGGTTGCCATGGCAACTTAACGCCATGGTTACCATGGCAACACAACGCCATGGTTACCATGGACACAGAACCCCATGGTTGCCATGGCAACCAAACCCCGTGGTTGCCATGGCAACCCAACCCCGTGGATGCCATGGCAACCCAACCCCATGGTTCCCATGGCAACACAACCCCATGGTTGCCATGGCAACCCAACCCCATGGTTACCATGGCAACAGAACCCCATAGTTGACATGGCAACTAAACGCCATGGTTACCATGGCAACACAACACCATGGTTGCCATGGAAACCCAACCCCATGGTTACCATGGCAACACAACCCCATGGTTGCCATGGCAACCCAACCCCATGGTTACCATGGCAACCAAACCCCGTGGTTACCATGGCAATCAAACTCCGTGGTTGCCATGGCAACTAAACGCCATGGTTACCATGGAAACACAACCCCATGGTTACCATGGACACAGAACCCCATGGTTGCCATGGCAACCAAACCCCGTGGTTGCCATGGCAACTAAACGCCATGGTTACCATGGCAACACAACGCCATGGTTACCATGGACACAGAACACCATGGTTGCCATGGCAACCAAACCCCGTGGTAGCCATGGCAACCCAACCCCGTGGATGCCATGGCAACCCAACCCCATGGTTCCCATGGCAACACAACCCCATGGTTGCCATGGCAACACAACCCCATGGTTACCATGGCAACAGAACCCCATAGTTGCCATGGCAACTAAACGCCATGGTTACCATGGCAACACAACCCCATGGTTACCATGGCAACCATCTCCGTGGTTGCCATGGGAACTAAACGCCATGGTTACCATGGCAACACAACGCCATGGTTACCATGGACACAGAATCCCATGGTTGCCATGGCAACCAAACCCCGTGGTTGCCATGGCAACCCAACCCCGTGGATGCCATGGCAACCCAACCCCATGGTTCCCATGGAAACACAACACCATGGTTGCCATGGCAACCCAACCCCATGGTTACCATGGCAACAGAACCCCATAGTTGCCATGGCAACTAAACGCCATGGTTACCATGGCAACACAACCCCATAGTTGCCATGGCAACCCAACCCCATGGTTACCATGGCAACACAACCCCATGGTTGCCATGGCAACCCAACCCCATGGTTACCATGGCAACCAAACCCCGTGGTTACCATGGCAACCAAACTCCGTGGTTGCCATGGCAACTAAACGCCATGGTTACCATGGCAACACAACCCCAAGGTTGCCATGGCAACACAACCCCATGGTTACCATGGCAACACAACCCCATGGTTGCCATGGCAACCCAACCCCATGGTTACCATGGCAACCAAACCCCGTGGTTGCCATGGAAACACTACCCCATGGTTACCATGGCAACCAAACCCCGTGGTTGCCATGACAACAGAACCCCATAGTTGCCATGGCAACAAAACGCCATGGTTACCATGGCAACACAACCCCATGGTTACCATGGACACAGAACCCCATGGTTGCCATGGCAACCAAACCCCGTGGTTGCCATGGCAACCCAACCCCGTGGATGCCATGGCAACCCAACCCCGTGGATGCCATGGCAACCCAACCCCATGGTTACCATGGCAACAGAACCCCATAGTTGCCATGGCAACTGAACGCCATGGTTACCATGGCAACACAATCCCATGGTTACCATGGCAACCAAACTCCGTGGTTGCCATGGCAACTAAACGCCATGGTTACCATGGCAACACAACGCCATGGTTACCATGGACACAGAACCCCATGGTTGCCATGGCAACCAAACCCCGTGGTTGCCATGGCAACCCAACCCCGTGGATGCCATGGCAACCCAACCCCATGGTTCCCATGGCAACACAACCCCATGGTTGCCATGGCAACCCAACCCCATGGTTACCATGGCAACAGAACCCCATAGTTGCCATGGCAACTAAACGCCATGGTTACCATCGCAACACAACCCCATGGTTGCCATGGCAACTAAACGCCATGGTTACCATGGCAACACAACCCCATGGTTACCATGGACACAGAACCCCATGGTTGCCATGGCAACCAAACCCCGTGGTTGCCATGGCAACCCAACCCCGTGGATGCCATGGCAACCCAACCCCATGGTTCCCATGGCAACACAACCCCATGGTTGCCATGGCAACCCAACCCCATGGTTCCCATGGCAACAGAACCCCATAGTTGCCATGGCAACCCAACCCCATGGTTACCATGGCAACACAACCCCATGGTTGCCATGGAAACCCAACCCCATGGTTACAATGGCAACAGAACCCCATAGTTGCCATGGCAACAAAACGCCATGGTTACCATGGCAACACAACCCCATGGTTACCATGGACACAGAACCCCATGGTTGCCATGGCAACCCAACCCCGTGGATGCCATGGCAACCCAACCCCATGGTTCCCATGGCAACACAACCCCATGGTTGCCATGGCAACCCAACCCCATGGTTACCATGGCAACAGAACCCCATAGTTGCCATGGCAAATAAACGCCATGGTTACCATGGCAACCCAACCCCATGGTTGCCATGGCAACCCAACCCCATGGTTACCATGGCAACAGAACCCCATGATTGCCATGGCAACTAAACGCCATGGTTACCATGGCAACACAACCCCATGGTTGCCATGGCAACCCAACCCCATGGTTACCATGGCAATACAACCCCATGGTTGCCATGGCAACCCAACCCCATGGTTACCATGGCAACCAAACCCCGTGGTTACCATGGCAACGAAACTCCGTGGTTGCCATGGCAACTAAACGCCATGGTTACCATGGCAACACAACCCCATGGTTGCCATGGCAACCCAACCTCATGGTTACCATGGCAACACAACCCCATGGTTGCCATGGCAACCCATAACCATGGTTGCCATGGAAACCCAACCCCATGGTTACCATGGCAACCAAACCCCGTGGTTGCCATGGAAACACTACCCCATTGTTGCCATGGCAACCCAACCCCATGGTTGCCATGGCAACCCAACCCCATGGTTACCATGGCATCACAACGCCATGGTTACCATGGACACAGAACCCCATGGTTGCCATGGCAACCAAACCCCGTGGTTGCCATGGCAACCCAACCCCGTGGATGCCATGGCAACCCAACCCCATTGTTCCCATGGCAACACAACCCCATGGTTGCCATGGCAACCCAACCCCATGGTTACCATGGCAACAGAACCCCATAGTTGCCATGGCAACTAAACGCCATGGTTACCATGGCAACACAACCCCATGGTTGCCATGGCAACCAAACTCCGTGGTTGCCATGGCAACTAAACGCCATGGTTACCATGGCAACACAACGCCATGGTTACCATGGACACAGAACCCCATGGTTGCCATGGCAACCAAACCCCGTGGTTGCCATGGCAACCCAACCCCGTGGATGCCATGGCAACCCAACCCCATGGTTCCCATGGCAACACAACCCCATGGTTGCCATGGCAACCCAACCCCATGGTTACCATGGCAACAGAACCCCATAGTTGCCATGGCAACTAAACGCCATGGTTACCATGGCAACACAACCCCATAGTTGCCATGGCAACTAAACGCCATGGTTACCATGGCAACACAACCCCATGGTTACCATGGACACAGAACCCCATGGTTGCCATGGCAACCAAACCCCGTGGTTGCAATGGCAACCCAACCCCGTGGATGCCATGGCAACCCAACCCCATGGTTCCCATGGCAACAGAACCCCATGGTTGCCATGGCAACCCAACCCCATGGTTACCATGGCAAGCCAACCCCGTGGATGCCATGGCAACCCAACCCCATGGTTCCCATGGCAACACAACCCCATGGTTGCCATGGCAACCCAACCTCATGGTTACCATGGCAACAGAACCCCATAGTTGCCATGGCAACAAAACGCCATGGTTACCATGGCAACACAACCCCATGGTTACCATGGCAACCAAACTCCGTTGTTTCCATGGCAACTAAACTCCATGGTTACCATGGCAACACAACGCCATGGTTACCATGGACACAGAACCCCATGGTTGCCATGGCAACAAAACCCCGTGGTTGCCATGGCAACCCAACCCCGTGGATGCCATGGCAACCCAACCCCATGGTTCCCATGGCAACACAACCTCATGGTTGCCATGGCAACCCAACCCCATGGTTCCCATGGCAACAGAACCCCATAGTTGCCATGGCAACTAAACGCCATGGTTACCATGGCAACACAACCCCATGGTTGCCATGGCAACCCAACCCCATGGTTACCATGGCAACACAACCCCATGGTTGCCATGGCAACCCAACCCCATGGTTACCATGGCAACCAAACCCCGTGGTTACCATGGCAATCAAACTCCGTGGTTGCCATGGCAACTAAACGCCATGGTTACCATGGAAACACAACCCCATGGTTACCATGGACACAGAACCCCATGGTTGCCATGGCAACCAAACCCCGTGGTTGCCATGGCAACTAAACGCCATGGTTACCATGGCAACACAACGCCATGGTTACCATGGACACAGAACCCCATGGTTGCCATGGCAACCAAACCCCGTGGTAGCCATGGCAACCCAACCCCGTGGATGCCATGGCAACCCAACCCCATGGTTTCCATGGCAACACAACCCCATGGTTGCCATGGCAACCCAACCCCATGGTTACCATGGCAACAGAACCCCATAGTTGCCATGGCAACTAAACGCCATGGTTACCATGGCAACACAACCCCATGGTTACCATGGCAACCATCTCCGTGGTTGCCATGGGAACTAAACGCCATGGTTACCATGGCAACACAACGCCATGGTTACCATGGACACAGAACCCCATGGTTGCCATGGCAACCAAACCCCGTGGTTGCCATGGCAACCCAACCCCGTGGATGCCATGGCAACCCAACCCCATGGTTCCCATGGAAACACAACACCATGGTTGCCATGGCAACCCAACCCCATGGTTACCATGGCAACAGAACCCCATAGTTGCCATGGCAACAAAACGCCATGGTTACCATGGCAACACAAACCCCATAGTTGCCATGGCAACCCAACCCCATGGTTACCATGGCAACCCAACCCCATTGTTGCCATGGCAACCCAACCCCATGGTTACCATGGCAACACAACCCCATGGTTGCCATGGCAACCCAACCCCATGGTTACCATGGCAACCAAACCCCGTGGTTGCCATGGAAACACTACCCCATGGTTACCATGGCAACCCAACCCCGTGGATGCCATGGCAACCCAACCCCATGGTTCCCATGGCAACACAACCCCATGGTTGCCATGGCAACACAACCCCATGGTTGCCATGGCAACTAAACGCCATGGTTACCATGGCAACACAACCCCATGGTTACCATGGCAACCAAACTCCGTGGTTGCCATGGCAACTAAACGCCATGGTTACCATGGCAACAGAACGCCATGGTTACCATGGACACAGAACCCCAAGATTGCCATGGCAACCAAACCCTTTGGTTGCCATGGCAACCCAACCCCGTAGATGCCATGGCAACCCAACCCCATGGTTGCCATGGCAACACAACCCCATGGTTGCCATGGAAACCCAACCCCATGGTTGCCATGGCAACCCAACCCCATGGTTCCCATGACAACACAACCCCATGGTTGCCATGGTAACCCAACCCCATGGTTACCATGGACACAGAACCCCATGGTTGCCATGGCAACCAAACCCCGTGGTTGCCATGGCAACCCAACCCCGTGTATGCCATGGCAACCCAACCCCATGGTTCCCATGGCAACACAACCCCACGGTTGCCATGGCAACCCAACCCCATGGTTACCATGGCAACCAAACCCCGTGGTTACCATGGCAACCGAACTCCGTGGTTGCCATGGCAACTAAACGCCATGGTTACCATGGCAACACAACCCCATGGTTGCCATGGCAACCCAACTTCATGGTTACCATGCCAACACAACCCCATGGTTGCCATGGCAACCCAAACCCATGGTTGCCATGGAAACCCAACCCCATGGTTACCATGGCAACCAAACCCCGTGGTTTCCATGGAAACACTACCCCATGGTTGCCATGGCAACCCAACCCCATGGTTGCCATGGCAACCCAACCCCATGGTTACCATGGCAACACAACGCCATGGTTACCATGGCAACCAAACCCCGTGGTTGCCATGGCAACCAAACCCCGTGGTTGCCATGGCAACCCAACCCCGTGGATGCCATGGCAACCCAACCCCATTGTTCCCATGGCAACACAACCCCATGGTTGCCATGGCAACCCAACCCCATGGTTACCATGGCAACCAAACCCCGTGGTTGCCATGACAACAGAACCCCATAGTTGCCATGGCAACAAAACGCCATGGTTACCATGGCAACACAACCCCATGGTTACCATGGACACAGAACCCCATAGTTGCCATGGCAACCAAACCCCGTGGTTGCCATGGCAACCCAACCCCGTGGATGCCATGGCAACCCAACCCCGTGGATGCCATGGCAACCCAACCCCATGGTTACCATGGCAACAGAACCCCATAGTTGCCATGGCAACTGAACGCCATGGTTACCATGGCAACACAATCCCATGGTTACCATGGCAACCAAACTCCGTGGTTGCCATGGCAACTAAACGCCATGGTTACCATGGCAACACAACGCCATGGTTACCATGGACACAGAACCCCATGGTTGTCATGGCAACCAAACCCAGTGGTTGCCATGGCAACCCAACCCCGTGGATGCCATGGCAACCCAACCCCATGGTTCCCATGGCAACACAACCCCATGGTTGCCATGGCAACCCAACCCCATGGTTACCATGGCAACAGAACCCCATAGTTGCCATGGCAACTAAACGCCATGGTTACCATGGCAACACAACCCCATGGTTGCCATGGCAACCAAACTCCGTGGTTGCCATGGCAACTAAACGCCATGGTTACCATGGCAACACAACCCCATGGTTACCATGGACACAGAACCCCATGGTTGCCATGGCAACCAAACCCCGTGGTTGCAATGGCAACCCAACCCCGTGGATGCCATGGCAACCCAACCCCATGGTTCCCATGGCAACACAACCCCATGGTTGCCATGGCAACCCAACCCCATGGTTACCATGGCAACAGAACCCCATAGTTGCCATGGCAACCCAACCCCATGGTTCCCATGGCAACACAACCCCATGGTTGCCATGGCAACCCAACCCCATGGTTACAATGGCAACAGAACCCCATAGTTGCCATGGCAACAAAACGCCATGGTTACCATGGCAACACAACCCCATGGTTACCATGGACACAGAACCCCATGGTTGCCATGGCAACCCAACCCCGTGGATGCTATGGCAACCCAACCCCATGGTTCCCATGGCAACACAACCCCATGGTTGCCATGGCAACCCAACCCCATGGTTACCATGGCAACAGAACCCCATAGTTGCCATGGCAAATAAACGCCATGGTTACCATGGCAACCCAACCCCATGGTTGCCATGGTAACCCAACACCATGGTTACCATGGCAACACAACGCCATGGTTGCCATGGCAACCAAACCCCATGGTTGCCATGGCAACCAAACCCCGTGGTTACCATGGCAACCAAACTCCGTGGTTGCCATGGCAACTAAACGCCATGGTTACCATGGCAACACAACCCCATGGTTGCCATGGCAACCCAACCTCATGGTTACCATGGCAACACAACCCCATGGTTGCCATGGCAACCCATACCCATGGTTGCCATGGAAACCCAACCCCATGGTTACCATGGCAACCAAACCCCGTGGTTGCCATGGAAACACTACCCCATTGTTGCCATGGCAACCCAACCCCATGGTTCCCATGGCAACACAACCCCATGGTTGCCATGGCAACCCAACCCCATGGTTACCATGGCAACAGAACCCCATAGTTGCCATGGCAACTAAACGCCATGGTTACCATGGCAACACAACCCCATGGTTACCATGGCAACCATCTCCGTGGTTGCCATGGGAACTAAACGCCATGGTTACCATGGCAACACAACCCCATGGTTACCGTGGACACAGAATCCCATGGTTGCCATGGCAACCAAACCCCGTGGTTGCCATGGCAACCCAACCCCGTGGATGCCATGGCAACCCAACCCCATGGTTCCCATGGAAACACAACACCATGGTTGCCATGGCAACCCAACCCCACGGTTACCATGGCAACAGAACCCCATAGTTGCCATGGCAACTAAACGCCATGGTTACCATGGCAACACAACCCCATGGTTGCCATGGCAACCCAACCCCATGGTTACCATGGCAACACAACCCCATGGTTGCCATGGCAACCCAAACCCATGGTTACCATGGCAACCAAACCCCGTGGTTACCATGGCAACCAAACTCCGTGGTTTCCATGGCAACTAAACGCCATGGTTACCATGGCAACACAACCCCAAGGTTGCCATGGCAACACAACCCCATGGTTACCATGGCAACACAACCCCATGGTTGCCATGGCAACCCAACCCCATGGTTACCATGGCAACCAAACCCCGTGGTTGCCATGGAAACACTACCCCATGGTTGCCATGGCAAGAGAACCCCATAGTTGCCATGGCAACAAAACGCCATGGTTACCATGGCAACACAACCCCATGGTTACCATGGACACAGAACCCCATGGTTGCCATGGCAACCAAACCCCGTGGTTGCCATGGCAACCCAACCCCGTGGATGCCATGGCAACCCAACACCATGGTTCCCATGGCAACACAACCCCATGGTTGCCATGGCAAGCCAACCCCATGGTTACCATGGCAACAGGACCCCATAGTTGCCATAGCAACCAAACCCCGTGGTTGCCATGGCAACCCAACACCATGGTTACCATGGCAACACAACCCCATGGTTCCCATGAGAACACAACCCCGTGGTTGCCATGGCAAGCCAACCCCATCGTTACCATGGCAACACTACCCCATGGTTGCCATGGAAACACTACCCCATGGTTCCCATGGCAACAGAACCCCATAGTTGCCATGGCAAGAAAACGCCATGGTTACCATGGCAACACAACCCCATGGTTACCATGGACACAGAACCCCATGGTTGCCATGGCAACCAAACCCCGTGGTTGCCATGGCAACTAAACGCCATGGTTACCATGGCAACACAACCCCATGGTTACCATGGACACAGAACCCCATGGTTACCATGGCAACCAATCTCCGTGGTTGCCATGGTAACTTAGCGCCATGGTTACCATGGCAACACAACCCCATGGTTACCATGGACACAGAACCCCATGGTTGCCATGGCAACCAAACTCCGTGGTTGCCATGGCAACCCAACCCCGTGGATGCCATGGCAACCCAACCCCATGGTTCCCATGGCAACACAACCCCATGGTTGCCATGGCAACCCAACCCCATGGTTACCATGGCAACAGAACCCCATAGTTGCCATGGCAACACAACGCCATGGTTACCATGGCAACCCAACCCCATGGTTGCCATGGCAACCCAACCCCATGGTTACCATGGCAACACAACCCCATGGTTGCCATGGTAACCAAACCCCATGGTTGCCATGGCAACCCAACCCCATGGTTACCATGGCAACCAAACCCCGTGGTTGCCATGCAAACACTACCCCATGGTTGCCTTGGCATCAGAACCCCATAGTTGCCATGGCAAAAAAACGCCATGGTTACCATGGCAACACAACACCATGGTTGCCATGGCAACCCAACCCCATGGTTACCATGGCAACCAAACCCCGTGGTTGCCATGGCAACCCAAGCCCGTGGATGCCATGGCAACCCAACCCCATGGTTCCCATGGCAACACAACCCCATGGTTGCCATGGCAACCCAACCCCATGGTTACCATGGCAAAAGAACCCCATAGTTGTCATGGCAACTAAACGCCATGGTTACCATGGCAACACAACCCCATGGTTGCCATGGCAACCCAACCCCATGGTTACCATGGCAACACAACCCCATGGTTGCCATGGCAACCCAACCCCATGGTTGCCATGGCAACCCAACCCCATGGTTACCATGGCAACCAAACCCCGTGGTTGCCATGGCAACTAAACGCCATGGTTACCATGGCAACCCAACCCCATGGTTGCCATGGCAACCCAACCCCGTGGTTGCCATGGCAACCCAACCCCATGGTTACCATGGCAACACAACCCCATGGTTGCCATGGCAACCCAACCCCATGGTTACCATGGCAACAGAACCCCATGGTTGCCATGGCAACTAAACGCCATGGTTACCATGGCAACACAACCCCATGGTTGCCATGGCAACCCAACCCCATGGTTACCATGGCAACCCAACCCCATGGTTGCCATGGCAACCCAACCCCATGGTTACCATGGCAACCAAACCCCGTGGTTGCAATGGCAACTAAACGCCATGGTTGCCATGGCAACCCAACCCCATGGTTGCCATGGCAACCCAACCCCATGGTTACCATAGCAACCAAACCCCATGGTTACCATGGCAACCAAACCCCGTGGTTGCCATGGCAACTAAACGCCATGGTTACCATGGCAACACAACCCCATGGTTGCCATGGCAACCCAACCCCATGGTTACCATAGCAACCAAACCCCGTGGTTGCCATGGCAACCCGACCCCATGGTTACCATGGCAACCAAACCCCGTGGTTGCCATGGAAACACTACCCCATGGTTGCCATGGCAACAGAACCCCATAGTTGCCATGGCAACAAAACGCCATGGTAACCATGGCAACACAACCCCATGGTTACCATGGACACACAACCCCATGGTTGCCATGGCAACCCAACCCCATGGTTACCATGGGAACCCAACCCCATGGTTGCCATGGCAACCCAACCCCATGGTTGCCATGGCAACCCAACCCCATGGTTACCATGGAAACCAAACCCCGTGGTCGCCATGGCAACTAAACGCCATGGTTCCCATGGCAACACAATTCCATGGTTGCCATGGCAACCCAACCCCATGGTTGCCATGGCAACCCAACCCCATGGTTACCATGGCAACACAAACCCATGGTTGCCATGGCAACCCAACCCCATGGTTACCATGGCAACAGAACCCCATAGTTGCCATGGCAACTAAACGCCATGGTTACCATGGCAACACAACCCCATGGTTGCCATGGCAACCAAACCCCGTGGTTGCCATGGCAACCCAACCCCGTGGATTCCATGGCAACCCAACCCCATGGTTCCCATGGCAACACAACCCCATGGTTGCCATGGCAACCCAACCCCATGGTTACCATGGCAACAGAACCCCATAGTTGCCATGGCAACTAAACGCCATGGTTACCATGGCAACACAACCCCATGGTTGCCATGGCAACCCAACCCCATGGTTACCATGGCAACACAACCCCATGGTTGCCATGGCAACCCAACACCATGGTTACCATGGCAACCAAACCCCGTGGTTGCCATGGAAACACTACCCCATGGTTGCCATGGCAACAAAACGCCATGGTTACCATGGCAACAAAACGCCATGGTTACCATGGCAACACAACCCCATGGTTACCATGGACACAGAACCCCATGGTTGCCATGGCAACCAAACCCCGTGGTTGCCATGGCAACCCAACCCCGTGGATGCCATGGCAACCCAACCCCATGGTTCCCATGGCAACACAACCCCATGGTTGCCATGGCAACCCAACCCCATGGTTACCAAGGCAACAGAACCCCATAGTTGCCATGGCAACTAAACGCCATGGTTACCATGGCAACCAAACCCCGCGGTTGCCATGGCAACCCAACCCCATGGTTACCATGGCAACACAACCCCATGGTTGCCATGGCAACCCAACCCCATGGTTACCATGGCAACCAAACCCCGTGGTTACCATGGCAACCAAACTCCGTGGTTGCCATGGCAACTAAACGCCATGGTTACCATGGCAACACAACCCCATGGTTACCATGGCAACCCAACCCCATGTTTGCCATGGCAACCCAACCCCATGGTTACCATGGCAACACAACCCCATGGTTGCCATGGCAACACAACCCCATGGTTACCATGGCAACCAAACCCCGTGGTTACCATGGCAACCAAACTCCGTGGTTGCCATGGCAACTAAACGCCATGGTTACCATGGCAACACAACCCCATGGTTACCATGGCAACCCAACCCCATGTTTGCCATGGCAACCCAACCCCATGGTTGCCATGGCAACCCAACCCCATGGTTACCATGGCAACACAACCCCATGGTTGCCATGGCAACCCAACCCCATGGTTACCATGGACACAGAACCCCATAGTTGCCATGGCAACTAAACGCCATGGTTACCATGGCAACACAACCCCATGGTTGCCATGGCAACCCAACCCCATGGTTACCATGGCAACACAACCCCATGGTTGCCATGGCAACCCAACCCCATGGTTACCATGGCAACCAAACCCCGTGGTTGCCATGGAAACACTACCCCATTGTTGCCATGGCAACCCAACCCCATGGTTGCCATGGCAACCCAACCCCATGGTTACCATGGCAACACAACCCCATGGTTACCATGGACACAGAACCCCATGGTTGCCATGGCAACCAAACCCCGTGGTTGCCATGGCAACCCAACCCCGTGGATGCCATGGCAACCCAACCCCATGGTTCCCATGGCAACACAACCCCATGGTTGCCATGGCAACCCAACCCCATGGTTACCATGGCAACAGAACCCCATAGTTGCCATGGCAACTAAACGCCATGGTTACCATGGCAACCAAACCCCGCGGTTGCCATGGCAACCCAACCCCATGGTTACCATGGCAACACAACCCCATGGTTGCAATGGCAACCCAACCCCATGGTTACCATGGCAACCAAACCCCGTGGTTGCCATGGCAACAGAACCCCATAGTTGCCATGGCAACTAAACGCCATGGTTACCATGGCAACACAACCCCATGGTTACCAAGGACACAGAACCCCATTATTGCCATGGCAAACAAACCCCGTGGTTGCCATGGCAACCCAACCCCGTGGATGCCATGGCAACCCAACCCGATGGTTCCCATGGCAACACAAACCCATGGTTGCCATGGCAACACAAACCCATGGTTGCCATGGCAACCCAACCCCATGGTTACCATGGCAACAGAACCCCATAGTTGCCATGGCAACTAAACGCCATGGTTACCATGGCAACACAACCCCATGGTTGCCATGGCAACCCAACCCCATGGTTACCATGGGAAACCAACCCCGTGGTTGCCTTGGCAACCCAACCCCATGGTTGCCATGGCAACCAAACCCCGTGGTTGCCATGGACACAGAACCCCATGGTTACCATAGCAACCAAACCCCGTGGTTGCCATGGCAACTAAACGCCATGGTTACCATGGCAACCCAACCCCATGGTTACCATGGACACAGAACCCCATGGTAACCATAACAACCAAACCCCGTGGTTGCCATGGCAACACTACCACATGGTTACCATGGCAACACAACAGCATGGTTAGCACAACAACACAACCGCATGGTTACCACGGCAACCCAACTGCATGGTTACCACGGCATCTCAACCCCATGGTTGCCATGGCAACTAAACCCCATACTTTCCATAGCAACCCAACCCCATAGTTACCATGGCAACACAACCCCATCGTTACCATGGCAACACAACCCCATGGTTACCATGGCAAGAGAACCCCATAGTTGCCATGGCAACTAAAAGCCATGGTTACCATGGCAACACAACCCCATGATTGCCATGGCAACCCAACCCCATGGTTGCCATGGCAACCCAACCCCATGGTTCCCATGGCAACACAACCACATGGTTGCCATGGCAACCCAACCCCATGGTTACCATGGCAACAGAACCCCATAGTTGCCATGGCAACTAAACGCCATGGTTGCCATGGCAACCCAACCCCATGGTTACCATGGCAACCAAACCCCGTGGTTACCATGGCAACCAAACTCCGTGGTTGCCATGGCAACAAAACGCCATGGTTACCATGGCAACACAACCCCATGGTTACCATGGCAACCCAACCCCATGTTTGCCATGGCAACCCAACACCATGGTTGCCATGGCAACCCAACCCCATGGTTACCATGGCAACACAACCCCATGGTTGCCATGGCAACCCAACCCCATGGTTACCATGGCAACAGAACCCCATAGTTGCCATGGCAACTAAACGCCATGGTTACCATGGCAACACAACCCCATGGTTGCCATGGCAACCAAACCCCGTGGTTGCCATGGCAACCCAACCCCGTGGATTCCATGGCAACCCAACCCCATGGTTCCCATGGCAACACAACCCCATGGTTGCCATGGCAACCCAACCCCATGGTTACCATGGACACAGAACCCCATAGTTGCCATGGCAACTAAACGCCATGGTTACCATGGCAACACAACCCCATGATTGCCATGGAAACCCAACCCCATGGTTGCCATGGCAACCCAACCCCATGGTTCCCATGGCAACACAACCACATGGTTGCCATGGCAACCCAACCCCATGGTTACCATGGCAACAGAACCCCATAGTTGCCATGGCAACTAAACGCCATGGTTGCCATGGCAAACCAAACCCATGGTTACCATGGCAACCAAACCCCGTGGTTGCCATGGCAACAGAACCCCATAGTTGCCATGGCAACTAAACGCCATGGTTACCATGGCAACACAACCCCATGGTTACCAAGGACACAGAACCCCATTATTGCCATGGCAACCAAACCCCGTGGTTGCCATGGCAACCCAACCCCGTGGATGCCATGGCAACCCAACCCGATGGTTCCCATGGCAACACAAACCCATGGTTACCATGGCAACCCAACCCCATGGTTACCATGGCAACAGAACCCCATAGTTGCCATGGCAACTAAACGCCATGTTTATCATGGCAACACAACCCCATGGTTGCCATGGCAACCCAACCCCATGGTTCCCATGGGAACCCAACCACATGGCTGCTATGGCAACCCAACCCCATGGTTACCATGGCAACCAAGCCCCGTGGTTGCCATGGCAACTAAACGCCATGGTTACCATGGCAACACAACCCCATGGTTGCCATGGCAACCCAACCCCATGGTTACCATGGGAAACCAACCCCGTGGTTGCCTTGGCAACCCAACCCCATGGTTGCCATGGCAACCAAACCCCGTGGTTGCCATGGACACAGAACCCCATGGTTACCATAGCAACCAAACCCCGTGGTTGCCATGGCAACTAAACGCCATGGTTACCATGGCAACCCAACCCCATGGTTACCATGGACACAGAACCCCATGGTAACCATAACAACCAAACCCCGTGGTTGCCATGGCAACACTACCACATGGTTACCATGGCAACACAACAGCATGGTTAGCACAACAACACAACCGCATGGTTACCACGGCAACCCAACTGCATGGTTACCACGGCATCTCAACCCCATGGTTGCCATGGCAACTAAACCCCATAGTTTCCATAGCAACCCAACCCCATAGTTACCATGGCAACACAACCCCATCGTTACCATGGCAACACAACCCCATGGTTACCATGGCAAGAGAACCCCATAGTTGCCATGGCAACTAAAAGCCATGGTTACCATGGCAACACAACCCCATGATTGCCATGGCAACCCAACCCCATGGTTGCCATGGCAACCCAACCCCATGGTTCCCATGGCAACACAACCACATGGTTGCCATGGCAACCCAACCCCATGGTTACCATGGCAACAGAACCCCATAGTTGCCATGGCAACTAAACGCCATGGTTGCCATGGCAACCCAACCCCATGGTTACCATGGCAACCAAACCCCGTGGTTACCATGGCAACCAAACTCCGTGGTTGCCATGGCAACTAAACGCCATGGTTACCATGGCAACACAACCCCATGGTTACCATGGCAACCCAACCCCATGTTTGCCATGGCAACCCAACACCATGGTTGCCATGGCAACCCAACCCCATGGTTACCATGGCAACACAACCCCATGGTTGCCATGGCAACCCAACCCCATGGTTACCATGGCAACAGAACCCCATAGTTGCCATGGCAACTAAACGCCATGGTTACCATGGCAACACAACCCCATGGTTGCCATGGCAACCAAACCCCGTGGTTGCCATGGCAACCCAACCCCGTGGATTCCATGGCAACCCAACCCCATGGTTCCCATGGCAACACAACCCCATGGTTGCCATGGCAACCCAACCCCATGGTTACCATGGACACAGAACCCCATAGTTGCCATGGCAACTAAACGCCATGGTTACCATGGCAACACAACCCCATGATTGCCATGGAAACCCAACCCCATGGTTGCCATGGCAACCCAACCCCATGGTTCCCATGGCAACACAACCACATGGTTGCCATGGCAACCCAACCCCATGGTTACCATGGCAACAGAACCCCATAGTTGCCATGGCAACTAAACGCCATGGTTGCCATGGCAACCCAAACCCATGGTTACCATGGCAACCAAACCCCGTGGTTGCCATGGCAACAGAACCCCATAGTTGCCATGGCAACTAAACGCCATGGTTACCATGGCAACACAACCCCATGGTTACCAAGGACACAGAACCCCATTATTGCCATGGCAACCAAACCCCGTGGTTGCCATGGCAACCCAACCCCGTGGATGCCATGGCAACCCAACCCGATGGTTCCCATGGCAACACAAACCCATGGTTACCATGGCAACCCAACCCCATGGTTACCATGGCAACAGAACCCCATAGTTGCCATGGCAACTAAACGCCATGTTTATCATGGCAACACAACCCCATGGTTGCCATGGCAACCCAACCCCATGGTTCCCATGGGAACCCAACCCCATGGCTGCTATGGAAACCCAACCCCATGGTTACCATGGCAACCAAGCCCCGTGGTTGCCATGGCAACTAAACGCCATGGTTACCATGGCAACACAACCCCATGGTTGCCATGGCAACCCAACCCCATGGTTGACATGGCAACCCAACCGCATGGTTACCATGGCAACAGAACCCCATAGTTGCCATGGCAACTAAACGCCATGGTTACCATGGCAACACAACCCCATGGTTACCATGGACACAGAACCCCATGGTTGCCATGGCAGCAAAACCCCGTGGTTGCCATGGCAACACAACCCCGTGGATGCCATGGCAACCCAACGCCATGGTTCCCATGGCAACACAACCCCATGGTTGCCATGGCAACCCAACCCCATGGTTACCATGGCAACAGAACCCCATAGTTGCCATGGCAACTAAACGCCATGGTTACCATGGCAACACAACCCCATGGTTGCCATGGCAACCCAACCCCATGGTTACCATGGGAAACCAACCCCATGGTTGCCATGGCAACCCAACCCCATGGTTGCCATGGCAACCCAACCCCATGGTTACCATGGCAACCAAACCCCGTGGTTGCCATGGCAACTAAACGCCATGGTTACCATGGCAACCCAACTCCATGGTTACCATGGACACAGAACCCCATGGTAACCATAGCAACCAATCCCCGTGGTTGCCATGGCAACACTACCCTATGGTTACCATGGCAACACAACAGCATGGATAGCACAACAACACAACCGCATGGTTACCACGGCAACCCAACTGCATGGTTACCACGGCATCTCAACCCCATGGTTGCCATGGCAACTAAACCCCATAGTTTCCATAGCAACCCAACCCCATAGTTACCATGGCAACACAACCCCATCGTTACCATGGCAACACAATCCCATGGTTACCATGGCAAGAGAACCCCATAGTTGCCATGGCAACTAAAAGCCATGGTTACCATGGCAACACAACCCCATGATTGCCATGGCAACCCAACCCCATGGTTGCCATGGCAACCCAACCCCATGGTTCCCATGGCAACACAACCCCATGGTTGCCATGGCAACCCAACCCCATGGTTACCATGGCAACAGAACCCCATATTTGCCATGGCAACTAAACGCCATGGTTACCATGGCAACACAACCCCATGGTTGCCATGGCAACCAAACCCCGTGGTTGCCATGGCAACCCAACCCCGTGGATGCCATGGCAAAACAACCCCATGGTTCCCATGGCAACACAACCCCATGGTTGCCATGGCAACCCAACCCCATGGTTACCATGGCAACAGAACCCCATAGTTGCCATGGCAACTAAACGCCATGGTTACCATGGCAACACAACCCCATGGTTGCCATGGCAACCCAACCCCATGGTTGCCATGGCAACCCAACCCCATGGTTACCATGGCAACCAAACCCCGTGGTTGCCATGGAAACACTACCCCATGGTTGCCATGGCTTCAGAACCCCATAGTTGCCATGGCAACAAAACGCCATGGTTACCATGGCAACACAACCCCATGGTTACCAAGGACACAGAACCCCATGGTTGCCATGGCAATCAAACCCCGTGGTTGCCATGGCAACCCAACCCCGTGGTTACCATAGGAACCCAACCCCATGGTTGCCATGGCAACACAACCCCATGGTTACCATGGAAACCAAACCCCGTGGTTACCATAGCAACCCAACCCCATGGTTCCCATGGCAACACAACCCCATGGTTGCCATGGCAACCCAACCCCATGGTTACCATCGCAACAGAACCCCATAGTTGCCATGGCAACTAAACGCCATGGTTACCATGGCAACACAACCCCATGGTTGCCATGGCAACCCAACCCCATGGTTACCATGGGAACCCAACCCCATGGTTGCCATGGCAACCCAACCCCATGGTTGCCATGGCAACCCAACCCCATGGTTACCATGTTAACCAAACCCCGTGGTTGCCATGGAAACACTACCCCATGGTTACCATGGGAACACAACCCCATGGTTGCCATGGCAACACAACCCCATGGTTACCATGGCAACCAAACCCCGTGGTTGCCATGGCAACTAAACGCCATGGTTACCATGGCAACCCAACCCCGTGGTTACCATGGACACAGAACCCCATGGTTACCATAGCAACCAAACCCCGTGGTTGCCATGGCAACTAAACGCCATGGTTACCATGGCAACCCAACCCCATGGTTACCATGGACACAGAACCCCATGGTTACCATAGCAACCAAACCCCGTGGTTGCCATGGAAACACTACCCCATGGTTGCCATGGCATCAGAACACCATAGTTGCCATGGCAACTAAACGCCATGGTTACCATGGCAACACAACCCCATGGTTGCCATGGCAACCCAACCCCATGGTTACCATGGCAACCAAACACCGTGGTTGCCATGGCAACCCAACCCCGTGGTTACCATGGGAACCCAACCCCATGGTTGCCATGGCAACTAAACGCCATGGTTACCATGGCAACCAAACCCCGTGGTTGCCATGGCAACTAAACGCCATGGTTACCATGGCAACCCAACCCCGTGGTTACCATGGACACAGAACCCCATGGTTACCATAGCAACCAAACCCCGTGGTTGCCATGGCAACTAAACGCCATGGTTACCATGGCAACCCAACCCCATGGTTACCATGGACACAGAACCCCATGGTTACCATAGCAACCAAACCCCGTGGATGCCATGGCAACACTACCCCATGGTTACCATGGCAACACAACAGCATGGTTAGCACAAAAACACAACCGCATGGTTACCACGGCAACCCAACTGCATGGTTACCACGGCATCTCAACCCCATGGTTGCCATGGCAACTAAACCCCATAGTTTCCATAGCAACCCAACCCCATAGTTACCATGGCAACACAACCCCATCGTTACCATGGCAACACAACCCCATGGTTACCATGGCAAGAGAATCCCATAGTTGCCATGGCAACTAAAAGCCATGGTTACCATGGCAACACAACCCCATGATTGCCATGGACACCCAACCCCATGGTTGCCATGGTAACCCAACCCCATGGTTCCCATGGCAACACAACCCCATGGTTGCCATGGCAACCGTCTCCGTGGTTGCCATGGGAACTAAACGCCATGGTTACCATGGCAACACAACGCCATGGTTACCGTGGACACAGAATCCCATGGTTGCCATGGCAACCAAACCCCGTGGTTGCCATGGCAACCCAACCCCATGGATGCCATGGCAACCCAACCCCATATTTACCATGGAAACACAACACCATGGTTGCCATGGCAACCCAACCCCATGGTTACCATGGCAACAGAACCCCATAGTTGCCATGGCAACTAAACGCCATGGTTACCATGGCAACACAACCCCATGGTTGCCATGGCAACCCAACCCCATGGTTACCATGGCAACACAACCCCATGGTTGCCATGGCAACCCAAACCCATTGTTACCATGGCAACCAAACCCCGTGGTTACCATGGCAACCAAACTCCGTGGTTGCCATGGCAACTAAACGCCATGGTTACCATGGCAACACAACCCCAAGGTTGCCATGGCAACACAACCCCATGGTTACCATGGCAACACAACCCCATGGTTGCCATGGCAACCCAACCCCATGGTTACCATGGCAACCAAACCCCGTGGTTGCCATGGAAACACTACCCCATGGTTGCCATGGCAAGAGAACCCCATAGTTGCCATGGCAACAAGACGCCATGGTTACCATGGCAACACAACCCCATGGTTACCATGGACACAGAACCCCATGGTTGCCATGGCAACCAAACCCCGTGGTTGCCATGGCAACCCAACCCAGTGGATGCCATGGCAACCCAACACCATGGTTCCCATGGAAACACAACCCCATGGTTGCCATGGCAAGTCAACCCCATGGTTACCATGGCAACAGAACCCCATAGTTGCCATAGCAACCAAACCCCGTGGTTGCCATGGCAACCCAACCCCATGGTTACCATGGCAACACAACCCCATGGTTCCCATGAGAACACAACCCCGTGGTTGCCATGGCAAGCCAACCCCATCGTTACCATGGCAACACTACCCCATGGTTGCCATGGAAACACTACCCCATGGTTCCCATGGCAACAGAACCCCATAGTTGCCATGGCAAGAAAACGCCATGGTTACCATGGCAACACAACCCCATGGTTACCATGGACACAGAACCCCATGGTTGCCATGGCAACCAAACCCCGTGGTTGCCATGGCAACTAAACGCCATGGTTACCATGGCAACACAACCCCATGGTTACCATGGACACAGAACCCCATGGTTACCATGGCAACCAATCTCCGTGGTTGCCATGGTAACTTAGCGCCATGGTTACCATGGCAACACAACCCCATGGTTACCATGGACACAGAACCCCATGGTTGCCATGGCAACCAAACTCCGTGGTTGCCATGGCAACCCAACCCCGTGGATGCCATGGCAACCCAACCCCATGGTTCCCATGGCAACACAACCCCATGGTTGCCATGGCAACCCAGCCCCATGGTTACCATGGCAACAGAACCCCATAGTTGCCATGGCAACACAACGCCATGGTTACCATGGCAACACAACCCCATGGTTGCCATGGCAACCCAACCCCATGGTTACCATGGCAACACAACCCCATGGTTGCCATGGTAACCAAACCCCATGGTTGCCATGGCAACCCAACCCCATGGTTACCATGGCAACCAAACCCCGTGGTTGCCATGCAAACACTACCCCATGGTTGCCTTGGCATCAGAACCCCATAGTTGCCATGGCAAAAAAACGCCATGGTTACCATGGCAACACAACACCATGGTTGCCATGGCAACCCAACCCCATGGTTACCATGGCAACCAAACCCCGTGGTTGCCATGGCAACCCAAGCCCGTGGATGCCATGGCAACCCAACCCCATGGTTCCCATGGCAACACAACCCCATGGTTGCCATGGCAACCCAACCCCATGGTTACCATGGCAAAAGAACCCCATAGTTGTCATGGCAACTAAACGCCATGGTTACCATGGCAACACAACCCCATGGTTGCCATGGCAACCCAACCCCATGGTTACCATGGCAACACAACCCCATGGTTGCCATGGCAACCCAACCCCATGGTTGCCATGGCAACCCAACCCCATGGTTACCATGGCAACCAAACCCCGTGGTTGCCATGGCAACTAAACGCCATGGTTACCATGGCAACCCAACCCCATGGTTGCCATGGCAACCCAACCCCGTGGTTGCCATGGCAACCCAACTCCATGGTTACCATGGCAACAGAACCCCATGGTTGCCATGGCAACCCAACCCCATGGTTACCATGGCAACAGAACCCCATGGTTGCCATGGCAACTAAACGCCATGGTTACCATGGCAACACAACCCCATGGTTGCCATGGCAACCCAACCCCATGGTTACCATGGCAACCCAACCCCATGGTTGCCATGGCAACCCAACCCCATGGTTACCATGGCAACCAAACCCCGTGGTTGCAATGGCAACTAAACGCCATGGTTACCATGGCAACCCAACCCCATGGTTGCCATGGCAACCCAACCCCATGGTTACCATAGCAACCAAACCCCATGGTTACCATGGCAACCAAACCCCGTGGTTGCCATGGCAACTAAACGCCATGGTTACCATGGCAACACAACCCCATGGTTGCCATGGCAACCCAACCCCATGGTTACCATATCAACCAAACCCCTTGGTTGCCATGGCAACCCGACCCCATGGTTACCATGGCAACCAAACCCCGTGGTTGCCATGGAAACACTACCCCATGGTTGCCATGGCAACAGAACCCCATAGTTGCCATGGCAAGAAAACGCCATGGTAACCATGGCAACACAACCCCATGGTTACCATGGACACACAACCCCATGGTTGCCATTGCAACCCAACCCCATGGTTACCATGGCAACCCGACCCCATGGTTACCATGGCAACCAAACCCCGTGGTTGCCATGGAAACACTACCCCATGGTTGCCATGGCAACAGAACCCCATAGTTGCCATGGCAACAAAACGCCATGGTAACCATGGCAACACAACCCCATGGTTACCATGGACACACAACCCCATGGTTGCCATGGCAACCCAACCCCATGGTTACCATGGGAACCCAACCCCATGGTTGCCATGGCAACCCAACCCCATGGTTGCCATGGCAACCCAACCCCGTGGTTACCATGGCAACCAAACTCCGTGGTTGCCATGGCAACTAAACGCCATGGTTACCATGGCAACACAACCCCATGGTTACCATGGCAACCCAACCCCATGTTTGCCATGGCAACCCAACCCCATGGTTGCCATGGCAACCCAACCCCATGGTTACCATGGCAACCCAACCCCATGGTTGCCATGGCAACCCAACCCCATGGTTACCATGGACACAGAACCCCATAGTTGCCATGGCAACTAAACGCCATGGTTACCATGGCAACACAACCCCATGGTTGCCATGGCAACCCAACCCCATGGTTACCATGGCAACACAACCCCATGGTTGCCATGGCAACCCAACCCCATGGTTACCATGGCAACCAAACCCCGTGGTTGCCATGGAAACACTACCCCATGGTTGCCATGGCAACAAAACGCCATGGTTACCATGGCAACAAAACGCCATGGTTACCATGGCAACACAACTGCATGGTTACCACGGCATCTCAACCCCATGGTTGCCATGGCAACTAAACCCCATAGTTTCCATAGCAACCCAACCCCATAGTTACCATGGCAACACAACCCCATCGTTACCATGGCAACACAACCCCATGGTTACCATGGCAAGAGAACCCCATAGTTGCCATGGCAACTAAAAGCCATGGTTACCATGGCAACACAACCCCATGATTGCCATGGCAACCCAACCCCATGGTTGCCATGGCAACCCAACCCCATGGTTCCCATGGCAACACAACCACATGGTTGCCATGGCAACCCAACCCTATGGTTACCATGGCAACAGAACCCCATAGTTGCCATGGCAACTAAACGCCATGGTTGCCATGGCAACCCAACCCCATGGTTACCATGGCAACCAAACCCCGTGGTTACCATGGCAACCAAACTCCGTGGTTGCCATGGCAACTAAACGCCATGGTTACCATGGCAACACAACCCCATGGTTACCATGGCAACCCAACCCCATGTTTGCCATGGCAACCCAACACCATGGTTGCCATGGCAACCCAACCCCATGGTTACCATGGCAACACAACCCCATGGTTGCCATGGCAACCCAACCCCATGGTTACCAAGGACACAGAACCCCATTATTGCCATGGCAACCAAACCCCGTGGTTGCCATGGCAACCCAACCCCGTGGATGCCATGGCAACCCAACCCGATGGTTCCCATGGCAACACAAACCCATGGTTACCATGGCAACCCAACCCCATGGTTACCATGGCAACAGAACCCCATAGTTGCCATGGCAACTAAACGCCATGTTTATCATGGCAACACAACCCCATGGTTGCCATGGCAACCCAACCCCATGGTTACCATGGGAACCCAACCCCATGGTTGCTATGGCAACCCAACCCCATGGTTACCATGGCAACCAAGCCCCGTGGTTGCCATGGCAACTAAACGCCATGGTTACCATGGCAACACAACCCCATGGTTGCCATGGCAACCCAACCCCATGGTTGCCATGGCAACCCAACCCCATGGTTACCATGGCAACAGAACCCCATAGTTGCCATGGCAACTAAACGCCATGGTTACCATGGCAACACAACCCCATGGTTACCATGGACACAGAACCCCATGGTTGCCATGGCAGCAAAACCCCGTGGTTGCCATGGCAACACAACCCCGTGGATGCCATGGCAACCCAACGCCATGGTTCCCATGGCAACACAACCCCATGGTTGCCATGGCAACCCAACCCCATGGTTACCATGGCAACAGAACCCCATAGTTGCCATGGCAACTAAACGCCATGGTTACCATGGCAACACAACCCCATGGTTGCCATGGCAACCCAACCCCATGGTTACCATGGGAAACCAACCCCATGGTTGCCATGGCAACCCAACCCCATGGTTGCCATGGCAACCCAACCCCATGGTTACCATGGCAACCAAACCCCGTGGTTGCCATGGCAACTAAACGCCATGGTTACCATGGCAACCCAACTCCATGGTTACCATGGACACAGAACCCCATGGTAACCATAGCAACCAATCCCCGTGGTTGCCATGGCAACACTACCCCATGGTTACCATGGCAACACAACAGCATGGATAGCACAACAACACAACCGCATGGTTACCACGGCAACCCAACTGCATGGTTACCACGGCATCTCAACCCCATGGTTGCCATGGCAACTAAACCCCATAGTTTCCATAGCAACCCAACCCCATAGTTACCATGGCAACACAACCCCATCGTTACCATGGCAACACAATCCCATGGTTACCATGGCAAGAGAACCCCATAGTTGCCATGGCAACTAAAAGCCATGGTTACCATGGCAACACAACCCCATGATTGCCATGGCAACCCAACCCCATGGTTGCCATGGCAACCCAACCCCATGGTTCCCATGGCAACACAACCCCATGGTTGCCATGGCAACCCAACCCCATGGTTACCATGGCAACAGAACCCCATATTTGCCATGGCAACTAAACGCCATGGTTACCATGGCAACACAACCCCATGGTTGCCATGGCAACCAAACCCCGTGGTTGCCATGGCAACCCAACCCCGTGGATGCCATGGCAAAACAACCCCATGGTTCCCATGGCAACACAACCCCATGGTTGCCATGGCAACCCAACCCCATGGTTACCATGGCAACAGAACCCCATAGTTGCCATGGCAACTAAACGCCATGGTTACCATGGCAACACAACCCCATGGTTGCCATGGCAACCCAACCCCATGGTTGCCATGGCAACCCAACCCCATGGTTACCATGGCAACCAAACCCCGTGGTTGCCATGGAAACACTACCCCATGGTTGCCATGGCTTCAGAACCCCATAGTTGCCATGGCAACAAAACGCCATGGTTACCATGGCAACACAACCCCATGGTTACCAAGGACACAGAACCCCATGGTTGCCATGGCAATCAAACCCCGTGGTTGCCATGGCAACCCAACCCCGTGGTTACCATAGGAACCCAACCCCATGGTTGCCATGGCAACACAACCCCATGGTTACCATGGAAACCAAACCCCGTGGTTACCATAGCAACCCAACCCCATGGTTCCCATGGCAACACAACCCCATGGTTGCCATGGCAACCCAACCCCATGGTTACCATCGCAACAGAACCCCATAGTTGCCATGGCAACTAAACGCCATGGTTACCATGGCAACACAACCCCATGGTTGCCATGGCAACCCAACCCCATGGTTACCATGGGAACCCAACCCCGTGGTTGCCATGGAAACACTACCCCATGGTTACCATGGGAACCCAACCCCATGGTTGCCATGGCAACACAACCCCATGGTTACCATGGCAACCAAACCCCGTGGTTGCCATGGCAACTAAACGCCATGGTTACCATGGCAACCCAACCCCGTGGTTACCATGGACACAGAACCCCATGGTTACCATAGCAACCAAACCCCGTGGTTGCCATGGCAACTAAATGCCATGGTTACCATGGCAACCCAACCCCATGGTTACCATGGACACAGAACGCCATGGTTACCATAGCAACCAAACCCCGTGGTTGCCATGGAAACACTACCCCATGGTTGCCATGGCATCAGAACACCATAGTTGCCATGGCAACTAAACGCCATGGTTACCATGGCAACACAACCCCATGGTTGCCATGGCAACCCAACCCCATGGTTACCATGGCAACCAAACCCCGTGGTTGCCATGGCAACCCAACCCCGTGGTTACCATGGGAACCCAACCCCATGGTTGCCATGGCAACTAAACGCCATGGTTACCATGGCAACCAAACCCCGTGGTTGCCATGGCAACTAAACGCCATGGTTACCATGGCAACCCAACCCCGTGGTTACCATGGACACAGAACCCCATGGTTACCATAGCAACCAAACCCCGTGGTTGCCATGGCAACTAAACGCCATGGTTACCATGGCAACCCAACCCCATGGTTACCATGGACACAGAACCCCATGGTTACCATAGCAACCAAACCCCGTGGATGCCATGGCAACACTACCCCATGGTTACCATGGCAACACAACAGCATGGTTAGCACAAAAACACAACCGCATGGTTACCACGGCAACCCAACTGCATGGTTACCACGGCATCTCAACCCCATGGTTGCCATGGCAACTAAACCCCATAGTTTCCATAGCAACCCAACCCCATAGTTACCATGGCAACACAACCCCATCGTTACCATGGCAACACAACCCCATGGTTACCATGGCAAGAGAATCCCATAGTTGCCATGGCAACTAAAAGCCATGGTTACCATGGCAACACAACCCCATGATTGCCATGGACACCCAACCCCATGGTTGCCATGGTAACCCAACCCCATGGTTCCCATGGCAACACAACCCCATGGTTGCCATGGCAACCCAACCCCATGGTTACCATGGCAACAGAACCCCATAGTTGCCATGGCAACTAAACGCCATGGTTACCATGGCAACACAACCCCATGGTTGCCATGGCAACCAAACCCCGTGGTTGCCATGGCAACCCAACCCCGTGGATGCCATGGCAACCCAACCCCATGGTTCCCATGGCAACACAACCCCATGGTTCCCATGGCAACCCAACCCCATGGTTACCATGGCAACAGAACCCCATAGTTCCCATGGCAACTAAACGCCATGGTTACCATGGCAACACAACCCCATGGTTGCCATGGCAACCCAACCCCATGGTTACCATGGCAACACAACCCCATGGTTGCCATGGCAACCCAACCCCATGGTTACCATGGCAACACAACCCCATGGTTGCCATGGCAACCAAACCCCGTGGTTGCCATGGCAACCCAACCCCGTGGTTGCCATGGCAACCAAACCCCGTGGTTGCCATGGAAACACTACCCCATGGTTGCCATGGCAACAGAACCCCATAGTTGCCATGGCAACCCAACCCCATGGTTCCCATGGCAACACAACCCCATGGTTGCCATGGCAACCCAACCCCATGGTTACCATGGCAACACAACCCCATGGTTGCCATGGAAACACTACCCCATGGTTACCATGCCAACACAACACCATGGTTGCCATGGCATCCCAACCCCATGGTTACCATGGCAACACAACCCCATGGTTGCCATGGCAACCCAACCCCATGGTTACAATGGCAACAGAACCCCATAGTTGCCATGGCAACTAAACGCCATGGTTGCCATGGCAACCCAACCCCATGGTTACCATGGCAACAGAACCCCATAGTTGCCATGGCAACTAAACGCCATGGTTACCATGGCAACACAAACCCATGGTTACCATGGACACAGAACCCCATGATTGCCATGGCAGCCAAACCCCGTGGTTGCCATGGCAACACAACCCCATGGTTACCATGGCAACAGAACCCCATAGTTGCCATGGCAACTAAACGCCATGGTTACCATGGCAACCCAACCCCATGGTTACCATGGCAACAGAACCCCATAGTTGCCATGGCAACTAAACGCCATGGTTACCATGGCAACACAACCCCATGGTTACCATGGCAACCATCTCCGTGGTTGCCATGGCAACTAAACGCCATGGTTACCATGGCAACACAACGCCATGGTTACCATGGACACAGAATCCCATGGTTCCCATGGCAACCAAACCCCGTGGTTACCATGGCAACCAAACTCCGTGGTTTCCATGGCAATTAAACGCCATGGTTACCATGGCAACACAACCCCAAGGCTGCCATGGCAACCCAACCCCATGGTTACCATGGCAACACAACCCCATGGTTGCCATGGCAACCCAACCCCATGGTTGCCATTGCAACCCAACCCCATGGTTACCATGGCAACCAAACACCGTGGTTGCCATGGAAACACTACCCCATGGTTGCCATGGCAACAGAACCCCATAGTTGCCATGGCAAAAAAACGCCATGGTTACCATGGCAACACAACCCCATGGTTACCATGGACACAGAACCCCATGGTTGCCATGGTAACCAAACCCCGTGGTTGCCATGGCAACCCAACCCCGTGGATGCCATGGCAACCCAACCCCATGGTTCCCATGGCAACACAACCCCATGGTTGCCATGGCAACCCAACCCCATGGTTACCATGGCAACAGAACTCCATAGTTGCCATAGCAACCAAACCCCGTGGTTGCCATGGCAACCCAACTCCATGGTTGCCATGGCAACACAACCCCATGGTTCCCATGAGAACACAACCCCGTGGTTGCCATGGAAAGCCAACCCCATGGTTACCATGGCAACCAAACCCCGTGGTTGCCATGGAAACACTACCCCATGGTTGCCATGGTATCAGAACACCATAGTTGCCATGGCAACAAAACGCCATGGTTACCATGGCAACACAACCCCATGGTTACCATGGACACAGAACCCCATGGTTGCCATGGCAACCAAACCCCATGGTTGCCATGGCAACCCAACCCCATGGTTGCCATGGCAACCCAACCCCATGGTTACCATGGCAACCAAACCCCGTGGTTGCCATGGAAACACTACCCCATGGTTGCCATGGCATCAGAACCCCATAGTTGCCATGGCAACAAAACGCCATGGTTACCATGGCAACACAACCCCATGGTTACCATGGACACAGAACGCCATGGTTGCCATGGCAATCGAACCCCGTGGTTGCCATGGCAACCCAACCCCGTGGTTACCATGGGAACCCAACCCCATGGTTGCCATGGCAACACAACCCCTTGGTTACCATGGCAACCAAACCCCGTGGTTGCCATGGCAACTAAACGCCATGGTTACCATGGCAACACAACCCCATGGTTGCCATGGCAACCCAACCCCATGGTTGCCATGGCAACCCAACCCCACGGTTCCCATGGCAACACAACACCATGGTTGCCATGGCAACCCAACCCCATGGTTACCATGGCAACAGAACCCCATAATTGCCATGGCAACTAAACGCCATGGTTACCATGGCAACACAACCCCATGGTTACCATGGACACAGAACAACCATGGTTGCCATGGCAGTCAAACCCCGTGGTTGCCATGGCAACACAACCCCGTGGATGCCATGGCAACCCAACCCCATGGTTCCCATGGCAACACAACCCCATGGTTGCCATGGCAACCCAACCCCATGGTTACCATCGCAACAGAACCCCATAGTTGCCATGGCAACTAAACGCCATGGTTACCATGGCAACACAACCCCATGGTTGCCATGGCAACCCAACCCCATGGTTACCATGGCAACCAAACCACGTGGTTGCCATGGCAACCCAACCCCGTGGTTACCATGGGAACCCAACCCCATGGTTGCCATTGCAACACAACCCCATGGTTACCATGGCAACCAAACCCCGTGGTTGCCATGGCAACTAAACGCCATGGTTACCATGGCAACCCAACCCCGTGGTTACCATGGACACAGAACCCCATGGTTACCATAGCAACCAAACCCCGTGGTTGCCATGGCAACTAAACGCCATGGTTACCATGGCAACCCAACCCCATGGTTACCATGGACACAGAACCCCATGGTTACCATAGCAACCAAACCCCGTGGTTGCCATGGCAACACTACCCCATGGTTACCATGGCAACACAACAGCATGGTTAGCACAACAACACAACCGCATGGTTACCACGGCAACCCAACTGCATGGTTACCACGGCATCTCAACCCCATGGTTGCCATGGCAACTAAACCCCATAGTTTCCATAGCAACCCAACCCCATAGTTACCATGGCAACACAACCCCATCGTTACCATGGCAACACAACCCCATGGTTACCATGGCAAGAGAACCCCATAGTTGCCATGGCAACTAAAAGCCATGGTTACCATGGCAACACAACCCCATGATTGCCATGGACACCCAACCCCATGGTTGCCATGGTAACCCAACCCCATGGTTCCCATGGCAACACAACCCCATGGTTGCCATGGCAACCCAACCCCATGGTTACCATGGCAACAGAACCCCATAGTTGCCATGGCAACTAAACGCCATGGTTACCATGGCAACACAACCCCATGGTTGCCATGGCAACCAAACCCCGTGGTTGCCATGGCAACCCAACCCCGTGGATGCCATGGCAACCCAACCCCATGGTTCCCATGGCAACACAAACCCATGGTTGCCATGGCAACCCAACCCCATGGTTACCATGGCAACAGAACCCCATAGTTGCCATGGCAACTAAACGCCATGGTTACCATGGCAACACAACCCCATGGTTGCCATGGCAACCCAACCCCATGGTTACCATGGCAACACAACCCCATGGTTGAAGTGGCAACCCAACCCCATGGTTACCATGGCAACACAACCCCAGGGTTGCCATGGCAACCAAACCCCGTGGTTGCCATGGCAACACAACCCCGTGGATGCCATGGCAACCCAACCCCATGGTTCCCATGGCAACACAACCCCATGGTTGCCATGGCAACCCAACCCCATGGTCACCATGGCAACAGAACCCCATAGTTGCCATGGCAACTAAACGCCATGGTTACCATGGCAACACAACCCCATGGTTGCCATGGCAACCCAACCCCATGGTTACCATGGCAACACAACCCCATGGTTGCCATGGCAACCCAACCCCATGGTTACCATGGCAACACAACCCCATGGTTGCCATGGCAACTAAACGCCATGGTTACCATGGCAACACAACCCCATGGTTGCCATGGCAACGCAACCCCATGGTTACCATGGCAACACAACCGCATGGTTGCCATGGCAACCCAACCCCATGGTTCCCATGGCAACACAACCCCATGGTTGCCATGGCAACCCAACACCATGGTTGCCATGGCAACCCAACCGCATGGTTACCATGGCAACCAAACCCCGTGGTTGCCATGGAAACACTACCCCATGGTTGCCATGGCAACAGAACCCCATAGTTGCCATGGCAACCCAACCCCATGGTTCCCATGGCAACACAACCCCATGGTTGCCATGGCAACCCAACCCAATGGTTACCATGGCAACACAACCCCATGGTTGCCATGGCAACCCAACCCCATGGTTCCCATGGCAACACAACCCCATGGTTACCATAGCAACCAAACCCCGTGGTTGCCATGGAAACACTACCCCATGGTTACCATGCCAACACAACACCATGGTTGCCATGGCAACCCAACCCCATGGTTACCATGGCAACACAACCCCATGGTTGCCATGGCAACCCAACCCCATGGTTACCATGGCAACAGAACCCCATAGTTGCTATGGCAACTAAACGCCATGGTTGCCATGGCAACCCAACCCCATGGTTACCATGGCAACAGAACCCCATAGCTGCCATGGCAACTAAACGCCATGGTTACCATGGCAACACAACCCCATGGTTACCATGGACACAGAACCCCATGATTGCCATGGCAGCCAAACCCCGTGGTTGCCATGGCAACACAACCCCATGGTTACCATGGCAACAGAACCCCATAGTTGCCATGGCAACTAAACCCCATGGTTACCATGGCAACCCAACCCCATGGTTACCATGGCAACAGAACCCCATAGTTGCCATGGCAACTAAACGCCATGGTTACCATGGCAACACAACCCCATGGTTACCATGGCAACCATCTCCGTGGTTGCCATGGCAACTAAACGCCATGTTTACCATGGCAACACAACGCCATGGTTACCATGGACACAGAATCCCATGGTTGCCATGGCAACCAAACCCCGTGGTTACCATGGCAACCAAAGTCCGTGGTTGCCATGGCAATTAAACGCCATGGTTACCATGGCAACACAACCCCAAGGCTGCCATGGCAACCCAACCCCATGGTTACCATGGCAACACAACCCCATGGTTGCCATGGCAACCCAACCCCATGGTTGCCATTGCAACCCAACCCCATGGTTACCATGGCAACCAAACACCGTGGTTGCCATGGAAACACTACCCCATGGTTGCCATGGCAACAGAACCCCATAGTTTCCATGGCAACAAAACGCCATGGTTACCATGGCAACACAACCCCATGGTTACCATGGACACAGAACCCCATGGTTGCCATGGTAACCAAACCCCGTGGTTGCCATGGCAACCCAACCCCGTGGATGCCATGGCAACCCAACCCCATGGTTCCCATGGCAACACAACCCCATGGTTGCCATGGCAACCCAACCCCATGGTTACCATGGCAACAGAACTCCATAGTTGCCATAGCAACCAAACCCCGTGGTTGCCATGGCAACCCAACTCCATGGTTGCCATGGCAACACAACCCCATGGTTCCCATGAGAACACAACCCCGTGGTTGCCATGGAAAGCCAACCCCATCGTTACCATGGCAACACTACCCCATGGTTGCCATGGAAACACTACCCCATGGTTGCCATGGCAACCCAACCCCATAGTTGCCATGGCAACTAAACGCCATGGTTACCATGGCAACACAACCCCATGGTTACCATGGACACAGAACCCCATGGTTGCCATGGCAACCAAACCCCGTGGTTGCCATGGCAACCCAACCCCGTGGATGCCATGGCAACCCAACCCCATGTTTCCCATGGCAACACAACCCCATGGTTGCCATGGCAACCCAACCCCATGGTTACCATGGCAACAGAACCCCATAGTTGCCATGGCAACTAAACGCCATGGTTACCATGGCAACACAACCCCATGGTTGCCATGGCAACCCAACCCCATGGTTACCATGGCAACACAACCCCATGGTTGCCATGGCAACCCAACCCCATGGTTACCATGGCAACACAACCCCATGGTTGCCATGGCAACCCACCCCATGGTTACCATGGCAACCAAACCCCGTGGTTGCCATGGCAACTAAACGCCATGGTTACCATGGCAACACAACCCCATATTTGCCATGGCAACCCAACGCCATGGTTACCATAGCAACCAAACCCCGTGGTTGCCATGGCAACAGAACACCATAGTTGCCATGGCAACAAAACGCCATGGTTACCATGGCAACACAACCCCATGGTTACCATGGACACAGAACCCCATGGTTGCCATGGCAACCAAACCCCGTGGTTGCCATGGCAACTCAACACCGTGGACGCCATGGCAACCCAACCCCATGGTTCCCATGGCAACACAACCCCATGGTTGCCATGGCAACCCAACCCCATGGTTACCATGGCAACACAACCCCATGGTTGCCATGGCAACCCAACCCCATGGTTGCCATGGCAACCCAACCCCATGGTTACCATGGCAACCAAACCCCGTGGTTGCCATGGAAACACTACCCCATGGTTGCCATGGCAACAGAACCCCATAGTTGCCATGGCAACCCAACCCCATGGTTACCATGGCAACAGAACCCCATAGTTGCCATGGCAACTAAACGCCATGGTTACCATTGCAACACAACCCCATGGTTGCCATGGCAACCCAACCCCATGGTTACCATGGCAACACAACCCCATGGTTGCCATGGCAACCAAACCCCATGGTTGCCATGGCAACCCAACCCCATGGTTGCCATGGCAACCCAACCCCATGGTGACCATGACAACACAACCCCATTGTTGCCATGGCAACCCAACCCCATGGTTGCCATGGCAACCCAACCTCATGGTTACCATGGCAACCAAACCCCGTGGTTGCCATGGAAACACTACCCCATGGTTGCCATGGCATCAGAACCCCATAGTTGCCATGGCAACAAAACGCCATGGTTACCATGGCAACACAACCCCATGGTTACCATGGACACAGAACCTCATGGTTGCCATGGCAACCAAACCCCGTGGTTGCCATGGCAACCCAACCCCGTGGATGCCATGGCAACCCAACCCCATGGTTTCCATGGCAACACAACCCCATGGTTGCCATGGCAACACAACCCCATGGTTGCCATGGCAACCCAACCCCATGGTTACCATGGGAACCCAACCCCATGGTTGCCATGGCAACTAAACGCCATGGGTACCATGGCAACACAACCCCATGGTTTCCATGGCAACCAAACCCCGTGGTTGCCATGGCAACCCAACCCCGTGGATGCCATGGCAACCCAACCCCATGGTACCCATGGCAACACAACCCCATGGTTGCCATGGCAACCCAACCCCATGGTTACCATGGCAACAGAACCCCATAGTTGCCATGGCAACTAAACGCCATGGTTACCATGGCAAACCAACCCCATGGTTGCCATGGCAACCCAACCCCATGGTTACCATGGCAACCAAACCCCGTGGTTGCCATGGCAACTAAACGCCATGGTTACCATGGCAACACAACCCCATGGTTGCCATGGCAACCCAACCCCATGGTTACCTTAGCAACCAAACCCCGTGGTTGCCATGGCAACCGAACCCCATGGTTACCATGGCAACCAAACCCCGTGGTTGCCATGGAAACACTACCCCATGGTTGCCATGGCAACAGAACCCCATAGTTGCCATGGCAACAAAACGCCATGGTTACCATGGCAACACAACCCCATGGTTACCATGGACACAGAACCCCATGGTTGCCATGGCAACCAAGCCCCGTGGTTGCCATGGCAACCCAACCCCGTGCGTGCCATGGCAACCCAACCCCATGGTTCCTATGGTAACACAACCCCATGGTTGCCATGGCAACCCAACCCCATGGTTACCATGGCAGCAGAACCCCATAGTTGCCATGGCAACTAAACGCCATGGTTACCATGGCAACACAACCCCATGGTTGCCATGGCAACCCAACCCCATGGTTACCATGGGAACCCAACCCCATGGTTGCCATGGCAACCCAACCCCATGGTTGCCATGGCAACCCAACCACATGGTTACCATGGCAACCAAACCCCGTGGTTGCCATGGCAACAAAACGCCATGGTTACCATGGCAACACAACCCCATGGTTACCAAGGACACAGAACCCCATGGTTGCCATGGCAACCAAACCCCGTGGTTGCCATGGCAACCCAACCCCGTGGATGCCATGGCAACCCAACCCCATGGTTACCATGGCAACAGAACCCCATAGTTGCCATGGCAACTAAACGCCATGGTTACCATGGCAACACAACCCCATGGTTGCCATGGCAACCCAACCCCATGGTTACCATGGGAACCCAAACCCATGGTTGCCATGGCAACCCAACCCCATGGTTGCCATGGCAACCCAACCCCATGGTTACCATGGCAACCAAACCCCGTGGTTGCCATGGCAACTAAACGCCATGGTTACCATGGCAACACAACCCCATGGTTGCCATGGCAACCCAACCCCATGGTTGCCATGGCAACCCAACCCCATGGTTACCATGGCAACACAACCCTATGGTTGCCATGGCGACCCAACCCCATCGTTACCATGGCAACAGAACCCCATAGTTGCCATGGCAACTAAACGCCATGGTTACCATGGCAACACAACCCCATGGTTGCCATGGCAACCAAACCCCGTGGTTGCCATGGCAACCCAACCCCGTGGATGCCATGGCAACCCAACCCCATGGTTCCCATGGCAACACAACCCCATGGTTGCCAGGGCAACCCAACCCCATGGTTACCATGGCAACAGAACCCCATAGTTGCCATGGCAACTAAACGCCATGGTTACCATGGCAACACAACCCCATGGTTGCCATGGCAACCCAACCCCATGGTTACCATGGCAACACAACCCCATGGTTGCCATGGCAACCCAACCCCATGGTTGCCATGGCAACACAACCCCATGGTTCCCATGGCAACACAACCCCATGGTTGCCATGGCAACCGAACCCCATGGTTACCATGTCAACAGAACCCCATAGTTGCCATGGCAACTAAACGCCATGGTTACCATGGCAACAGAACACCATGGTTGCCATGGAAACCAAACCCCGTGGTTGCCATGGCAACCCAACCCCGTGGATGCCATGGCAACCCAACCCCATGGTTCCCATGGCAACACAACCCCATGGTTGCCATGGCAACCCAACCCCATGGTTCCCATGGCAACCCAACCCCATGGTTACCATGGCAACCAAACCCCGTGGTTGCCATGGCAACTAAACGCCATGGTTACCATGGCAACACAACCCCATGGTTGCCATGGCAACCAAACCCCATGGTTGCCATGGCAACCCAACCCCATGGTTACCATGGCAACACAACCCTATGGTTGCCATGGCGACCCAACCCCATGGTTACCATGGCAACAGAACCCCATAGTTGCCATGGCAACTAAACGCCATGGTTACCATGGCAACACAACCCCATGGTTGCCATGGCAACCAAACCCCGTGGTTGCCATGGCAACCCAACCCCGTGGATGCCATGGCAACCCAACCCCATGGTTCCCATGGCAACACAACCCCATGGTTGCCATGGCAACCCAAACCCATGGTTACCATGGCAACAGAACCCCATAGTTGCCATGGCAACTAAACGCCATGGTTACCATGGCAACACAACCCCATGGTTGCCATGGCAAACCAACCCCATGGTTACCATGGCAACACAACCCCATGGTTGCCATGGGAACCCAACCCCATGGTTGCCATGGCAATACAACCCCATGGTTACCATGGTAACCAAACCCCGTGGTTGCCATGGAAACACTACCCCATGGTTGCCATGGCAACAGATCCCCATAGTTGCCATGGCAACTAAACGCCATGGTTACCATGGCAACACAACCCTATGGTTACCATGGACACAGAATCCCATGGTTGCCATGGCAACCAAACCCCGTGGTTGCCATGGCAACCCACCCCGTGGTTGCCATGGCAACCCAACCCCATGGTTCCCATGGCAACAAAACCCCATGGTTGCCATGGCAACCGAACCCCATGGTTACCATGGCAACAGAACCCCATAGTTGCCATGGCAACTAAACGCCATGGTTACCATGGCAACACAACCCCATGGTTGCCATGGCAACCCAACACCATGGTTACCATAGCAACCAAACCCCGTGGTTGCCATGGCAACGAAACGCCATGGTTACCATGGCAACACAACCCCATGGTTGCCATGGCAACCCAACCCCATGGTTGCCAAGGCAACTAAACCCCATAGTTTCCATAGCAACCCAACCCCATGGTTACCATGGCAACACAACCCCATGGTTGCCATGGAAACACTACCCCATGGTTGCCATGGCAACAGAACCCCATAGTTGCCATCGCAACAAAACCCCATGGTTACCATGGCAACACAACCCCATGGTTGCCATGGCAACACAACCCCATGGTTACCACGGCAACCAAACCCCGTGGTTGCCATGGCAACTAAACGCCATGGTTACCATGGCAACACAACCCCATGGTTGCCATGGCAACCCAACCCCATGGTTACCATAGCAACCAAACCCCGTGGTTGCCATGGCAACCCAACCCCATGGTTACCATGGCAACATAACCCCATGGTTCCCATGATAACACAACCCCGTGGTTGCCATGGCAAGCCAACCCCATCGTTACCATGGCAACACTACCCCATGGATGCCATGGAAACACTACCCCATGGTTGCCATGGCAACAGAACCCCATAGTTGCCATGGCAACAAAACGCCATGGTTACCATGGCAACACAACGCCATGGTTACCATGGACACAGAACCCCATGGTTGCCATGGCAACCAAACCCCGTGGTTGCCATGGCAACCCAACCCCGTGGATGCCATGGCAACCCAACCCCATGGTTCCCATGGCAACACAACCCCATGGTTGCCATGGCAACCCAACACCATGGTTACCATGGCAACACAACCCCATGGTTGCCATGGCAACCCAACCTCATGGTTTCCAAGGCAATTAAACCCCATAGTTTCCATAGCAACCCAACCCCATAGTTACCATGGCAACCCAACCCCATGGTTACCATAGCAACCAAACCCCGTGGTTGCCATGGCAACCCAACCCCATGGTTACCATGGCAACACAACCCCATGGTTCCCATGATAACACAACCCCGTGGTTGCCATGGCAAGCCAACCCCATCGTTACCATGGCAACACTACCCCATGTTTTCCATGGAAACACTACCCCATGGTTGCCATGGCAACAGAACCCCATAGTTGCCATGGCAACACAACGCCATGGTTACCATGGCAACACAACCCCATGGTTACCATGGACAAAGAACCCCGTGGTTGCCATGGCAACCCAACCCCGTGGATGCCATGGCAACCCAACCCCATGGTTCCCATGGAAACACAACCCCATGGTTGCCATGGCAACCCAACCCCATGGTTACCATGGCAACAGAACCCCATGGTTACCATGACAACACAACCCCATGGTTGCCATGGCAACCCAACCCCATGGTTACCATGGCAACAGAACCCCATAGTTGCCATGGCAACTAAACGCCATGGTTACCATGGCAACACAACCCCATGGTTGCCATGGCAACCCAACCCCATGGTTACCATGGCAACACAACCCCATGATTGCCATGGCAACCCAACCCCATGGTTGCCATGGCAACACAACCCCATGGTTTCCATGGTAACCAAACCCCGTGGTTGCCATGGAAACACTACCCCATGGTTGCCATGGCAACAGAACCCCATAGTTGCCATGGCAACTAAACGCCATGGTTACCATGGCAACACAACCCCATGGTTACCATGGACACAGAATCCCATGGTTGCCATGGCAACCAAACCCCGTGGTTGCCATGGCAACCCAACCCCGTGGTTGCAATGGCAACCCAACCCCATGGTTCCCATGGCAACACAACCCCATGGTTGCCATGGCAACCGAACCCCATGGTTACCATGGCAACAGAACCCCATAGTTGCCATGGCAACTAAACGCCATGGTTACCATGGCAACACAACCCCATGGTTGCCATGGCAACCCAACCCCATGGTTACCATAGCAACCAAACCCCGTGGTTGCCATGGCAACGAAACGCCATGGTTACCATGGCAACACAACCCCATGGTTGCCATGGCAACCCAACCCCATGGTTGCCAAGGCAACTAAACCCCATAGTTTCCATAGCAACCCAACCCCATGGTTACCATGGCAACACAACCCCATGGTTGCCATGGAAACACTACCCCATGGTTGCCATGGCAACAGAACCCCATAGTTGCCATCGCAACAAAACCCCATGGTTACCATGGCAACACAACCCCATGGTTGCCATGGCAACACAACCCTATGGTTACCACGGCAACCAAACCCCGTGGTTGCCATGGCAACTAAACGCCATGGTTACCATGGCAACACAACCCCATGGTTGCCATGGCAACCCAACCCCATGGTTACCATAGCAACCAAACCCCGTGGTTGCCATGGCAACCCAACCCCATGGTTACCATGGCAACACAACCCCATGGTTCCCATGATAACACAACCCCGTGGTTGCCATGTCAAGCCAACCCCATCGTTACCATGGCAACACTACCCCATGGTTTCCATGGAAACACTACCCCATGGTTGCCATGGCAACAGAACCCCATAGTTGCCATGGCAACAAAACGCCATGGTTACCATGGCAACACAACCCCATGGTTACCATGGACACAGAACCCCATGGTTGCCATGGCAACCAAACCCCGTGGTTGCCATGGCAACCCAACCCCGTGGATGCCATGGCAACCCAACCCCATGGTTCCCATGGCAACACAACCCCATGGTTGCCATGGCAAACCAACACCATGGTTACCATGGCAACAGAACCCCATAGTTGTCATGGCAACTAAACGCCATGGTTACCATGGCAACACAACCCCATGGTTGCCATGGCAACTCAACCCCATGGTTACCATGGCAACACAACCCCATGGTTGCCATGGCAACCCAACCTCATGGTTTCCAAGGCAATTAAACCCCATAGTTTCCATAGCAACCCAACCCCATAGTTACCATGGCAACCCAACCCCATGGTTACCATAGCAACCAAACCCCGTGGTTGCCATGGCAACCCAACCCCATGGTTACCATGGCAACACAACCCCATGGTTCCCATGATAACACAACCCCGTGGTTGCCATGGCAAGCCAACCCCATCGTTACCATGGCAACACTACCCCATGTTTTCCATGGAAACACTACCCCATGGTTGCCATGGCAACAGAACCCCATAGTTGCCATGGCAACAAAACGCCATGGTTACCATGGCAACACAACCCCATGGTTACCATGGACAAAGAACCCCGTGGTTGCCATGGCAACCCAACCCCGTGGATGCCATGGCAACCCAACCCCATGGTTCCCATTGAAACACAACCCCATGGTTCCCATGGCAACCCAACCCCATGGTTACCATGGCAACAGAACCCCATGGTTACCATGGCAACAGAACCCCATAGTTGCCATGGCAACTAAACGCCATGGTTACCATGGCAACACAACCCCATGGTTGCCATGGCAACCCAACCCCATGGTTACCAAGGCAGCTAAACCCCATAGTTTCCATAGCAACCCAACCCCATGGTTACCATGGCAAAACAACCCCATGGTTGCCATGGAAACACTACCCCATGGTTGCCATGGCAACAGAACACCATAGTTGCCATCGCAACAAAACGCCATGGTTACCATGGCAACACAACCCCATGGTTGCCATGGCAACCCAACCCCATGGTTACCATGGCAACAGAACCCCATAGTTGCCATGGCAACTAAACGCCATGGTTACCATGGCAACACAACCCCATGGTTGCCATGGCAACCCAACCCCATGGTTACCATGGCAACACAACCCCATGGTTCCCATGAGAACACAACCCCGTGGTTGCCATGGCAACCAAACCCCATCGTTACCATGGCAACACTACCCCATGGTTGCCATGGAAACACTTCCCCATGGTTGCCATGGCAACAGAACCCCATAGTTGCCATGGCAACAAAACGCCATGGTTACCATGGCAACACAACCCCATGGTTACCATGGACACAGAACGCCATGGTTGCCATGGCAACCAAACCCCGTGGTTGCCATGGCAACCCAACCCCGTGGATGCCATGGCAACCCAACCCCATGGTTCCCATGGCAACACAACCCCATGGTTGCCATGGCAACCCAACCCCATGGTTACCATGGCAACAGAACCCCATAGTTGCCATGGCAACTAAACGCCATGGTTACCATGGCAACACAACCCCATGGTTGCCATGGCAACCCAACCCCATGGTTACCATGGCAACAGAACCCCATAGTTGCCATGGCAACTAAACGCCATGGTTACCATGGCAACACAACCCCATGGTTGCCATGGCAACCAAACCCCGTGGTTGCCATGGCAACCCAACACCGTGGATGCCATGGCAACCCAACCCCATGGTTCCCATGGCAACACAACCCCATGGTTGCCAGGGCAACCCAACCCCATGGTTACCATGGCAACAGAACCCCATAGTTGCCATGGCAACTAAACGCCATGGTTACCATGGCAACACAACCCCATGGTTGCCATGGCAACCCAACCCCATGGTTACCATGGCAACACAACCCCATGGTTGCCATGGCAACCCAACCCCATGGTTGCCATGGCAACCCAACCCCATGGTTACCATGGCAACCAAACCCCGTTTTTGCCATGGAAACACTACCCCATGGTTGCCATGGCATCAGAACCCCATAGTTGCCATGGCAACAAAACGCCATGGTTACCATGGCAACACAACCCCATGGTTACCATGGACACAGAACTCCATGGTTGCCATGGCAACCAAACCCCGTGGTTGCCATGGCAACCCAACCCCGTGGTTACCATGGGAACCAAACCCCATGGTTGCCATGGCAACACAACCCCATGGTTACCATGGCAACCAAACCCCGTGGTTGCCATGGCAACTAAACGCCATGGTTACCATGGCAACACAACCCCATGGTTGCCATGGCAACCCAACCCCATGGTTGCCATGGCAACCCAACCCCATGGTTCCCATGGCAACACAACCCCATGGTTGCCATGGCAACCCAACCCCATGGTTACCATGGCAACAGAACCCCATAGTTGCCATGGCAACTAAACGCCATGGTTACCATGGCAACACAACCCCATGGTTACCATGGACGCAGAACCCCATGGTTGCCATGGCAGCCAAACCCCGTGGTTGCCATGGCAACACAATCCCGTGGATGCCATGGCAACCCAACCCCATGGTTCCCATGTCTTCACAACCCCATGGTTGCCATGGCAACCCAACCCCATGGTTACCATGGGAACCCAACCCCATGGTTGCCATGGCAATCCAACCCCATGGTTGCCATGGCAACCCAACCCCATGGTTACCATGGCAACCAAACCCCGTGGTTGCCATGGACACAGAACCCCATGGTTACCATAGCAACCAAACCCCGTGGTTGCCATGGCAACTAAACGCCATGGTTACCATGGCAACACAACCCCATGGTTACCATGGACACAGAACACCATGGTTACCATAGAAACCAAACCCCGTGGTTGCCATGGAAACACTACCCCATGGTTACCATGGCAACACAACAGCATGGTTAGCACAACAACACAACAGCATGGTTACCACGGCAACCCAACTGCATGGTTACCACGGCATCTCAACCCCATGGTTGCCATGGCAACTAAACCCCATAGTTTCCATAGCAACCCAACCCCATAGTTACCATGGCAACACAACCCCATCGTTACCATGGCAACACAACCCCATGGTTACCATGGCAAGAGAACCCCATAGTTGCCATGGCAACTAAAAGCCATGGTTACCATGGCAACACAACCCCATGATTGCCATGGCAACCCAACCCCATGGTTGCCATGGCAACCCAACCCCATGGTTGCCATGGCAACCCAACCCCATGGTTGCCATGGCAACCCAACCCCATGGTTGCCATGGCAACCCAACCCCATGGTTCCCATGGCAACACAACCCCATGGTTGCCATGGCAACCCAACCCCATGGTTGCCATGGCAACAGAACCCCATAGTTGCCATGGCAACTAAACGCCATGGTTACCATGGCAACACAACCCCATGGTTGCCATGGCAACCCAACCCCATGGTTGTCATGGCAACCCAAGCCCGTGGATGCCATGGCAACCCAACCCCATGGTTCCCATGGCAACACAACCCCATGGTTGCCATGGCAACCCAATCCCATGGTTACCATGGCAACAGAACCGCATAGTTGCCATGGCAACTAAACGCCATGGTTACCATGGCAACACAACCCCATGGTTGCCATGGCAACCCAACCCCATGGTTACCATGGCAACACAACCCCATGGTTGCCATGGCAACCCAACCCCATGGTTGCCATGGCAACCCAACCCCATGGTTACCATGGCAACCAAACCCCGTGGTTGCCATGGAAACACTACCCCATGGTTGCCATGGCATCAGAACCCCATAGTTGCCATGGCAACAAAACGCCATGGTTACCATGGCAACAAAACCCCATGGTTACCATGGACACAGAACCCCATGGTTGCCATGGCAACCAAACCCCGTGGTTGCCATGGCAACCCAACCCCGTGGTTACCATGGGAACCCAACCCCATGGTTGCCATGGCAACCCAACCCCATGGTTACCATGGCAACCAAACCCCGTGGTTGCCATGGCAACCCAACCTTGTGGATGCCATGGCAACCCAACCCCATGGTTCCCATGGCAACACAACCCCACGGTTGCCATGGCAACCCAACCCCATGGTTACCATGGCAACAGAACCCCATAGTTGCCATGGCAATTAAACGCCATGGTTACCATGGCAACACAACCCCATGGTTGCCATGGCAACCCAACCCCATGGTTCCCATGGCAACACAACCCCATGGTTGCCATGGCAACCCAACCCCATGGTTACCATGGCAACAGAACCCCATAGTTGCCATGGCAACTAAACGCCATGGTTACCATGGCAACACAACCCCATGGTTGCCATGGCAACCAAACCCCGTGGTTGCCATGGCAACCCAACCCCGTGGATGCCATGGCAACCCAACCCCATGGTTCCCATGGCAACACAACCCCATGGTTGCCAGGGCAACCCAACCCCATGGTTACCATGGCAACAGAACCCCATAGTTGCCATGGCAACTAAACGCCATGGTTACCATGGCAACACAACCCCATGGTTGCCATGGCAACCCAACCCCATGGTTACCATGGCAACACAACCCCATGGTTGCCATGGCAACCCAACCCCATGGTTGCCATGGCAACCCAACCCCATGGTTACCATGGCAACCAAACCCCGTGGTTGCCATGGAAACACTACCCCATGGTTGCCATGGCATCAGAACCCCATAGTTGCCATGGCAACAAAACGCCATGGTTACCATGGCAACACAACCCCATGGTTACCATGGACACAGAACTCCATGGTTGCCATGGCAACACAACCCCATGGTTACCATGGCAACCAAACCCCGTGGTTGCCATGGAAACACTACCCCATGGTTGCCATGGCATCAGAACCCCATAGTTGCCATGGCAACAAAACGCCATGGTTACCATGGCAACCAAACCCCGTGGTTGCCATGGAAACACTACCCCATGGTTCCCATGGCAACACAACCCCATGGTTGCCATGGCAACCCAACCCCATGGTTACCATGGCAACAGAACCCCATAGTTGCCATGGCAACTAAACGCCATGGTTACCATGGCAACACAACCCCATGGTTACCATGGACACAGAACCCCATGGTTGCCATGGCAGCCAAACCCCGTGGTTGCCATGGCAACACAATCCCGTGGATGCCATGGCAACCCAACCCCATGGTTCCCATGGCAACACAACCCCATGGTTGCCATGGCAACCCAACCCCATGGTTACCATGTCTTCACAACCCCATGGTTGCCATGGCAACCCAACCCCATGGTTACCATGGGAACCCAACCCCATGGTTGCCATGGCAACCCAACCCCATGGTTGCCATGGCAACCCAACCCCATGGTTACCATGGCAACCAAACCCCGTGGTTGCCATGGACACAGAACCCCATGGTTACCATAGCAACCAAACCCCGTGGTTGCCATGGCAACTAAACGCCATGGTTACCATGGCAACCCAACCCCATGGTTACCATGGACACAGAACCCCATGGTTACCATAGCAACCAAACCCCGTGGTTGCCATGGAAACACTACCCCATGGTTACCATGGCAACACAACAGCATGGTTAGCACAACAACACAACAGCATGGTTACCACGGCAACCCAACTGCATGGTTACCACGGCATCTCAACCCCATGGTTGCCATGGCAACTAAACCCCATAGTTTCCAAAGGAACCCAACCCCATAGTTACCATGGCAACACAACCCCATCGTTACCATGGCAACACAACCCCATGGTTACCATGGCAAGAGAACCCCATAGTTGCCATGGCAACTAAAAGGCATGGTTACCATGGCAACACAACCAGAGATTGCCATGGCAACCCAACCCCATGGTTGCCATGGCAACCCAACCCCATGATTCCCATGGCAACACAACCCCATGGTTGCCATGGCAACCCAACCCCATGGTTACCATGGCAACAGAACCCCATTGTTGCCATGGCAACTAAACGCCAGGGTTACCATGGCAACACAACCCCATGGTTACCATGGACACAGAACCCCATGGTTGCCATGGCAACCAAACCCCGTGGTTGCCATGGCAACCCAACCCCATGGTTGCCATGGCAACCCAACCCCATGGTTACCATGGGAACCCAACCCCATGGTTGCCATGGCAACCCAACCCCATGGTTACCATGGCAACCAAACCGCGTGGTTGCCATGGACAAAGAGCCCCATGGTTACCATAGCAACCAAACCCCGTGGTTGCCATGGCAACTAAACGCCATGGTTACCATGGCAACCCAACCCCATGGTTACCATGGCAACAGAACCCCATGGTTGCCATGGCAACAAAACGCCATGGTTACCATGGCAACACTACCCCATGGTTACCATGGCAACACAACAGCATGGTTAGCACAACAACACAACCGCATGGTTACCACGGCAACCCAACTGCATGGTTACCACGGCATCTCAACCCCATGGTTGCCATGGCAACTAAACCCCATAGTTTCCATAGCAACCCAACCCCATAGTTACCATGGCAACACAACCCCATCGTTACCATGGCAACACAACCCCATGGTTACCATGGCAAGAGAACCCCATAGTTGCCATGGCAACTAAAAGCCATGGTTACCATGGCAACACAACCCCATGATTGCCATGGCAACCCAACCCCATGGTTGCCATGGCAACCCAACCCCATGGTTCCCATGGCAACACAACCCCATGGTTGCCATGGCAACCCAACCCCATGGTTACCATGGCAACAGAACCCCATAGTTGCCATGGCAACTAAACGCCATGGTTACCATGGCAACACAACCCCATGGTTGCCATGGCAACCAAACCCCATGGTTGCCATGGCAACCCAACCCCATGGTTGCCATGGGAACCAAACCCCATGGTTCCCATGGCAACACAACCCCATGGTTGCCATGGCAACCCAACCCCATGGTTACCATGGCAACAGAACCCCATAGTTGCCATGGCAACTAAACGCCATGGTTACCATGGCAACACAACCCCATGGTTACCATGGACACAGAACCCCATGGTTGCCATGGCAGCCAAACCCCGTGGTTGCCATGGCAACACAATCCCGTGGATGCCATGGCAACCCAACCCCATGGTTCCCATGGCAACACAACCCCATGGTTGCCATGGCAACCCAACCCCATGGTTACCATGTCTTCACAACCCCATGGTTGCCGTGGCAACCCAACCCCATGGTTACCATGGGAACCCAACCCCATGGTTGCCATGGCAACCCAACCCCATGGTTGCCATGGCAACCCAACCCCATGGTTACCATGGCAACCAAACCCCGTGGTTGCCATGGACACAGAACCCCATGGTTACCATAGCAACCAAACCCCGTGGTTGCCATGGCAACTAAACGCCATGGTTACCATGGCAACCCAACCCCATGGTTACCATGGACACAGAACCCCATGGTTACCATAGCAACCAAACCCCGTGGTTGCCATGGAAATACTACCCCATGGTTACCATGGCAACACAACAGCATGGTTAGCACAACAACACAACAGCATGGTTACCACGGCAACCCAACTGCATGGTTACCACGGCATCTCAACCCCATGGTTGCCATGGCAACTAAACCCCATAGTTTCCAGAGCAACTCAACCCCATAGTTACCATGCCAACACAACCCCATCGTTACCATGGCAACACAACCCCATGGTTACCATGGCAAGAGAACCCCATAGTTGCCATGGCAACTAAAAGGCATGGTTACCATGGCAACACAACCCCATGATTGCCATGGCAACCCAACCCCATGGTTGCCATGGCAACCCAACCCCATGGTTGCCACGGCAACCCAACCCCATGGTTCCCATGGCAACACAACCCCATGGTTGCCATGGCAACCCAACCCCATGGTTGCCATGGCAACAGAACCCCATAGTTGCCATGGCAACTAAACGCCATGGTTACCATGGCAACACAACCCCATGGTTGCCATGGCAACCCAACCCCATGGTTGTCATGGCAACCCAACCCCGTGGATGCCATGGCAACCCAACCCCATGGTTCCCATGGCAACACAACACCATGGTTGCCATGGCAACCCAACCCCATGGTTACCATGGCAACAGAACCCCATAGTTGCCATGGCAACTAAACGCCATGGTTACCATGGCAACACAACCCCATGGTTGCCATGGCAACCCAACCCCATGGTTACCATGGCAACACAACCCCATGGTTGCCATGGCAACCCAACCCCATGGTTGCCATGGCAACCCAACCCCATGGTTACCATGGCAACCAAACCCCGTGGTTGCCATGGAAACACTACCCCATGGTTGCCATGGCATCAGAACCCCATAGTTGCCATGGCAACAAAACGCCATGGTTACCATGGCAACACAACCCCATGGTTACCATGGACACAGAACCCCATGGTTGCCATGGCAACCAAACCCCGTGGTTGCCATGGCAACCCAACCCCGTGGTTACCATGGGAACCCAACCCCATGGTTGCCATGGCAACCCAACCCCATGGTTACCATGGCAACCAAACCCCGTGGTTGCCATGGCAACTAAACGCCATGGTTACCATGGCAACACAACCCCATGGTTGCCATGGCAACACAACCCCATGGTTACCATGGCAACCAAACCCCGTGGTTGCCATGGCAACTAAACGCCATGGTTACCATGGCAACACAACCCCATGGTTGCCATGGCAACCCAACCCCATGGTTGCCATGGCAACCCAACCCCATGGTTGCCATGGTAACCCAACCCCATGGTTCCCATGGCAACACAACCCCATGGTTGCCATGGCAACCCAACCCCATGGTTACCATGGCAACAGAACCCCATAGTTGCCATGGCAACTAAACGCCATGGTTACCATGGCAACAAAACCCCATGGTTGCCATGGCAACCAAACCCCGTGGTTGCCATGGCAACCCAACCCCGTGGATGCCATGGCAACCCAACCCCATGCTTCCCATGGCAACACAACCCCATGGTTGCCATGGCAACCCAACCCCATGGTTACCATGGCAACAGAACCCCATAGTTGCCATGGCAACTAAACGCCATGGTTACCATGGCAACACAACCCCATGGTTGCCATGGCAACCCAACCCCATGGTTACCATGGCAACCCAACCCCATGGTTGCCATGGCAACCCTACCCCATGGTTACCATGGCAACCAAACACCGTGGTTGCCATGGAAACACTACCCCATGGTTGCCATGGCAACAGAACCCCATAGTTGCCACGGCAACAAAACGCCATGGTTACCATGGCAACACAACACCATGGTTACCATGTACACAGAACCCCATGGTTGCCATGGCAACCAAACCCCGTGGTTGCCATGGCAACCCAACCCCGTGGATGCCATGGCAACCCAACCCCACGGTTCCTATGGCAACACAACCCCATGGTTGCCATGGCAACCCAACCCCATGGTTACAATGGCAACACAACCCCATGGTTGCCATGGCAACCAAACCCCGTGGTTGCCATGGCAACCCAACCCCGTTGATGCCATGGCAACACAACCCCAAGGTTGCCATGGCAACCCAACCCCATGGTTACCATGGCAACAGAACCCCATACTTGCCATGGCAACTAAACGCCATGGTTACCATGGCAACACAACCCCATGGTTGCCATGGCTACCCAACCCCATGGTTACCATGGCAACACAACCCCATGGTTACCATGGCAACCAAACCCCGTGGTTGCCATGGAAACACTACCCCATGGTTGCCATGGAAACAGAACCCCATAGTTGCCATGGCAACAAAACGCCATGGTTTCCATGGCAACACAACCCCATGGTTACCATGGACACAGAACCCCATGGTTGCCATGGCAACCAAACCCCGTGGTTGCCATGGCAACCCAACCCCGTGGATGCCATGGCAACACAACCCCATGGTTGCCATGGCAACCCAACCCCATGGTTACCATGGCAACAGAACCCCATAGTTGCCATGGCAACTAAACGCCATGGTTACCATGGCAACACAACCCCATGGTTGCCATGGCAACACAACCACATGGTTACCATGGCAACACAACCCCATGGTTGCCATGGCAACCCAACCCCATGGTTGCCATGGCAACCCAACCCCATGGTTACCATGGCAACCAAACCCCGTGGTTGCCATGGCAACAGAACCCTATAGTTCCCATGGCAACTATACGCCATGGTTACCATGGCAACACAACCCCACGGTTACCATGGACACAGAACGCCATGGTTGCCATGGCAACCAAACCCCGTGGTTGCCATGGCAACCCAACCCCGTGGATGCCATGGCAACCCAACCCCATGGTTACCATGGCAACAGAACCCCATAGTTGCCATGGCAACTAAACGCCATGGTTACCCTGGCAACACAACCCCATGGTTGCCACGGCAACCCAACCCCATGGTTACCATGGGAACCCAACCCCATGGTTGCCATGGCAACCCAACCCCATGGTTGCCATGGCAACCCAACCCCATGGTTACCATGGCAACCAAACCCCGTGGTTGCCATGGCAACTAAACGCCATGGTTACTATGGCAACCCAACCCCATGGTTGCCATGGCAACCCAACCCCATGGTTCCCATGGCAACAAAACCCCATGGTTTCCATGGCAACCCAACCCCATGGTTACCATGGCAACAGAACCCCATAGTTGCCATGGCAACTAAACGCCATGGTTACCATGGCAACACAACCCCATGGTTGCCATGGCAACCAAACCCCGTGGTTGCCATGGCAACGCAACCCCGTGGATGCCATGGCAACCCAACCCCGTGGTTCCCATGGCAACACAACCCCATGGTTGCCATGGCAACCCAACCCCATGGTTACCATGGCAACAAAACGCAATGGTTACCATGGCAACACAACCCCATGGTTACCATGGACACAGAACCCCATGGTTGCCATGGCAACCAAACCCCGTGGTTGCCATGGCAACCCAACCCCGTGGATGCCATGGCAACCCAACCCCAAGGTTCCCATGGCAACACAACCCCATGGTTTCCATGGCAACCCAACCCCATGGTTACCATGGCAACAGAACCCCATAGTTGCCATGGCAACTGAACGCCATGGTTACCATGGCAACACAACCCCATGGTTGCCATGGCAACCCAACCCCATGGTTACCATGGGAACCCAACCCCATGGTTGCCATGGCAACCCAACCCCATGGTTGCCATGGCAACCCAACCCCATGGTTACCATGGCAACAGAACCCCATAGTTGCCATGGCAACTAAACGCCATGGTTACCATGGCAACACAACCCCATGGTTGCCATGGCAACCCAACCACATGGTTACCATGGCAACCAAACCCCGTGGTTGCCATGGCAAGTAAACGCCATGGTTACCATGGCAACACAACCCCATGGTTGCCATGGCAACCCAACCCCATGGTTGCCATGGCAACCCAACCCCATGGTTGCCATGGTAACCCAACCCCATGGTTCCCATGGCAACCCAACCCCATGGTTGCCATGGCAACCCAACCCCATGGTTACCATGGCAACAGAACCCCATAGTTGCAATGGCAACTAAACGCCATGGTTACCATGGCAACACAACCCCATGGTTGCCATGGCAACCAAACCCCGTGGTTGCCATGGCAACCCAACCCCGTGGATGCCATGGCAACCCAACCCCATGCTTCCCATGGCAACACAACCCCATGGTTGCCATGGCAACCCAACCCCATGGTTACCATGGCAACAGAACCCCATAGTTGCCATGGCAACTAAACGCCATGGTTACCATGGCAACACAACCCCATGGTTGCCATGGCAACCCAACCCCATGGTTACCATGGCAACCCAACCCCATGGTTGCCATGGCAACCCTACCCCATGGTTACCATGGCAACCAAACCCCGTGGTTGCCATGGAAACACTACCCCATGGTTGCCATGGCAACAGAACCCCATAGTTGCCATGGCAACAAAACGCCATGGTTACCATGGCAACACAACCCCATGGTTGCCATGGCAACCCAACCCCATGGTTCCCATGGCAACCCAACCCCATGGTTACCATGGCAACACAACCCCATGGTTGCCATGGCAACACAACCCCATGGTTGCCATGGCAACCCAACCCCATGGTTGCCATGGCAACCCAACCCCATGGTTACCATGGCAACCAAACCCCGTGGTTGCCATGGCAACTAAACGCCATTATTACCATGGCAACACAACCCCATGATTGCCATGGCAACCCAACCCCATGGTTGCCATGGCAACCCAACCCCATGGTTCCCATGGCAACCCAACCCCATGGTTACCATGGCAACACAACCCCATGGTTGCCATGGCAACACAACCCCATGGTTGCCATGGCAACCCAACCCCATGGTTACCATGGCAACCAAACCCCGTGGTTGCCATGGCAACTAAACGCCATGGTTACCATGGCAACACAACCCCATGGTTGCCGTGGCAACACAACCCCATGGTTACCATAGCAACCAAACCCCTTGGTTGCCATGGCAACCCAACCCCATGGTTACCATGGCAACCAAACCCCGTGGTTGCCATGGAAACACTACCCCATGGTTGCCATGGCAACCCAACCCCATGGTTACCATAGCAACCAAACCCCGTGGTTGCCATGGCAACCCAACCCCATGGTTACCATGGCAACTAAATGCCATGGTTACCATGGCAACACAACCCCATGGTTGCCATGGCAACCAAACACCGTGGTTGCCATGGCAACCCAACCCCGTTGATGCCATGGCAACACAACCCCAAGGTTGCCATGGCAACCCAACCCCATGGTTACCATGGCAACAGAACCCCATAGTTGCCATGGCAACTAAACGCCATGGTTACCATGGCAACACAACCCCATGGTTGCCATGGCTACCCAACCCCATGGTTACCATGGCAACACAACCCCATGGTTACCATGGCAACCAAACCCTGTGGTTGCCATGGAAACACTACCCCATGGTTGTCATGGAAACAGAACCCCATAGTTGCCATGGCAACAAAACGCCATGGTTTCCATGGCAACACAACCCCATGGTTACCATGGACACAGAACCCCATGGTTGCCATGGCAACCAAACCCCGTGGTTGCCATGGCAACCCAACCCCGTGGATGCCATGGCAACACAACCCCATGGTTGCCATGGCAACCCAACCACATGGTTACCATGGCAACAGAACCCCATAGTTGCCATGGCAACTAAACGCCATGGTTACCATGGCAACACAACCCCATGGTTGCCATGGCAACACAACCACATGGTTACCATGGCAACACAACCCCATGGTTGCCATGGCAACCCAACCCCATGGTTGCCATGGGAACCCAACCCCATGGTTACCATGGCAACCAAACCCCGTGGTTGCCATGGCAACAGAACGCCATAGTTGCCATGGCAACTAAACGCCATGGTTACCATGGCAACACAACCCCATGGTTACCATGGACACAGAACGCCATGGTTGCCATGGCAACCAAACCCCGTGGTTGCCATGGCAACCCAACCCCGTGGATGCCATGGCAACCCAACCCCATGGTTCCCATGGCAACACAACCCCATGGTTGCCATGGCAACCCAACCCCATGGTTACCATGGCAACAGAACCCCATAGTTGCCATGGCAACTAAACGCCATGGTTACCATGGCAACACAACCCCATGGTTGCCACGGCAAACCAACCCCATGGTTACCATGGGAACCCAACCCCATGGTTGCAATGGCAACCCAACCCCATGGTTGCCATGGCAACCCAACCCCATGGTTACCATGGCAACCAAACCCCGTGGTTGCCATGGCAACTAAACGCCATGGTTACTATGGCATCCCAACCCCATGGTTGCCATGGCAACCCAACCCCATGGTTCCCATGGCAACAAAACCCCATGGTTGCCATGGCAACCCAACCCCATGGTTACCATGGCAACAGAACCCCATAGTTGCCATGGCAACTAAACGCCATGGTTACCATGGCAACACAAACCCATGGTTGCCATGGCAACAAAACCCCGTGGTTGCCATGGCAACGCAACCCCGTGGATGCCATGGCAACCCAACCCCATGGTTCCCATGGCAACACAACCCCATGGTTGCCATGGCAACACAACCCCATGGTTACCATGGCAACAAAACGCAATGGTTACCATGGGAACACAACCCCATGGTTACCATGGACACAGAACCCCATGGTTGCCATGGCAACCAAACCCCGTGGTTGCCATGGCAACCCAACCCCGTGGATGCCATGGCAACCCAACCCCAAGGTTCCCATGGCAACACAACCCCATGGTTTCCATGGCAACCCAACCCCATAGTTGCCATGGCAACTAAACGCCATGGTTACCATGGCAACACAACCCCATGGTTCCCATGGCAACACAACCCCATGGTTGCCATGGCAACCCAACCCCATGGTTACCATGGCAACAGAACCCCATAGTTGCCATGGCAACTAAACGCCATGGTTACCATGGCAACACAACCCCATGGTTGCCATGGCAACCCAACCCCATGTTTACCATGGGAACCCAACACCATGGTTGCCATGGCAACCCAACCCCATGGTTACCATGGCAACCAAACCTCGTGGTTGCCATGGCAACTAAACGCCATGGTTACCATGGAAACACAACCCCATGATTGCCATGGCAAACCAACCCCATGGTTGCCATGGCAACCCAACCCCATGGTTCCCATGGCAACCCAACCCCATGGTTACCATGGCAACACAACCCCATGGTTGCCATGCAAACCCAACCCCATGGTTGCCATGGCAACCCAACCCCATGGTTGCCATGGCAACCAAACCCCGTGGTTGCCCTGGCAACTAAACGCCATGGTTACCATGGCAACACAACCCCATGGTTGCCATGCCAACCCAACCCCATGGTTGCCATGGCAACCCAACCCCATGGTTACCATGGCAAGCAAACCCCGTGGTTGCCCTGGCAACTAAACGCCATGGTTACCATGGCAACACAACCCCATGGTTGCCATGGCAACCCAACCCCATGGTTACCATAGCAACCAAACCCCGTGGTTGCCATGGCAACCCAACCCCATGGTTACCATGGCAACCAAACCCCGTGGTTGCCATGGAAACACTACCCCATGGTTGCCATGGCAACAGAACCCCATAGTTGCCATGGCAACAAAACGCCATGGTTACCATGGCAACACAACCCCATGGTTGCCATGGCAACCCAACCCCATGGTTGCCAAGGCAACTAAACCCCATAGTTTCCATAGCAACCCAACCCCATAGTTACCATGGCAACACAACCCCATGGTTTCCATGGAAACACTACCCCATGGTTGCCATGGCAACAGAACCCCATAGTTGCCATCGCAACAAAAAGCCATGGTTACCATGGCAACACAACCCTATTGTTGCCATGGCAACCCAACCCCATGGTTACCATGGCAACCAAACCCCGTGTTTGCCATGGCAACTAAACGCCATGGTTACCATGGCAACGCAACCCATGGTTGCCATGGCAACCCAACCCCATGGTTACCATAGCAACCAAACCCCGTGGTTGCCATGGCAACCCAACCCCATGGTTACCATGGCAACACAACCTCATGGTTCCCATGAGAACACAGCCCCGTGGTTTCCATGGCAAGCCAACCCCATGGTTGCCATGCAAACACTACCCCATGGTTGCCATGGCAACAGAACCCCATAGTTGCCATGGCAACAAAACGCCATGGTTACCATTCCAACACAACCCCATGGTTGCCATGGCAACCCAACCCCATGGTTACCATGGCAACCAAACCCCGTGGTTGCCATGGCAACTAAACGCCCTGGTTACCATGGCAACACAACCCCATGGTTGCCATGGCAACCCAACCCCATGGTTACCATAGCAACCAAACCCCGTGGTTGCCATGGCAACCCAACCCCATGGTTACCATGGCAACACAACCCCATGGTTCCCATGAGAACACAACCCCGTGGTTGCCATGGCAAGCCAACCCCATCGTTACCATGGCAACACTACCCCATGGTTGCCATGGAAACACTACCCCATGGTTGCCATGGCAACAGAACCCCATAGTTGCCATGGCAACAAAACGCCATGGTTACCATGGCAACACAACCCCATGGTTACCATGGACACAGAACCCCGTGGTTGCCATGGCAACCCAACCCCGTGGATGCCATGGCAATCCAACCTCATGGTTCCCATGGAAACACAATCCCATAGTTAACATGGCAACACAACCCCATGGTTGCCATGGAAGCACTACCCCATGGTTGCCATGGCAACAGAACCCCATATTTGCCATGGCAACAAAACGCCATGGTTACCATGGCAACACAACCCCATGGTTGCCATGGCAACCCAACCCCATGGTATGCCAAGGCAACTAAACCCCATAGTTTCCATAGCAACCCAACCCCATAGTTACCATCGCAACACAACCCCATGGTTGCCATGGAAACACTACCCCATGGTTGCCATGGCAACCCAACCCCATGGTTGACATGGCAACCCAACCCCATGGTTACCATGGCAACCAAACCCCGTGGTTGCCATGGCATCTAAACGCCATGGTTACCATGGCAACACAACCCCATGGTTGCCATGGCAACCCAACCCCATGGTTACCATAGCAACCAAACCCCGTGGTTGCCATGGCAACCCAACCCCATGGTTACCATGGCAACACAACCGCATGGTTACCATAGCAACCCAACCCCATGGTTACCATGGCAACCAAACCCCGTGGTTGCCATGGCAACTAAACGCCATGGTTACCATGGCAACACAACCCCATGGTTGCCATGGCAAACCAACGCCATGGTTACCATGGCAACACAACCCCATGGTTGCCATGGCAACAGAACCCCATAGTTGCCATCGCAACAAAACGCCATGGTTACCATGGCAACACAACCCCATGGTTGCCATGGCAACCCAACCCCATGGTTACCTTGGCAACCAAACCCCGTGGTTGCCATGGCAACTAAACGCCATGGTTACCATGGCAACACAACCCCATGGTTGCCATGGCAACCCAACCCCATGGTTACCATAGCAACCAAACCCCGTGGTTGCCATGGCAACCCAACCCCATGGTTACCATGGCAACACAACCGCATGGTTACCATAGCAACCCAACCCCATCGTTACCATGGCAACACATCCCCATGGTTGCCATGGAAGCACTACCCCATGGTTGCCATGGCAACAGAACCCCATAGTTGCCATGGCAACAAAACGCCATGGTTACCATGGCAACACAACCCCGTGGTTGCAATGGCAACCCAACCCCACGGTTACCATGGCAACACAACCGCATGGTTACCATAGCAACCCAACCCCATAGTTACCATGGCAACACAACCCCATGGTTGCCATGGAAACACTACCCCATGGTTGCCATGGCAACAGAACCCCAAATTTGCCATCGCAACAAAACGCCATGGTTACCATGGCAACACAACCCCATGGTTGCCATGGCAACCCAAACCCATGGTTACCATGGCAACCAAACACCGTGGTTGCCATGGCAACTAAACGCCATGGTTACCATTGCAACACAACCCCATGGTTGCCATGGCAACCCAACCCCATGGTTACCATAGCAACCAAACCCCGTGGTTGCCATGGCAACCCAACCCCATGGTTACCATTGCAACACAACCCCATGGTTCCCATGAGAACACAACCCCGTGGTTGCCATGGCAAGCCAACCCCATGGTTGCCATGGCAACCCAACCCCATGGTTACCATGGGAACGCAACCGCATGGTTGCCATGGCAACCCAACCCCATGGTTACCATGGCAACACAACCCCATGGTTGCCATGGCAACCCAACCCCGTGGTTGCCATGGCAAGCCAACCCCATCGTTACCATGGCAACACTACCCCATGGTTGCCATGGAAACACTACCCCATGGTTGCCATGGCAACAGAACCCCATAGTTGCCATGGCAACAAAACGCCATGGTTACCATGGCAACACAACCCCATGGTTACCATGGACACAGAACCCCATGGTTACCATAGCAACCAAACCCCATTGTTTCCATAGCAACCCAACCCAATCGTTACCATGGCAACACAACCCCATGGTTGCCATGGAAACACTACCCCATGGTTGCCATGGCAACAGAACCCCATAGTTGCCATCGCAACAAAACGCCATGGTTACCATGGCAACACAACCCCATGGTTGCCATGGCAACCCAACCCCATGGTTACCATGGCAACCAAACCCCGTGGTTGCCATGGTAACTAAACGCCATGGTTACCATGGCAACACAACCCCATGGTTGCCATGGCAACAAAACCCCATGGTTACCATAGCAACCAAACCCCGTGGTTGCCATGGCAACCCAACCCCATGGTTACCATGGCAACCCAACCCCATGGTTACCATAGCAACCCAACCCCATCGTTACCATGGCAACACATCCCCATGGTTGCCATGGAAGCACTACCCCAATGTTTCCAATTGCAACAGAACCCCATAGTTGCCATGGCAACAAAACGCCATGGTTACCATGGCAACACAACCCCATGGTTGCCATGGCAACCCAACCCCATGGCTGCCAATGCAACTAAACCCCATGGTTTCCATAGCAACCCAACCCCATAGTTACCATGGCAACACAACCCCATGGTTGCCATGGAAACACTACCCCATGGTTGCCATGGCAACAGAACCCCAAATTTGCCATCGCAACAAAACGCCATGGTTACCATGGCAACACAACACCATGGTTGCCATGGCAACCCAAACCCATGCTTACCATGGCAACCAAACCCCGTGGTTGCCATGGCAACCCAACCCCATGGTTACCATGGCAACACAACCCCATGGTTCCCATGAGAACACAACCCCGTGGTTGCCATGGAAAGCCAACCCCATGGTTGCCATGGCAACCCAACCCCATGGTTACCATGGGAACGCATCCGCATGGTTGCCATGGCAACCCAACCCCATGGTTACCATGGCAACACAACCCCATGGTTGCCATGGCAACCCAACCCCGTGGATGCCATGGCAACCCAACCCCATGGTTACCATGGCAACCAAACCCCGTGGTTGCCATGGCAACTAAACGCCATGATTACCATGGCAACACAACCCCATGGTTGCCATGGCAACCCAGCCTCATGGTTACCATAGCAACCAAACCCCGTGGTTGCCATGGCAACCCAACCCCATGGTTACCATGGCAACCAAACCCCGTGGTTGCCATGGAAACACTACCCCATGGTTGCCATGGCAACAGAACACCATGGTTGCCATGGCAACAAAACGCCATGGTTACCATGGCAACACAACCCCATGGTTACCATGGACACAGAACCCCATGGTTACCATAGCAACCAAACCCCATTGTTTCCATAGCAACCCAACCCAATCGTTACCATGGCAACACAACCCCATGGTTGCCATGGAAACACTACCCCATGGTTGCCATGGCAACAGAACCCCATAGTTGCCATCGCAACAAAACGCCATGGTTACCATGGCAACACAACCCCATGGTTGCCATGGCAACCCAACCCCATGGTTACCATGGCAACCAAACCCCGTGGTTGCCATGGTAACTAAACGCCATGGTTACCATGGCAACACAACCCCATGGTTGCCATGGCAACAAAACCCCATGGTTACCATAGCAACCAAACCCCGTGGTTGCCATGGCAACCCAACCCCATGGTTACCATGGCAACCCAACCCCATGGTTACCATAGCAACCCAACCCCATCGTTACCATGGCAACACATCCCCATGGTTGCCATGGAAGCACTACCCCAATGTTTCCAATTGCAACAGAACCCCATAGTTGCCATGGCAACAAAACGCCATGGTTACCATGGCAACACAACCCCATGGTTGCCATGGCAACCCAACCCCATGGCTGCCAATGCAACTAAACCCCATGGTTTCCATAGCAACCCAACCCCATAGTTACCATGGCAACACAACCCCATGGTTGCCATGGAAACACTACCCCATGGTTGCCATGGCAACAGAACCCCAAATTTGCCATCGCAACAAAACGCCATGGTTACCATGGCAACACAACACCATGGTTGCCATGGCAACCCAAACCCATGCTTACCATGGCAACCAAACCCCGTGGTTGCCATGGCAACCCAACCCCATGGTTACCATGGCAACACAACCCCATGGTTCCCATGAGAACACAACCCCGTGGTTGCCATGGAAAGCCAACCCCATGGTTGCCATGGCAACCCAACCCCATGGTTACCATGGGAACGCATCCGCATGGTTGCCATGGCAACCCAACCCCATGGTTACCATGGCAACACAACCCCATGGTTGCCATGGCAACCCAACCCCGTGGATGCCATGGCAACCCAACCCCATGGTTACCATGGCAACCAAACCCCGTGGTTGCCATGGCAACTAAACGCCATGATTACCATGGCAACACAACCCCATGGTTGCCATGGCAACCCAGCCTCATGGTTACCATAGCAACCAAACCCCGTGGTTGCCATGGCAACCCAACCCCATGGTTACCATGGCAACCAAACCCCGTGGTTGCCATGGAAACACTACCCCATGGTTGCCATGGCAACAGAACACCATGGTTGCCATGGCAACAAAACGCCATGGTTACCATGGCAACACAACCCCATGGTTACCATGGACACAGAACCCCATGGTTGCCATGGCAACCAATTCCCGTGGTTGCCATGGCAACCCAAGCCCGTGGATGCCATGGCAACCCAACCCCATGGTTGCCATGGCAACTCAACCCCATGGTTACCATGGCAACCCAACACCATGGTTACCATGGCAACAGAACCCCATAGTTGCCATGGCAACTAAACGCCATGGTTACCATGGCAACACAACCCCATGGTTGCCATGGCAACCCAACCCCATGGTTGCCATGGCAACACAACCCCATGGTTCCCATGAGAACACAACCCCGTGGTTGCCATGGCAAGCCAACCCCATCGTTACCATGGCAACACTACCCCATGGTTGCCATGGAAACACCACCCCACGGTTGCCATGGCAAGAGAACCCCATAGTTGCCATGGCAACAAAACGCCATGGTTACCATGGCAACACAACCCCATGGTGACCATGGACACAGAACCCCATGGTTGCCATGGCAACCAAACCCCGTGGTTGCCATGGCAACCCAACCCCGTGGATGCCATGGCAACCCAACCCCATGGTTCCCATGGCAACACAACCCCATGGTTGCCATGGCAACCCAACCCCATGGTTCCCATGGCAACACAACCCCATGGTTGCCATGGCAACAAAACCCCATGGTTGCCATGGCAACCCAACCCCATGGTTGCCATGGCAACCCAACCCCGTGGATGCCATGGCAACCCAACCCCATGGTTACCATGGCAACCAAACCCCGTGGTTCCCATGGCAACTAAACGCCATGGTTACCATGGCAACACAACCCCATGGTTGCCATAGCAACCCAACCCCATGGTTACCATAGCAACCAAACCCCGTGGTTGCCATGGCAACCCAACCCCATGGTTACCATGGCAACCAAACCCCGTGGTTGCCATGGAAACACTACACCATGGTTGCCATGGCAACCAAACCCCGTGGTTGCCATGGCAACCCAACCCCGTGGATGCCATGGCAACCCAACCCCATGGTTACCATAGCAACCCAACCCCATGGTTACCATGGCAACCAAACCCCGTGGTTGCCATGGCAACTAAACGCCATGGTTACCATGGCAACACAACCCCATGGTTGCCATGGCAAACCAACGCCATGGTTACCATGGCAACACAACCCCATGGTTGCCATGGCAACAGAACCCCATAGTTGCCATCGCAACAAAACGCCATGGTTACCATGGCAACACAACCCCATGGTTGCCATGGCAACCCAACCCCATGGTTACCTTGGCAACCAAACCCCGTGGTTGCCATGGCAACTAAACGCCATGGTTACCATGGCAACACAACCCCATGGTTGCCATGGCAACCCAACCCCATGGTTACCATAGCAACCAAACCCCGTGGTTGCCATGGCAACCCAACCCCATGGTTACCATGGCAACACAACCGCATGGTTACCATAGCAACCCAACCCCATCGTTACCATGGCAACACATCCCCATGGTTGCCATGGAAGCACTACCCCATGGTTGCCATGGCAACAGAACCCCATAGTTGCCATGGCAACAAAACGCCATGGTTACCATGGCAACACAACCCCGTGGTTGCAATGGCAACCCAACCCCACGGTTACCATGGCAACACAACCGCATGGTTACCATAGCAACCCAACCCCATAGTTACCATGGCAACACAACCCCATGGTTGCCATGGAAACACTACCCCATGGTTGCCATGGCAACAGAACCCCAAATTTGCCATCGCAACAAAACGCCATGGTTACCATGGCAACACAACCCCATGGTTGCCATGGCAACCCAAACCCATGGTTACCATGGCAACCAAACCCCGTGGTTGCCATGGCAACTAAACGCCATGGTTACCATTGCAACACAACCCCATGGTTGCCATGGCAACCCAACCCCATGGTTACCATAGCAACCAAACCCCGTGGTTGCCATGGCAACCCAACCCCATGGTTACCATTGCAACACAACCCCATGGTTCCCATGAGAACACAACCCCGTGGTTGCCATGGCAAGCCAACCCCATGGTTGCCATGGCAACCCAACCCCATGGTTACCATGGGAACGCAACCGCATGGTTGCCATGGCAACCCAACCCCATGGTTACCATGGCAACACAACCCCATGGTTGCCATGGCAACCCAACCCCGTGGTTGCCATGGCAAGCCAACCCCATCGTTACCATGGCAACACTACCCCATGGTTGCCATGGAAACACTACCCCATGGTTGCCATGGCAACAGAACCCCATAGTTGCCATGGCAACAAAACGCCATGGTTACCATGGCAACACAACCCCATGGTTACCATGGACACAGAACCCCATGGTTACCATAGCAACCAAACCCCATTGTTTCCATAGCAACCCAACCCCATCGTTACCATGGCAACACAACCCCATGGTTGCCATGGAAACACTACCCCATGGTTGCCATGGCAACAGAACCCCATAGTTGCCATCGCAACAAAACGCCATGGTTACCATGGCAACACAACCCCATGGTTGCCATGGCAACCCAACCCCATGGTTACCATGGCAACCAAACCCCGTGGTTGCCATGGTAACTAAACGCCATGGTTACCATGGCAACACAACCCCATGGTTGCCATGGCAACAAAACCCCATGGTTACCATAGCAACCAAACCCCGTGGTTGCCATGGCAACCCAACCCCATGGTTACCATGGCAACCCAACCCCATGGTTACCATAGCAACCCAACCCCATCGTTACCATGGCAACACATCCCCATGGTTGCCATGGAAGCACTACCCCAATGTTTCCAATTGCAACAGAACCCCATAGTTGCCATGGCAACAAAACGCCATGGTTACCATGGCAACACAACCCCATGGTTGCCATGGCAACCCAACCCCATGGCTGCCAATGCAACTAAACCCCATGGTTTCCATAGCAACCCAACCCCATAGTTACCATGGCAACACAACCCCATGGTTGCCATGGAAACACTACCCCATGGTTGCCATGGCAACAGAACCCCAAATTTGCCATCGCAACAAAACGCCATGGTTACCATGGCAACACAACACCATGGTTGCCATGGCAACCCAAACCCATGCTTACCATGGCAACCAAACCCCGTGGTTGCCATGGCAACCCAACCCCATGGTTACCATGGCAACACAACCCCATGGTTCCCATGAGAACACAACCCCGTGGTTGCCATGGAAAGCCAACCCCATGGTTGCCATGGCAACCCAACCCCATGGTTACCATGGGAACGCAACCGCATGGTTGCCATGGCAACCCAACCCCATGGTTACCATGGCAACACAACCCCATGGTTGCCATGGCAACCCAACCCCGTGGATGCCATGGCAACCCAACCCCATGGTTACCATGGCAACCAAACCCCGTGGTTGCCATGGCAACTAAACGCCATGATTACCATGGCAACACAACCCCATGGTTGCCATGGCAACCCAGCCTCATGGTTACCATAGCAACCAAACCCCGTGGTTGCCATGGCAACCCAACCCCATGGTTACCATGGCAACCAAACCCCGTGGTTGCCATGGAAACACTACCCCATGGTTGCCATGGCAACAGAACACCATGGTTGCCATGGCAACAAAACGCCATGGTTACCATGGCAACACAACCCCATGGTTACCATGGACACAGAACCCCATGGTTGCCATGGCAACCAATTCCCGTGGTTGCCATGGCAACCCAAGCCCGTGGATGCCATGGCAACCCAACCCCATGGTTGCCATGGCAACTCAACCCCATGGTTACCATGGCAACCCAACACCATGGTTACCATGGCAACAGAACCCCATAGTTGCCATGGCAACTAAACGCCATGGTTACCATGGCAACACAACCCCATGGTTGCCATGGCAACCCAACCCCATGGTTGCCATGGCAACACAACCCCATGGTTCCCATGAGAACACAACCCCGTGGTTGCCATGGCAAGCCAACCCCATCGTTACCATGGCAACACTACCCCATGGTTGCCATGGAAACACCACCCCACGGTTGCCATGGCAAGAGAACCCCATAGTTGCCATGGCAACAAAACGCCATGGTTACCATGGCAACACAACCCCATGGTTACCATGGACACAGAACCCCATGGTTGCCATGGCAACCAAACCCCGTGGTTGCCATGGCAACCCAACCCCGTGGATGCCATGGCAACCCAACCCCATGGTTCCCATGGCAACACAACCCCATGGTTGCCATGGCAACCCAACCCCATGGTTCCCATGGCAACACAACCCCATGGTTGCCATGGCAACAAAACCCCATGGTTGCCATGGCAACCCAACCCCATGGTTGCCATGGCAACCCAACCCCGTGGATGCCATGGCAACCCAACCCCATGGTTACCATGGCAACCAAACCCCGTGGTTCCCATGGCAACTAAACGCCATGGTTACCATGGCAACACAACCCCATGGTTGCCATAGCAACCCAACCCCATGGTTACCATAGCAACCAAACCCCGTGGTTGCCATGGCAACCCAACCCCATGGTTACCATGGCAACCAAACCCCGTGGTTGCCATGGAAACACTACACCATGGTTGCCATGGCAACCAAACCCCGTGGTTGCCATGGCAACCCAACCCCGTGGATGCCATGGCAACCCAACCCCATGGTTACCATAGCAACCCAACCCCATCGTTACCATGGCAACACATCCCCATGGTTGCCATGGAAGCACTACCCCATGGTTGCCATGGCAACAGAACCCCATAGTTGCCATGGCAACAAAACGCCATGGTTACCATGGCAACACAACCCCATGGTTGCCATGGCAACCCAACCCCATGGCTGCCAAGGCAACTAAACCCCATGGTTTCCATAGCAACCCAACCCCATAGTTACCATGGCAACACAACCCCATGGTTGCCATGGAAACACTACCCCATGGTTGCCATGGCAACAGAACCCCAAATTTGCCATCGCAACAAAACGCCATGGTTACCATGGCAACACAACCCCATGGTTGCCATGGCAACCCAAACCCATGGTTACCATGGCAACCAAACCCCGTGGTTGCCATGGCAACTAAACGCCATGGTTACCATTGCAACACAACCCCATGGTTGCCATGGCAACCCAACCCCATGGTTACCATAGCAACCAAACCCCGTGGTTGCCATGGCAACCCAACCCCATGGTTACCATGGCAACACAACCCCATGGTTCCCATGAGAACACAACCCCGTGGTTGCCATGGCAAGCCAACCCCATGGTTGCCATGGCAACCCAACCCCATGGTTACCATGGGAACACAACCGCATGGTTGCCATGGCAACAGAACACCATGGTTGCCATGGCAACAAAACGCCATGGTTACCATGGCAACACAACCCCATGGTTACCATGGCAACCAAACCCCGTGGTTGCCATGGAAACACTACCCCATGGTTGCCATGGCAACACCACCCCATGGTTGCCATGGCAAGAGAACCTTATAGTTGCCGTGGCAACAAAACGCCATGGTTACCATGGCAACACAACCCCATGGTTACCATGGACACAGAACCCCATGGTTGCCATGGCAACCAAACCCCGTGGTTGCCATGGCAACCCAACCCCGTGGATGCCATGGCAACCCAACCCCATGGTTCCCATGGCAACACAACCCCATGGTTGCCATGGCAACCCAACCCCATGGTTCCCATGGCAACACAACCCCATGGTTGCCATGGCAAAAAAACCCCATGGTTGCCATGGCAACCCAACCCCATGGTTGCCATGGCAACCCAACCCCGTGGATGCCATGGCAACCCAACCCCATGGTTACCATGGCAACCAAACCCCGTGGTTGCCATGGCAACTAAACGCCATGGTTACCATGGCAACACAACCCCATGGTTGCCATGGCAACCCAACCCCATGGTTGCCATGGCAATCCATCCCCATGGTTGCCATGGCAACCCAACCCCATGGTTACCATGGCAACCAAACCCCGTGGTTGCCATGGCAACTAAACGCCATGGTTACCATGGCAACACAACCCCATGGTTGCCATGGCAACCCAACCCCATGGTTACCATAGCAACCAAACCCCGTGGTTGCCATGGCAACACAACCCCATGGTTACCATGGCAACCAAACCCCGTGGTTGCCATGGAAACACTACCCCATGGTTGCCATGGCAACCAAACCCCGTGGTTGCCATGGCAACCCAACCCCGTGGATGCCATGGCAACCCATCCCCATGGTTCCCATGGCAACACAACCCCATGGTTGCCATGGCAACCCAACCCCATGGTTACCATGGCAACACAACCCCATGGTTGCCATGGCAACCCAACCCCATGGTTGCCATGGCAACCCAACCCCATGGTTACCATGGCAACCAAACCCCGTGGTTGCCATGGAAACACTACCCCATGGTTGCCATGGCAACAGAACCCCATAGTTGCCATGGAACAAAACGCCATGGTTACCATGGCAACACAACCCCATGGTTACCATGGCAACAGAACCCCATGGTTGCCATGGCAACCAAACCCCGTGGTTGCCATGGCAACCCAACACCGTGGATGCCATGGCAACCCAACCCCATGGTTACCATGGAAACCAAACCCCATAGTTGCCATGGCAACTAAACGCCATGGTTACCATGGCAACACAACCCCATGGTTGCCATGGCAACCCAACCCCATGGTTACCATGGGAACCCAACCCCATGGTTGCCATGGCAACCCAACCCCATGGCTGCCATGGCAACCCAACCCCATGGTTACCATGGCAACCAAACCCCGTGGTTGCCATGGCAACCCAACCCCATCGTTACCATGGCAACCCAACCCCATGGTTGCCATGGCAACACAACCCCATGGTTGCCATGGCAACCCAACCCCATGGTTACCATGGCAACCAAACCCCGTGGTTTCCATGGCAACTAAACGCCATGGTTACCATGGCAACACAACCCCATGGTTGCCATGGCAACCCAACCCCATGGTTGCCATGGCAACCCAACCCCATGGTTCCCATGGCAACACAACCCCATGGTTGCCATGGCAACCCAACCCCATGGTTACCATGGCAACAGAACCCCATGGTTGCCATGGCAACTAAACGCCATGGTTACCATGGCAACACAACCCCATGGTTGCCATGGCAACCAAACCCCGTGGTTGCCAAGGCAACCCAACCCCGTGGATGCCATGGCAACCCAACCCCATGGTTCCCATGGCAACACAACCCCATGGTTCCCATGGCAACACAACCCCATGGTTGCCATGGCAACCCAACCCCATGGTTACCATGGCAACAGAACCCCATAGTAGCCATGGCAACTAAACGCCATGGTTACCATGGCAACACAACCCCATGGTTGCCATGGCAACCCAACCCCATGGTTACCATGGCAACCAAACCCCGTGGTTGCCATGGAAACACTACCCCATGGTTGCCATGGCAACAGAACCCCATAGTTGCCATGGCAACAAAACGCCATGTTTACCATGGCAACACAACCCCATGGTTACCAAGGACACAGAACCCCATGGTTGCCATGGCAAAAAAAACCCCGTGGTTATCATAGCAAGACAACCCCATCGTTACCATGGCAACACATCCCCATGGTTGCCATGGAAGCACTACCCCATGGTTGCCATGGCAACCCAACCCCATGGTTACCATGGCAACACAACCCCATGGTTGCCATGGCAACCCAACCCCATGGTTGTCATGGCAAACCAACCCCATAATTACCATGGCAACCAAACCCCGTGGTTGCCATGGAAACACTACCCCATGGTTCCATGGCAACCAAACCCCGTGGTTGCCATGGCAACCCAACCCCATGGTTACCATGGCAACACAACCGCATGGTTACCATAGCAACCCAACCCCATCGTTACCATGGCAACACATCCCCATGGTTGCCATGGAAGCACTACCCCATGGTTGCCATGGCAACAGAACCCCATACTTGCCATGGCAACAAAACGTCATGGTTACCATGGAAACACAACCCCGTGGTTGCCATGGCAACCCAACCCCATGGTTGCCAAGGCAACTAAACCCCATAGCGACCCAACCCCATAGTTAACATGGAAACACAACCCCATGGTTGCCATGGAAACACTACCCCATGGTTGCCATGGCAACAGAACCCCATAGTTGCCATCGCAACAAAACGCCATGGTTACCATGGCAACACAACCCCATGGTTGCCATGGCAACCCAACCCCATGGTTACCATGGCAACCAAACCCCGTGGTTGCCATGGCAACTAAACGCCATGGTTACCATGGCAACACAACGCCATGGTTACCATAGCAACCAAACCCCGTGGTTGCCATGGCAACCCAACCCCATGGTTACCATGGCAAAACAACCGCATGGTTACCATAGCAACCAAACCCCATAGTTACCATGGCAACACAACCCCATGGTTACCATGGAAACACTACCCCATGGTTGCCATGGCAACAGAACCCCATTGTTGCCATGGCAACAAAACGCCATGGTTACCATGGCAACACAACCCCATGGTTACCATGGACACAGAACCCCATGGTTGCCATGGCAACCAAACCCCGTGGTTGCCATGGCAACCCAACACCGTGGATACCATGGCAACCCAACCCCATGGTTCCCATGGCAACACAACACCATGGTTGCCATGGCAACCCAACCCCATGGTTACCATGGCAACAGAACCCCATAGTTGCCATGGCAACTAAACGCCATGGTTACCATGGCAACACAACCCCATGGTTGCCATGGCAACCCAACCCCATGGTTGCCAAGGCAACTAAACCCCATAGTTTCCATAGCAACCCAACCCCATAGTTACTATGGCAACACAACCCCATGGTTGCCATGGAAACACTACCCCATGGTTGCCATGGCAGCAGAACCCCATAGTTGCCATCGCAACAAAACGCCATGGTTACCATGGCAACACAACCCCATGGTTGCCATGGCAATCCAACCCCATGGTTACCATGGCAACCGAACCCCGTGGTTGCCATGGCAACTAAACGCCATGGTTCCCATGGCAACACAACCCCATGGTTGCCATGGCAACCCAACCCCATGGTTACCATAGCAACCAAACCCCGTGGTTGCCATGGCAACCCAACCCCATGGTTACCATGGCAACCCAACCCCATAGTTACCATGAGAACACAACCCCGTGGTTGCCATGGCAAGCCAACCCCATCGTTACCATGGCAACACTACCCCATGGTTGCCATGGCAACCAAACCCCGTGGTTGCCATGGCAACCCAACCCCGTGGATGCCATGGCAACCCAACCCCATGGTTCCCATGGCAACCCAACCCCATGGTTGCCATGGCAACCCAACCCCATGGTTGCCAAGGCAACTAAACCCCATAGTTTCCATAGCAACCCAACCCGATAGTTACCATGGCAACACAACCCCATGGTTGCCATGGGAACACTACCTCATGGTTGCCATGGCAACAGAACCCCATAGTTGCCATCGCAACAAAACGCCATGGTTACCATGGCAACACAACCCCATGGTTGCCATGGCAACCCAACCCCATGGTTACCATGGCAACCAAACCCTGTGGTTGCCATGGCAACGAAACGCCATGGTTACCATGGCAACACAACCCCATGGTTGCCATGGCAACCCAACCCCATGGTTACCATAGCAACCAAACCCCGTGGTTGCCATGGCAACCCAACCCCATAGTTACCATGGCAAAACAACCGCATGGTTACCATAGCAACCAAACCCCATCGTTAGCATGGCAACACATCCCCATGGTTGCCATGGAAGCACTACCCCATGGTTGCCATGGCAACAGAACCCCATAGTTGCCATGGCAACAAAACGCCATGGTTACCATGGCAACACAACCCCATGGTTGCCATGGCAACCCAACCCAATGGTTGCCAAGGCAACTAAACCCCATAGTTTCCATAGCAACCCAACCCCATAGTAACCATAGCAACACAACCCCATGGTTGCCATGGCAACCCAACCCCATGGTTACCATAGCAACCAAACCCTGTGGTTGCCATGGCAACACAACCCCATGGTTACCATGGCAACACAACCCCATGGTTCCCATGAGAACACAACCCCGTGGTTGCCATGGCAAGGCAACACCATCGTTACCATGGCAACACTACCCCATGGTTGCCATGGAAACACTACCCCATGGTTGCCATGGCAACAGAACCCCATGGTTGCCATGGCAACAAAACGCCATGGTTACCATGGCAACACAACACCATGGTTACCATGGACACAGAACCCCATGGTTGCCATGGCAACAAAAACCCCGTGGTTGCCATGGCAACCCAACCCCGTGGATGCCATGGCAACCCAACCCCATGGTTCCCATGGCAACACAACCCCATGGTTGCCATGGCAACCCAACCCCATGGTTACCTAGGCAACAGAACCCCATAGTTGCCATGGCAACTAAACGCCATGGTTACCATGGAAACACAACCCCATGGTTGCCATGGCAACCCAACCCCATGGTTGCCAAGGCAACTAAACCCCATAGTTTCCATAGCAACCCAACCCCATAGTTACCATGGCAACACAACCCCATGGTTGCCATGGAAACACTACCCCATGGTTGCCATGGCAAAAGAACCCCATAGTTGCCATCGCAACAAAACGCCATGGTTACCATGGCAACGCAACCCCATGGTTGCCATGGCAACCCAACCCCATGGTTACCATGGCAACCAAACCCCGTGGTTGCCATGGCAACTAAACGCCATGGTTACCATGGCAACACAACCCCATGGTTGCCATGGCAACCCAACCCCATGGTTACCATAGCAACCAAACCCCGTGGTTGCCATGGCAACCCAACCCCATGGTTACCATGGCAAAACAACCGCATGGTTACCATAGCAACCAAACCCCATCGTTACCATGGCAACACATCCCCATGGTTCCATGGAAGCACTACCCCATGGTTGCCATGGCAACAGAACCCCATAGTTGCCATGGCAACAAAACGCCATGGTTACCATGGCAACACAAACCCATGGTTGCCATGGCAACCCAACCCAATGGTTGCCAAGGCAACTAAACCCCATAGTTTCCATAGCAACCCAACCCCATAGTAACCATAGCAACACAACCCCATGGTTGCCATGGCAACCCAACCCCATGGTTACCATAGCAACCAAACCCCGTGGTTGCCATGGCAACACAACCCCATGGTTACCATGGCAACACAACCCCATGGTTCCCATGAGAACACAACCCCGTGGTTGCCATGGCAAGCCAACCCCATCGTTACCATGGCAACACTACCCCATGGTTGCCATGGAAACACTACCCCATGGTTGCCATGGCAACAGAACCCCATTGTTGCCATGGCAACAAAACGCCATGGTTACCATGGCAACACAACCCCATGGTTACCATGGACACAGAACCCCATGGTTGCCATGGCAACCAAACCCCGCGGTTGCCATGGCAACCCAACCCCGTGGATGACATGGCAACCCAACCCCATGGTTACCATGGCAACAGAACCCCATAGTTTCCATAGCAACCCAACCCCATAGTTACCATGGCAACACAACCCCATGGTTGCCATGGAAACACTACCCCATGGTTGCCATGGCAACAGAACCCCATAGTTGCCATCGCAACAAAACGCCATGGTTACCATGGCAACCGAACCCCGTGGTTGCCATGGCAACTAAACGCCATGGTTACCATGGCAACACAACCCCATGGTTGCCATGGCAACCCAACACCATGGTTACCATAGCAACCAAATCCCGTGGATGCCATGGCAACCCAACCCCATGGTTACCATGGCAACACAACCCCATGGTTCCCATGAGAACACAACCCCGTGGTTGCCATGGCAACCCAACCCCATCACTACCATGGCAACACTACCCCGTGGTTGCCATGGCAACCAAACCCCGTGGTTGCCATGGCAACTCAACCCCGTGGATGCCATGGCAACCCAACCCCATGGTTCCCATGGCAACACAACCCCATGGTTGCCATGGCAACCCAACCCCATGGTTGCCAAGGCAACTAAACCCCATAGTTTCCATAGCAACGCAACCCGATAGTTACCATGACAACACAACCCCATGGTTGCCATGGGAACACTACCCCATGGTTGCCATGGCAACAGAACCCCATAGTTGCCATGGCAAGAAAACGCTATGGTTACCATGGCAACACAACCCCATGGTTGCCATGGCAACCCAACCCCATGGTTGCCAAGGCAACTAAACCCCATAGTTTCCATAGCAACCCAACCCCATGGTTACCATGGCAACCAAACCCCATGGTTGCCATGGAAACACTACCCCATGGTTGCCATGGCAACCCAACCCCATGGTTGCCATGGCAAACCAACCCCATGGTTACCATGGCAACCAAACCCCGTGGTTGCCATGGCAACTAAACGCCATGGTTACCATGGCAACACAACCCCATGGTTGCCATGGCAACCCAACGCCATGGTTACCATAGCAACCAAACCCCGTGGTTGCCATGGCAACCCAACCCCATGGTTACCATGGCAACACAACCGCATGGTTACCATAGCAACCCAACCCCATGGTTACCATGGCAACCAAACCCCGTGGTTGCCATGGCAACTAAACGCCATGGTTACCATGGCAACAGAACCCCATGGTTTACATGGCAACCCAACGCCATGGTTACCATGGCAACACAACCCCATGGTTGCCATGGCAACACAACCCCATGGTTACCATAGCAACCAAACCCCATGGTTGCCATGGCAACCCAACCCCATGGTTACCATGGCAAGACAACCGCATGGTTACCATAGCAACCCAACCCGATCGTTACCATGGCAACACATCCCCATGGTTGCCATGGAAGCACTACCCCATGGTTGCCATGGCAACAGAACCCCATAGTTGCCATGGCAACAAAACGCCATGGTTACCATGGCAACACAACCCCATGGTTGCCATGGCAACCCAACCCCATGGTTTCCAAAGCAAATAAACCTCATAGTTTCCATAGCAACCCAACCCCATAGTTACCATGGCAACACAACCCCATGGTTGCCATGGAAACACTACCCCACGGTTGCCATGGCAACCAAACCCCGTGGTTGCCATGGCAACCCAACCCCATGGTTACCATGGCAACACAACCCCATGGTTCCCATGAGAACACAACCCCGTGGTTGCCATGGCAAGCCAACCCCATGGTTGCCATGGCAACCCAACCCCATGGTTACCATGGGAACACAACCGCATGGTTGCCATGGCAACACAACCCCATGGTTGCCATGGCAACCCAACCATATGGTTACTATGGCAACCAAACCCCGTGGTTGCCATGGCAACTAAACGCCACGGTTACCATGGCAACACAACCCCATGGTTGCCATGGCAACCCAACCCCATGATTCCCATGGCAACACAACCCCATGGTTGCCATGGCAACCCAACCATATGGTTACCATGGCAACAGAACCCCATAGTTGCCATGGCAACTAAACGCAATGGTTACCATGGCAACACAACCCCATGGTTGCCATGGCAACCAAACCCCGTGGTTGCCATGGCAACCCAACCCCGTGGTTCCCATGGAAACACAACCCCATGGTTGCCATGGCAACCCAACCCCATGGTTACCATGGCAACACAACCCCGTGGTTGCCATGGCAACACTACCCTATGGTTACCATGGCAACACTACCCCATGGTTACCATGGCAACACAACCCCATGGTTCCCATGGCAACAGAACCCCGTAGTTGCCATGGCAACTAAACGCCATGGTTACCATGGCAACACAACCCCATGGTTGCCATGGCAACCCAACCCCATGGTTACCATGGCAACCCAACCCCGTGGTTGCCATGGCCACACAACCCCACGGTTACCATGGCAACCAAACCCCGTGGTTGCCATGGAAACACTACCCCATGGTTGCCATGGCAACAGAACCCTATAGTTGCCATGGCAACAAAACGCCATGGTTACCATGGCAACACAACCCCATGGTTACCATGGCAACACAACCCCATGGTTGCCATGGCAACCAAACCCCGTGGTTGCCATGGCAACCCAACCCCGTGGATGCCATGGCAACCCAACCCCATGGTTCCCATGGCAACACAACCCCATGGTTGCCATGGCAACCCAACCCCATGTTTACCATGGGAACCCAACCCCATGGTTGCCATGGCAACCCAACCCCATGGTTGCCATGGCAACCCAACCCCATGGTTACCATGGCAACCAAACCCCGTGGTTGCCATGGCAACTAAACGCCATGGTTACCATGGCAACACAACCCCATGGTTGCCATGGCAACCCAACCCCACGGTTACCATGGCAACCAAACCCCGTGGTTGCCATGGAAACACTACCCCATGGTTCTCATGGCAACAGAACCCCATAGTTGCCATGGCAATAAAACGCCATGGTTACCATGGCAACACAACCCCATGGTTACCATGGACACAGAACCCCGTGGTTGCCATGGCAACCCAACCCCGTGGATGCCATGGCAACCCAACCCCATGGTTCCCATGGAAACACAACCCCATAGTTACCATGGCAACACAACCCCATGGTTGCCATGGAAGCACTACCCCATGGTTGCCATGGCAACAGAACCCCATATTTGCCATGGCAACAAAACGCCATGGTTACCATGGCAACACAACCCCATGGTTGCCATGGCAACCCAACCCCATGGTTGCCAAGGCAACTAAACCCCATAGTTTCCATAGCAACCCAAGCCCATAGTTACCATGGCAACACAACCCCATGGTTGCCATGGAAACACTACCCCATGGTTGCCATGGCAACCCAACCCCATGGTTGCCATGGCAACCCAACCCCATGGTTACCATGGCAACCAAACCCCGTGGTTGCCATGGCAACTAAACGCCATGGTTACCATGCCAACACAACCCCATGGTTGCCATGGCAACCCAACCCCATGGTTACCATAGCAACCAAACCCCGTGGTTGCCATGGCAACCCAACCCCATGGTTACCATGGCAACACAACCGCATGGTTACCATAGCAACCCAACCCCATGGTTACCATGGCAACCAAACCCCGTGGTTGCCATGGCAACTAAACGCCATGGTTACCATGGCAACACAACCCCATGGTTGCCATGGCAACCCAACGCCATGGTTACCATGGCAACACAACCCCATGGTTGCCATGGCAACCCAACCCCATGGTTACCATAGCAACCAAACCCCGTGGTTGCCATGGCAACCCAACCCCATGGTTACCATGACAACACAACCGCATGGTTACCATAGCAACCCAACCCCATGGTTACCATGGCAACACATCCCCATGGTTGCCATGGAAGCACTACCCCATGGTTGCCATGGCAACAGAACACCATAGTTGCCATGGCAAGAAAACGTCATGGTTACCATGGCAACACAACCCCATGGTTGCCATGGCAACCCAACCCCATGGTTTCCAAGGCAAATAAACCCCATAGTTTCCACAGCAACCCAACCCCATAGTTACCATGGCAACACAACCCCATGGTTGCCATGGAAACACTACCCCATGGTTACCATGGCAACAGAACCCCATAGTTTCCATGGCAACTAAACGCCATGGTTACCATGGCAACACAACCCCATGGTTGCCATGGCAACCCAACCCCATGGTTACCATGGCAACACAACCCCATGGTTGCCATGGCGACCCAACCCCATGGTTGCCATGGCAACCCAACCCCATGGTTACCATGGCAACCAAACCCCGTGGTTGCCATGGAAACACTACCCCATGCTTGCCATGGCAACAGAACCCCATAGTTGCCATGGCAACAAAACGCCATGGTTACCATGGCAACACAACCCCATGGTTACCATGGACACAGAACCCCATGGTTTCCATGGCAACCAAACCCCGTGGTTGCCATGGCAACCCAACTCCGAGGATGCCATGGCAACCCAACCCCATGGTTCTCATGGCAACACAACACCATGGTTGCCATGGCAACCCAACCCCATGGTTACCATGGCAACAGAACCCCATAGTTGCCATGGGAACTAAACGCCATGGTTACCATGGCAACACAACCCCATGGTTGCCATGGCAACCCAACCCCATGGTTGCCATGGCAACACAACCCCATGGTTGCCATGGCAACACAACCCCATGGTTCCCATGAGAACACAACCCCGTGGTTGCCATGGCAAGCCAACCCCATCGTTACCATGGCAACACTACCCCATGGTTGCCATGGAAACACTACCCCATGGTTGCCATGGCAACAGAACCCCATAGTTGCCATGGCAACAAAACGCCATAGTTACCATGGCAACACAACCCCATGGTTGCCATGGCAACCCAACCCCATGGTTACCATGGCAACACAACCCCATGGTTGCCATGGCAACCCAACCCCATGGTTGCCATGGCAACCCAACCCCACGGTTACCATGGCAACCAAACCCCGTAGTTGCCATGGAAACACTACCCCATGGTTGCCATGGCAAAAGAACCCCATAGTTGCCATGGCAACAAAACGCAATGGTTACCATGGCAACACAACCCCATGGTTACCATGGACACAGAACCCCATGGTTGCCATGGCAATCAAACCCCGTGGTTGCCATGGCAACCCAACCCCGTGGATGCCATGGCAACCCAACCCCATGGTTCCCATGGCAACACAACCCCATGGTTGCCATGGCAACCCAACCCCATGGTTACCATGGGAACCCAACCCCATGGTTGCCATGGCAACCCAACCCCATGGTTACCATGGCAACCAAACCCCGTGGTTGCCATGGCAACTAAACGCCATGGTTACCATGGCCACACAACCCCATGGTTGCCATGGCAACACAACCCCATGGTTACCATGGCAACACAACCCCATGGTTGCCATGGCAACCCAACCCCATGGTTGCCATGGCAACCCAACCCCATGGTTGCCATGGCAACCCAACCCCATGGTTCCCATGGCAACCGAACCCCGTGGTTGCCATGGCAACTAAACGCCATGGTTACCATGGCAACACAACCCCATGGTTGCCATGGCAACCAAACCCCATGGTTACCATAGCAACCAAACCCCGTGGTTGCCATGGCAACCCAAACCCATGGTTACCATGGCAACCAAACCCCGTGGTTGCCATGGAAACACTACAACATGGTTGCCATGGCAACCCAACCCCATGGTTACCATGGCAACAGAACCCCATAGTTGCCATGGCAACTAAACGCCATGGTTACCATGGCAAAACAACCCCATGGTTGCCATGGCAACCCAACCCCATGGTTGCCATGGCAACACAACCCCATGGTTCCCATGAGAACACAACCCCGTCGTTGCCATGGCAAGCCAACCCCATCGTTACCATGGCAACACTACCCCATGGTTGCCATGGAAACACTACCCCATGGTTGCCATGGCAACAGAACCCCATAGTTGCCATGGCAACAAAACGCCATAGTTACCATGGAAACACAACCCCATGGTTACCATGGACACAGAACCCCAAGGTTTCCATGGCAACCAAACCCCGTGGTTGCCATGGCAACCCAACCCCGTGGATGCCATGGGAACCCAACCCCATGGTTCCCATGAGAACACAACCCCATGGTTGCCATGGCAACACTACCCCATGGTTACCATGGCAACAGAACCCCATAGTTTCCATGGCAACTAAACGCCATGGTTACCATGGCAACACAACCCCATGGTTGCCATGGCAACCCAACCCCATGGTTACCATGGCAACACAACCCCATGGTTGCCATGGCGACCCAACCCCATGGTTGCCATGGCAACCCAACCCCATGGTTACCATGGCAACCAAACCCCGTGGTTGCCATGGAAACACTACCCCATGCTTGCCATGGCAACAGAACCCCATAGTTGCCATGGCAACAAAACGCCATGGTTACCATGGCAACACAACCCCATGGTTACCATGGACACAGAACCCTATGGTTTCCATGGCAACCAAACCCCGTGGTTGCCATGGCAACCCAACTCCGAGGATGCCATGGCAACCCAACCCCATGGTTCTCATGGCAACACAACACCATGGTTGCCATGGCAACCCAACCCCATGGTTACCATGGCAACAGAACCCCATAGTTGCCATGGGAACTAAACGCCATGGTTACCATGGCAACACAACCCCATGGTTGCCATGGCAACCCAACCCCATGGTTGCCATGGCAACACAACCCCATGGTTCCCATGAGAACACAACCCCGTGGTTGCCATGGCAAGCCAACCCCATCGTTACCATGGCAACACTACCCCATGGTTGCCATGGAAACACTACCCCATGGTTGCCATGGCAACAGAACCCCATAGTTGCCATGGCAACAAAACGCCATAGTTACCATGGCAACACAACCCCATGGTTACCATGGACACAGAAACCCATGGTTGCCATGGCAACCAAACCCCGTGGTTGCCATGGCAACCCAACCCCGTGGATGCCATGGCAACCCAACCCCATGGTTCCCATGGCAACACAACCCCATGGCTGCCATGGCAACCCAACACCATGGTTACCATGGCAACACAACCCCACGGTTGCCATGGCAACCCAACCCCATGGTTGCCATGGCAACTCAACCCCATGGTTACCATGGCAACCAAACCCCGTGGTTGCCATGGAAACACTACACCATGCTTGCGATGGCAACAGAACCCCATAGTTGCCATGGCAACAAAACGCCATGGTTACCATGGCAACACAACCCCATGGTTACCATGGACACAGAACCCCATGGTTGCCATGGCAACCAAACCCCGTGGTTGCCATGGCAACCCAACCCCATGGTTACCATGGCAACAGAACCCCATAGTTGCCATGGCAACTAAACGCCATGGTTACCATGGCAACACAACCCCATGGTTGCCATGGAAACCCAACCCCATGGTTACCATGGCAACACAAACCCATGGTTGCCATGGCAAACCAACCCCATGGTTGCCATGGCAACCCAACCCCATGGTTACCATGGCAACCAAACCCCGTGGTTGCCATGGCAACTAAACGCCATGGTTACCATGGCAACACAACCCCATGGTTACCATGGACACAGAACCCCATGGTTGCCATGGCAATCAAACCCCGTGGTTGCCATGGAAACCCAACCCCGTGGATGCCATGGCAACCCAACCCCATGGTTCCCATGGCAACACAACCCCATGGTTGCCATGGCAACCCAACCCCATGGTTACCATGGGAACCCAACCCAATGGTTGCCATGGCAACCCAACCCCATGGTTACCATGGCAACCAAACCCCGTGGTTGCCATGGCAACTAAACGCCATGGTTACCATGGCCACACAACCCCATGGTTGCCATGGCAACACAACCCCATGGTTACCATGGCAACACAACCCCATGGTTGCCATGGCAACCCAACCCCATGGTTGCCATGGCAACCCAACCCCATGGTTCCCATGGCAACCGAACCCCGTGGTTGCCATGGCAACTAAACGCCATGGTTACCATGGCAACACAACCCCATGGTTGCCATGGCAACCAAACCCCATAGTTTCCATAGCAACCCAACCCCATAGTTACCATGGCAACACAACCCCATGGTTGCCATGGAAACACTACCCCATGGTTGCCATGGCAACAGAACCCCATAGTTTCCATGGCAACAAAACGCCATGGTTACCATGGCAACACAACCCCATGGTTACCATGGACACAGAACCCCGTGGTTACCATAGCAACCAAACCCCATAGTTTCCATAGCAACCCAACCCCATAGTTACCATGGCAACACAACCCCATCGTTGCCATGGAAACACTACCCCATGGTTGCCATGGCAACAGAACCCCATAGTTGCCATCGCAACAAAACGCCATGGTTACCATGGCAACACAACCCCATGGTTGCCATGGCAACCCAACCCCATGGTTACCATGGCAACCAAACCCCGTGGTTGCCATGGCAACTAAACGCCATGGTTACCATGGCAACACAACCCCATGGTTGCCATGGCAACACAACCCCATGGTTACCATAGCAACCAAACCCCGTGGTTGCCATGGCAACCCAACCCCATGGTTACCATGGCAACACAACCCCATGGTTACCATAGCAACCCAACCCCATTGTTACCATGGCAACCAAACCCCGTGGTTGCCATGGCAACTAAACGCCTTGGTTACCATGGCAACACAACCCCATGGTTGCCATGGCAACCCAACCCCATGGTTGCCAAGGCAACTAAACCCCATAGTTTCCATAGCAACCCAACCCCATAGTTACCATGGCAACACAACCCCATGGTTGCCATGGAAACACTACCCCATGGTTGCCATGGCAACAGAACCCCATAGTTGCCATCGCAACAAAACGCCATGGTTACCATGGCAACCAAACCCCGTGGTTGCCATGGCAATTAAACGCCATGTTTACCATGGTAACACAACCCCATGGTTACCATGGACACAGAAGCCCATGGTTGCCATGGCAACCAAACCCCGTGGTTGCCATGGCAACCCAACTCCATGGTTACCATGGCAACACAACCCCATGGTTCCCATGAGAACACAACCCCGTGGTTGCCATGGCAAGTCAACCCCATCGTTACCATGGCAACACTACCCCATGGTTGCCATGGAAACACTACCCCATGGTTAGCGTAGCAACCAAACCCCGTGGTTGCCATGGCAACCCAACCCCATGGTTACCATGGCAACACAACCGCATGGTTACCATAGCAACCCAACCCCATCGATACCATGGCAACAGAACCCCATTGTTACCATGGACACAGAACCCCATGGTTGCCATGGCAACCCAACCCCATGGTTACCATAGCAACCAAACACCGTGGTTGCCATGGCAACCCAACCCCATGGTTGCCATGGCAACACAACCCCATGGTTCCCATGAGAACACAACCCCGTGGTTGCCATGGCAACCCAACCCCATCGTTACCATGGCAACACTACCCCGTGGTTGCCATGAAAACACTACCCCATGGTTGACATGGCAACAGAACCCCATAGTTGCCATGGCAACAAAACGCCATGGTTACCATGGCAACTGAAACCCATGGTTACCATGGACACAGAACCCCATGGTTGCCATGGCAACCAAACCCCGTGGTTGACATGGCAACCCAACCCCGTGGATGCCATGGCAACCCAACCCCATGGTTCCCATGGCAACACAACCCCGTGGTTGCCATGGCAACCCAACCCCATGGTTACCATGGCAATAGAACCCCATAGTTGCCATGGCAACTAAACGCCATGGTTACCATGGCAACACAACCCCATGGTTGCCATGGCAACCCAACCCCATGGTTACCATTGCAACCAAACCCCGTGGTTGCCATGGCAACGCAACCCCATGGTTACCATGGCAACACAACCCCATGGTTCCCATGGCAACACAACCCCGTGGTTGCCATGGCAACCCAACCCCATCGTTACCATGGCAACATATCCCAATGGTTGCCATGGAAGCACTACCCCATGGTTGCCATGGCAACAGAACCCCATAGTTGCCATGGCAACAAAACGCTATGGTTACCATGGCAACACAACCCCATGGTTGCCATGGCAACCCAACCCCATGGTTGCCAAGGCAACTAAACCCCATAGTTTCCATAGCAACCCAACCCCATAGTTACCATGGCAACACAACCCCATGGTTGCCATGGAAACACTACCCCATGGTTGCCATGGCAACAGAACCCCATAGTTGCCATCGCAACAAAACGCCATGGTTACCATGGCAACACAACCCCATGGTTGCCATGGCAACCCAACCCCATGGTTACCATGGCAACCAAACCCCGTGGTTGCCATGGCAACTAAACGCCATGGTTACCATGGCAACACAACCCCATGGTTGCCATGGCAACCCAACCCCATGGTTACCATAGCAACCAAACCCCGTGGTTGCCATGGCAACCCAACCCCGTGGTTACAATGGCAACACAACCGCATGGTTACCATAGCAACCCAACCCCATCGTTACCATGGCAACACATCCCCATGGTTGCCATGGAAGCACTACCCCATGGTTGCCATGGCAACAGAACCCCATAGTTGCCATGGCAAAAAAACGCCATGGTTACCACGGCAACACAACCCCATGGTTGCCATGGCAACCCAACCCCATGGTTGCCAAGGCAACTAAACCCCATAGTTTCCATAGCAACCCAACCCCATAGTTACCATGGCAACACAACCCCATGGTTGCCATGGAAACACTACCCCATGGTTGCCATGGCAACAGAACCCCATAGTTGCCATCCCAACAAAACGCCATGGTTACCATGGCAACACAACCCCATGGTTGCCATGGCAACCCAACCCCATAGTTGCCATGGCAAGTAAACGCCATGGTTACCATGGCAACCCAACCCCATGGTTACCATGGACACAGAACCCCATGGTTACCATAGCAACCAAACCCCGTGGTTGCCATGGCAACCCAATCCCATGGTTACCATGGCAACACAACCGCATGGTTACCACAACAACACAACCGCATGGTTACCACGGCAACCCAACTGCATGCTTACTACGGCATCTCAACCCCATGGTTGCCATGGCAATTAAACCACATAGTTTCCATAGCAACCCAACCCCATAGTTACCATGGCAACACAACCCCATCGTTACCATGGCAACACAACCCCATGGTTGCCATGGCAACCGAACCCCATGGTTACCATGGCAACAGAACCCCATAGTTGCCATGGCAACTAAACGCCATGGTTACCATGGCAACACAACCCCATGGTTGCCATGGCAACCCAACCCCATGGTTACCATAGCAACCAAACCCCGTGGTTGCCATGGCAACCCAACCCCATGGTTCCCATGGCAACACAACCCCGTGGTTGCCATTGCAACCCAACCCCATGGTTACCATGGAAACACAACCCCATGGTTGCCATGGAAACACTACCTCATGGTTGCCATGGCAACAGAACCCCATAGTTGCCATGGCAAGAAAACGCCATAGTTGCCATGGCAACAGAATCCCATAGTTGCCATGGCAACAAAACGCCATGTTTACCATGGCAACACAACCCCATGGTTGCCATAGCAACCCAACCCCATGGTTGCCAAGGCAACTAAACCCCATAGTTTCCATAGCAACACAACCCCATCGTTACCATGGCAACCCAACCCCCTGGTTGCCATGGCAACCAAACCCCGTGGTTGCCATGGCAACCCAAACCCGTGGATGCCATGGCAACCCAACCCCATGGTTCCCATGGCAACACAACCCCATGGTTCCCATGGCAACACAACCCCATCGTTACCATGGCAACACAACACCATGGTTGCCATGGAAACACTACCCCATGGTTGCCATGGCAACAGAACCCCATAGTTGCCATGGCAACTAAACGCCATGGTTACCATGGCAAAACAACCCCATGGTTACCATGGACACAGAACCCCATGGTTACCATAGCAACCAAACCCCGTGGTTGCCATGGCAACCCAATCCCATGGTTACCATGGCAACACAACCGCATGGTTACCACAACAACACAACCGCATGGTTACCATGGCAACCCAACTGCATGGTTACCACGGCATCTCAACCCCATGGTTGCCATGGGAACTAAACCCCATAGTTTCCATAGCAACCCAACCCCATCGATACCATGGCAACACAACCCCATGGTTGCCATGGCAATCCAACCCCATGGTTACCATGGCAACCCAACCCCATGGTTACAATGGCAACACAACCGCATGGTTACCATAGCAACCCAACCCCATAGTTACCATGGCAACACAACCTTATGGTTGCCATGGAAACACTACCCCATGGTTGCCATGGCAACAGAACCCCATAGTTGCCATGGCAACAAAACTCCATGGTTACCATGGCAACCCAACCCCATGGTTGCCATGGCAACCCAACCCCATGGTTACAATGGCAACACAACCGCATGGTTACCATAGCAACCCAACCCCATAGTTACCATGGCAACACTACCCCATGGTTCCCATGGAAACACTACCTCATGTTTGCCATGGCAACAGAACCCCATAGTTTCCATGGCAACAAAACGCCATGATTTCCATGGCAACAGAACCCCATAGTTGCCATGGCAACAAAACGCCATGGTTACCATGGCAACACAACCCCATGGTTGCCATGGCAACCCAACCCCATGGTTGCCAAGGCAACTAAACCCCATAGTTTCCATAGCAACACAACCCCATAGTTACTATGGCAACACAACCCCATGGTTCCCATGGCAACACAACCCCGTGGTAGCCATGGCAACCCAACCCCATGGTTACCATGGCAACAGAACCCCATAGTTGCCATGGCAACTAAAAGCCATGGTTACCATGGCAACACAACCCCATGGTTGCCATGGCAACCCAACCCCATGGTTACCATAGCAACACAACCGCATGGTTACCATAGCAACCCAACCCCATAGTTACCATGGAAACACAACCCCATGGTTGCCATGGAAACACTACCTCATGGTTGCCATGGCAACAGAACCCCATAGTTGCCATGGCAACAAAACGCCATGGTTGCCATGGCAACAGAACCCCATAGTTGCCATGGCAACAAAACGCCATGGTTACCATGGCAACACAACCCCATGGTTGCCATGGCAACCCAACACCATGGTTGCCAAGGGAACTAAACCTCATAGTTTCCATAGAAAACCAACCCCATAGTTACTATGGCAACACAACCCCGTGGTTGCCATGGCAACCCAACCCCATGGTTACCATGGGAACAGAACCCCATAGTTGCCATGGCAAATAAACGCCATGGTTACCATGGCAACACAACCCCATGGTTGCCATGGAAACCCAACCCCATGGTTACCATAGCAACCAAACCCCGTGGTTGCAATGGCAACACAACTACATGGTTACCATGGCAACACAACCCCATGGTTCCCATGGCAACACAACCCCGTGGTTGCCATGGCAACCCAACCCCATCGTTACCATGGCAACACAACCCCATGGTTGCCATGGAAACACTACCCCATGGTTGCCATGGCAACAGAACCCCATAGTTTCCATGGCAACTAAACGGCATGGTTACCATGGCAACCCAACCGCATGGTTACCATGGCAACAGAACCCCATGGTTACCATAGCAACCAAACCCCGTGGTTGCCATGGCAACAGAAACCCATGGTTACCATAGCAACCAAACCCCGTGGTTGCCATGGCAACCCAACCCCATGGTTACCATGGCAACACAACCGCATGGTTACCACAACAACACAACCGCATGGTTACCACGGCAACCCAACTGCATGGTTACCACGGCATCTCAACCCCATGGTTGCCATGGCAACTAAACCCCATAGTTACCATGGCAACACAACCCCATGGTTGCCATGGAAACACTACCTCATGGTTTCCATGGCAACAGAACCCCATAGTTGCCATGGCAAAAAAAACGCCATGGTTGCCATGGCAACAAAACGCAATGGTAACCATGGCAACACAACCCCATGGTTGCCATGGCAACCCAATCCCATGGTTGCCAAGGCAACTAAACCCCATTGTTTCCATAGCAACCCAACCCCATAGTTACTATGGCAACACAACCCCATGGTTCCCATGGCAACACAACCCCGTGGTAGCCATGGCAACCCAACCCCATGGTTACCATGGCAACAGAACCCCATAGTTGCCATGGCAACTAAAAGCCATGGTTACCATGGCAACACAACCCCATGGTTGCCATGGCAACCCAACCCCATGGTTACCATAGCAACACAACCGCATGGTTACCATAGGAACCCAACCCCATAGTTACCATGGCAACACAACCCCATGGTTGCCATGGAAACACTACCTCATGGTTGCCATGGCAACAGAACCCCATAGTTGCCATGGCAACAAAACGCCATGGTTGCCATGGCAACAGAACCCCTTAGTTGCCATGGCAACAAAACGCCATGGTTACCATGGCAACACAACCCCATGGTTGCCAAGGCAACTAAACCTCATAGTTTCCATAGAAAACCAACCCCATAGTTACTATGGCAACACAACCCCGTGGTTGCCATGGCAACCCTACCCCATGGTTACCATGGCAACAGAACCCCATAGTTGCCATGGGCAACTAAACGCCATGGTTACCATGGCAACACAACCCCATGGTTCCCATGGCAACCCAACCCCATGGTTACCTTAGCAACCAAACCCCGTGGTTGCAATGGCAACACAACTACATGGTTACCATGGCAACACAACCCCATGGTTCCCATGGCAACACAACCCCGTGGTTGCCATGGCAACCCAACCCCATCGTTACCATGGCAACAGAACCCCATGGTTGCCATGGAAACAGTACCCCATGGTTGCCATGGCAACAGAACCCCATAGTTGCCATGGCAACAAAACGCCATGGTTACCATGGCAACACAACCCCATGGTTCCCATGGCAACCTAACCCCATAGTTTCCATGGCAACTATACGCCATGGTTACCATGGCAACCCAACCGCATGGTTACCATGGCAACAGAACCCCATGGTTACCATAGCAACCAAACCCCGTGGTTGCCATGGCAACCCAACCCCATGGTTACCATGGCAACACAACCGCATGGTTACCACAACAACTGAACCGCATGGTTACCACGGCAACCCAACTGCATGGTTACTACGGCATCTCAACCCCATGGTTGCCATGGCAACTAAACCCCATAGTTTCCATAGCAACCCAAACCCATAGTTACCATGGCAACACAACCCCATCGTTACCATGGCAACAGACCCCCATAGTTGCCATGGCAACTAAACGCAATGGTTACCATGGCAACCCAACCCCATGGTTGCCATGGCAACCCAACCCCATGGTTACCATGGCAACCAAACCCCGTGGTTGCCATGGCAACTAAACGCCATGGTTACCATGGCAACACAACCCCATGGTTGCCATAGCAACCCAACCCCATGGTTACCATGGCAACCAGACCCCGTGGTTGCCATGGCAACTAAACGCCATGGTTACCATGGCAACACAACCCCATGGTTCCCATGGCAACACAACCCCGTGATTCCCATGGCAACCCAACCCCATCGATACCATGGCAACACTACCCGATGGTTGCCATGGAAACACTACCCCATGGTTGCCATGGCAACAGAACCCCATAGTTACCACGGCAACAAAACGCCATGGTTACCATGGCAACACAACCCCATGGTTACCATGGACACAGAACCCCATGGTTACCAAGGCAACCAAACCCCGTGGTTACCATGGCAACCCAATCCCATGGTTACCATGGCAACACAACCCCATGGTTACCAAGGCAACACAACCCCATGGTTGCCATTGCAACCCAACCCCATAGTTACCATGGCAACACAACCCCATCGTTACCATGGCAACACAACCCCATTGTTGCCATGGAAACCCAACCCCATGGTTACCATAGCAACCAAACCCCGTGGTTGCCATGGCAACCCAACCCCATGGTTACCATGGCAACACAACCGCATGGTTACCACAACAACACAACCGCATGGTCACCACGGCAACCCAACTGCATGGTTACCACGGCATCTCAACCCCATGGTTGCCATGGCAACTAAACCCCATAGTTACCATGGCAACACAACCCCATGGTTGCCATGGAAACACTACCCCATGGTTGCCATGGCAACAGAACCCCATAGTTGCCATGGCAACAAAACGCCACGGTTACCATGGCAACCCAACCCCATGGTTGCCATGGCAACCCAACCCCATGGTTACAATGGCAACACAACCGCATGGTTACCATAGCAACCTAACCCCATAGTTACCATGGCAACACGACCCCATGGTTGCCATGGAAACACTACCTCATGGTTTCCATGGCAACAGAACCCCATAGTTGCCATGGCAACAAAACGCCATGGTTGCCATGGCAACAGAACCCCATAGTTGCCATGGCAACAAAACGCCATGGTTACCATGGCAACACAACCCCATGGTTGCCATAGCAACCCAACCCCATGGTTGCCAAGGAAACTAAACCCCATAGTTTCCATTGCAACCCAACCCCATAGTTACTATGGCAACACAACCCCATGGTTACCATGGGAACAGAACCCCATAGTTGCCATGGCAACTAAACGCCATGGTTACCATGGCAACACAACCCCATGGTTGCCATGGCAACCCGACCCCATCGTTACCATAGCAACCAAACCCCGTGTTTGCAATGGCAACACAAATACATGGTTACCATGGCAACACAACCCCATGGTTCCCATGGCAACACAACCCCGTGGTTGCCATGGAAACCCAACCCCATCGTTACCATGGCAACAGAACCCCATGGTTGCCATGGAAACACTACCCCATGGTTGCCATGTCAACAGAACCCCATAGTTTCCATGGCAACAAAACGCCATGGTTACCATGGCAACACAACCCCATGGTTGCCATGGCAACCTAACCCCATAGTTTCCATGGCAACTATACGCCATGGTTACCATGGCAACCCAACCGCATGGTTACCATGGCAACAGAACCCCATGGTTACCTTAGCAACCAAACCCCGTGGTTGCCATGGCAACCCAACCCCATGGTTACCATGGCAACACAACCGCATGCTTACCACAACAACACAACCGCATGGTTACCACGGCAACCCAACTGCATGGTTACCACGGCATCTCAACCCCATAGTTACCATGGCAACACAACCCCATCGTTACCATGGCAACAGACCCCCATAGTTGCCATGGCAACTAAACGCCATGGTTACCATGGCAACCCAACCCCATGGTTGCCATGGCAACACAACCCCATGGTTACCATGGCAACCAAACCACGTGGTTGCCATGGCAACTAAACGCCATGGTTACCATGGCAACACAACCCCATGGTTGCCATGGCAACCCAACCCCATGGTTACCATGGCAACCAAACCCCGTGGTTGCCATGGCAAGTAAACGCCATGGTTACCATGGCAACACAACCCCATGGTTCCCATGGCAACGCAACCCCGTGGTTGCCATGGCAACCCAACCCCATCGTTACCATGGTAACACTACCCGATGGTTGCCATGGAAACACTATCCCATGGTTGCCATGGCAACAGAACTCCATAGTTACCATGGCAACAAAACGCCATGGTTACCATGGGAACACAACCCCATGGTTACCATGGACACAGAACCCCATGGTTACCAAGGCAACCAAACCCCGTGGTTGCCATGGCAACCCAATCCCATGGTTACCATGGCAACACAACCCCATGGTTACCATGGACACAGAACCCCATGGTTACCAAGGCAACACAACCCCATGGTTGCCATTGCAACCCAACCCCATAGTTACCATGGCAACACAACCCCATCGTTACCATGGCAACACAACCCCATGGTTGCCGTGGAAACCCAACCCCATGGTTACCATAGCAACCAAACCCCGTGGTTGCCATGGCAACACAACCCCATGGTTACCATGGCAACACAACCCCATGGTTCCCATGGGAACAAAACCCCGTGGTTGCCATTGCAACCCAACCCCATCGTTACCATGGCAACACATCCCCATGTTTGCCATGGAAACACTACCCCATGGTTGCCATGGCAACAGAACCCCATAGTTGCCATGGCAACAAAACGCCATGGTTACCATGGCAACACAACCCCATGGTTGCCATGGCAACCCAACCCCATGGTTACAATGGCAACACAACCGCATGGTTACCATAGCAACCCAACCCCTTAGTTACCATGGCAACACAACCCCATGGTTGCCATGGAAACACTACCTCATGGTTGCCATGGCAACAGAACCCCATAGTTGCCATGGCAACAAAATGCCATGGTTGCCATGGAAACAGAACCCCATAGTTGCCATGGCAACAAAACGCCATGGTTACCATGGCAACACAACCCCATGGTTGCCATGGCAGCCCAACCCCATGGTTGCCAAGGCAACTAAACCTCATAGTTTCCATAGCAACCCAACCCCATAGTTACTATCGCAACACAACACCGTGGTTGCCATGGCAACCCAACCCCATGGTTACCATGGAAACAGAACCCCATAGTTGCCATGGCAACTAAACGCCAGGGTTACCATGGCAACACAACCCCATGGTTGCCATGGCAACCCAACCCCATGGTTACCATAGCAACCAATTCCCTGGTTCCAATGGCAACACAACAACATGGTTACCATGGCAACACAACCCCATGGTTCCCATGGCAACACAACCTCGTGGTTGCCATGGCAACCCAACCCCATCGTCACCATGGCAACAGAACCCCATGGTTGCCATGGAAACACTACCCCATGGTTGCCATGGCAACAGAACCCCATAGTTGACATGGCAACAAAACGCCATGGTTACCATGGACAAACAACCCCATGGTTGCCATGGCAACCCAACCCCATAGTTTCCATGGCAACTAAACGGCATGGTTACCATGGCAACCCTACCGCATGGTTACCATGGCAACAGAACCCCATGGTTACCATAGCAACCAAAACCCGTGGTTGCCATGGCAACCCAACCCCATGGCAACACAACCGCATGGTTACCACAACAACACAACCGCATGGTTACCACGGCAACCCAACTGCATGGTTACCACGGCATCTCAACCCCATGGTTGCCATGGCAACTAAACCCCAAAGTTTCCATAGCAACCCAACCCCATAGTTACCATGGCAACACAACCCCATCGTTACCATGGCAACAGACCCCCATAGTTGCCATGGCAACTAAACGCCATGGTTACCATGGCAACCCAACCCCATGGTTACCATGGCAACCAAACCCCGTGGTTTCCATGGCAACTAAACGCCATGGTTACCATGGCAACACAACCCCATGGTTACCATGGACACAGAACCCCATGGTTACCATAGCAACCAAACCCCGTGGTTGCCATGGCAACCCAATCCCATGGTTACCATGGCAACACAACCGCATGGTTACCACAACAACACAACCGCATGGTTACCACGGAAACCCAACTGCATGCTTACCATGGCAACCCAACCCCATGGTTACAATGGCAACACAACCGCATGGTTACCATTGCAACCCAACCCCATAGTTACCGTGGCAACACAACCCCATCGTTACCATTGCAACACAACACCATGGTTGCCATGGCAACCCAACCCCATGGTTACCATGGCAACAGAACCCCATAGTTGCCATGGCAACTAAACGCCACGGTTACCATGGCAACACAACCCCATTGTTGCCATGGCAACCCAACCCCATGGTTACCATAGCAACCAAACCCCGTGGTTGCCATGGCAACCCAACCCCATGGTTCCCATGGCAACACAACCCCATGGTTCCCATGGCAACACAACCTCGTGGTTGCCATTGCAACCCAACCCCATGGTTACCATGGCAACACAACCCCATGGTTGCCATGGAAACACTACCTCATGTTTGCCATGGCAACAGAACCCCATAGTTGCCATGGCAACAAAACGCCATGGTTGCCATGGCAACAGAACCCCATGGTTACCATGGTAACAAAACGCCATGTTTAGCATGGCAACACAACCCCATGGTTGCCATGGCAATCCAACCCCATGCTTGCCAAGGCAACTAAACCCCATAGTTTCCATAGCAACACAACACCATAGTTTCCATGGCAACACTACCCCAATGTTGCCATGGTAAAACTACCCCATGGTTGCCATGGCAACAGAACCCCATAGTTGCCATGGCAACAAAACGCCATGGTTACCATGGCAACACAACCCCATGGATGCCATGGCAACACAACCCCATGGTTGCCTTGGAAACACTACCTCATGGTTGCCATGGCAACACAACCCCAGAGTTGCCATGGAAACAAAACGCCATGGTTGCCATGGCAACAGAACCTTATAGTTGCCATGGCAACAAAACGCCATGGTTACCATGGCAACACAAGCCCATGGTTGCCATGGCAACCCAACCCCATGGTTCTCATGAGAACACAACCCCATAGTTTCCATAGCAACCCAACCCCATAGTTACCATGGCAACACAACCCCACGGTTCCCATGGCAACACAACCCCGTGGTTGCCATGGCAACCCAACCCCATGGTTACCATGGCAACAGAACCCCATAGTTGCCATGGCTGCAAAACGCCATGGTTACCATGGCAACACAACCCCATGGTTGCCATGGTAACCCAACCCCATGGTTACCATAGCAACCAAACCCCGTGGTTGCAATGGCAACACAACCCCATGGTTACCATGGCAACACAACCCCATGGTTCCCATGGCAACACAACCCCGTGGTTGCCATGGCAAACCAACCCCATCGTTACCATAGCAACCAAACCCCGTGGTTGCCATGGCAACCCAACCCCATGGTTACCATGGCAACACAACCCCATGGTTCCCATGGCAACACAAACCCGTGGTTGCCATGGCAACCCAACCCCATGGTTACCATGGCAACACAACCCCAAGTTTGCCATGGCAACCCAACCCCATGGTTACCATGGCAACACAACCCCATAGCTGCCATGGCAACTAAACGCCATGGTTACCATGGCAACACAATCCCATGGTTGCCATGACAACCCAACACCATGGTTGCCATGGCAACCAAACCCCGTGGTTGCCATAGCTACCAAACTCCGTGGTTGCCATGGCAAACCAATCCCATGGTTACCATGGCAACACCACTGCATGGTTACCACAACAACACAACCGCATGGTTACCACGGCAACCCAACTGCATGGTTACCACGGCATCTCAACCCCATGGTTGCCATGGCAACTAAACGCCACGGTTACCATAGCAACCAAACCCCGTGGTTGCCATGGCAACCCAACCCCATGGTTACCACGGCAACACAACCTCATGGTTGCCATGGCAACCCAACCCCATGGTTACCATGGCAACAGAACCCCATAGTTGCCATGGCAACAGAACCCCATGGTTACCATGGCAACACAACCCCATGGTTGCCATGGCAACCCAACCCCATGGTTACCATAGCAACCAAACCCCGTGGTTGCCATGGCAACCCAACCCCATGCTTACCATGGCAACACAACCCCATGGTTCCCATGGCAACACAACCCCGTGGTTGCCATGGCAACCCAACCCATCGTTATCATGGCAACACATCCCTATGGTTACCATGGAAACAGTACCCCATGGTTACCATGGCAACAGAACCCCATAGTTGCCATGGCAACAAAACGCCATGGTTACCATGGCAACACAACCCCATGGTTACCATGGCAACCCAACCCCATAGTTACCATGGCAACACAACCCCATGGTTGCCATGGAAACACTACCTCATGGTTGCCATGGCAACAGAACCCCATAGTTGCCATGGCAACAAAACGCCATGGTTGCCATGGCAACCCAACCCCATGGTTACGATGGACACAGGACCCCATGGTTACCATAGCAACCAAACCCCGTTATTGCCATGGCAACCCAATCACATGGTTACCATGGCAACACAACAGCATGGTTACCACAACAACACAACCGCATGGTTACCACGGCAACCCAACTGCATGGTTACCACGGCATCTCAAACCCATGGTTGCCATGGCAACGAAACCCCATAGTTTCCATAGCAACCCAACCCCATAGTTACCATGTCAACCCAACCCCATGGTTACCATGGCAACAAGACCCCATAGTTGCCATGGCAACTAAACGCCATGGTTACCATGGTAACACAACCCCATGGTTCCCATGAGAACACAACCCCGTGGTTGCCATGGCAAGCCAACCCCATCGTTACCATGGCAACACTACCCCATGGTTGCCATGGAAACACTACCCCATGGTTGCCATGGCAACAGAACCCCATAGTTGCCATCGCAACAAAACGCCATGGTTACCATGGCAACACAACCCCATGGTTGCGATGGCAACCCTACCCCATGGTTACCATGGCAACCAAACCCCGTGGTAGCCATGGCAACTAAACGCCATGGTTACCATGGCAACACAACCCCATGGTTGCCATGGCAACCCAACCCCTTGGTTACCATAGCAACCAAACGCCGTGGTTGCCATGGCTACCCAACCCCATGGTTACCATGGCAACACAACCGCATGGTTACCATAGCAACCCAACCCCATCGTTACCATGGCAACACATCCCCATGGTTGCCATGGAAGCACTACCCCATGGTTGCGATGGCAACAGAACCCCATAGTTTCCATGGCAAAAAAACGCCATGGTTACCATGGCAACCCAACCCCATGGTTGCCATGGCAACCCAACCCCATGGTTGCCAAGGCAACTAAACCAGATGGTTTCCATAGCAACCCAACCCCATAGTTACCATGGCAACACAACCCCATGGGTTCCATGGAAACACTACCCCATGGTTGCCATGGCAACAGAACCCCATAGTTGCCATCGCAACAAAACGCCATGGTTACCATGGCAACACAACCCCATGGTTGCCATGGCAACCCAACCCCAAGGTTACCATGGCAACCAAACCCCGTGGTTGCCATGGCAACTAAACGCCATGGTTACCATGGCAACACAACCCCATGGTTGCCATGGCAACCCAATCCCATGGTTACCATAGCAACCAAACCCCGTGGTTGCCATGGCAACCCAACCCCATGATTACCATGGCAACACAACCCCATGGTTCCCATGAGAACACAACCCCGTGGTTGCCATGGTAAGCCAACCCCATGGTTGCCATGGCAACCCAACCCCATGGTTACCATGGGAACCCAACCGCATGGTTGCCATGGCAACCCAACCCCATGGTTGCCATGGCAACCCAACCCCATGGTTACCATGGCAACCAAACCCCGTGGTTGCCATGGCAACTAAACGCCACGGTTACCATGGCAACACAACCCCATGGTTGCCATGGCAACCCAACCCCATGGTTGCCATGGCAACCCAACCCCATGGTTACCATGGCAACAGAACCCCATAGTAGCCATAGCAACTAAACGCCATGGTTACCATGGCAACACAACACCATGGTTGCCATGGCAACCCAACCCCATGGTTACCATGGCAACACAACCCCATACTTGCCATGGCAACCCAACCCCATGGTTACCATGGCAACAGAACCCCATAGTTGCCATGGCAACTAAACGCCATGGTTACCATGGCAACACAACCCCATGGTTGCCATGGCAACCCAACCCCATGGTTACCATGGCAACCCAACCCCACGGTTACCATGGCAACCAAACCCCGTGGTTGCCATGGAAACACTACCCCATGGTTGCCATGGCAACAGAACCCCATAGTTGCCATGGCAACAAAACGCCATGGTTACCATGGCAACACAACCCCATGGTTACCATGGACACAGAACCCCGTGGTTGCCATGGCAACCCAACCCCGTGGATGCCATGGCAACCCAACCCCATGGTTCCCATGGAAACACGACCCCATAGTTACCATGGCAACACAACCCCATGGTTGCCATGGAAGCACTACCCCATGGTTGCCATGGCAAAAGAACCCCATATTTGCCATGGCAACAAAACGCCATGGTTACCATGGCAACACAACCCCATGGTTGCCATGGCAACCCAACCCCATGGTTGCCAAGGCAACTAAACCCCATAGTTTCCATAGCAACCCAACCCCATAGTTACCATGGCAACACAACCCCATGGTTGCCATGGAAACACTACCCCATGGTTGCCATGGCAACCCAACTCCATGGTTGCCATGGCAACCCAACCCCATGGTTACCATGGCAACCAAACCCCGTGGTTGCCATGGCAACTAAACGCCATGGTTACCATGGCAACACAACCCCATGGTTGCCATGGCAACCCAACCCCATGGTTACCATAGCAACCAAACCCCGTCGTTGCCATGGCAACCCAACCCCATGGTTACCATTGCAACACAACCGCATGGTTACCATAGCAACCCAACCCCATGGTTACCATGGCAACACAACCCCATGGTTGCCATGGCAACCCAACGCCATGGTTACCATGGCAACACAACCCCATGGTTGCCATGGCAACCCAACCCCATGGTTACCATAGCAACAAAACCCCGTGGTTGCCATGGCAACCCAACCCCATGGTTACCATGGCAACACAACTGCATGGTTACCATAGCAACCCAACCCCATCGTTACCATGGCAACACATTCCCATGGTTGCCATGGCAACTAAACCCCATAGTTGCCATGGCAACAAAACGCCATGGTTACCATGGCAACACAACCCCATGGTTGCCATGGCAACCCAACCCCATGGTTTCCAAGGCAAATAAACCCCATAGTTTCCATAGCAACCCAACCCCATAGTTACCATGGCAACACAACCACATGGTTGCCATGGAAACACTACCCCATGGTTGCCATGGCAACCCAACCCCATGCTTACCATGGCAACCAAACCCCGTGGTTGCCATGGCAACTAAACGCCATGGTTACCATGGCAACACAACCCCATGGTTGCCATGGCAACCCAACCCCATGGTTACCATTGCAACCAAACCCCGTGGTTGCCATGGCAACCCAACCCCATGGTTACCATGGTAACAGAACCCCATGGTTCCCATGAGAACACAACCCCGTGGTTGCCATGGCACGCCAACCCCATCGTTACCATGGCAACACTACCTCATGGTTGCCATGAAAACACTACCCCATGGTTGCCATGGCAACAGAACCCCATAGTTGCCATGGCAACAAAACGCCATGGTTACCATGGCAACACAACCCCATGGTTACCATGGACACAGAACCCCACGGTTACCATAGCAACCAAACCCCATAGTTTCCATAGCAACCCAACCCCATAGTTACCATGGCAACACAACCCCATGGTTGCCATGGAAACACTACCCCATGGTTGCCATTGCAACAGAACCCCATAGTTGCCATCGCAACAAAACGCCATGGTTACCATGGCAACACAACCCCATGGTTGCCATGGCAACCCAACCCCATGGTTACCATGGCAACCAAACCACGTGGTTGCCATGGCAACTAAACGCCATGCTTACCATGGCAACACAACCCCATGGTTGCCATGGCAACCCAACCCCTTGGTTACCATAGCAACCAAACCCCGTGGTTGCCATGGCTACCCAACCCCATGGTTACCATGGCAACAAAACCGCATGGTTACCATAGCAACCCAACCCCATCGTTACCATGGCAACACATCCCCATGGTTGCCATGGAAGCACTACCCCATGGTTGCAATGGCAACAGAACCCCATAGTTGCCATGGCAACAAAACGCCATGGTTACCATGGCAACACAACCCCATGGTTGCCATGGCAACCCAACCCCATGGTTGCCAAGGCAACTAAACCCCATGGTTTCCATAGCAACCCAACCCCATAGTTACCATGGCAACACAACCCCATGGTTGCCATGGAAACACTACCCGATGGTTGCCATGGCAACAGAACCCCATAGTTGCCATCGCAACAAAACGCCATGGTTACCATGGCAACACAACCCCATGGTTGCCATGGCAACCCAACCCCATGGTTACCATGGCAACCAAACCCCGTGGTTGCCATGGCAACTAATCGCCATGGTTACCATGGCAACACAACCCCATGGTTGCCATGGCAACCCAACCCCATGGTTACCATAGCAACCAAACCCCGTGGTTGCCATGGCAACCCAACCCCATGGTTACCATGGCAACACAACCCCATGGTTCCCATGAGAACACAACCCCGTGGTTGCCATGGCAACCCAAACCCATGGTTGCCATGGCAACCCAACCCCATGGTTACCATGGTAACCCAACCGCATGGTTGCCATGGCAACCCAACCCCATGGTTGCCATGGCAACCCAACCCCATGGTTACTATGGCAACCAAACCCCGTGGTTGCCATGGCAACTAAACGCCACGGTTACCATGGCAACACAACCGCATGGTTGCCATGGCAACCCAACCCCATGGTTCCCATGGCAACACAACCCCATGGTTGCCATGGCAACCCAACCCCATGGTTACCATGGCAACAGAACCCCATAGTTGCCATGGCAACTAAACGCCATGGTTACCATGGCAACACAACCCCATGGTTGCCATGGCAACCAAACCCCGTGGTTGCCATGGCAACCCAACCCCGTGGATGCCATGGCAACCCAACCCCATGGTTCCCATGGCAACACAACCCCATGGTTGCCATGGCAACCCAACCCCATGGTTACCATGGCAACAGAACCCCATATTTGCCATGGCAACTAAACGCCATGGTTACCATGGCAACACAACCCCATGGTTGCCATGGCAACCCAACCCCATGGTTACCATGGCAACACAACCCCATGGTTGCCATGGCAAACCAACCCCGTGGATGCCATGGCAACCCAACCCCACGGTTACCATGGCAACCAAACCCCGTGGTTGCCATGGAAACACTACCCCATGGTTGCCATGGCAACAGAACCCCATAGTTGCCATGGCAACAAAACGCCATGGTTACCATGGCAACACAACCCCATTGTTACCATGGCAACAGAACCCCATGGTTGCCATGGCAACCAAACCCCGTGGTTGCCATGGCAACCCAACCCCGTGGATGCCATGGCAACCCAACCCCATGGTTCCCATGGCAACACAACCCCGTGGTTGCCATGGCAACCCAACCCCATGGTTACCATGGGAACCCAACCCCATGGTTGCCATGGCAACCCAACCCCATGGTTGCCATGGCAACCCAACCCCATGGTTACCATGGCAACCAAACCTTGTGGTTGCCATGGCAACTAAACGCCATGGTTACCATGGCAACACAACCCCATGGTTGCCATGGCAACCCAACCCCACGGTTACCATGGCAACCAAACCCCGTGGTTGCCATGGAAACACTACCCCATGGTTGCCATGGCAACAGAACCCCATAGTTGCCATGGCAACAAAACGCCATGGTTACCATGGCAACACAACCCCATGGTTACCATGGACACAGAACCCCGTGGTTGCCATGGCAACCCAACCCCTTGGATGCCATGGCAACCCAACCCCATGGTTCCCATGGAAACACAACCCCATAGTTACTATGGCAACACAACCCCATGGTTGCCATGGAAGCACTACCCCATGGTTGCCATGGCAACAGAACCCCATATTTGCCATGGCAACAAAACGCCATGGTTACCATGGCAACACAACCCCATGGTTGCCATGGCAACCCAACCCCATGGTTGCCAAGGCAACTAAACCCCATAGTTTCCATAGCAACCCAACCCCATAGTTACCATGGCAACACAACCCCATGGTTGCCATGGAAACACTACCCCATGGTTGCCATGGCAACCCAACCCCATGGTTGCCATGGCAACCCAACCCCATGGTTACCATGGCAACCAAACCCCGTGGTTGCCATGGCAACTAAACGCCATGGTTACCATGGCAACACAACCCCATGGTTGCCATGGCAACCCAACCCCATGGTTACCATAGCAACCAAACCCCGTGGTTGCCATGGCAACCCAACCCCATGGTTACCATGGCAACACAACCGCTTGGTTACCATAGCAACCCAACCCCATGGTTACCATGGCAACCAAACCCCGTGGTTGCCATGGCAACTAAACGCCATGGTTACCATGGCAACACAACCCCATGGTTGCCATGGCAACCCAACGCCATGGTTACCATGGCAACACAACCCCATGGTTACCATAGGAACCAAACCCCGTGGTTGCCATGGCAACCCAACCCCATGGTTACCATGGCAACCCAACCCCATGGTTGCCATGGCAACCAAACCCCGTGGTTGCCATGGCAACTAAACGCCATGGTTACCATGGCAACACAACCCCATGGTTGCCATGGCAACCAAACCCCATGGTTACCATAGCAACCAAACCCCGTGGTTGCCATGGCAACCCAACCCCATGGTTACCATGGCAACACAAACCCATGGTTCCCATGGCAACACAACCCCGTGGTTGCCATGGCAAGCCAACCCCATCGTTACCATGGCAACACTACCCCATGGTTGCCATGGCAACCAAACCCCGTGGTTGCCATGGAAACCCAACCCCGTGGATGCCATGGCAACCTAACCCCATGGTTCCCATGGCAACACAACCCCATGGTTGCCATGGCAACCCAACCCCATGGTTGCCAAGGCAACTAAACCCCATAGTTTCCATAGCAACCCAACCCCATAGTTACCATGGCAACACAACCCCATGGTTGCCATGGAAACACTACCCCATGGTTCCCATGGCAACAGAACCCCATAGTTGCCATCGCAACAAAACGCCATGGTTACCATGGCAACACAACCCCATGGTTGCCATGGCAACCCAACCCCATGGTTACCATGGCAACCGAACCCCGTGGTTGCCATGGCAACTAAACGCCATGGTTACCATGGCAACACAACCCCATGGTTGCCATGGCAACCCAACCCCATGGTTACCATAGCAACCCAACCCCGTGGTTGCCATGGCAACCCAACCCCATGGTTACCATGGCAACACAACCCCATGGTTCCCATGAGAACACAACCCCGTGGTTGCCATGGCAAGACAACCCCATCGTTACCATGGCAACACTACCCCATGGTTGCCATGGAAACACTACCCCATGGTTGCCATGGCAACAGAACCCCATAGTTGCCATGGCAACAAAACGCCATGGTTACCATGGCAACACAACCCCATGGTTACCATGGACACAGAACCCCGTGGTTACCATAGCAACCAAGCCCCATAGTTTCCATAGCAACCCAACCCCATAGTTACCATGGCAACACAACCCCATGGTTGCCATGAAAACACTACCCCATGGTTGCCATGGCAACAGAACCCCATGGTTGCCATCGCAACAAAACGCCATGGTTACCATGGCAACACAACCCCATGGTTGCCATGGCAACCCAACCCCATGGTTACCATGGCAACCAAACCCCGTGGTTGCCATGGCAACTAAACGCCATGGTTACCATGGCAACACAACCCCATGGTTGCCATGGCAACACAACCCCATGGTTACCATAGCAACCAAACCCCGTGGTTGCCATGGCAACCCAACCCCATGGTTACCATGGCAACACAACCGCATGGTTACCATAGCAACCCAACCCCATCGTTACCATGGCAACACATCCCCATGGTTGCCATGGAAGCACTACCCCATGGTTGCGAAGGCAACAGAACCCCATAGTTGCCATGGCAACAAAACGCCATGGTTACCATGGCAACCAAACCCCGTGGTTGCCATGGCAATTAAACGCCATGGTTACCATGGTAACACAACCCCATGGTTACCATGGACACAGAAGCCCATGGTTGCCATGGCAACCAAACCCCGTGGTTGCCATGGCAACCCAACTCCATGGTTACCATGGCAACACAACCCCATGGTTCCCATGAGAACACAACCCCGTGGTTGCCATGGCAAGACAACCCCATCGTTACCATGGCAACACTACCCCATGGTTGCCATGGAAACACTACCCCATGGTTAGCGTAGCAACCAAACCCCGTGGTTGCCATGGCAACGCAACCCCATGGTTACCATGGCAACACAACCCCATGGTTCCCATGGCAACACAACCCCGTGGTTGCCATGGCAACCCAACCCCATCGTTACCATGGCAACATATCCCAATGGTTGCCATGGAAGCACTACCCCATGGTTGCCATGGCAACAGAACCCCATAGTTGCCATGGCAACAAAACGCTATGGTTCCCATGGCAACACAACCCCATGGTTGCCATGGCAACACAACCCCATGGTTGCCAAGGCAACTAAACCCCATAGTTTCCATAGCAACCCAACCCCATAGTTACCATGGCAACACAACCCCATGGTTGCCATGGAAACACTACCCCATGGTTGCCATGGCAACAGAACCCCATAGTTGCCATCGCAACAAAACGCCATGGTTACCATGGCAACACAACCCCATGGTTACCATGGCAACACAACCCCATGGTTCCCATGGCAACACAACCCCATGGTTGCCATGGCAACCCAACCCCATAGTTGCCATGGCAAGTAAACGCCATGGTTACCATGGCAACACAACCCCATGGTTACCATGGACACAGAAACCCATGGTTACCATAGCAACCAAACCCCGTGGTTGCCATGGCAACCCAATCCCATGGTTACCATGGCAAGACAACCGCATGGTTACCACAACAACACAACCGCATGGTTACCACGGCAACCCAACTGCATGCTTACTACGGCATCTCAACCCCATGGTTGCCATGGCAACTAAACCCCATAGTTTCCATAGCAACCCAACCCCATAGTTACCATGGCAACACAACCCCATCGTTACCATGGCAACACAACCCCATGGTTGCCATGGCAACAAAACCCCATGGTTACCATGGCAACAGAACCCCATAGTTGCCATGGCAACTAAAAGCCATGGTTACCATGGCAACACAACCCCATGGTTGCCATGGCAACCCAACCCCATGGTTACCATAGCAACCAAACCCCGTGGTTGCCATGGCAACCCAACCCCATGGTTACCATGGCAACACAACCCCATGGTTCCCATGGCAACACAACCCCTGGTTGCCATTGCAACCCAACCCCGTGGTTACCATGGCAACACAACACCATGGTTGCCATGGAAACACTACCTCATGGTTGCCATGGCAACAGAACCCCATAGTTGCCATGGCAAGAAAACGCCATGGTTGCCATGGCAACAAAAATCCCATAGTTGCCATGGCAACAAAACGCCATGTTTACCATGGCAACACAACCCCATGGTTCCCATAGCAACCCAACCCCATGGTTGCCAAGGCAACTAAACCCCATAGTTTCCATAGCAACACAACCACATAGTTACCATGGCAACACAACCCCAATGTTGCCATGGTAACACTACCCCATGGTTGCCATGGCAACAGAACCCCATAGTTGCCATGGCAACAAAACGCCATGGTTACCATGGACACAGAACCCCATGGTTACCATAGCAACCAAATCCCGTGGTTGCCATGGCAACCCAATCCCATGGTTACCATGGCAACACAACCGCATTGTTACCACAACAACACAACGGCATGGTTACAATGGCAACCCAACTGCATGGTTACCACGGCATCTCAACCCCATGGTTGCCATGGCAACTAAACCCCATAGTTTCCATAGCAACCCAACCCCATAGTTACCACGGCAACACAACCCCATCGTTGCCATGGAAACACAACCCCAAGGTTGCCATGGCAACCCAACCCCATGGTTACCATGGCAACTAAACCCCATAGTTGCCATGGCAACTAAACGCCATGGTTACCATGGCAACACAATCCCATGGTTGCCATGGCAACCCAACCCCCTGGTTGCCATGGCAACCAAACCCCGTGGTTGCCATGGCAACCCAAGCCCGTGGTTGCCATGGCAACCCAACCCCATGGTTCCCATGGCAACACAAACCCATGGTTCCCATGGCAACACAACCCCATCGTTACCATGGCAACACAACCCCATGGTTGCCATGGAAACACTACCCCATGGTTGCCATGGCAACAGAACCCCATAGTTGCCATGGCAACTAAACGCCATGGTTACCATGGCAAAACAACCCCATGGTTACCATGGACACAGAACCCCATGGTTACCATAGCAACCAAACCCCGTGGTTGCCATGGCAACCCAATCCCATGGTTACCATGGCAACACAACCGCATGGTTACCACAACAACACAACCGCATGGTTACCATGGCAACCCAACTGCATGGTTACCACGGCATCTCAACCCCATGGTTGCCATGGGAACTAAACCCCATAGTTTCCATAGCAACCCAACCCCATAGTTACCACGGCAACACAACCCCATCGATACCATGGCAACACAACCCCATGGTTGCCATGGCAATCCAACCCCGTGGTTACCATGGCAACCCAACCCCATGGTTACAATGGCAACACAACCGCATTGTTACCATAGCAACTCAACCCCATAGTTACCATGGCAACACAACCCCATGGTTGCCATGGAAACACTACCCCATGGTTGCCATGGCAACAGAACCCCATAGTTGCCATGGCAACAAAACGCCATGGTTACCATGGCAACCCAACCCCATGGTTGCCATGGCAACCCAACCCCATGGTTACAATGGCAACACAACCGCATGGTTACCATAGCAACCCAACCCCATAGTTACCATGGCAACACAACCCCATGGTTGCCATGGAAACACTACCTCATGTTTGCCATGGCAACAGAACCCCATAGTTGCCATGGCAACAAAACGCCATGGTTACCATGGCAACAGAACCCCATAGTTGCCATGGCAACTAAACGCCATGGTTACCATGGCAACACAACCCCATGGTTGCCATGGCAACCCAACCCCATGGTTGCCAAGGCAACTAAACCCCATAGTTTCCATAGCAACCCAACACCATAGTTAGTATGGCAACACAACCCCATGGTTCCCATGGCAACACAACCCCGTGGTAGCCATGGCAACCCAACCCCATGGTTACCATGGCAACAGAACCCCATAGTTGCCATGGCAACTAAAAGCCATGGTTACCATGGCAACACAACCCCATGGTTAGCATGGCAACCCAACCCCATGCTTACCATAGCAACACAACCGCATGGTTACCATAGCAACCCAACCCCATAGTTACCATGGCAACACAACCACATGGTTGCCATGGAAACACTACCTCATGGTTGCCATGGCAACAGAACCCCATAGTTGCCATGGCAACAAAACGCCATGGTTGCCATGGCAACAGAAACCCATAGTTGCCATGGCAACAAAACGCCATGGTTACCATGGCAACACAACCCCATGGTTGCCATGGCAACCCAACCCCATGGTTGCCAAGGCAACTAAACCTCATAGTTTCCATAGAAAACCAACCCCATAGTTACTATGGCAACACAACCCCGTGGTTGCCATGGCAACCCAACCCCATGGTTACCATGGGAACAGAACCCCATAGTTGCCATGGCAACTAAACGCCATGGTTACCATGGCAACACAACCCCATGGTTGCCATGGCAACCCAACCCCATGGTTACCATTGCAACCAAACCCCGTGGTTGCAATGGCAACACAACTACATGGTTACCATGGCAACACAACCCCATGGTTCCCATGGCAACACAACCCCGTGGTTGCCATGGCAACCCAACCCCATCGTTACCATGGCAACAGAACCCCATGGTTGCCATGGAAACAGTACCCCATGGTTGCCATGGCAACAGAACCCCATAGTTGCCATGGCAACAAAACGCCATGGTTACCATGGCAACACAACCCCATGGCTGCCATGGCAACCTAACCCTATAGTTTCCATGGCAACTATACGCCATGGTTACAATGGCAACACAACCGCATGGTTACCATGGCAACAGAACCCCATGGTTACCATAGCAACCAAACCCCGTGGTTGCCATGGCAACCCAACCCCATGGTTACCATGGCAACACAACCGCATGGTTACCACAACAACACAACCGCATGGTTACCACGGCAACCCAACTGCATGGTTACCACGTCATCTAAACCCCACGGTTGCCATGGCAACTAAACCCCATAGTTTCCATAGCAACCCAAACCCATAGTTACCATGGCAACACAACCCCATCGTTACCATGGCAACAGACCCCCATAGTTGCCATGGCAACTAAACGCCATGGTTACCATGGCAACCCAACCCCATGGTTGCCATGGCAACCCAACCCCATGGTTACCATGGCAACCAAACCCCGTGGTTGCCATGGCAACTAAACGCCATGGTTACCATGGCAACACAACCCCATGGTTGCCATGGCAACCCAACCCCATGGTTACCATGGCAACCAAACCCCGTGGTTGCCATGGAAACTAAACGCCATGGTTGCCATGGCAACACAACCCCATGGTTCCCATGGCAACACAACCCCGTGGTTGCCATGGCAACCCAACCCCATCGTTACCATGGCAACACTACCCGATGGTTGCCATGGAAACACTACCCCATGGTTGCCATGGCAACAGAACCCCATAGTTACCATGGCAACAAAACGCCATGGTTACCATGGCAACACAACCCCATGGTTACCATGGACACAGAACCCCATGGTTACCAAGGCAACCAAACCCCGTGGTTGCCATGGCAAGACAATCCCATGGTTACCATGGCAACACAACCCCATGGTTACCATGGACACAGAACCCCATGGTTACCAAGGCAACACAACCCCATGGTTGCCATTGCAATCCAACCCCATAGTTACCATGGCAACACAACCCCATCGTTACCATGGCAACACAACCCCATGGTTGCCATGGACACAGAAGCCCATGGTTACCATAGCAACCAAACCCCGTGGTTGCCATGGCAACACAACAACATGGTTACCATGGCAACACAACCCCATGGTTCCCATGGCAACACAACCCCGTGGTTGCCATGGCAACCCAACCCCATCGTTACCATGGCAACACATCCCCATGGTTGCAATGGAAACACTACCCCATGGTTGCCATGGCAACAGAACCCCATAGTTGCCATGGCAACAAAACGCCATGGTTACCATGGCAACACAACCCCATGGTTGCCATGGCAACCCAACCCCATGGTTACAATGGCAACACAACCGCATGGTTACCATAGCAACCCAACCCCATAGTTACCATGGCAACACAACCCCATTGTTATCATGGACACAGAACCCCATGGTTGCCATGGCAACCCAACCCCATGGTTACCATAGCAACCAAACCCCGTGGTTGCCATGGCAACCCAACCCCATGGTTACCATGGCAGCACAACCCCATGGTTCCCATGAGAACACAACCCCGTGGTTGCCATGGCAACCCAACCCCATCGTTACCATGGCAACACTACCCCGTGGTTGCCATGGAAACACTACCCCATGGTTGCCATGGCAACAGAACCCCATAGTTGCCATGGCAACAAAACGCCATGGTTACCATGGCAACTGAAACCCATGGTTACCATGGACACAGAACCCCATGGTTGCCATGGCAACCAAACCCCGTGGTTGACATGGCAACCCAACCCCGTGGATGCCATGGCAACCCAACCCCATGGTTCCCATGGCAACACAACCCCATGGTTGCCATGGCAACCCAACCCCATGGTTACCATGGCAACAGAACCCCATAGTTGCCATGGCAACTAAACGCCATGGTTACCATGGCAACACAACCCCATGGTTGCCATGGCAACCCAACCCCATGGTTACCATTGCAACCAAACCCCGTGGTTGCCATGGCAACGCAACCCCATGGTTACCATGGCAACACAACCCCATGGTTCCCATGGCAACACAACCCCGTGGTTGCCATGGCAACCCAACCCCATCGTTACCATGGCAACATATCCCAATGGTTGCCATGGAAGCACTACCCCATGGTTGCCATGGCAACAGAACCCCATAGTTGCCATGGCAACAAAACGCTATGGTTACCATGGCAACACAACCCCATGGTTGCCATGGCAACCCAACCCCATGGTTGCCAAGGCAACTAAACCCCATAGTTTCCATAGCAACCCAACCCCATAGTTACCATGGCAACACAACCCCATGGTTGCCATGGAAACACTACCCCATGGTTGCCATGGCAACAGAACCCCATAGTTGCCATCGCAACAAAACGCCATGGTTACCATGGCAACACAACCCCATGGTTGCCATGGCAACCCAACCCCATGGTTACCATGGCAACCAAACCCCGTGGTTGCCATGGCAACTAAACGCCATGGTTACCATGGCAACACAACCCCATGGTTGCCATGGCAACCCAACCCCATGGTTACCATAGCAACCAAACCCCGTGGTTGCCATGACAACCCAACCCCGTGGTTACAATGGCAACACAACCGCATGGTTACCATAGCAACCCAACCCCATCGTTACCATGGCAACACATCCCCATGGTTGCCATGGAAGCACTACCCCATGGTTGCCATGGCAACAGAACCCCATAGTTGCCATGGCAAAAAAACGCCATGGTTACCACGGCAACACAACCGCATGGTTGCCATGGCAACCCAACCCCATGGTTGCCAAGGCAACTAAACCCCATAGTTTCCATACCAACCCAACCCCATAGTTACCATGGCAACACAACCCCATGGTTGCCATGGAAACACTACCATATGGTTGCCATGGCAACAGAACCCCATAGTTGCCATCCCAACAAAACGCCATGGTTACCATGGCAACACAACCCCATGGTTGCCATGGCAACCCAACCCCATAGTTGCCATGGCAAGTAAACGCCATGGTTACCATGGCAACCCAACCCCATGGTTACCATGGACACAGAACCCCATGGTTACCATAGCAAACAAACCCCGTGGTTGCCATGGCAACCCAATCCCATGGTTACCATGGCAAGACAACCGCATGGTTACCACAACAACACAACCGCATGGTTACCACGGCAACCCAACTGCATGCTTACTACGGCATCTCAACCCCATGGTTGCCATGGCAACTAAACCACATAGTTTCCATAGCAACCCAACCCCATAGTTACCATGCCAACACAACCCCATCGTTACCATGGCAACACAACCCCATGGTTGCCATGGCAACCCAACCCCATGGTTACCATGGCAACAGAACCCCATAGTTGCCATGGCAACTAAACGCCATGGTTACCATGGCAACACAACCCCATGGTTGCCATGGCAACCCAACCCCATGGTTACCATAGCAACCAAACCCCGTGGTTGCCATGGCAACCCAACCCCATGGTTACCATGGCAACACAACCCCATGGTTCCCATGGCAACACAACCCCGTGGTTGCCATTGCAACCCAACCCCATGGTTACCATGGCAACACAACCCCATGGTTGCCATGGAAACACTACCTCATGGTTGCCATGGCAACAGAACCCCATAGTTGCCATGGCAAGTAAACGCCATTGTTGCCATGGCAACAGAATCCCATAGTTTCCATGGCAACAAAACGCCATGTTTACCATGGCAACACAACCCCATGGTTGCCATAGCAACCCAACCCCATGGTTGCCAAGGCAACACAACCCCAATGTTGCCATGGTAACACTACCCCATGGTTGCCATGGCAACAGAACCCCATAGTTGCCATGGCAACTAAACGCCATGGTTACCATGGCAACACAACCCCATAGTTTCCATAGCAACCCAACCCCATAGTTACCATGGCAACACAACCCCAATGTTGCCATGGTAACACTACCCCATGGTTGCCATGGCAACAGAACCCCATAGTTGCCATGGCAAATAAACGCCATGGTTACCATGGCAACACAACCGCATGGTTACCATGGACACAGAACCCCATGGTTACCATAGCAACCAAATCCCGTGGTTGCCATGGCAACCCAATCCCATGGTTACCATGGCAACACAACCGCATTGTTACCACAACAACACAACTGCATGGTTACAATGGCAACCCAACTGCATGGTTACCACGGCATCTCAACCCCATGGTTGCCATGGCAACTAAACCCCATAGTTTCCATAGCAACCCAACCCCATAGTTACCACGGCAACACAACCCCATCGTTGCCATGGAAACACAACCCCATGGTTGCCATGGCAACCCAACCCCATGGTTACCATGGCAACTAAACCCCATAGTTGCCATGGCAACTAAACGCCATGGTTACCATGGCAACACAATCCCATGGTTGCCATGGCAACCCAACCCCCTGGTTGCCATGGCAACCAAACCCCGTGGTTGCCATGGCAATCCAACCCCATGGTTACCATGGCAACCCAACCCCATGGTTACAATGGCAACACAACCGCATGGTTACCATAGCAACCCAACCCCATAGTTACCATGGCAACACTACCCCATGGTTGCCATGGAAACACTACCTCATGTTTGCCATGGCAACAGAACCCCATAGTTGCCATGCAACAAACCGCCATGGTTACCATGGCAACACAAACCCATGGTTGCCATGGCAACCCAACCCCATGGTTGCCAAGGCAACTAAACCCCATAGTTTCCATAGCAACCCAACCCCATAGTTACTATGGCAACACAACCCCATGGTTCCCATGGCAACACAACCCCGTGGTAGCCATGGCAACCCAACCCCATGGTTACCATGGCAACACAACCCCATGGTTGCCATGGCAACCCAACCCCATGGTTACCATAGCAACACAACCGCATGGTTACCATAGCAACCCAACCCCATAGTTACCATGGCAACACAACCCCATGGTTGCCATGGCAACAAAACGCCATGGTTGCCATGGCAACAGAAACCCATAGTTGCCATGGCAACAAAACGCCATGGTTACCATGGCAACACAACCCCATGGTTGCCATGGCAACAGAACCCCATGGTTGCCAAGGCAACTAAACCTCATAGTTTCCATAGAAAACCAACCCCATAGTTACTATGGCAACACAACCCCGTGGTTGCCATGGCAACACAACGCCATGGTTACCATGGGAACAGAACCCCATAGTTGCCATGGCAACTAAACGCCATGGTTACCATGGCAACACAACCCCATGGTTGCCATGGAAACCCAACCCCATGGTTACCATAGCAACCAAACCCCGTGGTTGCAATGGCAACACAACTACATGGTTACCATGGCAACACAACCCCATGGTTCCCATGGCAACACAACCCCGTGGTTGCCATGGCAACCCAACCCCATCGTTACCATGGCAACAGAACCCCATGGTTGCCATGGAAACACTACCCCATGGTTGCCATGGCAACAGAACCCCAGAGTTGCCATGGCAACCTAACCCCATAGTTTCCATGGCAACTATACGCCATGGTTACCATGGCAACCCAACCGCATGGTTACCATGGCAACAGAACCCCATGGTTACCATAGCAACCAAACCCCGTGGTTGCCATGGCAACAGAAACCCATGGTTACCATAGCAAACAAACCCCGTGGTTGCCATGGCAACCCAACCCCATGGTTACCATGGCAACACAACCGCTTGGTTACCACAACAGCACAACCGCATGGTTACCACGGCAACCCAACTGCATGGTTACCACGGCATCTCAACCCCATGGTTGCCATGGCAACTAAACCCCATAGTTTCCATAGCAACCCAAACCCATAGTTACCATGGCAACACAACCCCATCGTTACCATGGCAACAGACCCCCATAGTTGCCATGGCAACTAAACGCCATGGTTACCATGACAACCCAACCCCATGGTTGCCATGGCAACCCAACCCCATGGTTACCATGGCAACCAAACCCCGTGGTTGCCATGGCAACTAAACGCCATGGTTACCATGGCAACACAACCCCATGGTTGCCATGGTAACCCAGCCCCATGGTTACCATGGCAACCAAACCCCGTGGTTGCCATGGCAACTAAACGCCATGGTTACCATTGCAACACAACCCCATGGTTCCCATGGCAACACAACCCCGTGGTTGCAATGGCAACAGAACCCCATAGTTACCATGGCAACAAAACGCCATGGTTACCATGGCAACACAACCCCATTGTTACCATGGACACAGAACCCCATCGTTACCAAGGCAACCAAACCCCGTGGTTGCCATGGCAACCCAATCCCATGGTTACCATGGCAACACAACCCCATGGTTACCATGGACACAGAACCCCATGGTTACCAAGGCAACACAACCCCATCGTTACCATGGCAACACAACCCCATGGTTGCCATGGAAACCCAACCCCATGGTTACCATAGCAACCAAACCCCGTGGTTGCCATGGCAACACAACCCCATGGTTACCATGGCAACACAACCCCATGGTTCCCATGGCAACACAACCCCGTGGTTGCCATTGCAACCCAACCCCATCGTTACCATGGCAACACATCCCCATGGTTGCCATGGAAACACTACCCCATGGTTGCCATGGCAACAGAACCCGATAGTTGCCATGGCAACAAAACGCCATGGTTACCATGGCAACACAATCCCATGGTTGTCATGGCAACCCAACCCCATGGTTACAATGGCAACACAACCGCATGGTTACCATAGCAACCCAACCCCATAGTTACCATGGCAACACAACCCCATGGTTGCCATGGAAACACTACCTCATGGTTGCCATGGCAACAGAACCCCATAGTTGCCATGGCAACAAAATGCCATGGTTGCCATGGCAACAGAACCCCATAGTTGCCATGGCAACAAAACGCCATGGTTACCATGGCAACACAACCCCATGGTTGCCATGGCAACCCAACCCCATGGTTGCCAAGGCAACTAAACCTCATAGTTTCCATAGCAACCCAACCCCATAGTTACTATGGCAACACAACACCGTGGTTGCCATGGCAACCCAACCCCATGGTTACCATGGCAACAGAACCCCATAGTTGCCATGGCAACTTAACGCCATGGTTACCATGGCAACACAACCCAATGGTTGCCATGGCAACCCAACCCCATGGTTACCATAGCAACCAAACCCTGTGGTTCCAATGGCAACACAACCCCATGGTTCCGATGGCAACACAACCCCGTGGTTGCCATGGCAACCCAACCCCATCGTTACCATGGCAACACAACCCCATGGTTGCCATGGAAACACTACCCCATGGTTGCCATGTCAACAGAACCCCATAGTTTCCATGGCAACTAAACGGCATGGTTACCATGGCAACCCAACCGCATGGTTACCATGGCAACAGAACCCCATGGTTACCATAGCAACCAAACCCCGTGGTTGCCATGGCAACAGAAACCCATGGTTACCATAGCAACCAAACCCCGTGGTTGCCATGGCAACCCAACCCCATGGTTACCATGGCAACAGAACCCCATAGTTGCCATGGCAACAAAACGCCATGGTTGCCATGGCAACAGAACCCCATAGTTGCCATGGCAACAAAACGCCATGGTTACCATGGCAACACAACCCCATGGTTGCCATGGCAACCCAACCCCATGGTTGCCAAGGCAACTAAACCCGATAGTTTCCATAGCAACCCAACCCCATAGTTACTATGGCAACCCAACCCCATGGTTGCCATGGCAACACAACCCCGTGGTAGCCATGGCAACCCAACCCCATGGTTACCATGGCACCAGAACCCCATAGTTGCCATGGCAACTAAAAGCCATGGTTACCATGGCAACACAACCCCATGGTTGCCATGGCAACCCAACCCCATGGTTACCATAGCAACACAACCGCATGGTTACCATAGGAACACAACCCCATAGTTACCATGGCAACACAACCCCATGGTTGCCATGGAAACACTACCTCATGGTTGCCATGGAAACAGAACCCCATAGTTGCCATGGCAACAAAACGCCATGGTTGCCATGGCAACAGAACCCCTTAGTTGCCATGGCAACAAAACGCCATGGTTACCATGGCAACACAACCCCATGGTTGCCATGGCAACCCAACCCCATGGTTGCCAAGGCAACTAAACCTCATAGTTTCCATAGAAAACCAACCCCATAGTTACTATGGCAACACAACCCCGTGGTTGCCATGGCAACCCAACCCCATGGTTACCATGGCAACAGAACCCCATAGTTGCCATGGCAACTAAACGCCATGGTTACCATGGCAACACAACCCCATGGTTGCCATGGCAACCCAACCCCATGGTTACCATAGCAACCAAACCCCGTGGTTGCAATGGCAACACAACTACATGGTTACCATGGCAACACAACCCCATGGTTCCCATGGCAACACAACCCCGTGGTTGCCATGGCAACCCAACCCCATCGTTACCATGGCTACAGAACCCCATGGTTGCCATGGAAACACAACCGCATGGTTACCACAACAACACAACCGCATGGTTACCACGGCAACCCAACTGCATGGTTACCACGGCATCTCAACCCCATGGTTGCCATGGCAACTAAACCCCATAGTTTCCATTGCAACCCAAACCCATAGTTACCATGGCAACACAACCCCATCGTTACCATGGCAACAGACCCCCATAGTTGCCATGGCAACTAAACGCCATGGTTACCATGGCAACCCAACCCCATGGTTGCCATGGCAACCCAACCCCATGGTTACCATGGCAACCAAACCCCGTGGTTGCCATGGCAACTAAACGCCATGGTTACCATGGCAACACAACCTCATGGTTGCCATGGCAACCCAACCCCATGGTTACCATGGCAACCAAACCCCGTGGTTGCCATGGCAACTAAACGCCATGGTTACCATGGCAACACAACCCCATGGTTCCCATGGCAACACAACACCGTGGTTGCCATGGCAACCCAACCCCATCGTTACCATGGCAACACTACCCGATGGTTGCCATGGAAACACTACCCCATAGTTACCATGGCAACAAAACGCCATGGTTACCATGGCAACACAACCCCATGGTTACCATGGACACAGAACCCCATGGTTACCAAGGCAACCAAACCCCGTGGTTGCCATGGCAACCCAATCCCATGGTTACCATGGCAACACAACCCCATGGTTACCAAGGCAACACAACCCCATGGTTGCCATTGCAACCCAACCCCATCGTTACCATGGCAACACAACCCCATGGTTGCCATGGCAACCCAACCCCATGGTTACCATGGCAACACAACCGCATGGTTACCACAACAACACAACCGCATGGTTACCACGGCAACCCAACTGCATGGTTACAACGGCATCTCAACCCCATGGTTGCCATGGCAACTAAAACCCATAGTTACCATGGCAACACAACCCCATGGTTGCCATGGAAACACTACCCCATGGTTGCCATGGCAACAGAACCCCATAGTTGCCATGGCAAAAAAACGCCATGGTTACCATGGCAACCCAACCCCATGGTTGCCATGGCAACCCAACCCCATGGTTACAATGGCAACACAACCGCATGGTTACCATAGCAACCCAACCCCATAGTTACCATGGCAGCACAACCCCATGGTTGCCATGGAAACACTACCTCATGGTTTCCATGGCAACAGAACCCCATAGTTGCCATGTCAACAAAACGCCATGGTTGCCATGGCAACAGAACCCCATAGTTGCCATGGCAACAAAACGCCATGGTTACCATGGCAACACAACCCTATGGTTGCCATAGCAACCCAACCCCATGGTTGCCAAGGCAACTAAACCCCATAGTTACCATAGCAACCCAACCCCATAGTTACTATGGCAACACAACCCCATGGTTCCCATGGCAACACAACCCCGTGGTAGCCTAGGCAACCCAACCCCATGGTTACCATGGCAACAGAACCCCATAGTTGCCATGGCAACAAAACGCCATGGTTACCATGGCAACACAACCCCATGGTTGCCATGGCATCCCAACCCCATAGTTGACATGGCAACTAAACGCCATGGTTACCATGGCAACCCAACCCCATGGTTACCATGGACACAGAACCCCATGGTTACCATAGCAACCAAACCCCGTGGTTGCCATGGCAACCCAATCCCATGGTTACCATGGCAACACAACGGCATGGTTACCACAACAACACAACCGCATGGTTACCATGGCAACCCAACTGCATGGTTACCACGGCATCTCAACCCCATGGTTCCCATGGCAACTAAACCCCATAGTTTCCATAGCAACCCAACCCCATAGTTACCACGGCAACACAACCCCATAGTTGCCATGGCAACACAACCCCATGGTTGCCATGGCAACCCAACCCCATGGTTACCATGGCAACACAACCACATAGTTGCCATGGCAACTAAACGCCATGGTTGCCATGGCAACCAAACCCCGTGGTTGCCATGACAACCCAACCCCGTGGATGCCATGGCAAAACAACCCCATGGTTGCCATGGAAACACTACCTCATGGTTGCCATGGCAACACAACCCCAGAGTTGCCATGGAAACAAAACGCCATGGTTGCCATGGCAACAGAACCTTATAGTTGCCATGGCAACAAAACGCCATGGTTACCATGGCAACACAACCCCATGGTTGCCATGGCAACCCAACCCCATGGTTCCCATGAGAACACAACCCCATAGTTTCCATAGCAACCCAACCCCATAGTTACCATGGCAACACAACCCCATGGTTCCCATGGCAACACAACCCCGTGGTTGCCATGGCAACCCAACCCCATGGTTACCATGGCAACAGAACCCCATAGTTGCCATGGCTACAAAACGCCATGGTTACCATGGCAACACAACCCCATGGTTGCCATGGCAACCCAACCCCATGGTTACCATAGCAACACAACCGCATGGTTACCATAGCAACCCAACCCCATAGTTACCATGGCAACACAACCCCATGGTTGCCATGGAAACACTACCTCATGGTTGCCATGGCAACAGAACCCCATAGTTGCCATGGCAACAAAACGCCATGGTTTCCATGGCAACAGAAACCCATAGTTGCCATGGCAACAAAACGCCATGGTTACCATGGCAACACAACCCCATGGTTGCCATGGCAACCCAACCCCATGGTTGCCAAGGCAAATAAACCCCATAGTTTCCATAGAAAACCAACCCCATAGTTACTATGGCAACACAACCCCGTGGTTGCCATGGCAACACAACCCCATGGTTACCATGGGAACAGAACCCCATAGTTGCCATGGCAACTAAACGCCATGGTTACCATGGCAACACAACCCCATGGTTGCCATGGCAACCCAACCCCATGGTTACCATAGCAACCAAACCCCGTGGTTGCAATGGCAATACAACTACATGGTTACCATGGCAACGCAACCCCATGGTTCCCATGGCAACACAACCCCGTGGTTGCCATGGAAACACAACCCCATCGTTACCATGGCAACAGAACCCCATGGTTGCCATCGAAACACTACCCCATGGTTGCCATGGCAACACAACCCCATGGTTGCCATGGCAACCTAACCCCATAGTTTCCATGGCAACTATACGCCATGGTTACCATGGCAACCCAACCGCATGGTTACCGTGGCAACAGAACCCCATGGTTACCATAGCAACCAAATCCCGTGGTTGCCATGGCAACCCAACCCCATGGTTACCATGGCAACACAACCGCATGGTTACCACAACAACACAACCGCATGGTTACCACGGCAACCCAACTGCATGGTTACCACGGCATCTCAACCCCATGGTTGCCATGGCAACTAAACCCCATAGTTTCCATAGCAACCCAAACCCATAGTTACCATGGCAACACAACCCCATCGTTACCATGGCAACAGACCCCCATAGTTGCCATGGCAACTAAACGCCATGGTTACCATGGCAACCCAACCCCATGGGTGCCATGGCAACCCAACCCCATGGTTACCATGGCAACCAAACCCCGTGGTTGCCATGGCAACTAAACGCCATGGTTACCATGGCAACACAACCCCATGGTTACCATGGACACAGAACCCCATGGTTACCATAGCAACCAAACCCCGTGGTTGCCATGGCAACCCAATCCCATGGTTACCATGGCAAGACAACCGCATGGTTACCACAACAACACAACCGCATGGTTACCACGGCAACCCAACTGCATGCTTACCATGGCAACCCAACCCCATGGTTACAATGGCAACACAACCGCATGGTTACCATTGCAACCCAACCCCATAGTTACCGTGGCAACACAACCCCATCGTTACCATTGCAACACAACACCATGGTTGCCATGGCAACCCAACCCCATGGTTACCATGGCAACAGAACCCCATAGTTGCCATGGCAACTAAACGCCACGGTTACCATGGCAACACAACCCCATGGTTGCCATGGCAACCCAACCCCATGGTTACCATAGCAACCAAACCCCGTGGTTGCCATGGCAACACAACCCCATGGTTACCATGGCAACACAACCCCATGGTTCCCATGGCAACACAACCCCGTGGTTGCCATTGCAACCCAACCCCATGGTTACCATGGCAACACAACCCCATGGTTGCCATGGAAACACTCCTCATTGTTGCCATGGCAACAGAACCCCATAGTTGCCATGGCAACAAAACGCCATGGTTGCCATGGCAACAGAACCCCATGGTTGCCATGGCAACAAAACGCCATGTTTAGCATGGCAACACAACCCCATGGTTGCCATGGCAATCCAACCCCATGCCTGCCAAGGCAACTAAACCGCATAGTTTCCATAGCAACACAACCCCATAGTTACCATGGAAACACTACCCCAATGTTGCCATGGTAAAACTACCCCATGGTTGCCATGGCAACAGAACCCCATAGTTGCCATGGCAACAAAACGCCATGGTTACCATGGCAACACAACCCCATGGTTGCCATGGCAACCCAACCCCATAGTTGACATGGCAACTAAACGCCATGGTTACCATGGCAACCCAACCCCATGGTTACCATGGACACAGAACCCCATGGTTACCATAGCAACCAAACCCCGTGGTTGCCATGGCAACCCAATCCCATGGTTACCATGGCAACACAACCGCATGGTTACCACAACAACACAACCGCATGGTTACCATGGCAACCCAACTGCATGGTTACCACGGCATCTCAACCCCATGGTTCCCATGGCAACTAAACCCCATAGTTTCCATAGCAACCCAACCCCATAGTTACCACGGCAACACAACCCCATAGTTGCCATGGCAACACAACCCCATGGTTGGCATGGCAACCCAACCCCATGGTTACCATGGCAACACAACCACATAGTTGCCATGGCAACTAAACGCCATGGTTGCCATGGCAACCCAACCCCGTGGATGCCATGGCAAAACAACCCCATGGTTGCCATGGAAACACTACCTCATGGTTGCCATGGCAACACAACCCCAGAGTTGCCATGGAAACAAAACGCCATGGTTGCCATGGCAACAGAACCTTATAGTTGCCATGGCAACAAAACGCCATGGTTACCATGGCAACACAACCCCATGGTTGCCATGGCAACCCAACCCCATGGTTCCCATGAGAACACAACCCCATAGTTTCCATAGCAACCCAACCCCATAGTTACCATGGCAACACAACCCCATGGTTCCCATGGCAACACAACCCCGTGGTTGCCATGGCAACCCAACCCCATGGTTACCATGGCAACAGAACCCCATAGTTGCCATGGCTACAAAACGCCATCGTTACCATGGCAACACAACCCCATGGTTGCCATGGCAACCCAACCCCATGGTTACCATAGCAACCAAACCCCGTGGTTGCAATGGCAACACAACCACATGGTTACCATGGCAACACAACCCCATGGTTCCCATGGCAAAACAACCCCGTGGTTGCCATGGCAAACCAACCCCATCGTTACCATAGCAACCAAACCCCGTGGTTGCCATGGCAACCCAACCCCATGGTTACCATGGCAACACAACCCCATGGTTCCCATGGCAACACAAACCCGTGGTTGCCATGGCAACCCAACCCCATGGTTACCATGGCAACACAACCCCAAGGTTGCCATGGCAACCCAACCCCATGGTTACCATGGCAACACAACCCCATAGCTGCCATGGCAACTAAACGCCATGGTTACCATGGCAACACAATCCCATGGTTGCCATGACAACCCAACACCATGGTTGCCATGGCAACCAAACCCCGTGGTTGCCATAGCTACCAAACCCCGTGGTTGCCATGGCAACCCAATCCCATGGTTACCATGGCAACACCACCGCATTTTTACCACAACAACACAACCGCATGGTTTCCACGGCAACCCAACTGCATCGTTACCACGGCATCTCAACCCCATGGTTGCCATGGCAACCCAGCCCATGGTTACCGTAGCAACCAAACCCCGTGGTTGCCATGGCAACCCAACCCCATGGTTACCATGGCAACACAACCTCATGGTTGCCATGGCAACCCAACCCCATGGTTACCATGGCAATAGAACCCCATAGTTGCCATGGCAACTAAACGCCATGGATACCATGGCAACACAACCCCATGGTTGCCATGGCAACCCAACCCCATGGCTACCATAGCAACCAAACCCCGTGGTTGCCATGGCAACCCAACCCCATGCTTACCATGGCAACACAACCCCATGCTTCCCATGGCAACACAACCCCGTGGTTGCCATGGCAACCCAACCCCATCGTTATCATGGCAACACATCCCTATGGTTACCATGGAAACAGTACCCCATGGTTACCATGGCAACAGAACCCCATAGTTGCCATGGCAACAAAACGCCATGGTTACCATGGCAACACAACCCCATGGTTGCCATGGCAACCCAACCCCATTATTACAATGGCAACACAACCGCATGGTTACCATAGCAACCCAACCCCATAGTTACCATGGCAACACAACCCCATGGTTGCCATGGAAACACTACCTCATGGTTGCCATGGCAACAGAACCCCATAGTTGCCATGGCAACAAAACGCCATGGTTGCCATGGCAACCCAACCCCATGGTTGCCAAGGCAACTAAACCCCATAGTTTCCATAGCAACCCAACCCCATAGTTACCATGGCAACACAACCCCAATGTTGCCATGGCAACACAACCCCATGGTTGCCATGGCAACAGAACCCCATAGTTGCCATGGCAACAAAACGCCATGGTTACCATGGACACAGAACCCCATGGTTACCATAGCAACCAAACCCCGTTATTGCCATGGCAACCCAATCCCATGGTTACCATGGCAACACAACAGCATGGTTACCACAACAACACAACCGCATGGTTACCACGGCAACCCAACTGCATGGTTACCACGGCATCTCAAACCCATGGTTGCCATGGCAACGAAACCCCATAGTTTCCATAGCAACCCAACCCCATAGTTACCATGGCAACCCAACCCCATGGTTACCATGGCAACAAGACCCCATAGTTGCCACGGCAACTAAACGCCATGGTTACCATGGCAACACAACCCCATGGTTGCCATGGCAACCCAACCCCATGGTTACCATAGCAACCAAACCCCGTGGTTGCAATGGCAACACAACCACATGGTTACCATGGAAACACAACCCCATGGTTCCCATCGCAACACAACCCCGTGGTTGCCATGGTAACCCAACCCCATCGTTACCATGGCAACAGAACCCCATGGTTGCCATGGAAACACTACCCCATGGTTGCCATGGCAACAGAACCCCATAGTTGCCATGGCAACAAAACGCCATGGTTACCATGGCAACACAACCCCATGGTTGCCATGGCAACCTACCCCATAGTTTCCATGGCAACTAAACGCCATGGTTACCATGGCAACCCAACCCCATGGTTACCATGGCAACAGAACACCATGGTTACCATAGCAACCAAACCCCGTGGTTGCCATGGCAACGAAACGCCATGGTTACCATGGCAACACTACCGCATGGTTTCCACAACAACACAACCGCATGATTACCACGGCAACCAAACTGCATGGTTACCACGGCATCTCAACCCCATGGTTGCCATGGCAACTAAACCCCATAGTTTCCATAGCAACCCAACCCCATAGTTACCATGGCAACAGAACCCCATAGTTGCCATGGTAACTAAACGCCATGGTTACCATGGCAACCCAACCCCATGGTTGCCATGGCAACCCAACCCCATGGTTACCATGGCAACCAAACCCCGTGGTTGCCATGGCAACTAAACGCCATGGTTACCATGGCAACACAACCCCATGGTTGCCATGGCAACCCAACCCCATGGTTACCACAGCAACCAAACCCCGTGGTTGCCATGGCAACCCAACCCCATGGTTACCATAGCAAACAAACCCCGTGGTTGCCATGGCAACCCAACCCCATGGTTACCATGGCAACACAACCCCATTATTGCCATGGCAACTAAACGCCATGGTTACCATGGCAACACAATCCCATGGTTGCCATGACAACCCAACCCCATGGTTGCCATGGCAACCAAACCCCGTGTTTGCCAAGGCAACCCAACCCCGCGGATGCCATGGCAACACAACCCCATGGTTCCCATGGCAAAACAACCCCATGGTTCCCATGGCAACACAACCCCGTGGTTGCCATGGCAACCCAACCCCATGGTTGCAATGGAAACACTACCCCATGGTTGCCATGGCAACAGAACCCCATAGTTGCCATGGCAACTAAACGCCATGGTTACCATGGCAACACAACCCCATAGTTGCCATGGCAACTCAACCCCATGGTTGCCATGGCAGCACAACCGCATGGTTACCATAGCAACCCAACCCCATAGTTACCATGGCAACACAATCCCATGGTTGCCATGGAAACACTACCCCATGGTTGCCATGGCAAAAGAACCCCATAGTTGCCATGGCAACAAAACGCCATGGTTTCCAAGGCAACAGAACCCCATAGTTGCCATGGCAACAAAACGGCTTGGTTACCATGGCAACACAACCCCATGGTTGCCATGGCAACCCAACCCCATGGTTGCCAAGGCAACTAAACCCCATAGTTTCCATAGCAACCCAACCCCATATTTACCATGGCAACACAACCCCAATGTTGCCATGGAAACACTACCCCATTGTTGCCATGGCAACAGAACCCCATAGTTGCCATCGCAACAAAACGCCATGGTTACCATGCCAACACAACCGCATGGTTGCCATGGCAACCCAACCCCATGGTTACCATGGCAACACAACCGCGTGGGTACCACAACAACACAACCGCATGGTTACCACGGCAATCTAACTGCATGGTTACCACGGCATCTCAACCCCATGGTTGCCATGGCAACTAAACCCCATAGTTTCCATAGCAATCCAACCCCATAGTTACCATGGCAACGCAACCCCATCGTTACCATGGCAAGACAACCCCATGGTTGCTATGGCAATTCAACCCCATGGTTACCATGGCAACAGAACCCCATAGTTGCCATGGCAACTAAACGCCATAGTTACCATGACAACACAACACCATGGTTTCCATGGCAACCCAACCCCATGGCTACCATAGCAACCAAACCCCGTGGTTGCCATGGCAACACAACCCCATGGTTCCCATGGCAACACAACCCCGTGGTTGCCATGGCAACCAAACCCCATCGTTATCATGGCAACACATCCCCATGCTTACCATGGAAACAGTACCCCATGGTTGCTATGGCAACAGAACCCCATACTTGCCATGGCAACAAAACGGCGTGGTTACCATGGCAACACAACCCCATGGTTGCCATGGCAACCCAACCCCATGGTTACCAAGGCAACTAAACCCCATAGTTTCCATAGCAACCCAACCCCATAGTTACCATGGCAACACAACCCCATGGTTGCCATGGAAACACTACCTCATGGTTGCCATGGCAACAGAACCCCATAGTTGCCATGGCAACAAAACGCCATGGGTGCCAAGGCAACCCAACCCCATGGTTGCCAAGGCAACTAAACCCCATAGTTGCCATGGCAACTAAACGCCATGGTTACCATGGCAACACAACCCCATGGTTGCCATGGCAACCCAACCCCATGGTTAACATAGCAACCAAACCCCGTGGTTGCAATGGCAACACAACCACATGGTTACCATGGAAACACAACCCCATGGTTCCCATGGAAACACAACCCTGTGGTTGCCATGGTAACCCAACCCCATCGTTACCATGGCAACACAACCCCATGGTTGCCATGGAAACACTACCCCATGGTTGCCATGGCAACAGAACCCCATAGTTGCCATGGCAACAAAACGCCATGGTTACCATGGCAACACAACCCCATGGTTGCCATGGCAACCTACCCCATAGTTTCCATGGCAACTAAACGCCATGGTTACCATGGCAACCCAACCCCATGGTTACCATGGGAACAGAACCCCATGGTTACCATAGCAACAAAACCCCGTGGTTGCCATTGCAACCCAACCCCATGGTTACCATGGCAACACAACCGCATGGTTTCCACAACAACACAACCGCATGGTTACCACGGCAACCAAACTGCATGGTTACCACGGCATCTCAACCCCATGGTTGCCATGGCAACTAAACCCCATAGTTTCCATAGCAACCCAACCCCATAGTTACCATGGCAACTGTCCTGGTTTCAGTTAGCACAGAATTAATTTTCTTCCTAGTAGCTGGTGGAATGCTGTGTTTTGGCTTAGAATGAGAAGAGTGCTGATAACACCCCGATGCTTTAATTGTTGCAGAGCAGTGCTTATACTAAGCCAAGGACATCTCAGCCTTTGCTCTGTCCTGCCAACGGGCAGGCTGGGGGGTGCAGTAAGAGCTGGGAGGGGACAGACCCAGGACAGGTGACCCAAACTAGCCAAAGGGGTATTCCATACCATCTGACGTCATGCTAAACAATATATAGGGGTGGCTAGCCGGGGGGAGGGGGCCGGACTGCTCGGGGTTAGGCTGGGCATCGGTCAGCGGGTGGTGAGCAATTGCATTGTGCATCACTTGTTTGTACATACTATTATTACTTTCGTATTATCCCCATTGTATCATCATTATTATTATTGTTATTATTATTTTTGTTATTTTTTTTTTTTTCTTGTCTTATTAAACTGTCTTTATCTCAACTCACGGGCTTCACTTTCCATTTCTCTCCCCCGTCCCAGAGAGGGAGGGGGGAGGGTGAGCGAACGGCTGCGTGGTGTTTAGCTGCCGGTCGGGTTAAACCACGACAGTCCTTTTGGCGCCCAACGTGGGGCCCGAAAGGTTGAGATAACGGCAGATCTGATCAGAGTGTGTTAAACTAAAATTGGTGTAAGGATTAGACCTGCTTAATAGTCACTTGTCATGATGCTGATTGCTTTAATCACAACTCTGCTGCGCCTGTTTTCCAAATTGAGTATTATAGTACATTATTTTCCGTATTTGCTCTCTGTAGTGTTGTTTCTCCTCTCCGGGCCCTGGTTTCAGACCATTATGGTACTAAGTGTTATAGCAATGGCTTATGAGACGATAAGATATCTGGTCATGACTCTAACTTGGTATTTATACTCAGTAACATCGTGGACTCTGTACTTTGGAAACAGCATCTTGGGAACTATTAGCAATTATACCTATTGTTTTTCTCCATTAGAGAGTCAATCTGTGGAGGGGAAAGGGGAGGATATTTTTCCTTACTTGCTTACTCTCCCTTTCTCCTTCACCACCCCTGTATCCTCCTGGGTCACTCTGCCTTCCTCCTTCACCACCCTCTTATCCCCTGAGCTTGTTACAATAGCTCTCCAAGATATTGAATATTTCTGGAATACTCAGAATACCATAGTCTTGTTGTTCTGCCTCATGAATGCACTTCAGATTCTGCTTAAAGTTAAACAACTACTTATGAAGCTCATCCGGAGATCTGCCCGGAGGCAGTATAGTTGTGGGTGGCAGGGAGTATGGGTGGATATGGGCAGGCATCTAGAGCAGTTGGCACCCCCAGTGTGTTGGAAATTCACCCCTGAACAATGGCAAAATCCTCAAAAACTGGCAGAATGCTTGAAAAAAAGGTGTAATGATTCTGGCAGTTCCAAAGTAACACAAATCATTGTAACGTGCTGGGGCCTGGCTCATGCCTATCGAGCTGCCATTGATACTGCTGTCAACTTAGTGACAGACCCTGCGGCCACTCCAAACCCTGTGACAGATCCAACGGCCACTGTGACCCCTACGGTGGATTCTGCAGCCGCTCCAGTCCCAGCTCCTGCAGCCGCTCCAGTCCCAGCTCCTGCAGCCGCTCCAGTCCCAGCTCCTGCAGCCGCTCCAGTCCCAGCTCCTGCAGCCGCTCCAGTCCCAGCTCCTGCAGCCGCTCCAGTCCCAGCTCCTGCAGCCGCTCCAGCTCCAGCTCCTGCAGCCGCTCCAGTCCCAGCTCCTGCAGCCGCTCCAGTCCCAGCTCCTGCAACTGCTCCAGCTCCAGCTCCTGAAGCCGCTCCAGCTCCAGCTCCTGCAGCTGCTCCAGTCCCAGTTCCTGCAGTCGCTCCAGTTCCAGCTCCGGCCGCTACTCCAGTCCCAGTTCCTGCAACTGCTCCAGTCCCAGCTTCTGAAGCCGCTCCAGCTCCAGCTCCTGAAGCCGCTCCAGCTCCAGCTCCTACTGCTGCTCCAGTCCCAGCTCCTGCAACTGCTCCAGCTCCAGCTCCAGCTCCTGTAGCCGCTACAGCTCCGGTTCCTGCAACTGCTCCAGCTCCTGTAGCCGCTCCAGCTCCTGTGGCCGTGTCAGAGAAACGAGCTGTAGCAGTGCAAGTTGACCCTGCAGAGGGCATTCCAACCCCTGTGGCAGACCCTGTAACAAAGTCAGAGAAACGAGCAGTAGCAGTGCAAGCTGCCCCTGTAGAGAAGGTGAAAATATGGTACAGAAATTCAAGTCGTTTAGAACGCAGAGAGTCTTCTGCCAATCCAGGTAAGGCTTCTGCCAAAACTAAGTATAGAGATGACGAAGATGATGACGACGCTGGGCCGTCAAGGATTCAGGAGGAGGAAGATGAGGATGCCGAAAGAGCAACAGTAACTACCCGAAGCCTAAACGAGCGCGAGCTACGAGATGTGCGAAAAGATTTTGGTCGCTGTATAGGTGAGCAGCTTGTCACCTGGCTGCTCCGGTGCTGGGACTCTGGAGCCAATTGTGTGGAATTAGACGGCAGGGAAGCCAAGCGGCTGGGATCCCTTGCTCGAGACGCCGGCATTGACAAAGCAATTGCAGATGGAGCACGACCCACCAGCCTCTGGAGGCGTCTCCTCTCAGCTGTGAGGGAAAGGTATCCCTTCAAGGAAGATATTTTATGTCTACCAGGCAAGTGGACCACTATGGAGAAGGGAATCCAGTACCTGAGGGAATTAGCCGTACGGGAAGTGATTTATGAGGATCCAGACCTCAATCAAACATCCACAGATCCAGATGAAGTCAAGTGTACACGACCCATGTGGCGGAAGTTTGTACGGAGTGCACCATCATCATATGCCAGCTCATTGGCAATAATGGCCTGGAAAGAGGATGAGGAACCCACAGTGGGTGAAGCGGCTAAACAACTCCGGCAGTACGAAGAAAGTCTCTCCTCTTCCTTACAGGCCTGCGTCTCAGCTGTGGAGAAACTTTCTGAAAAGGTTCACCAACTTGAAGAGAACCTATTGTCCTCCCCACCTGAACCAACCAGTGCCCACCGACCAAAGGAGAACACTTGGGAGAAACTTTCTGAAAAGGTTCACCAACTTGAAGAGAGATTATTCTCCTTCGCACCTGTACAAAGCAGTGTCTCAGCTGTCAGGGGTAGGCGTTCACCCACACAAGGAAGACGATATGGTGGGTACTCACCCCGTGCCACCCTGTGGTTTTACTTACGAGACCATGGAGAGGACATGAGAAAGTGGGATGGAAAATCTACCGCGACCCTAGAGGCACGGGTACGTGAGTTGCAAAAGAAAACAATCAGGAAAAAGGGATTCTCCGAAAAGTTTGCTGCTCCAACTTCCAGCAGACAGTCCTTCAAACACAGAAACGAGGAAGATTCTGACCAGGATTAGGGGGGCCCTGCCTCCAGCCAGGGGGAGGAAAGGGACAATCGAGTTTATTGGACTGTGTGGATTCGATGGCCTGGCACATCACGCGCACAGAAGTATAAGGCTTTAGTAGACACCGGTGCACAATGTACTATAATGCCATCGAGCTATAAAGGACCAGAGCCCATCTATATTTGTGGAGTGACAGGGGGATCTCAGCAGTTGACTGTATTGGAGGCTGAAGTGAGTCTGACTGGGAATGAGTGGGAAAAGCACCGCATTGTGACTGGTCCGGATGCTCCATGTATCCTTGGCATAGACTATCTTAGAAGAGGATACTGCAAGGACCCAAAAGGGTTCCGGTGGGCTTTTGGTATTGCTGCCTTAGAGACAGAGGGCATTAAACAATTATCTACCTTGCCTGGTCTCTCAGAGGACCCCTCTGTTGTGGGGTTGCTGAGGGTCGAAGAACAGCAAGTGCCAATTGCTACCACAACTGTGCACCGGCGGCAATATCGCACCAACCGAGACTCCCTGATTCCCATCCATAAGCTAATTCGTCAATTGGAGAGCCAAGGAGTGATCAGCAAGACTCATTCACCTTTCAATAGTCCCATATGGCCAGTGCGAAAGTCTAATGGCGAGTGGAGACTAACAGTGGACTATCGCGGCTTGAACGAAGTCACGCCACCACTGAGTGCTGCAGTGCCGGACATGCTGGAACTTCAGTATGAACTTGAATCGAAGGCAGCCAAGTGGTACGCCACAATTGATATCGCTAATGCATTTTTCTCCATCCCTCTAGCAGCAGAGTGCAGGCCACAATTTGCCTTCACTTGGAGGGGAGTCCAATATACTTGGAATAGGCTGCCCCAGGGGTGGAAACACAGCCCTACCATTTGCCATGGGCTGATCCAGTCTGCACTAGAGCAGGGGGAAGCTCCTGAACACCTGCAGTACATCGATGACATTATTGTGTGGGGTGACACAGCAGAGGAAGTTTTCGAGAAAGGGAAGAAAATAGTCCAAATCCTTCTGAAAGCCGGTTTTGCCATAAAACAAAATAAAGTCAAAGGACCTGCACGGGAGATCCAGTTTTTAGGAATAAAATGGCAAGATGGACGTCGTCAAATCCCAATGGATGTGATCAACAAAATAACAGCTATGTCTCCACCAACTAACAAAAAAGAAACACAGACTTTCCTAGGTGTTGTGGGGTTTTGGAGAATGCACATCCCAAATTACAGTCTGATTGTAAACCCACTCTACCAAGTAACTCGCAAGAAGAATGAGTTTGAATGGGGCCCTGAACAACGACAAGCCTTTGAACAAATCAAGCAGGAAATAGTCCATGCAGTAGCCCTTGGGCCAGTTCGAACAGGACCAGGTGTAAAGAATGTGCTCTACACTGCAGCCGGGGAGAACGGCCCCACCTGGAGCCTCTGGCAGAAAGAACCTGGGGAAACTCGAGGTCGGCCTCTGGGGTTTTGGAGTCGGGGATACAGAGGATCTGAGGCCCGCTATACTCCAACTGAAAAGGAGATATTGGCAGCATATGAAGGAGTTCGATCTGCTTCGGAGGTGGTCGGTACTGAAGCGCAGCTCCTCCTAGCACCCCGATTACCGGTACTAGGCTGGATGTTCAAGGGAAGGGTCCCCTCTACGCATCATGCAACTGATGCTACATGGAGCAAGTGGGTTGCACTGATTACTCAGCGGGCTCGAATAGGAAACCCCAGTCGCCCAGGAATATTGGAAGTGATCATGGACTGGCCAGAAGGCAAATACTTTGGGATATCATCAGAGGAGGAGGTGGGTCGTGCTGAAGAAGCCCCACTGTACAACCAGTTGCCAGAGAATGAAAAGAAATATGCCCTGTTCACTGATGGGTCCTGTCGTATTGTGGGGAAGCATCGGAGATGGAAGGCTGCTGTATGGAGTCCTACGCGACGAGTTGCAGAAGCTGCTGAGGGAGAAGGTGAATCGAGTCAGTTTGCAGAAGTGAAAGCCATTCAGCTGGCTTTAGACATTGCTGAACGAGAAAAATGGCCAGTTCTCTATCTCTACACCGATTCATGGATGGTAGCAAATGCCCTGTGGGGATGGTTACAGCAATGGAAGCAAAACAACTGGCAGCGTAGGGGCAAACCTATCTGGGCTGCTGCATTGTGGCAAGATATTGCTGCTCGGGTAGAGAACCTGGCTGTGAAAGTACGCCACGTAGATGCTCATGTGCCCAAGAATCGGGCTACTGAAGAACATCAAAACAACCAGCAGGTGGATCAGGCTGCTAAGATTGAAGTAGCTCAGGTGGACCTGGATTGGCAGCATAAAGGTGAATTATTTATAGCCCGATGGGCCCATGACACCTCAGGCCATCAAGGTAGAGATGCAACATACAGATGGGCTCGTGATCGAGGGGTGGACTTGACCATGGACGCTATAGCACAGGTTATTCATGACTGTGAAACATGTGCTGCAATCAAGCAAGCCAAACGGTCAAAGCCTCTTTGGTATGGAGGACGATGGCTGAAATATAAATATGGAGAGGCCTGGCAGATTGATTACATCACACTCCCTCAAACTCGCAATGGCAAGCGCCACGTACTTACAATGGTGGAAGCAACCACCGGATGGCTGGAAACATATCCTGTGCCTCATGCTACCGCCCGGAACACCATCCTGGGCCTTGAAAAGCAAGTCCTATGGCGACATGGCACCCCAGAAAGAATAGAATCAGACAATGGGACTCACTTCCGAAACAACCTTATAGACACTTGGGCCAAAGAACATGGTATTGAATGGGTGTATCACATCCCCTATCATGCACCAGCCTCCGGAAAAGTTGAACGATACAATGGCCTGTTAAAGACTACCTTGAAAGCAATGGGCGCTGGGACGTTCAAAAACTGGGATACGCATTTGGCAAAGGCCACCTGGTTAGTCAATACTAGGGGATCTACCAACCGAGCTGGACCTGCCCAATCAAACCTGTTACGTACTGTAGATGGGGATAAAGTTCCTGTAGTGCATGTAAAAAATATGCTGGGTAAAACAGTCTGGGCTACTCCTGCCTCAGGAAAAGGCAAACCTATTCGTGGAATTGTTTTCGCTCAGGGACCTGGATATACTTGGTGGGTGATGCAAAAGAACGGAGAGGTCCGGTGTGTACCTCAAGGAGATTTAATACTGGGTGAGAATAGCCCATGAACTGAATTGCACCATGTTAAATAGTATATTATACTGTATGTTATCACTACCATGATTACTATAGGTGACTAATTAGAATGTATGGAAAAGAGTGTAACCTGAGCATGACATAAATGGTATGGAATAAGGGGTGGATAGATGTCCTGGTTTCAGTTAGCACAGAATTAATTTTCTTCCTAGTAGCTGGTGGAATGCTGTGTTTTGGCTTAGAATGAGAAGAGTGCTGATAACACCCCGATGCTTTAATTGTTGCAGAGCAGTGCTTATACTAAGCCAAGGACATCTCAGCCTTTGCTCTGTCCTGCCAACGGGCAGGCTGGGGGGTGCAGTAAGAGCTGGGAGGGGACAGACCCAGGACAGGTGACCCAAACTAGCCAAAGGGGTATTCCATACCATCTGACGTCATGCTAAACAATATATAGGGGTGGCTAGCCGGGGGGAGGGGGCCGGACTGCTCGGGGTTAGGCTGGGCATCGGTCAGCGGGTGGTGAGCAATTGCATTGTGCATCACTTGTTTGTACATACTATTATTACTTTCGTATTATCCCCATTGTATCATCATTATTATTATTGTTATTATTATTTTTGTTATTTTTTTTTTTTTTTTCCTGTCTTATTAAACTGTCTTTATCTCAACTCACGGGCTTCACTTTCCATTTCTCTCCCCCGTCCCAGAGAGGGAGGGGGGAGGGTGAGCGAACGGCTGCGTGGTGTTTAGCTGCCGGTCGGGTTAAACCACGACACCATGGCAACCCAACCCCATCGTTACCATGGCAACACAACCCTATGGTTGCCATGGCAACCGAACCGCATGGTTACCATGGCAACACAACCCCGTGGTTCCCAGGGCAACGCTACCCCATGGTTACCATGGCAACACAACCCCACGGTTCCCATGGCAACACCACCCCGTGGTTGCCATGGCAACCCAACCCCATAGTTACCACGGCAACCCAACCGCATGGTTCCCACGGCATCTCAACCCCATGGTTGCCATGGCAACTAAACCCCATAGTTTCCATAGCAACCCTACCCCATAGTTACCATGGCAACACAACCCCATGGTTACCATGGCAACACAACCGCATGGTTACCATGGCAACACTACCCCATGGTTGCCATTATTAAAGAACCGCCTGATAACCATTGCAACCCAACCCCATAGTTACCATGGCAACTCAACCGCATGGTTGCCATGGCAAAACTACCCCATGGTTACCATGGCAACAGAACCCCATAGTTGCCATGGCAACCCAACCCCATGGTTACAATGACAACAGAACCCCGTGGTTACCATGGCAACAGAACCCCATAGTTGCCATGGCAACCCAACCCCATGGTTACCATGGCAACAGAACGCCATGGTTACCATAGCAACCAAACCCCGTGGTTGCCATGGCAACCCAACCCCATAGTTACCATGGCAACACAACCCCATGGTTCCCATGGCAACACAACCCCGTGGTTGCCATGGCAACACTAACCCATGGTTACCATGGCAACAGAACCCCATAGTTGCCATGGCAACTAAACGCCATGGTTACCATGGCAACACAACCCCGTGGTTGCCATGGCAACAAAACCGCATGGTTACCATGGCAACACTACCCCATGGTTGCCATTCTTAAAGAACCGCCTGATAACCGTTGCAACACAACCCCATAGTTACCATGGAAACACAACCCCATGGTTGCCATGGCAACACTACCCCATGGTTACCATGGCAAGAGAACCCCATAGTTGCCATGGCAACCCAACCCCATGGTTACCATGGCAACAGAACGCCATGGTTACCATAGCAACCAAACCCCGTGGTTGCCATGGCAACCCAACCCCATGGTTACCATGGCAACACAACCCCATGGTTCCCATGGCAACACAACCCCGTGGTTGCCATGGCAACACTACCCCATGGTTACCATGGCAACAGAACCCCATAGTTGCCATGGCAACTAAACGCCATGGTTACCATGGCAACTGAACCCCATGGTAACCATGGCAACCAAACCCCGTGGTTGCCATGGCAACACAACCCCATGGTTCCCATGGCAACACAACCCCGTGGTTGCCATGGCAACACTACCCCATGGTTACCATGGCAACACAACCCCGTGGTTGCCATGGCAACACTACCCCATGGTTACCATGGCAACAGAACCCCATAGTTGCCATGGCAACTAAACGCCATGGTTACCATGGCAACGCACACCCATGGTTACCATGGCAACTGAACCCCATGGTTACTATAGCAACCAAACCCCGTGGATGCCATGGCAACACAACCCCATGGTTCCCATGGCAACACAACCCCGTGGTTGCCATGGCAACACTACCCCATGGTTACCATGGCAACACAACCCCGTGGTTGCCATGGCAACACTGCCCCATGGTTACCATGGCAACACAACCCCATGGTTCACATGGCAACACAACCCCGTGGATTCCATGGCAACACAACCGCATGGTTGCCATGGCAACAGAAACCCATAGTTGCCATGGCAACTAAACGCCACGGTTACCATGGCAACACAACCCCGTGTTTGCCATAGCAACACAACCGCAAGGTTACCATGGCAACACTACCCCATGGTTGCCATTCTTAAAGAACCGCCTGATAACCATTGCAACACAACCCCATAGTTACCATGGCAACACAACCCCATGGTTGCCATGGCAACACTACCCCATGGTTACCATGGCAACAGAACCCCATAGTTGCCATGGCAACCCAACCCCATGGTTACCGTGGCAACAGAACGACATGGTTACCATAGCAACCAAACCCCGTGGTTGCCATGGCAACCCAACCCCGTGGTTACCATGGCAACACAACCCCATGGTTCCCATGGCAACACAACCCCGTGGTTGCCATGGGAACCCAAACATATAGTTACCATGGCAACAAAACCCCATGGTTACCATGGCAACAGAACGCCATGGTTACCATAGCAACCAAACACCGTGGTTGCCATGGCAACCCAACCCCATGGTTACCATGGCAACACTACCCCATGGTTGCCATTCCAAAAGAATCGCCTGATAACCATTTCAACCCAACCCCATAGTTACCATGGCAACACAACCCCATGGTTGCCATGGCAACCCAACCCCATAGTTACCATGGCAACACAACCCCATGGTTGCCATGGCAACACTACCCCTTGGTTACCATGGCAACAGAACCCCGTAGTTGCCATGGCAACTAAACGCCATAGTTGCCATAGCAACACTACCCCATGGTTACCATGGCAACAGAACCCCATAGTTGCCATGGCAACCCAACCCCATGGTTACCATGGCAACAGAAACCCATGGTTACCATCGCAACCAAACCCCGTGGTTGCCATGGCAACCCAACCCCATAGTTACCATGGCAACACAACCCCATGGTTGCCATGGCAAACCAACCCCATAGTTACCATGGCAACACAACCCCATGGCTGCCATGGCAACACTATCCCATGGTTACCATGGCAACAGAAACCCATAGTTGCCATGGCAACTAAACGCCATGGTTACCATTGCAACATAACCCCGTGTTTGCCATAGCAACACAACCGCATGGTTACCATGGCAACACTACCCCATGGTTGCCATTCTTAAAGAACCGCCTGATAACCATTGAAACACAACCCCATAGTTACCATGGCAACACAACCCCATGGTTGCCATGGCAACACTACCCCATGGTTACCATGGCAACAGAACCCCATAGTTGCCAAGGCAACCCAACCCCATGGTTTCCATGGCAACAGAACGCCATGGTTAGCATAGCAACCAAACCCCGTGGTTGCCATGGCAACCCAACCCCATGGTTACCATGGCAACACAACCCCATGGTTCCCATGGCAACACAACCCCATGGTTGCCATGGGAACCCAACCCCATAGTTACCATGGCAACACAACCCCGTGGTTGCCATGGCAACACTACCCCATGGTTACCATGGCAACAAAACCCCATAGTTGCCATGGCATCAAAACGCCATGGTTACCATAGCAACCAAACACCGTGGTTGCCATGGCAACCCAACCCCACGGTTACCATGGCAACACTACCCCATGGTTGCCATTCCAAAAGAACCGCCTGATAACCATTGCAACCCAACCCCATAGTTACCATGGCAACAAAACACCATGGTTGCCATGGCAACCCAACACCATAGTTACCATGGAAACACAACCCCATGGTTGCCATGGCAACACTACCCCTTGGTTACCATGGCAACAGAACCCCATAGTTGCCATGGCAACCCAACCCCATGGTTACCATGGCAACAGAAACCCATGGTTACCATAGCAACCAAAACCCGTGGTTACCATGGCAACCCAACCCCATAGTTACCATGGCAACACAACCGCATGGTTACCATGGCAACACTACCCCATGGTTGCCATTCTTAAAGAACTGCCTGATAACCATTGCAATCCAACCCCATAGTTACCATGGCAACACAACCCCATGGTTGCCATGGCAACACTACCCCATGGTTACCATGGCAACAGAACACCATAGTTGCCATGGCAACTAAACGCCATGGTTACCATGGCAACACTACCCCATGGTTACCATGGCAACAGAACACCATAGTTGCCATGGCAACACAACCCCATGGTTACCATGGCAACAGAACGCCATGGTTACCATAGCAACCAAACCCCGTGGTTCCCATGGCAACCCAACCCCATGGTTACCATGGCAACACAACACCATGGTTCCTATGGCAACACAACCCCGTGGTTGCCATGGCAACACTACCCCATGGTTACCATGGCAACAGAACCCCATAGTTGCCATGGCAACTAAACGCCATGTTTACCATGGCAACACAACCCCGTGGTTGCAAAGGCAACACTACCCCATGGTTACCATGGCAACACAACCCCATGGTTCCCATGGCAACACAACCCCGTGGATTCCATGGCAACACAACCCCATAGTTACCATGGCAACCAAACCCCATGGTTGCCATGGCAACACTACCCGATGGTTACCATGGCAACAGAACCCCATAGATGCCATGGCAACTAAACGCCATGGTTACCATGGCAACGCAACCCCATGGTTACCATGGCAACTGAACCCCATGGTTACCATAGCAACCAAACCCCGTGGTTGCCATGGCAACACTACCCCATGGTTGCCATTCTTAAAGAACCGCCTGATAACCATTGCAACCCAACCCCATAGTTACCATGGCAACACAACCCCATGGTTGCCATGGCAACACTACCCGATGGTTACCATGGCAACAGAGCCCCATAGTTGCCATGGCAACTAAACGCCATGGTTACCATGGCAACGCAACCCCATGGTTACCATGGCAACTGAACCCCATGGTTACCATAGCAACCAAACCCCATGGTTACCATGGCAACACTACCCCATGGTTGCCATTCTTAAAGAACCGCCTGTTAACCATTGCAACCCATCCCCATAGTTACCATGGCAACACAACCCCATGGTTGCCATGGCAACACTACCCCATGGTTACCATGGCAACAGAACCCCATAGTTGCCATGGCAACCCAACCCCATGGTTACCATGGCAACAGAACGCCATGGTTCCCATGGCAACACAACCCCATGGTTGCCATGGGAAACCAACCCCATAGTTACCATGGCAACACAACCGCATGGTTACCATGGCAACACTACCCCATGGTTACCATGGCAACAGAACCCCATAGTTACCATGGCAACTAAACGCCATGGATACCATGGCAACACAAACCGTGGTTGCCATGGCAACACTACCCCATGGTTACCATGGCAACACAACCCCATGGTTCCCATGGCAACACAACCCCGTGGTTGCCATGGCAACCCAACCCCATAGTTACCATGGCAACACAACCGCATGGTTCCCATGGCAACACTACCCCTCGGTTACCATGGCAACAGAACCCCATAGTTGCCTTGGCAACCCAACCGCATGGTTACCATGGCAACACAACCGCATGGTTACCACAACAACACAACCGCATGGTTACCACGGCAACCCAACCGCATGGTTACCACGCATCTCAAACCCATGGTTGCCATGGCAACTAAACCCCATAGTTTCCATAGCAACCCAACCCCATAGTTACCATGGCAACACAACCCCATGGTTACCATGGCAACACAACCGCATGGTTACCATGGCAACACTACCCCATTGTTGCCATTCTTAAAGAACCGCCTGATAACCATTGCAACCCAACCCCATAGTTACCATGGCAACAAAACCCCATGGTTGCCATGGCAACACTACACCATGGTTACCATGGCAACAGAACCCCATAGTTGCCATGGCAACTAAACGCCATGGTTGCCATGGCAACACTACCCCATGGTTACCATGGCAAAAGAACCCCATAGTTGCCATGGCAACCCAACCCCATGGTTACCATGGCAACAGAACGCCATGGTTACCATAGCAACCAAACCCCGTGGTTGCCATGGCAACCCAACCCCATGGTTCCCATGGCAACACAACCCCGTGGTTGCCATGGCAACACTACTCCATGGTTACCATGGCAACAGAAACCCATAGTTGCCATGGCAACTAAACGCCATAGTTACCATGGCAACACAACCCCGTGTTTGCCATAGCAACACAACCGCATGGTTACCATGGCAACACTACCCCATGGTTACCATGGCAACAGAACCCCATAGTTACCATGGCAACTAAACGCCATGGATACCATGGCAACACAAACCGTGGTTGCCATGGCAACACTACCCCATGGTTACCATGGCAACACAACCCCATGGTTCCCATGGCAACACAACCCCGTGGTTACCATGGCAACCCAACCCCATAGTCACCATGGCAACACAACCGCATGGTTCCCATGGCAACACTACCCCTCGGTTACCATGGCAACAGAACCCCATAGTTGCCTTGGCAACCCAACCACATGGTTACCATGGCAACACAACCGCATGGTTACCACAACAACACAACCGCATGGTTACCACGGCAACCCAACCGCATGGTTACCACGCATCTCAAACCCATGGTTGCCATGGCAACTAAACCCCATAGTTTCCATAGCAACCCAACCCCATAGTTACCATGGCAACACAACCCCATGGTTACCATGGCAACACAACCGCATGGTTACCATGGCAACACTACCCCATTGTTGCCATTCTTAAAGAACCGCCTGATAACCATTGCAACCCAACCCCATAGTTACCATGGCAACAAAACCCCATGGTTACCATGGCAACACTACCCCATGGTTACCATGGCAACACAACCCCATGGTTACCATGGCAACACTACCCCATGGTTACCATGGCAACAGAACCCCATAGTTGCCATGGCAACTAAACGCCATGGTTGCCATGGCAACACTACCCCATGGTTACCATGGCAAAAGAACCCCATAGTTGCCATGGCAACCCAACCCCATGGTTCCCATGGCAACACAACCCCGTGGTTGCCATGGCAACACTACCCCATGGTTACCATGGCAACAGAAACCCATAGTTGCCATGGCAACTAAACGCCATAGTTACCATGGCAACACAACCCCGTGTTTGCCATAGCAACACAACCGCATGGTTACCATGGCAACACTACCCCATGCTTGCCATTCATAAGAAGCGCCTGATAACCATTGCAACCCAACCCCATAGTTACCATGGCAACACAACCCCATGGTTGCCATGGCAACAGAACCCCATGGTTACCATGGCAACACTACCCCATGGTTACCATGGCAACAGAACCCCATAGTTGCCATGGCAACCTAACCCCATGGTTACCATGGCAACAGAACGCCATGGTTACCAAAGCAACCAAACCCCGTTGTTGCCATGGCAACCCAACCCCATGGTTACCATGGCAACCCAACCCCATGGTTCCCATGGCAACACAACCCCGTGGTTGCCATGGGAACCCAAACCCATAGTTACCATGGCAAAACAACCGCATGGTTGCCATGGCAATGCAACCCCATGCTTACCATGGCAACACAACCCCATGGTTCCCATGGCAACACAACCCCGTGGTTGCCATGGCAAAACAACCCCATGGTTACCATGGCAACAGAAACCCATGGTTACCATAGCAACCAAACCCCGTGGTTGCCATGGCAACCCAACCCCATGGTTACCATGGCAACACAACCCCATGGTTCCCATGGCAACTAAACGCCATGGTTGCCATGGCAACACTACCCCATGGTTACCATGGCAACAGAACCCCATAGTTGCCATGGCAAATAAACGCCATGGTTACTATGGCAACACAACAACGTGGTTGCCATGGCAACACTACCCCATGGTTACCATGGCAACAGAACCCCATAGTTGCCATGGCAAATAAACGCCATGGTTACTATGGCAACACAACCCCATGGTTGCCATGGCAACACTACCCCATGGTTACCATGGCAACAGAACCCCATAGTTGCCATGGCAACACTACCCCATGGTTACCATGGCAACAGAACGCCATGGTTACCATAGCAACCAAACCCCGTGGTTGCCATGGCAACCCAACCCCATAGTTACCATGGCAACACAACCCCATGGTTACCATGGCAACACAACCCCGTGGTTGCCATGGCAACACTACCCCATGGTTACCATGGAAACAGAACCCCATAGTTGCCATGGCAACTAAACGCCATGGTTACCATGGCAACACAACCCCGTGGTTGCCATGGCAACACTACCCCATGGTTACCATGGCAACACAACCCCATGGTTCCCATGGCAACACAACACCATCGTGGTTGCCATGGCAACCCAACCCAATAGTTACCATGGCAACACAACTGCACGGTTGCCATGGCAACACTACCCCATGGTTACCATGGCAACAGAACCCCATAGTTGCCATGGCAACCCAACCCCATGGTTAACATGGCAACAGAAACCCATGGTTACCATAGCAACCAAACCCCATAGTTACCATGGCAACCCAACCCCATGGTTACCATGGCAACACAACCGCATGGTTACCACAACAACACAACCGCATGGTTTCCACGGCAACCCAACTGCATGGTTACCACGCATCTCAAACCCATGGTTGCCAAGGCAACTAAACCCCATAGTTTCCATAGCAACCCAACCCCGTAGTTACCATGGCAACACAACCCCATGGTTCCAATGGCAACACAACCCCGTGGTTGCCATGGCAACACTACCCCATGGTTACGATGGCAACAGAACCCCATAGTTGCCATGGCAAGAAAACGCCATGGTTACCATGGCAACAGTACCCCATGTTGCCATGGTAACCAAACACCGTGGTTACCATGGCAACACAACCGCATGGTTACCATGGCAACAATACCCCGTGGTAACCGTGGCAACCCAACCCCATGGTTACCATGGCAACACTTCCCCATGGTTTCCATTCTTAAAGAACCGCCTGATAACCATTGCAACCCAACCCCATAGTTACCATGGCAACACAACCCCATGGTTGCCATGGCAACACTACCCCATGGTTACCATGGCAACAGAACCCCATAGTTGCCATGGCAACTAAGCGCAATGGTTACCATGGCAACAGAACGCCATGGTTACCATAGCAACCAAACCCCGTGGTTGCCATGGCAACCCAACCCCATAGTTACCATGGCAACCCAACCCCATGGTTACCATGGCAACACAACCCCGTGGTTGCCATGGCAACACTACCCCATGGTTACCATGGCAACAGAACCCCATAGTTGCCATGGCAACTAAACGCCATGGTTACCATGGCAACACAACCCCGTGGTTGCCATGGCAACACTACCCCATGGTTACCATGGCAACACAACCCCATGGTTCCCATGGCAACACAACCCCGTGGTTGCCATGGCAACCCAACCCAATAGTTACCATGGCAAACAACTGCACGGTTGCCATGGCAACACTACCCCATGGTTACCATGGCAACAGAACCCCATAGTTGCCATGGCAACCCAACCCCATGGTTAACATGGCAACAGAAACCCATGGTTACCATAGCAACCAAACCCCATAGTTACCATGGCAACCCAACCCCATGGTTACCATGGCAACACAACCGCATGGTTACCACAACAACACAACCGCATGGTTACCACGGCAACCCAACTGCATGGTTACCACGCATCTCAAACCCATGGTTGCCAAGGCAACTAAACCCCATAGTTTCCATAGCAACCCAACCCCGTAGTTACCATGGCAACACAACCCCATGGTTGCCATGGCAACACAACCCCGTGGTTGCCATGGCAACACTACCCCATGGTTACGATGGCAACAGAACCCCATAGTTGCCATGGCAACAAAACGCCATGGTTACCATGGCAACAGTACCCCATGTTGCCATGGTAACCAAACACCGTGGTTACCATGGCAACACAACCGCATGGTTACCATGGCAACAATACCCCGTGGTTACCGTGGCAACACAACCGCATGGTTACTATGGCAAAACTACCCCATGGTTGCCATTCCAGAAGAACTGCCTGATAACCATTGCAACCCAACGCCATAGTTACCATGGCAACACAACCCCATGGTTGCCGTGGCAACACTACCCCATGGTTACCATGGCAACAGAACCGCATAGTTGTCTTGGATATTAAACGCCATGGTTACCATGGCAAACCAACCCCATGGTTACCATGGCAACAGAACGCCATGGTTACCATAGCAACCAAACCCCGTGGTTGCCATGGCAACCCATCCCCATGGTTACCATGGCAACACTACCCCATGGTTGCCATTCCAAACGAACCGCCTGATAACCATTGCAACCCAACCCCATAGTTACCATGGCAACACAACCCCATGGTTGCCATGGCAACACTACCCCATGGTTACCATGGCAAGAGAACCCCATAGTGGCCATGGCAACCCAACCCCATGGTTACCATGGCAACAGAACGCCATTGTTACCATAGCAACCAAACCCCGTGGTTGCCATGGCAACCCAACCCCATGGTTACCATGGCAACACAACCCCATGGTTCCCATGGCAACACAACCCCGTGGTTGCCATGGCAACACTACCCCATGGTTACCATGGCAACACAACCGCATGGTTCCCATGGCAACACAACACCGTGGTTGCCATGGCAACCCAACCCCATAGTTACTATGGCAACACAACCCCATGGTTGCCATGGCAACTCCACCCCTGGTTACCATGGCAACAGAACCGCATAGTTGCCATGGCAACTAAACGCCATGGTTACCATGGCAACGCAACCCCATGGTTACCATGGCAACTGAACCCCAAGGTTACCATAGCAACCCAACACCATGGTTACCATGGCAACACAACCGCATGCTTCCCATGGCAACACAACCCCGTGGTTGCCATGGCAACCCAACCCCATGGTTACCATGGCAACAGAATCCCATGGTTACCATTGCAACCAAACCCCTTGGTTGCCATGGCAACCCAACCCCATGGTTACCACGGCAACAGAACGCCATGGTTACCATAGCAACCAAACCCCGTGGTTGCCATGGCAACCCAACCCCATGGTTACCATGGCAACACAACCCCATGGTTCCCATGGCAACTAAACGCCATGGTTGCCATGGCAACACTACCCCATGGTTACCATGGCAACAGAACCCCATAGTTGCCTTGGCAACTAAACGCCATGGTTACCATGGCAACACAACCCCGTGGTTGCCATGGCAACACAACCGCATGGTTACCATGGCAACACTTCCCCATGGTTGCCATTCTTAAAGAACCTCCTGATGTTGTCGACGGAAGGAAGACACAGACGCTCAGTTTGAGTGAACAGTGAACTTCAACTTTAATGGATAGCTCAGTCGCCTTTTATCTAGTTCGAACATAATCAACTCATACATATTGCAAAAACTAAGCTCAGGATTGGCTAACATTTCCCGCTCTTTTCAGGTAGTTCCTCCTTCTTTTAGCCACCATCCCGCCTTAGGGACTGTCCCCATCGCTCAAGGGCATTGTGTCCTTGAGCCTGATTGGCTCTCAGCCAGCTGTGTACGTGCCAGACTCATGTGAGTTGAGTACGGTACTTTACTAGCCCATTGCCTCTTAACTGCCCAACATCCACGTGTCCTATTTCGCTTAACCATTCCTCCACAATTCCCCCGTTTTTATTTTGCGCTACAAATACCTTCTCTGTGAGTTGCTCTAGTTTCTTAGTTAGGCAGTTAAAGATTATACGTGCAGCAACTATAATCAATATAATTATAAGTAGAAAGCGAAGTCCCTCTTTAACTAACAAAACCCATCCACCCATGTTCCCAAAAACAGATTTAAGCCAACCTTCAAACCAACTATCTTGTACTACAATTTTTTGTGTATGATCCCTTAACCATTTCAACTGGTCGTGAATTGACTAACCATGGTCAGAAAGATAAAAGCAACACATTCCTTCTACATCTTCACACCCATGTCCCTGAGCCAGCAATAAGAAATCAATAGCGGCCCTATTTTGCAATACAGCATGTCTTAGACTCTCTGTATCTTGTGACATTTCAGAAAGAACTTGTGTTGTTACATTTGATTGTTTAACAGCCCAACAAGCAAGCTTATTAATGTTAGTCAAAGCGTGTGCAGTTCCCACACCAGGCACCAAAGAAGCAAAGAATCTTTCTGCTGGACCCCACAATTCTACATCATCATTACAGTCAGAACCCAAAGTTTTTAGTTCTCGTTTAATTCTTCTGCTCCTTGTCGAGTTCTGCCACGAGTGTAAATCTGGAGTGAAAAGTGTGAGTCGCCCTAGGTAACACGGTCCTCCAAAAGCATTGGCTGGTACTCCTTGCCATGCACGGTCTCCACAGATCAAAAACATGCCAGAGAGAAGCAGCACAGCCGCCGCTGCTTCCATGGTTACGTCAGACAGGCTGCAGGGTCCTGATGTCCGTCCCTCTGCTCTGTGCCGACTCGCCACACGGTGAGCTCCAAGTGCAGCGCTGCTCGTGGCGGTGACTGAGGAGGGTGGGGAGGCTCCCATTGCCCCGTAGCCCCAAGGCAGCGTTATCATTCTCTCTGAAGGCGGCAGTGGGCAATGCCCAGCTCCAGCACTTCCCGGCAATCCCAGTCGCTCTGTAGCGGCAACAGCGACTCTCTGCTCAGCCTGATGTGTAGCTAAAGCGCTAGTGACTGTTCTCCAAGGCTTCAATAAATTTTTTAGCACACTTAATATCATTAATAACATCACCAAACAATTTATCTCCAAATTTACGCCACTCTGTTTGTTCAAAAAACTGTATCAGGATTTGTAAAACAACCCTGCACTACTGCATATGCTAATAACCCTGGCAAATCTTTTTCTACAATCTATATCTAAAATACTCCGCTTTTCTAAAAAGCATCTGAGCAAATTATACGCCGCTTGTCTTTCATACCTTTATATATACAGTTACAGCCTTTCCAAAGACCTCGGCGGCGCTTTTCCGGCGGGACCCTTTATAGGCTCATCCCGAGTGCGGGGACTCCCTTCCACCTTCCGAGCTGCGGGTGCGGGGACTCCTGTCCCTTTCACCTTTCAGACCTCGGCGACGCGTGACCGGCGGGATCCTCTCCCGGGTGCGGGGACTCCACGTCCCTTTCACCTTCCCGACGCGGGTGCGGGGATTCTTGTCCCTTCCACCTCCTGGGCTGCGTTGCAGGACCAGTTCCTCCCTTATTCCGTCGAACACGTGGCCCAGGATCACTGCCAGCAGTGTCCAAATCCCGTTCAGACTGGTCCCTGTTCGGGCGCCAATTTGTTGTCGACGGAAGGAAGACACAGACGCTCAGTATGAGTGAACAGTGAACTTCAACTTTAATGGATAGCTCAGTCGCCTTTTATCTAGTTCGAACATAATCAACTCATACATATTGCAAAAACTAAGCTCAGGATTGGCTAACATTTCCCGCTCTTTTCAGGTAGTTCATCCTTCTTTTAGCCACCATCCCGCCTTAGGGACTGTCCCCATCGCTCAAGGGCATCGTGTCCTTGAGCCTGATTGGCTCTCAGCCAGCTGTGTACGTGCCAGACTCATGTGAGTTGAGTACGGTACTTTACTAGCCCATTGCCTCTTAACTGCCCAACATCCACGTGTCCTATTTCGCTTAACCATTCCTCCACATCCTGATAACCATTGCAACCCAACCCCATAGTTACCATGGCTACACAACCCCATGGTTGCCATGGCAACACTACCCCATGGTTACCATGGCAACAGAACCCCATAGTTGCCATGGAAACACTACCCCATGGTTACCATGGCAACAGAACGCCATGGTTACCAAAGCAACCAAACCCCGTGGTTGCCATGGCAACACTACCCCATGGTTACCATGGCAACACAACCCCATGGTTCCCATGGCAACACAACCCCGTGGTTGCCAAGGCAACACTACCCCATGGTTACCATGGCAACAGAACCCCATAGTTGCCATGGCAACTAAACGCCATGGTTACCATGGCAACACAACCCCGTGGTTTCCATGGCAACACTACCCCATGGTTACCATGGCAACACAACCCCATGGTTCCCATGGCAACACAACCCCGTGATTGCCATGGCAACCCAACCCAATAGTTACCATGGCAACACAACCGCACGGTTGCCATGGCAACACTACCCCATGGTTACCATGGCAACAGAACCCCATAGTTGCCATGGCAACTAAACGCCATGGTTACCATGGCAACTGAACCCCATGGTTACCATAGCAACCCAACCCCATGGTTACCATGGCAACACAACCCCATGGTTACCATGGCAACACAACCGCATGGTTACCACAACAACACAACCGCATGGTTACCACGGCAACCCAACTGCATGGTTACCACGCATCTCAAACCCATGGTTGCCAAGGCAACTAAACCCCATAGTTTCCATAGCAACCCAAGCCCATAGTTACCATGGCAACACAACCCCATGGTTCCAATGGCAACACAACCCCGTGGTTGCCATGGCAACACTACCCCATGGTTACGATGGCAACAGAACCCCATAGTTGCCATGGCAACTAAACGCCATGGTTACCATGGCAACAGTACCCCATGTTGCCATGGTAACCAAACACCGTGGTTACCATGGCAACACAACCGCATGGTTACCATGGCAACAATACCCCGTGGTTACCGTGGCAACACAACCGCATGGTTACTATGGCAAAATTACCCCATGGTTGCCATTCCAAAAGAACTGCCTCATAACCATTGCAACCCAACCCCATAGTTACCATGGCAACACAACCCCATGGTTGCCATTCCAAACGAACCGCCTGATAACCATTGCAAACCAACCCCATAGTTACCATGGCAACACAACCCCATGGTTGCCATTGCAACACTACCCCATGGTTGCCATGGCAACACTACCCCATGGTTACCATGGCAACAGAACCCCATAGTTCCCATGGCAACACAACCCCATCGTTACCATGGCAACCCAACCCCATGGTTACCATGGCAACACTACCCCATGGTTACCATGGCAACAGAACCCCATAGTTGCCATGGCAACTAAACGCCATGGTTGCCATGGCAACACTACCCCATGGTTACCATGGCAACAGAACCCCATAGTGGCCATGGCAACCCAACCCCATGGTTACCATGGCAACAGAACGCTATGGTAACCATAGCAACCAAACCCCGTGGTTGCCATGGCAACCCAACCCCATGGTTACCATGGCAACACAACCCCAAGGTTCCCATGGCAACACAACCCCATGGTTGCCATGACAACTAAACGCCATGGTTACCATGGCAACACAAACCCGTGGTTGCCATGGCAACACTACCTCATGGTTACCATGGCAACACAACCCCATGGTTCCCATGGCAACACAACACCGTGGTTGCCATGGCAACCCAACCCCATAGTTACCATGGCAACACAACCGAATGGTTACCACAACAACAGAACCGCATGGTTACCACGGCAACCAAACCGCATGGTTCCCACGGCATCTCAACCCCATGGTTGCCATGACAACTAAACCCCATAGTTTCCATAGCAACCCAACCCCATAGTTACCATGGCAACCCAACCCCATGGTTCCCATGGCAACACAACCGCATGGTTGCCATGGCAACTAAACGCCATGGTTGCCATGGCAACACTACCCCATGGTTACCATGGCAACAGAACCCCATAGTTGCCATGGCAACCCAACCCCAAGGTAACCATGGCAACAGAACTCCATGGTTACCATAGCAACCAAACCCCGTGGTTGCCATGGCAACCCAACCCCATAGTTACCATGGAAACACAACCCCATGGTTCCCATGGCAACACAACCCCGTGGATGCCATGGCAACACTACCCCATGGTTACCATGGCAACAGAACACCATAGTTGCCATGGCAACACTACCCCATGGTTACCATGGCAACCCAACCCCATAGTTACCATGGCAACACAACCGCATGTTTGCCATGGCAACACTACCCCATGGTTACCATTATAACAGAACCCCATAGTTGCCATGGCAACTAAACGCCATGGTTACCATGGCAACGCAACCCCATGGTTGCCATGGCAACACTACCCCATGGTTACCATGGCAACAGAAACCCATAGTTGCCATGGCAACCCAACCCCATGGTTACCATGGCAACATTACGCCATGGTTACCATAGCAACCAAACCCCGTGGTTGCCATGGCAACACAACCCCATGGTTACCATGGCAACAGAACGCCATGGTTACCATAGCAACCAAACCCCGTGGTTGCCATGGCAACACAACCCCATCGTTACCATGGCAACTCAACCCCATGGTTACCATGGCAACACAACCCCATCGTTACCATGGCAACACGATCCCATAGTTGCCATTCCAAGAGAACTGCCTGGTTACCATTGTAACCCAACCCCATAGTTACCATGGCAACACAACCCCATGGTTGCCATGGCAACCCAAACCCATAGTTACCATAGCAACACAACCCCATGGTTGCCATGGCAACAGAACCCCATAGTTTCCATGGCAACTAAACGCCATGGTTGCCATGGCAACACTACCCCATGGTTACCATGGAAACAGAACCCCATGGTTGCCATGGCAACCCAACCCCATGGTTACCATGGCAACAGAAAGCCATGGTTACCATACCAACCAAACCCCGTGGTTGCCATGGCAACACTACCCCATAGTTACCATGGCAACACAACCCCATGGTTCCCATGGCAACACAACCCCGTGGTTGCCATGGCAACAGTACCCCATGGTTACCATGGCAACAGAACCCCATAGTTGCCATGGCAACTAAACGCCATGGTTACCATGGCAACACAACCCCGTGGTTGCCATGGCAACACAACCGCATGGTTACCATGACAACACTACCCCGTGGTTGCCATTCTTAAAGAACCGCATGATAACCATTGCAACCCAACCCCATAGTTACCATGGAAACACAACCCCATGGTTGCCATGGCAACACTACCCCATGGTTACCATTGCAACAGAACCCCATAGTTGCCATGGTAACCCAACCCCATGGTTACCATGGCAACAGATCGCCTTGGTTACCATAGCAACCAAACCCCGTGGTTTCCATGGCAACACAACCTAAGGGTACCATGGCAACACAACCCCATGGTTCCCATGGCAACACAACCCCATGGTTGCCATGGCAACCCAAACCCATAGTTACCATAGCAACACAACCCCATGGTTGCCATGGCAACAGAACCCCATAGTTTCCATGGCAACTAAACGCCATGGTTGCCATGGCAACACTACCCCATGGTTACCATGGCAACAGAACCCCATGGTTACCATGGCAACCCAACCCCATGGTTACCATGGCAACAGAAAGCCATGGTTACCATACCAACCAAACCCCGTGGTTGCCATGGCAACACTACCCCATAGTTACCATGGCAACACAACCCCATGGTTCCCATGGCAACACAACCCCGTGGTTGCCATGGCAACAGTACCCCATGGTTACCATGGCAACAGAACCCCATAGTTGCCATGACAACTAAACGCCATGGTTACCATGGGAACACAACCCCGTGGTTGCCATGGCAACACAACCGCATGGTTACCATGACAACACTACCCCGTGGTTGCCATTCTTAAAGAACCGCATGATAACCATTGCAACCCAACCCCATAGTTACCATGGAAACACAACCCCATGGTTGCCATGGCAACACTACCCCATGGTTACCATTGCAACAGAACCCCATAGTTGCCATGGTAACCCAACCCCATGGTTACCATGGCAACAGATCGCCTTGGTTACCATAGCAACCAAACCCCGTGGTTTCCATGGCAACACAACCTAAGGGTACCATGGCAACACAACCCCATGGTTCCCATGGCAACACAACCCCGTGGTTGCCATGGCAGCACTGCCCCATGGTTACCATGGCAACAGAACCCCATAGTTGCCATGGCAACTAAACGCCATGGTTACCATGGGAACACAACCCCATGGTTCCCATGGCAACACCACCCCGTGGTTGCCATGGCAACCCAACCCCTTAGTTGTGATGGCAACACAACCACATGGTTGCCATGGCAACACTACCCCATGGTTACCATGGCAACAGAACCCCATAGCTGCCATGGAAACTAAACGCCATGGTTACCATGGCAACGCAAACCCATGGTTAGCATGGCAACTGAACCCCATGGTTACCATAGCAACCAAACCCCGTGGTTGCCATGGCAACCCAACCCCATGGTTACCATGGCAACAGAAGCACATGGTTACCATAGCAAGCAAACCCCGCGGTTGCCATGGCAAGCCAACACCATAGTTCCAATGGCAACACAACCGCATGGTTACCACAACAATAAAACCGCATGGTTACCACGGCAACCCAACCGCATGATTCCCACGGCATCTCAACCCCATGGTTGCCATGGCAACTAAATCCCATAGTTTCCATAGCGACCTAACCCCATAGTTACCATGGCAACACAACCCCATGGTTACCATGGCAACACAACCACATGGTTACCATGGCAACACTACCCCATGGTTGCCATTCTTAAAGAACCGCCTGATAACCATTGCAACACAACCCCATCGTTACCATGGCAACACAACCCCATGGTTGCCATGGCAACACTACCCCATGGTTACCATGGCAACAGAACCCCATAGTTGCCATGGCAACCCAACCCAATGGTTACCATGGCAACAGAACGCGATGGTTACCATAGCAACCAAACCCCGTGGTTGCCATGGCAACCCAACCCCATGGTTACCATGGAAACACAACCCCATGGTTCCCATGGCAACACAACCCCGTGGTTGCCATGGCAACACTACCCCCTGGTTACCATGGCAACAGAACCCCATAGTTGCCATGGCAACTAAACGCCATGGTTGCCATGGCAACACTACCCCATGGTTACCATGGCAACAGAACCCCATAGTTACCATGGCAACCCAACCCCATGGTTACCATGGCAACACAACCACATGGTTACCACAACAACACAACCGCATGGTTACCACGGCAACCCAACTGCATGGTTACCACGGCATCTCAACCCCATGGTTGCCATGGCAACTAAATCCCATAGTTTCCATAGCAACCTAACCCCATAGTTACCATGGCAACAAAACCCCATGGTTCCCATGGCAACATAACCCCGTGGTTCCCATGGCAACAGTACCCCATCGTTACCATGGCAACACAACCCTATGGCTGCCATGGCAACAGAACCCCATAGTTGCCATGGCAACTAAACGCCATGGTTACCATGGCAACACAACCCCATGGTTGCCATGGACAACCCAACCCCATAGTTACCATGGCAACAGAAACCCATGGTTACCATAGCAACCAAACCCTATGGTTGCCATGGCAACACAACCCCATGGTTCCCATGGCAACACAACCCCGTGGTTGCCATGGCAACACTACTCCATGGTTACCATGGCAACAGAACCCCATAGTTGCCATGGCAACTAAACGCCATGGTTACCATGGCAACACAACCCCGTGGTTACCATGGCAACAGAACCCCATAGTTGCCATGGAAACACTACCCCATGGTTACCATGGCAACAGAACGCCATGGTTACCAAAGCAACCAAACCCCGTGGTTGCCATGGCAACACTACCCCATGGTTACCATGGCAACACAACCCCATGGTTCCCATGGCAACACAACCCCGTGGTTGCCAAGGCAACACTACCCCATGGTTTCCATGGCAACAGAACCCCATGGTTACCATGGCAACTGAACCCCATGGTTACCATAGCAACCAAACCCCGTGGTTGCCATAGCATCCCAACCCCATGGTTACCATGGCAACACAACCGCATGGTTACCACAACAACACAACCGCATGGTTACCACGGCAACCCAACTGCATGGTTACCACGCATCTCAAACCCATGGTTGCCAAGGGAAATAAACCCCATAGTTTCCATAGCAACCCAACCCCATAGTTACCATAGCAACACAACCCCATAGTTACCATGGCAACACAACCGCAAGGTTACCATGGCAACACTACCCCATGGTTTCCATTCTTAAAGAACCGCCTGATAACCATTGCAACCCAACCCCATAGTTACCATGGCAACAAAACCCCAGGGTTGCCATGGCAACACTACCCCATGGTTACCATGGCAAGAGAACCCCATAGTTGCCATGGCAACCCAACGCCATGGTTACCATGGCAACAGAACGCCATGGTTACCATAGCAACCAAACCCCGTGGTTGCCATGGCAACCCAACCCCATGCTTACCATGGCAACACAACCCCATGGTTCCCATGGCAACACAACCCCGTGGTTGCCATGGCAACCCAACCCCATCGTTACCATGGCAACACAACCCCATGGTTGCAATGGCAACAAGACCCCATAGTTGCCATGGCAACAAAACGCCATGGTTACCATGGTAACACAACCCCATGGTTGCCATGGCAACCCAACCCCATGGTTACCATGGCAACACAACCCCATAGTTACCATGGCAACACAACCCCATGGTTCCCATGGCAACAACAACCCCGTGGTTGCCATGGCAACACAACCCCATCGTTACCATGGCAACACGATCCCATAGTTGCCATTCCAAGAGAACTGCCTGGTTACGATTGTAATCCAACCCCATTGTTACCATGGCAACAGAACCCCATGGTTGCCATTGCAACACTACCCCATGGTTACCATGGCAACAGAACCCCGTGGTTACCATAGCGACCAAACCCCGTGGTTGCCATGGCAACCCAACCCCATGGTTACCATGGCAACACAACCGCATGGTTACCACAACAACAAAACCGCGTGGTTACCACGGCAACCCAACTGCATGGTTCCCACGGCATCTCAATCCCATGGTTGCCATGGCAAATAAACCCCATAGTTTCCAAAGCAACCCAACCCCATATTTACCATGGCAACACAACCCCATGGTTCCCATGGCAACACAACCCCGTGGTTGCCATGGCAACACTACACCATGGTTACCATGGCAACAGAACCCCATAGTTGCCATGGCAACCCAACCCCATGGTTACCATGGCAACAGAACCCCATGGTTGCCATGGCAACACTACCCCATGGTTCCCATGGCAACAGAACCCCATAGTTGCCATGGCAACTGAACCCCATGGTTACCATAGCAACCAAACCCCGTGGTTGCCATGGCAACCCAACCCCATGGTTACCATGGCAACACAACCCCGTGGTTGCCATGGCAACCCAACCCCATCGTTACCATGGCAACACAACCCCATGGTTGCCATGGAAACAGAACACCATAGTTGCCATGGCAACAAAACGCCATGGTTACCATGGTAACACAACCCCATGGTTGCCATGGCAACCCAACCCCATGGTTACCATGGCAACACAACCCCATAGTTACCATGGCAACACAACCCCATGGTTCCCATGGCAACAACAACCCCGTGGATGCCATGGCAACCCAACCCCATCGTTACCATGGCAACACAACCCCATGGTTGCCATTGCAACACTACCCCATGGTTACCATGGCAACAGAACCCCGTGGTTACCATAGCGACCAAACCCCGTGGTTGCCATGGCAACCCAACCCCATGGTTACCATGGCAACACAACCGCATGGTTACCACAACAACAAAACCGCATGGTTACCACGGCAACCCAACTGCATGGTTCCCACGGCATCTCAATCCCATGGTTGCCATGGCAAATAAAGCCCATAGTTTCCAAAGCAACCCAACCCCATATTTACCATGGCAAAACAACCCCATGGTTCCCATGGCAACACAACCCCGTGGTTGCCATGGCAACACTACACCATGGTTACCATGGCAATAGAACCCCACAGTACCATGGCAACTAAACGCCATGGTTACCATGGCAACAGAACGCCATGGTTACCATAGCAACCAAACCCCGTGGTTGCCATGGCAACCCAACCCCGTGGTTGCCATGGCAACACTACCCCATGGTTACCATGGCAACAGAACCCCATGGTTACCATGGCAACACTACCCCATGGTTGCCATTCTTAAAGAACCGCCTGATAACCATTGCAACCCAACCCCATAGTTACCATGGCAACACAACCCCATGGTTGCCATGGAAACACTACCCCATGGTTACCATGGCAACAGAACCCCATAGTTGCCATGGCAACTAAACGCCATGGTTGCCATGGCAACACTACCCCATGGTTACCATGGCAACAGAACCCCATAGTTGCCATGGCAACCCAACCCCATGGTTACCATGGCAACAGAAACCCATGGTTTCCATAGAAACCAAACCCCGTGGTTGCCATGGCAACCCAACCCCATAGTTACCATGGCAACACAACCCCATGGTTCCCATGGCAACACAACCCCATGCTTGCCATGGCAACACTACCCCATGGTTACCATGGAAACAGAACCCCATAGTTGCCATGGCAACTAAACGCCATGGTTGCCATGGCAACACAACCCCATACTTGCCATGGCAACACTACCCCATGGTTACCATGGCAACAGAACCCCATATTTGCCATGGCAACTAAGCGCCATATTTACCATGGCAACGCAACCCCTGGGTTACCACAACAACAAAACCGCATGGTTACCACGGTAACCCAACTGCATGGTTCCCACAGCATCTCAACCCCATGGTTCCCATGGCAACTAAACCCCATAGTTTCCATAGCAACCCAACCCCATATTTACCATAGCAACCAAACCCCGTGGTTACCATGGCAACCCACCCCATGGTTACCATGGCAACACAACCGCATGGTTCCCATGGCAACACAACCCCGTGATTGCCATGGCAACACTACCCCATGGTTACCATGGCAACAGAACCCCATAGTTGCCATGGCAACTAAACGCCATGGTTGCCATGGCAACAGAAACCCATGGTTGTCATGGCAACACTACCCCATGGTTACCATGGCAACAGAACCCCATAGTTTCCATGGCAACCCAACCGCATGGTTACCATGGCGACACTACACCATGGTTGCCATTCTTAAAGAACCGCCTGATAACCATTGCTACCCAACCCCATAGTTACCATGGCAACACAACCCCATGGTTGCCATGGCAACACTACCCCATGGTTACCATGGCAACAGAACGCCATGGTTACCATAGCAACCAAACCCCGTGGTTGCCATGGCAACCCAACCCCATGGTTACCATGGCAACACAACCCCATGGTTCCCATGGCAACACAACCCCGTGGTTGCCATGGCAACCCAACCCCATCGTTACCATGGCAACACAACCCCATGGTTCCCATGGCAACAGAACCCCATAGTTGCCATGGCAACACAACCCCGTGGTTGCCATGGCAACACAACCCCATCGTTACCATGGCAACACAACCCCATAGTTGCCATTCCAAGAGAACTGCCTGGTTACCATTGTAACCCAACCCCATTGTTACCATGGCAACAGAACCCCATGGTTGCCTTTGCAACACTACCTCATGGTTACCATGGCAACAGAACCCCATGGTTACCATAGCAACCATACCCCGTGGTTGCCATGGCAACCCAACCCCATGGTTACCATGGCAACACAACAGCATGGTTACCACAACAACAAAACCGCATGGTTACCACGGCAACCCAACTGCATGGTTACCACGGCATCTCAACCCCATGGTTACCATGGCAAGAGAACCCCATAGTACCATGGCAACTAAACCCCGCGGTTGCCATGGCAACACAACCCCGTGGTTGCCATGGCAACACTACCCCATGGTTACCATGGCAACACAACCCCATGGTTCCCATGGCAACACAACCCCGTTGTTGCCATGGCAACCCAACCCCATAGTTACCATGGCAACACAACCGCATGGTTGCCATGGCAGCACTACCCCATGGTTACCATGGCAACAGAACGCCATAGTTGCCATGGCAACTAAACGCCATGGTTACCATGGCAACGCAACCCCATGGTTAGCATGGCAACACAACCCTATGGTTGCCATGGCAACCCAACCCCATGGTTACCATGGCAACAGAAACCCATGGTTACCATAGCAACCAAACCCCGTGGTTGCCATGGCAACCCAACCCCATAGTTACCATAGCAACACAACCGCATGGTTACCATGGCAACAGAACCCCATAGTTGCCATGGCAACCCAACCCCATGGTTACCATGGCAACAGAACGCCATGGTTACCATAGCAACCAATCCCCGTGGTTGCCATGGCAACCCAACCCCATGGTTACCATGGCAACACAACCCCATGGTTCTCATGGCAACACAACCCCGTGGTTGCCATGGCAACACTACCCCATGGTTACCATGGCAACAGAACCCCATAGTTGCCATGGCAACTAAACGCCATAGTTGCCATGGCAACACTACCCCATGGTTACCATGGCAAGGGAACCCCATAGTGGCCATGGCAACCCAACCCCATGGTTACCATGGCAACAGAACGCCATGGTTACCATAGCAACCAAACCCCGTGGTTGCCATGGCAACCCAACCCCATGGTTACCATGGCAACACAACCCCATGGTTCCCATGGCAACACAACCCCGTGGTTGCCATGGCAACTAAACGCCATGGTTACCATGGCAACACAACCCCGTGGTTGCCAAGGCAACACTACCCCATGGTTACCATGGCAACACAACCCCATGGTTCCCATGGCAACACAACACCGTGGTTGCCATGGAAACCCAACCCCATAGTTACCATGGCAACACAACCCCATGGTTGCCATGGCAACTCTACCCCATGGTTACCATGGCAACAGAACCGCATAGTTGCCATGGCAACTAAACGCCATGGTTACCATGGCAACGCAACCCCATGGTTACCATGGCAACTGAACCCCATGGTTACCATAGCAACACAACCCCATGGTTACCATGGCAACACAACCCCATGGTTCCCATGGCAACACAACCCCGTGGTTGCCATGGCAACCCAACCCCATGGTTACCATGGCAACAGAAACCCATGGTTACCATAGCAACCAAACACCGTGGTTGCCATGGCAACCAAACACCGTGGTTGCCATGGCAACCGAACCCCATGGTTACCATGGCAACAGAACGCCATGGTTCCCATGGCAACACAACCCCGTGGTTGCCATGGCAACACAACCGCATGGTTACCATGGCAACACTTCCCCATGGTTGCCATTCTTAAAGAACCGCCTGATAACCATGGCAACCCTACCCCATGGTTACCATGGCAACAGAAACCCATGGTTACCATAGCAACCAAACCCCGTGGTTGCCATGGCAACCCAACCCCATGGTTACCATGGCAACACAACCCAATGGTTCCCATGGAAACACAACCCCGTGGTTGCCATGGCAACACAACCCCATCGTTACCATGGCAACACAATCCCATGGTTGCCATTCTTAAAGAACCGCCTGATAACCATTGCAACCCAACCCCATAGTTACCATGGCAACACAACACCATGGTTGCCATGGCAACACTACCCCATGGTTACCATGGCAACAGAACGCCATGGTTACCATAGCAACCAAACCCCGTGGTTGCCATGGCAACCCAACCCCATGGTTACCATGGCAACACAACCCCATGGTTACCATGGCAACACAACCCCGTGGTTGCCGTGGCAACACTACCCCATGGTTACCATGGCAACAGAACCCCATAGTTGCCATGGCAACTAAACGCCATTGTTACCATGGCAACACAACCCCGTGGTTGCCATGGCAACACTACCGCATGGTTCCCATGGCAACACAACCCCATGGTTCCCATGGCAACACAACCCCGTGGTTGCCCTGGCAACCCAACCCAATAGTTACCATGGCAACACAACCGCACGGTTGCCATGGCAACACTACCCCATGGTTACCATGGCAACAGAACCCCATAGTTGCCATGGCAACTAAACGCCATGGTTACCATGGCAACACAACCGCATGGTTACCAGAACAACACAACCGCATGGTTACCACGGCAACCCAACTGCATGGTTACGACGCATCTCAAACCCATGGTTGCCAAGGCAACTAAACCCCATAGTTTCCATAGCAACCCAACCCCGTAGTTACCATGGCAACACAACCCCATGGCTCCAATGGCAACAAAACCCCGTGGTTGCCATGGCAACACTACCCCATTGTTACGATGGCAACAGAACCCCATAGTTACCATGGCAACTAAACGCCATGGTTACCCTGGCAACAGAACCCCATGTTGCCATGGTAACCAAACACCGTGGTTACCATGGCAACACAACCGCATGGTTACCATGGCAACAATACCCCGTGGTTACCGTGGCAACACAACCGCATGGTTACTATGGCAAAACTACCCCATGGTTGCCATTCCAAAACAACTGCCTGATAACCATTGCAACCCAACCCCATAGTTACCATGGCAACACAACCCCATGGTTGCCATGGCAACACTACCGCATGGTTACCATGGCAAAAGAACCCCATAGTTGCCATGGCAACTAAACGCCATGGTTACCATGGCAACCCAACACCATGGTTACCATGGAGACAGAACCCCATGGTTACCATAGCAACCAAACCCCGTGGTTGCCATGGCAACACAACCCCATCGTTACCATGGCAACACAACCCCATGGTTGCCATGGCAACATTTCCCCATGGTTACCATGGCAACAGAACCGCATAGTTGTCTTGGATATTAAAAGCCATGGTTACCATGGCAAACCAACCGCATGGTTACCATGGCAACAGAACGCCATGGTTACCATAGCAACCAAACCCCGTGGTTGCCATGGCAACCCATCCCCATGGTTACCATGGCAACACTACCCCATGGTTGCCATTCCAAACGAACCGCCTGATAACCATTGCAACCCAACCCCATAGTTACCATGGCAACACAACCCCATGGTTGCCATGGCAACACTACCCCATGGTTACCATAGCAACAGAACCCCATAGTTGCCATGGCAACTAAACGGCATGGTTACCATGGAAACACAACCCCATGGTTGCCATGGCAACAGAACCCCATAGTTGCCATGGTAACAAAACGCCATGGTTACCATGGCAACACAACCCCATGGTTGCCATGGCAACTCAACCCCATGGTTACCATGGAAACACAACCCCATGGTTCCCATGGCAACACAATTCTGTGGTTGCCATGGAAACACAACCCCATCGTTACCATGGCAACACAATCCCATAGTTTCCATTCCAAGAGAACTGCCTGGTTACCATTGTAACCCAACCCCATAGTTACCATGGCAACACAACCCCATGGTTGCCATTGCAACACTACCCCATGGTTGCCATGGCAACACTACCCCATGGTTACCATGGCAACACAACCCCGTGTTTGCCATGGCAACCCAACCCCATCGTTACCATGGCAACCCAACCCCATGGTTACCATGGCAACACTACCCCATGGTTACCATGGCAACAGAACCCCATAGTTGCCATGGCAACACAACGCCATGGTTGCCATGGCAACACTACCCCAAGGTTACCATGGCAACAGAACCCCATAGTGGCCATGGCAACCCAACCCCATGGTTACCATAGCAACAGAAACCCATGGTTACCATAACAACCAAACCCCGTGGTTGCCATGGCAACCCAACCCCATAGTTACCATGGCAACACAACCCCATGGTTCCCATGGCAACACAACCCCGTGGTTGCCATGGCAACACTACCCCATGGTTACCATGGCAACAGAACCCCATAGTTGCCATGGCAACTAAACGCCATGGTTACCATGGCAACACAACCCCGTGGTTGCCATGGCAACACAACTGCATGGTTACCATGGCAACACTACCCCATGGTTGCCATTCTTAAAGAACCGCCTGATAACCATGGCAACCCTACCCCATGGTTACCATGGCAACAGAAACCCATGGTTACCATAGCAACCAAACCCCGTGGTTGCCATGGCAACCCAACCCCATGGTTACCATGGCAACACAACCCAATGGTTCCCATGGAAACACAACCCCGTGGTTGCCATGGCAACACAACCCCATCGTTACCATGGCAACACAATCCCATGGTTGCCATTCTTAAAGAACCGCCTGATAACCATTGCAACCCAACCCCATAGTTACCATGGCAACACAACACCATGGTTGCCATGGCAACACTACCCCATGGTTACCATGGCAACAGAACGCCATGGTTACCATAGCAACCAAACCCCGTGGTTGCCATGGCAACCCAACCCCATGGTTACCATGGCAACACAACCCCATGGTTACCATGGCAACACAACCCCGTGGTTGCCGTGGCAACACTACCCCATGGTTACCATGGCAACAGAACCCCATAGTTGCCATGGCAACTAAACGCCATTGTTACCATGGCAACACAACCCCGTGGTTGCCATGGCAACACTACCGCATGGTTCCCATGGCAACACAACCCCATGGTTCCCATGGCAACACAACCCCGTGGTTGCCCTGGCAACCCAACCCAATAGTTACCATGGCAACACAACCGCACGGTTGCCATGGCAACACTACCCCATGGTTACCATGGCAACAGAACCCCATAGTTGCCATGGCAACTAAACGCCATGGTTACCATGGCAACACAACCGCATGGTTACCAGAACAACACAACCGCATGGTTACCACGGCAACCCAACTGCATGGTTACGACGCATCTCAAACCCATGGTTGCCAAGGCAACTAAACCCCATAGTTTCCATAGCAACCCAACCCCGTAGTTACCATGGCAACACAACCCCATGGCTCCAATGGCAACAAAACCCCGTGGTTGCCATGGCAACACTACCCCATTGTTACGATGGCAACAGAACCCCATAGTTACCATGGCAACTAAACGCCATGGTTACCCTGGCAACAGAACCCCATGTTGCCATGGTAACCAAACACCGTGGTTACCATGGCAACACAACCGCATGGTTACCATGGCAACAATACCCCGTGGTTACCGTGGCAACACAACCGCATGGTTACTATGGCAAAACTACCCCATGGTTGCCATTCCAAAACAACTGCCTGATAACCATTGCAACCCAACCCCATAGTTACCATGGCAACACAACCCCATGGTTGCCATGGCAACACTACCGCATGGTTACCATGGCAAAAGAACCCCATAGTTGCCATGGCAACTAAACGCCATGGTTACCATGGCAACCCAACACCATGGTTACCATGGAGACAGAACCCCATGGTTACCATAGCAACCAAACCCCGTGGTTGCCATGGCAACACAACCCCATCGTTACCATGGCAACACAACCCCATGGTTGCCATGGCAACATTTCCCCATGGTTACCATGGCAACAGAACCGCATAGTTGTCTTGGATATTAAAAGCCATGGTTACCATGGCAAACCAACCGCATGGTTACCATGGCAACAGAACGCCATGGTTACCATAGCAACCAAACCCCGTGGTTGCCATGGCAACCCATCCCCATGGTTACCATGGCAACACTACCCCATGGTTGCCATTCCAAACGAACCGCCTGATAACCATTGCAACCCAACCCCATAGTTACCATGGCAACACAACCCCATGGTTGCCATGGCAACACTACCCCATGGTTACCATAGCAACAGAACCCCATAGTTGCCATGGCAACTAAACGGCATGGTTACCATGGAAACACAACCCCATGGTTGCCATGGCAACAGAACCCCATAGTTGCCATGGTAACAAAACGCCATGGTTACCATGGCAACACAACCCCATGGTTGCCATGGCAACTCAACCCCATGGTTACCATGGAAACACAACCCCATGGTTCCCATGGCAACACAATTCTGTGGTTGCCATGGAAACACAACCCCATCGTTACCATGGCAACACAATCCCATAGTTTCCATTCCAAGAGAACTGCCTGGTTACCATTGTAACCCAACCCCATAGTTACCATGGCAACACAACCCCATGGTTGCCATTGCAACACTACCCCATGGTTGCCATGGCAACACTACCCCATGGTTACCATGGCAACACAACCCCGTGTTTGCCATGGCAACCCAACCCCATCGTTACCATGGCAACCCAACCCCATGGTTACCATGGCAACACTACCCCATGGTTACCATGGCAACAGAACCCCATAGTTGCCATGGCAACACAACGCCATGGTTGCCATGGCAACACTACCCCAAGGTTACCATGGCAACAGAACCCCATAGTGGCCATGGCAACCCAACCCCATGGTTACCATAGCAACAGAAACCCATGGTTACCATAACAACCAAACCCCGTGGTTGCCATGGCAACCCAACCCCATAGTTACCATGGCAACACAACCCCATGGTTCCCATGGCAACACAACCCCGTGGTTGCCATGGCAACACTACCCCATGGTTACCATGGCAACAGAACCCCATAGTTGCCATGGCAACTAAACGCCATGGTTACCATGGCAACACAACCCCGTGGTTGCCATGGCAACACAACTGCATGGTTACCATGGCAACACTACCCCATGGTTGCCATTCTTAAAGAACCGCCTGATAACCATGGCAACCCTACCCCATGGTTACCATGGCAACAGAAACCCATGGTTACCATAGCAACCAAACCCCGTGGTTGCCATGGCAACCCAACCCCATGGTTACCATGGCAACACAACCCAATGGTTCCCATGGAAACACAACCCCGTGGTTGCCATGGCAACACAACCCCATCGTTACCATGGCAACACAATCCCATGGTTGCCATTCTTAAAGAACCGCCTGATAACCATTGCAACCCAACCCCATAGTTACCATGGCAACACAACACCATGGTTGCCATGGCAACACTACCCCATGGTTACCATGGCAACAGAACGCCATGGTTACCATAGCAACCAAACCCCGTGGTTGCCATGGCAACCCAACCCCATGGTTACCATGGCAACACAACCCCATGGTTACCATGGCAACACAACCCCGTGGTTGCCGTGGCAACACTACCCCATGGTTACCATGGCAACAGAACCCCATAGTTGCCATGGCAACTAAACGCCATTGTTACCATGGCAACACAACCCCGTGGTTGCCATGGCAACACTACCGCATGGTTCCCATGGCAACACAACCCCATGGTTCCCATGGCAACACAACCCCGTGGTTGCCCTGGCAACCCAACCCAATAGTTACCATGGCAACACAACCGCACGGTTGCCATGGCAACACTACCCCATGGTTACCATGGCAACAGAACCCCATAGTTGCCATGGCAACTAAACGCCATGGTTACCATGGCAACACAACCGCATGGTTACCAGAACAACACAACCGCATGGTTACCACGGCAACCCAACTGCATGGTTACGACGCATCTCAAACCCATGGTTGCCAAGGCAACTAAACCCCATAGTTTCCATAGCAACCCAACCCCGTAGTTACCATGGCAACACAACCCCATGGCTCCAATGGCAACAAAACCCCGTGGTTGCCATGGCAACACTACCCCATTGTTACGATGGCAACAGAACCCCATAGTTACCATGGCAACTAAACGCCATGGTTACCCTGGCAACAGAACCCCATGTTGCCATGGTAACCAAACACCGTGGTTACCATGGCAACACAACCGCATGGTTACCATGGCAACAATACCCCGTGGTTACCGTGGCAACACAACCGCATGGTTACTATGGCAAAACTACCCCATGGTTGCCATTCCAAAACAACTGCCTGATAACCATTGCAACCCAACCCCATAGTTACCATGGCAACACAACCCCATGGTTGCCATGGCAACACTACCGCATGGTTACCATGGCAAAAGAACCCCATAGTTGCCATGGCAACTAAACGCCATGGTTACCATGGCAACCCAACACCATGGTTACCATGGAGACAGAACCCCATGGTTACCATAGCAACCAAACCCCGTGGTTGCCATGGCAACACAACCCCATCGTTACCATGGCAACACAACCCCATGGTTGCCATGGCAACATTTCCCCATGGTTACCATGGCAACAGAACCGCATAGTTGTCTTGGATATTAAAAGCCATGGTTACCATGGCAAACCAACCGCATGGTTACCATGGCAACAGAACGCCATGGTTACCATAGCAACCAAACCCCGTGGTTGCCATGGCAACCCATCCCCATGGTTACCATGGCAACACTACCCCATGGTTGCCATTCCAAACGAACCGCCTGATAACCATTGCAACCCAACCCCATAGTTACCATGGCAACACAACCCCATGGTTGCCATGGCAACACTACCCCATGGTTACCATAGCAACAGAACCCCATAGTTGCCATGGCAACTAAACGGCATGGTTACCATGGAAACACAACCCCATGGTTGCCATGGCAACAGAACCCCATAGTTGCCATGGTAACAAAACGCCATGGTTACCATGGCAACACAACCCCATGGTTGCCATGGCAACTCAACCCCATGGTTACCATGGAAACACAACCCCATGGTTCCCATGGCAACACAATTCTGTGGTTGCCATGGAAACACAACCCCATCGTTACCATGGCAACACAATCCCATAGTTTCCATTCCAAGAGAACTGCCTGGTTACCATTGTAACCCAACCCCATAGTTACCATGGCAACACAACCCCATGGTTGCCATTGCAACACTACCCCATGGTTGCCATGGCAACACTACCCCATGGTTACCATGGCAACACAACCCCGTGTTTGCCATGGCAACCCAACCCCATCGTTACCATGGCAACCCAACCCCATGGTTACCATGGCAACACTACCCCATGGTTACCATGGCAACAGAACCCCATAGTTGCCATGGCAACACAACGCCATGGTTGCCATGGCAACACTACCCCAAGGTTACCATGGCAACAGAACCCCATAGTGGCCATGGCAACCCAACCCCATGGTTACCATAGCAACAGAAACCCATGGTTACCATAACAACCAAACCCCGTGGTTGCCATGGCAACCCAACCCCATAGTTACCATGGCAACACAACCCCATGGTTCCCATGGCAACACAACCCCGTGGTTGCCATGGCAACACTACCCCATGGTTACCATGGCAACAGAACCCCATAGTTGCCATGGCAACTAAACGCCATGGTTACCATGGCAACACAACCCCGTGGTTGCCATGGCAACACAACTGCATGGTTACCATGGCAACACTACCCCATGTTTGCCATTCTTAAAGAACCGCCTGATAACCATTGCAACCCAACCCCATAGTTAACATGGCAAAACAACCCCATGGTTGCCATGGCAACACTACCCCATGGTTACCATGGCAACAGAACCCCATATTTGCCATGGTAACCCAACCCCATGGTTACCATGGCAACAGAACGCCTTGGTTACCATAGCAACCAAACCCCGTGGTTGCCATGGCAACACAACCTAAGGTTACCATGGCAACACAACCCCATGGTTCCCATGGCAACACGACCCCGTGGTTGCCATGGCAACACTACCCCATGGTTACCATGGCAACAGAACCCCATAGTTGCCATGGCAACTAAACGCCATGGTTACCATGGCAACACAACCCCGTGGTTGCCAGGGCAACACTACCCCATGGTTACCATGGCAACACAACCCCGTGGTTCCCATGGCAACACCACCCCGTGGTTGCCATGGCAACCCAACCCCATGATTACCATGGCAACACAACCCCGTGGTTGCCATGGCAACACTACCCCATGGTTACCATGGCAACAGAACCCCATAGTTGCCATGGTAACTAAACGCCATGGTTACCATGGCAACACAACCCCGTGGTTGCCATGGCAACAGAACCCCATAGTTGCCATGGTAACTAAACGCCATGGTTACCATGGCAACACTACCCCATGGTTCCATTCTTAAAGAACCGCCTGATAACCATTGCAACCCAACCCCATACTTACCATGGCAACACAACCCCATGGTTACCATTGCAACAGAACGCCATGGTTACCATAGCAACCAAAACCCGTGGTTGCCATGGCAACTAAACCCCATGGTTCCCATGGCAACAGAACCCCATAGTTGCTATGGCAACTAAACGCCATGGTTGCCATGGCAACACTTCCCCATGGTTACCATGGCAACAGAACCCCATAGTTGCCATGGCAACCCAACCCCATGGTTACCATGGCAACAGAACGCCATGGTTACCATTGCAACCAAACCCCGTGGTTACCATGGCAACCCAACCCCATGGTTGCCATGGCAACACAACCCCATGGTTACCATGGCAACACAACCCCATGGTTCCCATAGCAACCAAACCCCGTGGTTGCCATGGGAACCCTACCCCATCGTTAGAATGGCAACACAACCCTCTGGTTGCCATGACAACCCAAACCCATGGTTACCATGGCAACAGAAACCCATGGTTACCATAGCAACCAAACCCCGTGGTTGCCATGGCAACCCAACCCAATAGTTACCATGGCAACACAACCGCATGGTTACCACGGCAACCCAACCGCATGGTTCCCACGGCATCTCAACCCCATGGTTGCCATGGCAACTAAACCCCATAGTTTCCATTGCAACCCAACCCCATAGTTAACATGGCAACACAACCCCATTGTTACCATGGCAACACAACCGCATGGTTACCATGGGAACACTACCCCATGGTTGCCATTCTTAAAGAACCGCCTGATAAGCATTGCAACCCAAACCCATAGTTACCATGGCAACACAACCCCATGGTTGCCATGGCAACCCAAACCCATGGTTACCATGGCAACAGAACGCCATGGTTACCATAGCAACAAAACCCCATAGTTGCCATGGCAACAGAACCCCATGGTTACCTTTGCAACCAAACCCCGTGGTTGCCATGGCAACCCAACGCCATGGTTACCATGGCAACACAACCCCATGGTTGCCATGGCAACACAACCCCATGGTTACCATGGCAACACAACCGCATGGTTACCATAGCAACCCAACTCCATAGTTACCATGGCAACACAACCCCATGGTTCCCATGGCAACACCACCCCGTGGTTGCCATGGCAACACAACGCCATCGTTACTATGGCAACACAACCCCATAGTTGCCATTCCAAGAGAACTGCCTGGTTACCATTGTAACCCAACCCCATTGTTACCATGGCAACAGAACCCCATGGTTGCCATTGCAACACTACCCCATGGTTACCATGGCAACAGAACCCCATGGTTACCATAGCGACCAAACCCCGTGGTTGCCCTGGCAACCCAACACCATGGTTACCATGGCAACACAACCGCATGGTTACCACAACAACAAAACCGCATGGTTACCGCGGCAACCCAACTTCATGGTTACCACGGCATCTCAACCCCATGGTTGCCATGGCAATTAAACCCCATAGTTTCCAAAGCAACCCAACCCCATAGTTACCATGGCAACACAACCGCATGGTTCCCATGGCAACACAACCCCGTGGTTGCCATGGCAAAACTACCCCATGGTTACCATGGCAACAGAAGCCCATAGTACCATGGCAACTAAACGCCATGGTTACCATGGCAACACAACCCCGTGGTTGCCATAGCAACACTACCCCATGGTTACCATGGCAACACAACCCCATGGTTCCCATGGCAACACAACCCCGTGGTTTCCATGGCAACACAACACCATAGTTACCATGGCAACACAACCACATGGTTTCCATGGCAACACTACCCCATGGTTACCATGGCAACAGAACCCCATAGTTGCCATTGCAACTAAACGCCATGGTTACCATGGCAACGCAACCCCATGGTTACCATGGCAACTGAACCCCATGGTTACAATAACAACCAAAACCCGTGGTTGCCATGGCAACCCAACCCCATGGTTACCATGGCAACACAACCGCATGGTTACCACAACAACACAACCGCATGGTTACAACGGCAACCCAACTGCATGGTTACCACGCATCTCAAACCCATGGTTGCCAAGGCAACTAAACCCCATAGTTTCCATAGCAACCCAACCCCATAGTTACCATGGCAACACAACCCCTTTGTTGCCATTCCAAGAGAACTGCCTGGTTACTTTTGCAACCCAACCCCATTGTTTCCATGGCAACACAACCCCATGGTTGCCATGGCAACACTTCCCCATGGTTACCATGGCAACAGAACCCCATAGTTTTCATGGCAACTAAACGCCATGGTTACCATGGCAACCCAACCCCATGGTTACCATGGCAACAGAACGCCATGGTTACCATAGCAATCAAACCCCGAGGTTGCCATGGCAACACAACCCCATGGTTACCATGGCAACACTACCCCATGGTTGCCATTCCAAAAGAACCACCTGATAACCAGTGCAAACGAACCCCATAGTTACCATGGCAACACAACCCCATGGTTGCCATGGCAACACTACCCCATGGTTACCATAGCAACAGAACCCATAGTTGCCATGGCCAATAAACGCCATGGTTACCATGGCAACCCAACCCCATGCTTACCATGGCAACACAACCACATGGTTACCACAACAACACAACCGCATGGTTACCACGGCAACCCAACTGCATGGTTACCACGGCATCTCAACCCCATGGTTTCCATGGCAACTAAATCCCATCGTTTCCATAGCAACCCAACCCCATAGTTACCATGGCAACAAAACCCCATGGTTCCCATGGCAACATAACCCCGTGGTTGCCATGGCAACACTACCCCATCGTTACCATGGCAACACAACCCTATGGTTGCCATGGCAACAGAACCCCATAGTTGCCATGGCAACTAAACGCCATGGTTACCATGGCAACACAACCCCATGGTTCCCACGGCATCCCAACCCCATAGTTACCATGGCAACAGAAACCCATGGTTACCATAGCAACCAAACCCCGTGGTTGCCATGGCAACCCAACCCCATGGTTACCATGGCATCCCAACCGCATGGTTACCACGGCATCTCAACCCCATGGTTCCCATGGCAACACAACCCCATGGTTCCCATGGCAACACAACCCCATGGTTACCACGGCATCCCAACCGCATGGTTACCACGGCATCTCAACCCCATGGTTGCCATGGCAACACAACCCCATGGTTCCCATGGCAACACAACCCCGTGGTTGCCATGGCAACACTACTCCATGGTTACCATGGCAACAGAACCCCATAGTTGCCATGGCAACTAAACGCCATGGTTACCATGGCAACACAACCACGTGGTTGCCATGGCAACACTAGCCCATGGTTACCATGACAACACAACCCCATGGTTCCCATGGCAAATAAACTCCATGGTTACCATGGCAACCCAACCCCATGGTTGCCATGGCAACACTACCCCATAGTTACCATGGCAACAGAACCCCATAGTTGCCATGGCAAATAAACGCCATGGTTACCATGGCAACCCAACCCCATGGTTACCATGGCAACACAACCACATGGTTACCACAACAACACAACCGCATGGTTACCATGGCAACCCAACTGCATGGTTACCACGGCATCTCAACCCCATGGTTGCCATGGCAACTAAATCCCATAGTTTCCTTAGCAACCCAACCCCATAGTTACCATGGCAACAAAACCCCATGGTTCCCATGGCAACACAACCCCGGGGTTGCCATGGCAACACTACCCCATCGTTACCATGGCAACACAACCCTATGGTTGCCATGGCAACCCAAACCCATATTTACCATGGCAACTAAACGCCATGGTTACCATAGCAACACAACCCCATGGTTGCCATGGACAACCCAACCCCATAGTTACCATGGCAACAGAAACCCATGGTTACCATAGCAACCAAACCCCGTGGTTGCCATGGCAACCCAACCCCATGGTTACCACGGAATCCCAACTGCATGGTTACCACGGCATCTCAACCCCATGGTTCCCATGGCAACACAACCCCATGGTTCCCATGGCAACACAACCCCGTGGTTGCCATGGCAACACTACCCCATGGTTACCATGGCAACAGAACCCCATAGTTGCCATGGCAACCAAACGCCAGGGTTACCATGGCAACACAACCCCATGGTTGCCATGGCAACACTACCCCATGGTTACCATGGCAACACAACCCCATGGTTCCCATGGCAACACAACCCCGTGGATGCCATGGCAACACAACCCCATGGTTCCCATGGCAACACAACCCCATGGTTGCTATGGCAACTGAACCCCATGGTTACCATAGCAACCAAACCCCGTGGTTGCCATGGCAACCCAACCTCATGGTTACCATGGCAACAGAAAACCATGGTTACCATAGCAACCAAACCCCGTGTTTGCCATGGCAACCCAACCGCATGGTTACCATGGCAACACTACCCCATGGTTGCCATTCCAAAAGAGCCACCTGATAACTATTGCAACCCAACCCCATAGTAACCATGGCAACACAACCCCATGGTTGCCATGGCAACACTACCCCATGGTTACCATGGCAACAGAACCCCATAGTTGCCATGGCAAATAAACGCCATGGTTACCATGGCAACCCAACCCCATGGTTACCATGGAAACACAACCACATGGTTACCACAACAACACAACCGCATGGTTACCACGGCAACCCAACTGCATGGTTACCACGGCATCTCAACCCCATGGTTGCCATGGCAACACTACCCCATGGTTACCATGGCAACAGAACCCCATAGTTGCCATGGCAAATAAACGCCATGGTTACCATGGCAACCCAACCCCATAGTGACCATGGCAACAAAACCCCATGGTTCCCATGGCAACAGAACCCCGTGGTTGCCATGGCAACACTACCCCATCGTTACCATGGCAACACAACCCTATGGTTTCCATGGCAACACAACCCCATAGTTGCCATGGCAACTAAACGCCATGGTTACCATGGCAACACAACCCCATGGTTGCCATGGACAACCCAACCCCATAGTTACCATGGCAACAGAAACCCATGGTTACCATAGCAACCAAACCCCGTGGTTGCCATGGCAACACAACCCCATGGTTGCCATGGAAACCCAACCCCATTGTAACCATGGCAACACAACCCCATGGTTGCCATGGCAACACTACCCCATGGTTGCCATGGCAACAGAACAAGATAGTTGAAATGGCAACAAAACGCCATGGTTACCATGGCAACACTACCCCATGGTTGCCATGGAAACCCAACCCCATGGTTTCCTTGGCAACAAAAACGCATGGTTACCATAGCAACCCAACCATATAGTTACCAAGGCAACACAACCCCATGCTTCCCATGGCAACACAGCCCCGTGGTTGCCATGGCAACACAACACCATCGTTACCATGGCAACACAACCCCATAGTTGCCATTCCAAGAGAACTGCCTGGTTACCATTGTAACCCAACCCCATTGTTACCATGGCAACTAAACGCCATGGTTACCATGGCAACCCAACCCCATTGTTACCATGGCAACAGAACGCCATGGTTACCATAGCAACCAAACCCCGTGGTTGCCATGGCAATCCAACCCTATGGTTACCATGGCAACACAACCGCATGGTTACCACAACAACAAAACCGCATGGTTACCACGGCAACCCAACTGCATGGTTACCACGGCATCTCAACCCCATGGTTACCATGGCAATTAAACCCCATAGTTTCCAAAGCAACCCAACCCCATAGTTACCATGGCAACACAACCCCATGGTTCCCATGGCAACACAACCCCGTGGTTGCCATGGCAACCCAACCCCATGGTTACCATGGCAACAGAACCCCATAGTTGCAATGGCAACTAAACGCCAGGGTTACCATGGCAACACAACCCCGTGGTTGCCATGGCAACACTACCCCATGGTTCCCATGGCAACACAACCCCATGGTTCCCATGGCAACACAACCCCGTGGTTGCCATGGCAACCTAACACCATAGTTACCATGGCAACACAACCCCATGGTTTCCATGGCAACTCTACCCCATGGTTACCATGGCAACAGAAACCCATGGATACCATGGCAACTGAACCCCATGGTTACCATTGCAAACAAACCCCGTGGTTGCCATGGCAACCAAACACCATGGTTACCATGGCAACACAACCGCATGGTTACCACAACAACACAACCGCATGGTTACCACGGCATCCCAACCGCATGGTTACCACGGCATCTCAACCCCATGGTTGCCATGGCAACACAACCCCATGGTTCCCATGGCAACACAACCCCGTGGTTGCCATGGCAACACTACTCCATGGTTACCATGGCAACAGAACCCCATAGTTGCCATGGCAACTAAACGCCATGGTTACCATGGCAACACAACCCCGTGGTTGCCATGGCAACACTACCCCATGGTTACCATGACAACACAACCCCATGGTTCCCATGGCAACACTACCCCATAGTTACCATGGCAACAGAACCCCATAGTTGCCATGGCAAATAAACGCCATGGTTACAATGGCAACCCAACCCCATGGTTACCATGGCAACACAACCACATGGTTACCACAACAACACAACCGCATGGTTACCATGGCAACCCAACTGCATGGTTACCACGGCATCTCAACCCCATGGTTGCCATGGCAACTAAATCCCATAGTTTCCTTAGCAACCCAACCCCATAGTTACCATGGCAACACTACCCTATCGTTACCATGGCAACACAACCCTATGGTTGCCATGGCAACAGAACCCCATAGTTGCCATGGCAACTAAACGCCATGGTTACCATAGCAACACAACCCCATGGTTGCCATGGACAACCCAACCCCATAGTTACCATGGCAACAGAAACCCATGGTTACCATAGCAACCAAACCCCGTGGTTGCCATGGCAACCCAACCCCATGGTTACCACGGAATCCCAACTGCATGGTTACCACGGCATCTCAACCCCATGGTTCCCATGGCAACACAACCCCATGGTTCCCATGGCAACACAACCCCGTGGTTGCCATGGCAACACTACCCCATGGTTACCATGGCAACAGAACCCCATAGTTGCCATGGCAACCAAACGCCATGGTTACCATGGCAACACAACCCCATGGTTTCCATGGCAACACTACCCCATGGTTACCATGGCAACACAACCCCATGGTTCCCATGGCAACACAACCCCGTGGTTGCCATGGCAACACAACCCCATGGTTCCCATGGCAACACAGCACCATGGTTGCCATGGAAACGCAACCCCATGGTTACCATGGCAACTGAACCCCATGGTTACCATAGCAACCAAACCCCGTGGTTGCCATGGCAACCCAACCCCATGGTTACCATGGCAACAGAAAACCATGGTTACCATAGCAACCAAACCCCGTGTTTGCCATGGCAACACAACCGCATGGTTACCATGGCAACACTACCCCATGGTTGCCATTCCAAAAGAACCACCTGATAACCATTGCAACCCAACCCCATAGTAACCATGGCAACACAACCCCATGGTTGCCAAGGCAACACTACCCCATGGTTACCATGGCAACAGAACCCCATAGTTGCCATGGCAAATAAACGCCATGGTTACCATGGCAACCCAACCCCATGGTTACCATGGAAACACAACCACATGGTTACCACAACAACACAACCGCATGGTTACCACGGCAACCCAACTGCATGGTTACCACGGCATCTCAACCCCATGGTTGCCATGGCAACACTACCCCATGGTTACCATGGCAACAGAACCCCATAGTTGCCATGGCAAATAAACGCCATGGTTACCATGGCAACAAAACCCCATGGTTCCCATGGCAACACAACCCCGTGGTTGCCATGGCAACACTACCCCATCGTTACCATGGCAACACAACCCTATGGTTTCCATGGCAACAGAACCCCATAGTTGCCATGGCAACTAAACTCCATGGTTACCATGGCAACACAACCCCATGGTTGCCATGGACAACCCAACCCCATAGTTACCATGGCAACAGAAACCCATGGTTACCATAGCAACCAAACCCCGTGGTTGCCATGGCAACACAACCCCATGGTTGCCATGGAAACCCAACCCCATTGTAACCATGGCAACACAACCCCATGGTTGCCATGGCAACACTACCCCATGGTTGCCATGGCAACAGAACAAGATAGTTGAAATGGCAACAAAACGCCATGGTTACCATGGCAACACTACCCCATGGTTGCCATGGCAACCCAACCCCATGGTTTCCTTGGCAACAAAACCGCATGGTTACCATAGCAACCCAACCACATAGTTACCATGGCAACACAACCCCATGCTTCCCATGGCAACACAGCCCCGTGGTTGCCATGGCAACACAACACCATCGTTACCATGGCAACACAACCCCATAGTTGCCATTCCAAGAGAACTGCCTGGTTACCATTGTAACCCAACCCCATTGTTACCATGGCAACTAAACGCCATGGTTACCATGGCAACCCAACCCCATTGTTACCATGGCAACAGAACGCCATGGTTACCATAGCAACCAAACCCCGTGGTTGCCATGGCAATCCAACCCTATGGTTACCATGGCAATACAACCGCATGGTTACCACAACAACAAAACCGCATGGTTACCACGGCAACCCAACTGCATGGTTACCACGGCATCTCAACCCCATGGTTACCATGGCAATTAAACCCCATAGTTTCCAAAGCAACCCAACCCCATCGTTACCATGGCAACACAACCCCATGGTTCCCATGGCAACACAACCCCGTGGTTGCCATGGCAACCCAACCCCATGGTTACCATGGCAACAGAACCCCATAGTTGCAATGGCAACTAAACGCCAGGGTTACCATGGCAACCCAACCCCGTGGTTGCCATGGCAACACTACCCCATGGTTACCATGGAAACACAACCCCATGGTTCCCATGGCAACACAACCCCGTGGTTGCCATGGCAACCTAACACCATAGTTACCATGGCAACACAACCCCATGGTTTCCATGGCAACTCTACCCCATGGTTACCATGGCAACAGAACCCCATGGTTACCATGGCAACTGAACCCCATGGTTACCATTGCAACCAAACCCCGTGGTTGCCATGGCAACCCAACCCCATGGTTACCATGGCAACACAACCGCATGGTTACCACAACAACACAACCGCATGGTTACCACGGCAACCCAACTGCATGGTTACCACGCATCTCAAACCCATGGTTGCCAAGGGAACTAAACCCCATAGTTTCCATAGCAACCCAACCCCATAGTTACCATGGCAACACAACCCCATGGTTGCCATGGAAACACTACCCCATGGTTGCCATGGCAACAGAACCCCATAGTTGCCATGGCAACAAAAAGCCATGGTTAGCATGGCAACAGAACCCCATGGTTGCCATGGCAACCCAACCCCATGGTTACCATGGCAAAACAACCGCATGGTTACCATAGCAACACAACCCCATAGTTACCATGGCAACACAACCCCATGGTTCCCATGGCAACACAACCCCCTGTTTGCCATGGCAACACAACGCCATCGTTACCATGGCAACACAACCCCATAGTTGCCATTCCAAGAGAACTGCCTGGTTACCATTGTAACCCAACCCCATTGTTACCATGACAACAGAACCCCATGGTTACCACAAAAACAAAACCGCATGGTTACCACGGAAACCCAACTGCATGGTTACCACGGCATCTCAACCCCATGGTTGCAATGGCAATTAAACCCCATAGTTTCCAAAGCAACCCAACCCCATAGTTACCATGGCAACACAACCCCATGGTTACCATGGCAACACTTCCCCATGGTTACCATGGCAACAGAACCCCATAGTTGTCATGGCAACTAAACGTCATGGTTACCATGGCAACCCAACCCCATGGTTACCATGGCAACAGAACGCCATGGTTACCATAGCAATCAAACCCCGTGGTTGCCATGGCAAAACAACCCCATGGTTACCATGGCAACACTACCCCATGGTTGCCATTCCAAAAGAACCACCTGATAACCAGTGCAAACGAACCCCATAGTTACCATGGCAACACAACCCCATGGTTGCCATGGCAACAAAACGCCATGGTTACCATGGCAACAGAACCCATAGCTGCCATGGCCAATAAACGCCATAGTTACCATGGCAACCCAACCCCATGCTTACCATGGCAACACAACCACATGGTTACCACAACAACACAACCGCATGGTTACCACGGCAACCCAACTGCATGGTTACCACGGCATCTCAACCCCATGGTTGCCATGGCAACTAAATCCCATAGTTTCCATAGCAACCCAACCCCATAGTTACCATGGCAACAAAACCCCATGGTTCCCATGGCAACATAACCCCGTGGTTGCCATGGCAACACTACCCCATCGTTACCATGGCAACACAACCCTATGGTTGCCATGGCAACCCAACCCCATAGTTGCCATGGCAACTAAACGCCATGGTTACCATGGCAACACAACCCCATGGTTCCCACGGCATCCCAACCCCATAGTTACCATGGCAACAGAAACCCATGGTTACCATAGCAACCAAACCCCGTGGTTGCCATGGCAACCCAACCCCATGGTTACCACGGCATCCCAACCGCATGGTTACCACGGCATCTCAACCCCATGGTTCCCATGGCAACACAACCCCATGGTTCCCATGGCAACACAACCCCATGGTTACCACGGCATCCCAACCGCATGGTTACCACGGCATCTCAACCCCATGGTTGCCATGGCAACACAACCCCATGGTTCCCATGGCAACACAACCCCGTGGTTGCCATGGCAACACTACTCCATGGTTACCATAGCAACCAAACCCCGTGGTTGCCATGGCAACCCACCCCATGGTTACCATGGCAACACAACCCCATGGTTCCCATGGCAACACAACCCCATGGTTGCCATTCCAAAAGAACCACCTGATAACCATTGCAACCCAACCCCATAGTAACCATGGCAACACAACCCCATGGTTGCCATGGCAACACTACCCCATGATTACCACGGAATCCCAACCGCATGGTTACCACGGCATCTCAACCCCATGGTTCCCATGGCAACCCAACCGCATGGTTACCATGGCAACACTACCCCATGGTTGCCATTCCAAAAGAACCACCTGATAACCATTGCAACCCAACCCCATAGTAACCATGGCAACACAACCCCATGGTTGCCATGGCAACACTACCCCATGGTTACCATGGCAACAGAACCCCATAGTTGCCATGGCAAATAAACGCCATGGTTACCATGGCAACCCAACACCATAGTTACCATGGCAACAAAACCCCATGGTTCCCATGGCAACACAACGCCGTGGTTGCCATGGCAACACTACCCCATCGTTACCATGGCAACACAACCCTATGGTTTCCATGGAAACACAACCCCATAGTTGCTATGGCAACTAAACGCCATGGTTACCATGGCAACACAACCCCATGGTTGCCATGGACAACCCAACCCCATAGTTACCATGGCAACAGAAACCCATGGTTACCATAGCAACCAAACCCCGTGGTTGCCATGGCAACACAACCCCATGGTTGCCATGGAAACCCAACCCCATTGTAACCATGGTAACACAACCCCATGGTTGCCATGGCAACACTACCCAATGGTTGCCATGGCAACAGAACAAGATAGTTGAAATGGCAACAAAACGCCATGGTTACCATGGTAACACTACCCCATGGTTGCCATGGCAACCCAACCCCATGGTTTCCTTGGCAACAAAACCGCATGGTTACCATAGCAACCCAACAACATAGTTACCATGGCAACACAACCCCATGCTTCCCATGGCAACACAGCCCCGTGGTTGCCATGGCAACACAACACCATCGTTACCATGGCAACACAACCCCATAGTTGCCATTCCAAGAGAACTGCCTGGTTACCATTGTAACCCAACCCCATTGTTACCATGGCAACTAAACGCCATGGTTACCATGGCAACCCAACCCCATTCTTACCATGGCAACAGAACGCCATGGTTACCATAGCAACCAAACCCCGTGGTTGCCATGGCAATCCAACCCTAGGGTTACCATGGCAACACAACCGCACGGTTACCACAACAACAAAACCGCATGGTTACCACGGCAACCCAACTGCATGGTTACCACGGCATCTCAACCCCATGGTTACCATGGCAATTAAACCCCATAGTTTCCAAAGCAACCCAACCCCATAGTTACCATGGCAACACAACCCCATGGTTCCCATGGCAACACAACCCCGTGGTTGCCATGGCAACCCAACCCCATGGTTACCATGGCAACAGAACCCCATAGTTGCAATGGCAACTAAACGCCAGGGTTACCATGGCAACACAACCCCGTGGTTGCCATGGCAACACTACCCCATGGTTCCCATGGCAACACAACCCCATGGTTCCCATGGAAACACAACCCCGTGGTTGCCATGGCAACCTAACACCATAGTTACCATGGCAACACAACCCCATGGTTTCCATGGCAACTCTACCCCATGGTTACCATGGCAACAGAACCCCATGGTTACCATGGCAGCTGAACCCCATGGTTACCATTGCAACCAAACCCCGTGGTTGCCATGGCAACCCAACCCCATGGTTACCATGGCAACACAACCGCATGGTTACCACAACAACACAACCGCATGGTTACCACGGCAACCCAACTGCATGGTTACCACGCATCTCAAACCCATGGTTGCCAAGGGAACTAAACCCCATAGTTTCCATAGCAACCCAACCCCATCGTTACCATGGCAACACAACCCCATAGTTGCCATTCCAAGAGAACTGCCTGGTTACCATTGTAACCCAACCCCATTGTTACCATGACAACAGAACCCCATGGTTACCACAAAAACAAAACCGCATGGTTACCACGGAAACCCAACTGCATGGTTACCACGGCATCTCAACCCCATGGTTGCAATGGCAATTAAACCCCATAGTTTCCAAAGCAACCCAACCCCATAGTTACCATGGCAACACAACCCCATGGTTACCATGGCAACACTTCCCCATGGTTACCATGGCAACAGAACCCCATAGTTGTCATGGCAACTAAACGTCATGGTTACCATGGCAACCCAACCCCATGGTTACCATGGCAACAGAACGCCATGGTTACCATAGCAACCAAACCCCGTGGTTGCCATGGCAATCCAACCCTATGGTTACCATGGCAATACAACCGCATGGTTACCACAACAACAAAACCGCATGGTTACCACGGCAACCCAACTGCATGGTTACCACGGCATCTCAACCCCATGGTTACCATGGCAATTAAACCCCATAGTTTCCAAAGCAACCCAACCCCATCGTTACCATGGCAACACAACCCCATGGTTCCCATGGCAACACAACCCCGTGGTTGCCATGGCAACCCAACCCCATGGTTACCATGGCAACAGAACCCCATAGTTGCAATGGCAACTAAACGCCAGGGTTACCATGGCAACCCAACCCCGTGGTTGCCATGGCAACACTACCCCATGGTTACCATGGAAACACAACCCCATGGTTCCCATGGCAACACAACCCCGTGGTTGCCATGGCAACCTAACACCATAGTTACCATGGCAACACAACCCCATGGTTTCCATGGCAACTCTACCCCATGGTTACCATGGCAACAGAACCCCATGGTTACCATGGCAACTGAACCCCATGGTTACCATTGCAACCAAACCCCGTGGTTGCCATGGCAACCCAACCCCATGGTTACCATGGCAACACAACCGCATGGTTACCACAACAACACAACCGCATGGTTACCACGGCAACCCAACTGCATGGTTACCACGCATCTCAAACCCATGGTTGCCAAGGGAACTAAACCCCATAGTTTCCATAGCAACCCAACCCCATAGTTACCATGGCAACACAACCCCATGGTTGCCATGGAAACACTACCCCATGGTTGCCATGGCAACAGAACCCCATAGTTGCCATGGCAACAAAAAGCCATGGTTAGCATGGCAACAGAACCCCATGGTTGCCATGGCAACCCAACCCCATGGTTACCATGGCAAAACAACCGCATGGTTACCATAGCAACACAACCCCATAGTTACCATGGCAACACAACCCCATGGTTCCCATGGCAACACAACCCCCTGTTTGCCATGGCAACACAACGCCATCGTTACCATGGCAACACAACCCCATAGTTGCCATTCCAAGAGAACTGCCTGGTTACCATTGTAACCCAACCCCATTGTTACCATGACAACAGAACCCCATGGTTACCACAAAAACAAAACCGCATGGTTACCACGGAAACCCAACTGCATGGTTACCACGGCATCTCAACCCCATGGTTGCAATGGCAATTAAACCCCATAGTTTCCAAAGCAACCCAACCCCATAGTTACCATGGCAACACAACCCCATGGTTACCATGGCAACACTTCCCCATGGTTACCATGGCAACAGAACCCCATAGTTGTCATGGCAACTAAACGTCATGGTTACCATGGCAACCCAACCCCATGGTTACCATGGCAACAGAACGCCATGGTTACCATAGCAATCAAACCCCGTGGTTGCCATGGCAAAACAACCCCATGGTTACCATGGCAACACTACCCCATGGTTGCCATTCCAAAAGAACCACCTGATAACCAGTGCAAACGAACCCCATAGTTACCATGGCAACACAACCCCATGGTTGCCATGGCAACAAAACGCCATGGTTACCATGGCAACAGAACCCATAGCTGCCATGGCCAATAAACGCCATAGTTACCATGGCAACCCAACCCCATGCTTACCATGGCAACACAACCACATGGTTACCACAACAACACAACCGCATGGTTACCACGGCAACCCAACTGCATGGTTACCACGGCATCTCAACCCCATGGTTGCCATGGCAACTAAATCCCATAGTTTCCATAGCAACCCAACCCCATAGTTACCATGGCAACAAAACCCCATGGTTCCCATGGCAACATAACCCCGTGGTTGCCATGGCAACACTACCCCATCGTTACCATGGCAACACAACCCTATGGTTGCCATGGCAACCCAACCCCATAGTTGCCATGGCAACTAAACGCCATGGTTACCATGGCAACACAACCCCATGGTTCCCACGGCATCCCAACCCCATAGTTACCATGGCAACAGAAACCCATGGTTACCATAGCAACCAAACCCCGTGGTTGCCATGGCAACCCAACCCCATGGTTACCACGGCATCCCAACCGCATGGTTACCACGGCATCTCAACCCCATGGTTCCCATGGCAACACAACCCCATGGTTCCCATGGCAACACAACCCCATGGTTACCACGGCATCCCAACCGCATGGTTACCACGGCATCTCAACCCCATGGTTGCCATGGCAACACAACCCCATGGTTCCCATGGCAACACAACCCCGTGGTTGCCATGGCAACACTACTCCATGGTTACCATAGCAACCAAACCCCGTGGTTGCCATGGCAACCCACCCCATGGTTACCATGGCAACACAACCCCATGGTTCCCATGGCAACACAACCCCATGGTTGCCATTCCAAAAGAACCACCTGATAACCATTGCAACCCAACCCCATAGTAACCATGGCAACACAACCCCATGGTTGCCATGGCAACACTACCCCATGATTACCACGGAATCCCAACCGCATGGTTACCACGGCATCTCAACCCCATGGTTCCCATGGCAACCCAACCGCATGGTTACCATGGCAACACTACCCCATGGTTGCCATTCCAAAAGAACCACCTGATAACCATTGCAACCCAACCCCATAGTAACCATGGCAACACAACCCCATGGTTGCCATGGCAACACTACCCCATGGTTACCATGGCAACAGAACCCCATAGTTGCCATGGCAAATAAACGCCATGGTTACCATGGCAACCCAACACCATAGTTACCATGGCAACAAAACCCCATGGTTCCCATGGCAACACAACGCCGTGGTTGCCATGGCAACACTACCCCATCGTTACCATGGCAACACAACCCTATGGTTTCCATGGAAACACAACCCCATAGTTGCTATGGCAACTAAACGCCATGGTTACCATGGCAACACAACCCCATGGTTGCCATGGACAACCCAACCCCATAGTTACCATGGCAACAGAAACCCATGGTTACCATAGCAACCAAACCCCGTGGTTGCCATGGCAACACAACCCCATGGTTGCCATGGAAACCCAACCCCATTGTAACCATGGTAACACAACCCCATGGTTGCCATGGCAACACTACCCAATGGTTGCCATGGCAACAGAACAAGATAGTTGAAATGGCAACAAAACGCCATGGTTACCATGGTAACACTACCCCATGGTTGCCATGGCAACCCAACCCCATGGTTTCCTTGGCAACAAAACCGCATGGTTACCATAGCAACCCAACAACATAGTTACCATGGCAACACAACCCCATGCTTCCCATGGCAACACAGCCCCGTGGTTGCCATGGCAACACAACACCATCGTTACCATGGCAACACAACCCCATAGTTGCCATTCCAAGAGAACTGCCTGGTTACCATTGTAACCCAACCCCATTGTTACCATGGCAACTAAACGCCATGGTTACCATGGCAACCCAACCCCATTCTTACCATGGCAACAGAACGCCATGGTTACCATAGCAACCAAACCCCGTGGTTGCCATGGCAATCCAACCCTAGGGTTACCATGGCAACACAACCGCACGGTTACCACAACAACAAAACCGCATGGTTACCACGGCAACCCAACTGCATGGTTACCACGGCATCTCAACCCCATGGTTACCATGGCAATTAAACCCCATAGTTTCCAAAGCAACCCAACCCCATAGTTACCATGGCAACACAACCCCATGGTTCCCATGGCAACACAACCCCGTGGTTGCCATGGCAACCCAACCCCATGGTTACCATGGCAACAGAACCCCATAGTTGCAATGGCAACTAAACGCCAGGGTTACCATGGCAACACAACCCCGTGGTTGCCATGGCAACACTACCCCATGGTTCCCATGGCAACACAACCCCATGGTTCCCATGGAAACACAACCCCGTGGTTGCCATGGCAACCTAACACCATAGTTACCATGGCAACACAACCCCATGGTTTCCATGGCAACTCTACCCCATGGTTACCATGGCAACAGAACCCCATGGTTACCATGGCAGCTGAACCCCATGGTTACCATTGCAACCAAACCCCGTGGTTGCCATGGCAACCCAACCCCATGGTTACCATGGCAACACAACCGCATGGTTACCACAACAACACAACCGCATGGTTACCACGGCAACCCAACTGCATGGTTACCACGCATCTCAAACCCATGGTTGCCAAGGGAACTAAACCCCATAGTTTCCATAGCAACCCAACCCCATCGTTACCATGGCAACACAACCCCATAGTTGCCATTCCAAGAGAACTGCCTGGTTACCATTGTAACCCAACCCCATTGTTACCATGACAACAGAACCCCATGGTTACCACAAAAACAAAACCGCATGGTTACCACGGAAACCCAACTGCATGGTTACCACGGCATCTCAACCCCATGGTTGCAATGGCAATTAAACCCCATAGTTTCCAAAGCAACCCAACCCCATAGTTACCATGGCAACACAACCCCATGGTTACCATGGCAACACTTCCCCATGGTTACCATGGCAACAGAACCCCATAGTTGTCATGGCAACTAAACGTCATGGTTACCATGGCAACCCAACCCCATGGTTACCATGGCAACAGAACGCCATGGTTACCATAGCAATCAAACCCCGTGGTTGCCATGGCAAAACAACCCCATGGTTACCATGGCAACACTACCCCATGGTTGCCATTCCAAAAGAACCACCTGATAACCAGTGCAAACGAACCCCATAGTTACCATGGCAACACAACCCCATGGTTGCCATGGCAACAAAACGCCATGGTTACCATGGCAACAGAACCCATAGCTGCCATGGCCAATAAACGCCATAGTTACCATGGCAACCCAACCCCATGCTTACCATGGCAACACAACCACATGGTTACCACAACAACACAACCGCATGGTTACCACGGCAACCCAACTGCATGGTTACCACGGCATCTCAACCCCATGGTTGCCATGGCAACTAAATCCCATAGTTTCCATAGCAACCCAACCCCATAGTTACCATGGCAACAAAACCCCATGGTTCCCATGGCAACATAACCCCGTGGTTGCCATGGCAACACTACCCCATCGTTACCATGGCAACACAACCCTATGGTTGCCATGGCAACCCAACCCCATAGTTGCCATGGCAACTAAACGCCATGGTTACCATGGCAACACAACCCCATGGTTCCCACGGCATCCCAACCCCATAGTTACCATGGCAACAGAAACCCATGGTTACCATAGCAACCAAACCCCGTGGTTGCCATGGCAACCCAACCCCATGGTTACCACGGCATCCCAACCGCATGGTTACCACGGCATCTCAACCCCATGGTTCCCATGGCAACACAACCCCATGGTTCCCATGGCAACACAACCCCATGGTTACCACGGCATCCCAACCGCATGGTTACCACGGCATCTCAACCCCATGGTTTCCATGGCAACACAACCCCATGGTTCCCATGGCAACACAACCCCGTGGTTGCCATGGCAACACTACTCCATGGTTACCATAGCAACCAAACCCCGTGGTTGCCATGGCAACCCACCCCATGGTTACCATGGCAACACAACCCCATGGTTCCCATGGCAACACAACCCCATGGTTGCCATTCCAAAAGAACCACCTGATAACCATTGCAACCCAACCCCATAGTAACCATGGCAACACAACCCCATGGTTGCCATGGCAACACTACCCCATGATTACCACGGAATCCCAACCGCATGGTTACCACGGCATCTCAACCCCATGGTTCCCATGGCAACCCAACCGCATGGTTACCATGGCAACACTACCCCATGGTTGCCATTCCAAAAGAACCACCTGATAACCATTGCAACCCAACCCCATAGTAACCATGGCAACACAACCCCATGGTTGCCATGGCAACACTACCCCATGGTTACCATGGCAACAGAACCCCATAGTTGCCATGGCAAATAAACGCCATGGTTACCATGGCAACCCAACACCATAGTTACCATGGCAACAAAACCCCATGGTTCCCATGGCAACACAACGCCGTGGTTGCCATGGCAACACTACCCCATCGTTACCATGGCAACACAACCCTATGGTTTCCATGGAAACACAACCCCATAGTTGCTATGGCAACTAAACGCCATGGTTACCATGGCAACACAACCCCATGGTTGCCATGGACAACCCAACCCCATAGTTACCATGGCAACAGAAACCCATGGTTACCATAGCAACCAAACCCCGTGGTTGCCATGGCAACACAACCCCATGGTTGCCATGGAAACCCAACCCCATTGTAACCATGGTAACACAACCCCATGGTTGCCATGGCAACACTACCCAATGGTTGCCATGGCAACAGAACAAGATAGTTGAAATGGCAACAAAACGCCATGGTTACCATGGCAACACTACCCCATGGTTGCCATGGCAACCCAACCCCATGGTTTCCTTGGCAACAAAACCGCATGGTTACCATAGCAACCCAACAACATAGTTACCATGGCAACACAACCCCATGCTTCCCATGGCAACAGAGCCCCGTGGTTGCCATGGCAACACAACACCATCGTTACCATGGCAACACAACCCCATAGTTGCCATTCCAAGAGAACTGCCTGGTTACCATTGTAACCCAACCCCATTGTTACCATGGCAACTAAACGCCATGGTTACCATGGCAACCCAACCCCATTCTTACCATGGCAACAGAACGCCATGGTTACCATAGCAACCAAACCCCGTGGTTGCCATGGCAATCCAACCCTAGGGTTACCATGGCAACACAACCGCACGGTTACCACAACAACAAAACCGCATGGTTACCACGGCAACCCAACTGCATGGTTACCACGGCATCTCAACCCCATGGTTACCATGGCAATTAAACCCCATAGTTTCCAAAGCAACCCAACCCCATAGTTACCATGGCAACACAACCCCATGGTTCCCATGGCAACACAACCCCGTGGTTGCCATGGCAACCCAACCCCATGGTTACCATGGCAACAGAACCCCATAGTTGCAATGGCAACTAAACGCCAGGGTTACCATGGCAACACAACCCCGTGGTTGCCATGGCAACACTACCCCATGGTTCCCATGGCAACACAACCCCATGGTTCCCATGGAAACACAACCCCGTGGTTGCCATGGCAACCTAACACCATAGTTACCATGGCAACACAACCCCATGGTTTCCATGGCAACTCTACCCCATGGTTACCATGGCAACAGAACCCCATGGTTACCATGGCAGCTGAACCCCATGGTTACCATTGCAACCAAACCCCGTGGTTGCCATGGCAACCCAACCCCATGGTTACCATGGCAACACAACCGCATGGTTACCACAACAACACAACCGCATGGTTACCACGGCAACCCAACTGCATGGTTACCACGCATCTCAAACCCATGGTTGCCAAGGGAACTAAACCCCATAGTTTCCATAGCAACCCAACCCCATAGTTACCATGGCAACACAGCCCCATGGTTCCCACGGCAACACAACCCCGTGGTTGCCATGGAAACGAAACCCCATCGTTACCATGGCAACACAACCCCATGGTTGCCATGGCAACCCAACCCCATGGTTACCATAGCAACCAAACCCCGTGGTTGCCATGGAAACCCAACCCCATGGTTACCATGGCAACACAACCGCATGGTTACCATAGCAACCCAACCCCATAGTTACCATGGCAACACAACCCCATGGTTCCCATGGCAACACAACCCCGTGGTTGCCATGGCAACACTACCCAATGGTTACCATGGCAACACAACCCCATAGTTGCCATTCCAAGAGAACTGCCTGGTTACCTTTGCAACCCAACCACATTGTTACCATGGCAACAGAACCCCATGGTTGCCATGGTAACCAAACCCCATGGTTACCATGGCAACACAACCGCATGGTTACCATGGCAACACTACCCCGTGGTTACCATGGCAACACTACCCCATGGTTGCCATTCCAAAAGAACCGCCTGATAACCATTGCAACCCAACCCCATAGTTACCATGGCAACACAACCCCATGGTTGCCATGGCAACACTACCCCGTGGTTGCCATGGCAACACTACCCCATGGTTACAATGGCAACAGAACCCCATAGTTGCCATGGCAACTAAACGCCAGGGTTACCATGGCAACACAACCCCCTTGGTTGCCATGGCAACACTACCCCATGGTTACCATGGCAACACAACCCCATGGTTCCCATGGCAACAGAACCCCATAGTTGCCATGGCAACTGAACCCCATGGTTACCATAGCAACCAAACCCCGTGGTTCCCATGGCAACCCAACCCCATGGTTACCATGGCAACACAACCGCATGGTTACCACAACAACACAACCGCATGGTTACCACGGCAACCCAACTGCATGGTTACCACGGCATGTCAACCCCATGGTTTCCATGGCAACAAAACGCCATTGTTATCATGGCAACACAACCCCATGGTTGCCATGGCAACCCAACCCCATGGTTACCATGGCAACACAACCCCATGGATACCATGGCAACACAACCCCGTGGTTGCCATGGCAACACAACCCCATAGTTTACATTCCAAGAGAACTGCCTTGTTACCATTGCAACCCAATCCCATTGTTACCATGGCAACAGAACCCCATGGTTGCCATGGCAACACTACCCCATGGTTACCATGGCAACAGAACCCCATGGTTACCATAGTGACCAAACCCCGTGGTTACCATGGCAACCCAACCCCGTGGTTGCCATGGCAACAGAACCCCATGGTTACCATGGCAACAGAGCCCCATGGTTGCCATGGAAACACTACCCCATGGTTACCATGGCAACACAACCCCGTGGTTGCCATGGCAACACAACCCCATCCTTACCATGGCAACACAACCCCATGGTTGCCATGGCAACAGAACCACATAGTTGCCATGGCAACAAAACGCCATGGTTACCATGGCAACAGAACCCCATAGTTTCCAAAGCAACCCAACCCCATAGTTACGATGGCAACACAACCCCATGGTTCCCATGGCAACACAACCCCGTGGTTGCCATGGCAACACAACCCCATAGTTGCCATTCCAAGAAAACTGCCTGGTTACCATTGTAACCCAACCCCATTGTTACCATGGCAACAGAACCCTATGGTTGCCATTGCAACACTACCGAATGGTTCCCATGGCAACAGAACCCCATGGTTACCATAGCAAACAAACCCCGTGGTTGCCATTGTAACCCAACCCCATGGTTACCATGGCAACACAACAGCATGCTTACCACAACAACAAAACCGCATGGTTACCACGGCAACCCAACTACATGGTTACCACGGCATCTCAACACCATGGTTGCCATGGCAATTAAACCCCATAGTTTCCAAAGCAACCCAACCCCATAGTTACCATGGCAACACAACCCCATGGTTCCCATGGCAACACTACCCCATGGTTACCATGGCAACAGAACGCCATGGTTACCATAGCAACCAAAACCCGTGGTTGCCATGGCAACCCAACCCCATGGTTACCATGGCAACACAACCCCATGGTTCCCATGGCAACACAACCCCGTGGTTGCCATGGCAACACTACCCCATGGTTACCATGGCAACAGAACCCCATAGTTGCCATGGCAACTAAACGCCATGGTTGCCATGGCAACACTACCCCATGGTTACCATGGCAACAGAACCCCATAGTTGCCATGGCGACCCAACCCCATGGTTACCATGGCAACAGAAATTCATGGTTACCATAGCAACCAAACCCAGTGGTTGCCATGGCAACCCAACCCCATAGTTACCATGGCAACACAACCCCATGGTTACCATGGCAACACTACCCCATGGTTGTCATTCTTAAAGAACCGCCTGATAACCATTGCAACCCAAACCCATAGTTACCATGGCAACACAACCCCATGGTTGCCATGGTAACACTACCCCATGGTTACCATGGCAACAGAACCCCATAGTTGCCATGGAAACCCAACCCCATGCTTACCATGGCAACAGAACCCCTTAGTTGCCATGGCAACTAAACGACATGGTTACCATGGCAACACAACCCCGTGGTTGCCATGGCAACACAACCGCATGGTTACCATGGCAGCACTACCCCATGGTTGCCATTCTTATAGAACCGCCTGATAAACATTGCAACCCAACCCCATCGTTACCATGCCAACACAACCCCATGGTTGCCATGGCAACCCAACATCATGGTTACCATGGCAACACAACCCCATGGTTCCCATGGCAACACAACCCCGTGGTTGCCATGGCAACACTACCCCATGGTTACCATGGCAACAGAACCCCATAGTTGCCATGGCAACTAAACGCCATGGTTACCAAGGCAACACAACCCCGTGGTTGCCATGGAAACACAACCCCATGGTTACCATGGCAACAGAACCCCATAGTTGCCATGGCAACTAAACGCCATGGTTGCCATGGCAACACTACCCCATGGTTACCATGGCAACAGAACCCCATAGTTGCCATGGCAACCCAACCCCATGGTTACCATGGCAACAGAAACCCATGGTTACCATAGAAACCAAACCCCGTGGTTGCCATGGCAACCCAACCCCATAGTTACCATGGCAACACAACCCCATGGTTCCCATGGCAACACAACCCCGTGGTTGCCATGGCAGCACTACCCCATGGTTACCATGGCAACAGAACACCACACTTGCCATGGCAACTAAACGCCATGGTTGCCATGGCAACACTACCCGATGGTTACCATGGCAACAGAACCCCATAGTTGCCATGGCAACCAAACCCCATGGTTACCATGGCAACAGAAACCCATGGTTACCATAGCAACCAAACCCCGTGGTTGCCATGGCAACCCAACCCCATAGTTACCATGGCAACACAACCGCATGGTTACCATGGCAACCCTACACCATGGTTGCCATGGCAACCCAACCCCATATTTACCATGGCAACACAACCCCATGATTGCCATGGCAACACTACCCCATGGTTACCATGGCAACAGAACCCCATATTTGCCATGGCAACTAAACGCCATATTTACCATGGCAACGCATCCCCATGGTTACCATGGCAACTGAAACCCATGGTTACCATAGCAACCAAACCCCGTGGTTGCCATGGCAACCCAACCCCATCGTTACCATGGCAACACAACCCTATGGTTCCCATGGTAACCCAACTCCATGGTTACCATCGCAACAGAAACCCATGGTTACCATAGCAACCAAACCCCGTGGTTGCCATGGCAACCGAACCCCATGGTTACCATGGCAACACAACCACATGGTTACCACAACAACAAAACCGCATAGTTACCACGGCAACCCAACCGCATGGTTCCCACGGCATCTCAACCCCATGGTTACCATGGCAACTAAACCCCATAGTTTCCATAGCAACCCAACCCCATAGTTACCATGGCAACACAACCCCATGGTTCACATGGCAACACTACACCATGGTTACAATGGCAACAGAACCCCATAGTTGCCATGGAAACCCAACCCCATGGTTACCATGGCAACAGAACGCCATGGTTACCATAGCAACCAAACCCCGTGGTTGCCATGGCAACCCACCCCATGGTTACCATGGCAACACAACCCCATGGTTCCCATGGCAACACAACCCCGTGATTGCCATGGCAACACTACCCCATGGTTACCATGGCAACAGAACCCCATAGTTGCCATGGCAACTAAACGCCATGGTTGCCATGGCAACACAACCCCATGGTTACCATGGCATCACTACCCCATAGTTGCCATGGCAACCCAACCCCTTGGTTACCATGGCAACAGAAACCCATGGTTGTCATGGCAACACTACCCCATGGTTACCATGGCAACAGAACCCCATACTTGCCATGGGAACCCAACCGCATGGTTACCATGGCGACACTACCCCATGGTTGCCATTCTTAAAGAACCGCCTGATAACCATTGCAACCCAACCCCATAGTTACCATGGCAACACAACCCCATGGTTGCCATGGCAACACTACCCCATGGTTACCATGGCAACAGAACGCCATGGTTACCATAGCAACCAAACCCCGTGGTTGCCATGGCAACCCAACCCCATGGTTACCATGGCAACACAACCCCATGGTTCCCATGGCAACACAACCCCGTGGTTGCCATGGCAACCCAACCCCATCGTTACCATGGCAACACAACCCCATGGTTGCCATTGCAACAGAACCCCATAGTTGCCATGGCAACACAACCCCGTGGTTGCCATGGCAACACAACCCCATCGTTACCATGGCAACTGAACCCCATAGTTGCCATTCCAAGAGAACTGCCTGGTTACCATTGTAACCCAACCCCATTGTTACCATGGCAACAGAACCCCATGGTTGCCATTGCAACACTACCCCATGGTTACCATGGCAACAGAACCCCATGGTTACCATAGCAACCATACCCCGTGTTTTCCATGGCAACCCAACCCCATGGTTACCATGGCAACACAACAGCATGGTTACCACAACAACAAAACCGCATGGTTACCACGGCAACTCAACTGCATGGTTACGACGGCATCTCAACCCCATGGTTACCATGGCAACAGAACCCCATAGTACCATGACAACAAAACGCCATGGTTACCATGGCAACACAACCCCGTGGTTTCCATGGCAACACTACCCCATGGTTACCATGGCAACACAACCCCATGGTTCCCATGGCAACACAACCCCGTTGTTGCCATGGCAACCCAACCCCATGGTTACCGTGGCAACACAACCGCATGGTTGCCATGGCAACACTACCCCATGGTTACCATGGCAACAGAACCCCATAGTTGCCATGGCAACTAAACGCCATGGTTACCATGGCAACGCAACCCCATGGTTACCATGGAAACTGAACCCCATGGTTACCATAGCAAAAAAAACCCCGTGGTTGCCAAGGCAACCCAACACCATCGTTACCATGGCAACACAACCCCGTGGTTGCCATGGTAACACTACCCCATGGTTACCATGGCAACACAACGCCATGGTTACCATAGAAACCAAACCCCGTGGTTGCCATGGCAACAAAACCCCATGGTTACCATGGCAACCAAACCCCGTGTTTGCCATGGCAACACAACCCCGTGGTTGCCATGGCAACACTACCCCATGGTTACCATGGCAACAGAACCCCATAGTTGCCATGGCAACTAAATGCCATGGTTGCCATGGCAACACTACCCCATGGTTACCATGGGAACAGAACCCCATGTTTGCCATGGCAACCCAACCCCATGGTTACCATGGCAACAGAAACCCATGGTTACCATAGCAACCAAACCCCGTGGTTGCCATGGCAACCCAAACCCATGGTTACCATGGCAACACAACCGCATGGTTACCATGGCAACACTACCCCATGGTTGCCATGGCAACCCAACCCCATAGTTACCATGGCAACACAACCCCATGGTTGCCATGGCAACGCAACCCCATGGTTACCATGGCAACTGAACCCCATGGTTACCATAGCAACCAAACCCCGTGGTTTCCATGGCAACCCAACCCCATAGTTATCATGGCAACACAACCGCATGGTTACCACAACAACAAAACCGCATGGTTACCACGGCAACCCAACCGCATGGTTCCCACGGCATCTCAACCCCATGGTTGCCATGGCAACACAACCCCATGGTTACCATGGCAACACAACCGCATGGTTACCATGGCAACACTACCCCATGGTTGCCATTCTTAAAGAACCGCCTGATAACCATTGCAACTCAACCCCATAGTTACCATGGCAGCACAACCCCATGGTTGCCATGGCAACACTATCCCATGGTTACCATGGCAACAGAACCCCATAGTTGCCATGGCAACTAAACGCCATGGTTACCAAGGCAACACAACCCCGTGGTTGCCATGGAAACACAACCCCATGGTTACCATGGCAACAGAACCCCATAGTTGCCATGGCAACTAAACGCCATGGTTGCCATGGCAACACTACCCCATGGTTACCATGGCAACAGAACCCCATAGTTGCCATGGCAACCCAACCCCATGGTTACCATGGCAACAGAAACCCATGGTTACCATAGAAACCAAACCCCGTGGTTGCCATGGCAACCCAACCCCATAGTTACCATGGCAACACAACCCCATGGTTCCCATGGCAACACAACCCCGTGGTTGCCATGGCAGCACTACCCCATGGTTACCATGGCAACAGAACCACATACTTGCCATGGCAACTAAACGCCATGGTTGCCATGGCAACACTACCCGATGGTTACCATGGCAACAGAACCCCATAGTTGCCATGGCAACCAAACCCCATGGTTACCATGGCAACAGAAACCCATGGTTACCATAGCAACCAAACCCCGTGGTTGCCATGGCAACCCAACCCCATAGTTACCATGGCAACACAACCGCATGGTTACCATGGCAACCCTACCCCATGGTTGCCATGGCAACCCAACCCCATATTTACCATGGCAACACAACCCCATGATTGCCATGGCAACACTACCCCATGGTTACCATGGCAACAGAACCCCATATTTGCCATGGCAACTAAACGCCATATTTACCATGGCAACGCATCCCCATGGTTACCATGGCAACTGAAACCCATGGTTACCATAGCAACCAAACCCCGTGGTTGCCATGGCAACCCAACCCCATCGTTACCATGGCAACACAACCCTATGGTTCCCATGGTAACCCAACCCCATGGTTACCATCGCAACAGAAACCCATGGTTACCATAGCAACCAAACCCCGTGGTTGCCATGGCAACCGAACCCCATGGTTACCATGGCAACACAACCACATGGTTACCACAACAACAAAACCGCATAGTTACCACGGCAACACAACCGCATGGTTCCCACGGCATCTCAACCCCATGGTTACCATGGCAACTAAACCCCATAGTTTCCATAGCAACCCAACCCCATAGTTACCATGGCAACACAACCCCATGGTTCACATGGCAACACTACACCATGGTTACAATGGCAACAGAACCCCATAGTTGCCATGGAAACCCAACCCCATGGTTACCATGGCAACAGAACGCCATGGTTACCATAGCAACCAAACCCCGTGGTTGCCATGGCAACCCACCCCATGGTTACCATGGCAACACAACCCCATGGTTCCCATGGCAACACAACCCCGTGATTGCCATGGCAACACTACCCCATGGTTACCATGGCAACAGAACCCCATAGTTGCCATGGCAACTAAACGCCATGGTTGCCATGGCAACACAACCCCATGGTTACCATGGCATCACTACCCCATAGTTGCCATGGCAACCCAACCCCTTGGTTACCATGGCAACAGAAACCCATGGTTGTCATGGCAACACTACCCCATGGTTACCATGGCAACAGAACCCCATACTTGCCATGGGAACCCAACCGCATGGTTACCATGGCGACACTACCCCATGGTTGCCATTCTTAAAGAACCGCCTGATAACCATTGCAACCCAACCCCATAGTTACCATGGCAACACAACCCCATGGTTGCCATGGCAACACTACCCCATGGTTACCATGGCAACAGAACGCCATGGTTACCATAGCAACCAAACCCCGTGGTTGCCATGGCAACCCAACCCCATGGTTACCATGGCAACACAACCCCATGGTTCCCATGGCAACACAACCCCGTGGTTGCCATGGCAACCCAACCCCATCGTTACCATGGCAACACAACCCCATGGTTGCCATTGCAACAGAACCCCATAGTTGCCATGGCAACACAACCCCGTGGTTGCCATGGCAACACAACCCCATCGTTACCATGGCAACACAACCCCATAGTTGCCATTCCAAGAGAACTGCCTGGTTACCATTGTAACCCAACCCCATTGTTACCATGGCAACAGAACCCCATGGTTGCCATTGCAACACTACCCCATGGTTACCATGGCAACAGAACCCCATGGTTACCATAGCAACCATACCCCGTGTTTTCCATGGCAACCCAACCCCATGGTTACCATGGCAACACAACAGCATGGTTACCACAACAACAAAACCGCATGGTTACCACGGCAACTCAACTGCATGGTTACGACGGCATCTCAACCCCATGGTTACCATGGCAACAGAACCCCATAGTACCATGACAACTAAACGCCATGGTTACCATGGCAACACAACCCCGTGGTTTCCATGGCAACACTACCCCATGGTTACCATGGCAACACAACCCCATGGTTCCCATGGCAACACAACCCCGTTGTTGCCATGGCAACCCAACCCCATGGTTACCGTGGCAACACAACCGCATGGTTGCCATGGCAACACTACCCCATGGTTACCATGGCAACAGAACCCCATAGTTGCCATGGCAACTAAACGCCATGGTTACCATGGCAACGCAACCCCATGGTTACCATGGAAACTGAACCCCATGGTTACCATAGCAAAAAAAACCCCGTGGTTGCCAAGGCAACCCAACACCATCGTTACCATGGCAACACAACCCCGTGGTTGCCATGGTAACACTACCCCATGGTTACCATGGCAACACAACGCCATGGTTACCATAGAAACCAAACCCCGTGGTTGCCATGGCAACAAAACCCCATGGTTACCATGGCAACCAAACCCCGTGTTTGCCATGGCAACACAACCCCGTGGTTGCCATGGCAACACTACCCCATGGTTACCATGGCAACAGAACCCCATAGTTGCCATGGCAACTAAATGCCATGGTTGCCATGGCAACACTACCCCATGGTTACCATGGGAACAGAACCCCATGTTTGCCATGGCAACCCAACCCCATGGTTACCATGGCAACAGAAACCCATGGTTACCATAGCAACCAAACCCCGTGGTTGCCATGGCAACCCAAACCCATGGTTACCATGGCAACACAACCGCATGGTTACCATGGCAACACTACCCCATGGTTGCCATGGCAACCCAACCCCATAGTTACCATGGCAACACAACCCCATGGTTGCCATGGCAACGCAACCCCATGGTTACCATGGCAACTGAACCCCATGGTTACCATAGGAACCAAACCCCGTGGTTTCCATGGCAACCCAACCCCATAGTTATCATGGCAACACAACCGCATGGTTACCACAACAACAAAACCGCATGGTTACCACGGAAACCCAACCGCATGGTTCCCACGGCATCTCAACCCCATGGTTGCCATGGCAACTAAACCCCATGGTTACCATGGCAACACAACCGCATGGTTACCATGGCAACACTACCCCATGGTTGCCATTCTTAAAGAACCGCCTGATAACCATTGCAACTCAACCCCATAGTTACCATGGCAGCACAACCCCATGGTTGCCATGGCAACACTATCCCATGGTTACCATGGCAACAGAACCCCATAGTTGCCATGGCAACACTACACCATGGTTACCATGGCAACAGAACGCCATGGTTACCATAGCAACCAAACCCCGTGGTTTCCATGGCAACCCAACCCCATGGTTACCATGGCAACTGAACCCCATGGTTACCATAGGAACCAAACCCCGTGGTTGCCATGGCAACCCAACCCCATGGTTACCATGGCAACACAACCGCATGGTTACCACAACAACAAAACCGCATGGTTACCACGGTAACCCAACTGCATGGTTACCACGGCATCTCAACACCATGGTTGCCATAGAAATTAAACCCCATAGTTTCCAAAGCAACCCAACCCCATAGTTACCATGGCAACCCAAACCCATGGTTACCATGGCAACAGAAACACATGGTTGCCATAGAAACCAAACCCCGTGGTTGCCATGGCAACCCAACCCCATAGTTACCATGTCAACACAACCGCATGGTTACCATGGCAACACAACCCCATGGTTCCCATGGCAACACAACCCCGTGGTTGCCATGGCAACACTACCCCATGGTTACCATGGCAACAGAACCCCATAGTTTCCATGGCAACTAAACGACATGGTTGCCATGGCAACACTGCCCCATGGTTACCATGGCAACAGAACCCCATATTTGCCATGGCAACCCAACCCCATGGTTACCATGGCAACACAACCGCATGGTTACCATGGCAACACTACCCCATGGTTGCCATTCTTAAAGAACCGCCTGATAACCATTGCAACCCAACCCCATGGTTGCCATGGCAACACTATCCCATGGTTACCATGGCAACAGAACCCCATAGTTGCCATGGCAACACAACCCCATGGTTACCATGGCAACAGAACGCCATGGTGACCATAGCAACCAAACCCCGTGGTTTCCATGGCAACCCAACCCCATGGTTACCATGGCAACACAACCCCATGGTTCCCATGGCAACACAACCCCGTGGTTGCCATGGCAACACTACCCCATGGTTACCATGGCAACAGAACCCCATAGTTGCCATGGCAACTAAACGCCATGGTTGCCATGGCAACACTACCCCATGGTTACCATGGCATCACTACCCAATAGTTGCCATGGCAACCCAACTCCTTGGTTACCATGGCAACAGAAACCCATGGTTACCATAGCAATCAAACCCCGTGGTTGCCATGGCAACCCAACCCCATAGTTACCATGGCAACACAACCGCATGGTTACCATGGCAACACTACCTCGTGGTTGCCATTCTTACAGAACCGCCTGATAACCATTGCAACCCAACCCCATAGTTACCATGGCAACACAACACCATGGTTGCCATGGAAACCCAACCACATAGTTGCCATGGCAACACAACCCCATGGTTGTCATGGCAACACTACCCCATGGTTACCATGGCAACAGAACCCCATAGTTGCCATGGCAACCCAACCCCATGGTTACCATGGCAACACAACCGCATGGTTACCACAACAACAAAACCGCATGGTTACCACGGTAACCCAACTGCATGGTTACCACGGCATCTCAACACCATGGTTGCCATAGAAATTAAACCCCAGAGTTTCCAAAGCAACCCAACCCCATAGTTACCATGGCAACCCAAACCCATGGTTACCATGGCAACAGAAACACATGGTTGCCATAGAAACCAAACCCCGTGGTTGCCATGGCAACCCAACCCCATAGTTACCATGTCAACACAACCGCATGGTTACCATGGCAACACAACCCCATGGTTCCCATGGCAACACAACCCCGTGGTTGCCATGGCAACACTACCCCATGGTTACCATGGCAACAGAACCCTATAGTTTCCATGGCAACTAAACGACATGGTTGCCATGGCAACACTGCCCCATGGTTACCATGGCAACAGAACCCCATATTTGCCATGGCAACCCAACCCCATGGTTACCATGGCAACACAACCGCATGGTTACCATGGCAACACTACCCCATGGTTGCCATTCTTAAAGAACCGCCTGATAACCATTGCAACCCAACCCCATGGTTGCCATGGCAACACTATCCCATGGTTACCATGGCAACAGAACCCCATAGTTGCCATGGCAACACAACCCCATGGTTACCATGGCAACAGAACGCCATGGTGACCATAGCAACCAAACCCCGTGGTTTCCATGGCAACCCAACCCCATGGTTACCATGGCAACACAACCCCATGGTTCCCATGGCAACACAACCCCGTGGTTGCCATGGCAACACTACCCCATGGTTACCATGGCAACAGAACCCCATAGTTGCCATGGCAACTAAACGCCATGGTTGCCATGGCAACACTACCCCATGGTTACCATGGCATCACTACCCAATAGTTGCCATGGCAACCCAACTCCTTGGTTACCATGGCAACAGAAACCCATGGTTACCATAGCAATCAAACCCCGTGGTTGCCATGGCAACCCAACCCCATAGTTACCATGGCAACACAACCGCATGGTTACCATGGCAACACTACCTCGTGGTTGCCATTCTTACAGAACCGCCTGATAACCATTGCAACCCAACCCCATAGTTACCATGGCAACACAACACCATGGTTGCCATGGAAACCCAACCACATAGTTGCCATGGCAACACAACCCCATGGTTGTCATGGCAACACTACCCCATGGTTACCATGGCAACAGAACCCCATAGTTGCCATGGCAACCCAACCGCATGGTTACCATGGCAACACTACCCCATGGTTGCCATTCTTAAAGAACCGCCTGATAACCATTGCAACCCAACCCCATAGTTACCATGGCAACACAACCCCACGGTTGCCATGGCAACACTACCCCATGGTTACCATGGCAACAGAACGCCATGGTTACCATAGCAACCAATACCCGTGGTTGCCATGGCAACCCAACCCCATGGTTACCATGGCAACTGAACCCCATTGTTACCATAGCAACCAAACCCCGTGTGTGCCATGGCAAACCAAACCCATGGTTACCATGGCAACACAACCGCATGGTTACCACAACAACAAAACCGCATGGTTACCACGGCAACCCAACTGCATGGTTACCACGGCATCTCAACAGCATGGTTGCCATAGAAATTAAACCCCAGAGTTTCCAAAGCAACCCAACCCCATAGTTACCATGGCAACCCAAACCCATGGTTACCATGGCAACAGAAACCCATGGTTGCCATAGAAACCAAACCCCGTGGTTGCCATGGCAACCCAACCCCATAGTTACCATGGCAACACAACCCCATGGTTCCCATGGCAACACAACCCCGTGGTTGCCATGGCAACACTACCCCATGGTTACCATGGCAACAGAACCCCATAGTTTCCATGGCAACTAAACGACATGGTTGCCATGGCAACACTACCCCATGGTTACCATGGCAACAGAACCCCATAGTTGCCATGGCAACCCAACCCCATGGTTACCATGGCAACAGAAACCCATGGTTACCATAGCAACCAAACCCCGTGGTTGCCATGACAACCCAACCCCATAGTTACCATGGCAACACAACCGCATGGTTACCATGGCAACACTACCCCATGGTTGCCATGGCAACCCAACCCCATAGTTACCATGGCAACACAACCCCATGGTTGCCATGGCAACGCTAACCCATGGTTACCATGGCAACAGAACGCCATGGTTACCATAGCAACCAAACCCCGTGGTTGCCATGGCAACCCAACCCCACAGTTACCATGGCAACACAACCCCATGGTTCCCATGGCAACACAACCCCGTGGTTGCCATGGCAACCCCACCCCATCGTTACCACGGCAACACAACCCCATGGTTGCCATGGCAACAGAACCCCATAGTTGCCATGGCAACACAACCCCCTGGTTACCATGGCAACACAACCCCATAGTTGCCATTCCAAGAGAACTGCCTGGTTACCATTATAACCCAACCCCATTGTTACCATGGCAACAGAACGCCCTGGTTGCCATTGCAACACTACCCCATGGTTACCATGGCAACCAAACCCCATGGTTACCATGGCAACACAACAGCATGGTTACCACAACAACAAAACCGCATGGTTACCCGTGGTTGCCATGGCAACACTACCCCATGGTTACCATGGTAACACAACCCCATGGTTCCCATGGCAGCACAACCCCATGGTTACCATGGCAACACAACCCCATAGTTGCCATGGCAACTAAACGCCATGGTTACCATGGCAATACAACCCCATGGTTACCATGGCAACTGAACCCCATGGTTACCATAGCAACCAAACCCCGTGGTTACCATGGCAACCCAACCCCATCGTTAGAATGGCAACACAACCCTCTGGTTGCCATGGCAACCCAACCCCATGGTTACCATTTCAACACAATCGCATGGTTACCATGGCAACACTACCCCATGTTTGCCATTCTTAAAGAGCCGCCAGATAAACATTGCAACCCAACCCCATAGTTACCATGGCAACACAACCCCATGGTTGCCATGGCAACACTACCCCATGGTTACCATGGCAACAGAACGCCATGGTTACCATAGAAACCAAACCCCGTGGTTGCCATGGCAACCCAACCCCATGGTTACCATGGCAACACAAACCCATGGTTCCCATGGCAACACAACTCCGTGGTTGCCATGGCAACACTACCCCATGGTTACCATGGCAACAGAACCCCATAGTTGCCATGGCAACTAAACGCCATGGTTACCATGGCAACACTACCCCATGGTTACCATGGCAACAGAGCCCCATAGTTGCCATGGCAACCCAACCCCATGGTTACCATGGAAACAGAAACCCATGGTTACCATAGCAACCATACCCCGTGGTTGCCATGGCAACCCAACCCCATAGTTACCATGGCAACACAACCGCATGGTTAACATGGCAACACTACCCCATGGTTGCCATTCTTAAAAACCGCCTGATAACCATTGCAACCCAACCCCATAGTTACCATGGCAACACAACCCCATGGTTGCCATGGCAACCCAACCCCATAGTTACCATGGCAACCCAACCCCATGGTTGCCATGGCAACCCAACCCCATGGTTACCATGGCAACAAAACCGCATGGTTACCTTTGCAACCCAACCGCATAGTTACCATGGCATCACAACCCCATGGTTGCCATGGCAACACAACCCCGTGGTTGCCATGGCAACGCAACCCCATCGTTACCATGGCAACACAACCCCATAGTTGCCATTCCAAGAGAACTGCCTGGTTACCATTGTAACCCAACCCCATTTTTACCATGGCAACAGAACGCCATGGTTGCCATGGCAACACTACCCCATGGTTACCATGGCAACAGAACCCCATAGTTTCCATGGCAACTAAACGACATGGTTGCCATGGCAACACTGCCCCATGGTTACCATGGCAACAGAACCCCATAGTTGCCATGGCAACCCAACCCCATCGTTACCATGGCAACACAACCGCATGGTTACCATGGCAACACTACCCCATGGTTGCCATTCTTAAAGAACCGCCTGATAACCATTGCAACCCAACCCCATGGTTGCCATGGCAACACTATCCCATGGTTACCATGGCAACAGAACCCCATAGTTGCCATGGCAACCCAACCCCATGGTTACCATGGCAACAGAACGCCATGGTGACCATAGCAACCAAACCCCGTGGTTTCCATGGCAACCCAACCCCATGGTTACCATGGCAACACAACCCCATGGTTGCCATGGCAACACAACCCCGTGGTTGCCATGGCAACACTACCCCATGGTTACAATGGCAACAGAACCCCATAGTTACCATGGCAACTAAACGCCATGGTTGCCATGGCAACACTACCCCATGGTTACCATGGCATCACTACCCAATAGTTGCCATGGCAACCCAACTCCTTGGTTACCATGGCAACAGAAACCCATGGTTACCATAGCAACCAAACCCCGTGGTTGCCATGGCAACCCAACCCCATAGTTACCATGGCAACACAACCCCATGGTTACCATGGCAACACTACCTCGTGGTTCCATTCTTAAAGAACCGCCTGATAACCATTGCAACCCAACCCCATAGTTACCATGGCAACACAACCCCATGGTTGCCATGGAAACCCAACCACATAGTTACCATGGCAACACTACCCCATGGTTGTCATGGCAACACTACCCCATGGTTACCATGGCAACAGAACCCCATAGTTGCCATGGCAACCCAACCGCATGGTTACCATGGCAACACTACCCCATGGTTGCCATTCTTAAAGAACCGCCTGATAACCATTGCAACCCAACCCCATAGTTACCATGGCAACACAACGCCATGGTTGCCATGGCAACACTACCCCATGGTTACCATGGCAACAGAACGCCATGGTTACCATAGCAACCAATACCCGTGGTTGCCATGGCAACCCAACCCCATGGTTACCATGGCAACTGAACCCCATGGTTACCATAGCAACCAAACCCCGTGGTTGCCATGGCAACCCAACCCCATGGTTACCATGGCAACACAACCGCATGGTTACCACAACAACAAAACCGCATGGTTACCACGGCAACCCAACTGCATGGTTACCACGGCATCTCAACACCATGGTTGCCATAGAAATTAAACCCCAGAGTTTCCAAAGCAACCCAACCCCATAGTTACCATGGCAACCCAAACCCATGGTTACCATGGCAACAGAAAACCATGGTTGCCATAGAAACCAAACCCCGTGGTTGCCATGGCAAACCAACCCCATAGTTACCATGGAAACACAACCGCATGGTTCCCATGGCAACACAACCCCGTGGTTGCCATGGCAACACTACCCCATGGTTACCATGGCAACAGAACCCCATAGTTTCCATGGCAACTAAACGACATGGTTGCCATGGCAACACTACCCCATGGTTACCATGGCAACAGAACCCCATAGTTGCCATGGCAACCCAACCCCATGGTTACCATGGCAACAGAAACCCATGGTTACCATAGCAACCAAACCCCGTGGTTGCCATGACAACCCAACCCCATAGTTACCATGGCAACACAACCGCATGGTTACCATGGCAACATTACCCCATGGTTGCCATGGCAACCCAACCCCATAGTTACCATGGCAACACAACCCCATGGTTGCCATGGCAACGCTAACCCATGGTTACCATGGCAACAGAACGCCATGGTTACCATAGCAACCAAACCCCGTGGTTGCCATTGCAACCCAACCCCATAGTTACCATGGCAACACAACCCCATGGTTCCCATGGCAACACAACCCCGTGGTTGCCATGGCAACCCCACCCCATCGTTACCACGGCCACACAACACCATGGTTGCCATGGCAACAGAACCCCATGGTTCCCATGGCAACACAACCCCGTGGTTGCCATGGCAACACAACCCCATCGTTACCATGGCAACACAACCCCATAGTTGCCATTCCAAGATAACTGCCTGGTTACCATTATAACCCAACCCCATTGTTACCATGGCAACACAACGCCATGGTTGCCATTGCAACACTACCCCATGGTTACCATGGCAACAGAACCCCATGGTTACCATAGCAATCATACCCCGTGGTTGCCATGGCAACCCAACCCCATGGTTACCATGGCAACACAACAGCATGGTTACCACAACAACAAAACCGCATGGTTACCCGTGGTTGCCATGGCAACACTACCCCATGGTTACCATGGTAACACAACCCCATGGTTCCCATGCAGCACAACCCCGTGGTTGCCATGGCAACCCAACCCCATAGTTACCATGGCAACACAACCCCACGGTTGCCATGGCAACACTACCCCATGGTTACCATGGCAACACAACCCCATAGTTGCCATGGCAACTAAACGCCATGGTTCCCATGGCAACACAACCCCATGGTTACCATGGCAACTGAACCCTATGGTTACCATAGCAACCAAACCCCGTGGTTGCCATGGCAACCCAACCCCATCGTTAGAATGGCAACACAACCCTCTGGTTGCCATGGCAACCCAACCCCATGGTTACCATGGCAACACAACCGCATGGTTACCATGGCAACACTACCCCCTGTTTGCCATTCTTAAAGAGCCGCCAGATAAACATTGCAACCCAACCCCATAGTTACCATGGCAACACAACCCCATGGTTGCCATGGCAACACTACCCCATGGTTACCATGGCAACAGAACGCCAAGGTTACCATAGCAACAAAACCCCGTGGTTGCCATGGCAACCCAACCCCATGGTTACCATGGCAACACAACCGCATGGTTACCACAACAACAAAACCGCATGGTTGCCACGGCAACCCAACTGCATGGTTACCACGGCATCTCAACACCATGGTTGCCATAGCAATTAAACCCCATAGTTTCCAAAGCAACCCAACCCCATAGTTGCCATGGCAACACAACCCCATCGTTACCATGGCAACAGAAACCCATGGTTACCATAGAAACCAAACCCCGTGGTTGCCATGGCAACCCAACCCCATAGTTACCATGGCAACACAAACCCCATGGTTCCCATGGCAACACAACCCCGTGGTTGCCATGGCAACACTACCCCATGGTTACCATGGCAACTGAACCCCATGGTTACCATAGCAACCAAACCCCGTGGTTGCCATGGCAACCCAACCCCATCGTTACCATGGCAACACAACCCTATGGTTGCCATGGCAACCCAACCCCATGGTTACCATGGCAACAGAAACCCATTGTTACCATTGCAACCAAACCCCGTGGTTACCAGGGCAACCCAACCCCATAGTTACCATGGCAACACAACCGCATGGTTACCATGGCAACACTACCCCATGGTTGCCATTCTTAAAAACCGCCTGATAACCATTGCAACCCAACCCCATAGTTACCATGGCAACACAACCCCATGGTTGCCATGGCAACCCAACCCCATAGTTACCATGGAAACACAACCCCATGGTTGCCATGGCAACCCAACCCCATAGTTACCATGGCAACACAACCCCATGGTTGCCATGGCAACACTACCCCATGGTTACCATGGCAACACAACCGCATGGTTACCACAACAACAAAACCGCATGGTTACCACGGCAACCCAACCGCATGGTTCCCACGGCATCTCAACCTCATGGTTGCAATGGCAACTAAATCCCATAGTTTCCATAGCAACCCAACCCCATAGTTACCATGGCAACACAACCCCATGGTTACCATGGCAACACAACCGCATGGTTACCATGGCAACACTACCCCATGGTTGCCATTCTTAATGAACCGCCTGATAACCATTGCAACCCAACCCCATAGTTACCATGGCAACACAACCCCATGGTTGCCATGGCAACACTACCCCATATTTGCCATGGCAACCCAACCCCATGGTTACCATGGCAACAGAACGCCATGGTTACCATAGCAACCAAACCCCGTGGTTGCCATGGCAACCCAACCCCATGGTTACCATGGAAACACAACCCCATGGTTCCCATGGCAACACAACCCCGTGGTTGCCATGGCAACACTACCCCATGGTTACCATGGCAACAGAACCCCATAGTTGCCATGGCAACTAAACGCCATGGTTGCCATGGCAACACTACCCCATGGTTACCATGGCAACCCAACCCCATAGTTACCATGGCAACACAACCGCATGGTTACCATGGCAACACTACCCCATGGTTGCCATTCTTAAAGAACCGCCTGATAACCATTGCAACCCAACCCCATAGTTACCATGGCAACAGTTCCCCATGGTTGCCATGGCAACCCAACCCCATAGTTACCATGGCAACACAACCCCATGGTTGTCATGGAAACATTACCCCATGGTTACCATGGCAACAGAACCACATAGTAGCCATGGCAACCCAACCGCATGGTTACCATGGCAACACTACCCCATGGTTGCCATTCTTAAAGTACCGCCTGATAACCATTGCAACCCAACCCAATAGCTACCATGGCAACACAACCCCATGGTTGCCATGGCAACACTACCCCATGGTTACCATGGCAACAGAACGCCAAGGTTACCATAGCAACCAAACCCCGTGGTTGCCATGGAAACCCAACCCCATGGTTACCATGGCAACACAACCGCATGGTTACCACAACAACAAAACCGCATGGTTACCACGGCATCTCAACACCATGGTTGCCATAGCAATTAAACCCCATAGTTTCCAAAGCAACCCAACCACATAGTTGCCATGGCAACACAACCCCATCGTTACCATGGCAACAGAAACACATGGTTACCATAGAAACCAAACCCCGTGGTTGCCATGGCAACCCAACCCCATAGTTACCATGGCAACACAAACCCCATGGTTCCCATGGCAACACAACCCCGTGGTTGCCATGGCAACACAACCCCATGGTTACCATGGCAACTGAACCCCATGGTTACCATAGCAACCAAACCCCGTGGTTGCCATGGCAACCCAACCCCATCGTTACCATGGCAACACAACCCTATGGTTGCCATGGCAACCCAACCCCATGGTTACCATGGCAACAGAAACCCATGGTTACCATAGCAACCAAACCCCGTGGTTGCCATGGCAACCCAACCCCATAGTTACCATGGCAACACAACCGCATGGTTACCACAACAACAAAATCGCATGGTTACCACGGCAACCCAACCGCATGGTTCCCACGGCATCTAAACCCCATGGTTGCCATGGCAACTAAACGCCATGGTTGCCATGGCAACACTACCCCATGGTTACCATGGCAACCCAACCCCATAGTTACCATGGCAACACAACCGCATGGTTACCATGGCAACACTACCCCATGGTTACCATGGCAACAGAACCCCATAGTTGCCATGGCAACTAAACGCCATGGTTGCCATGGCAACACTACCCCATGGTTACCATGGCAACCCAACCCCATAGTTACCATGGCAACACAACCGCATGGTTACCATGGCAACACTACCCCATGGTTGCCATTCTTAAAGAACCGCCTGATAACCATTGCAACCCAACCCCATAGTTACCATGGCAACACAACCCCATGGTTGCCATGGCAACACTACCCCATGGTTACCATGGCAATAGAACGCCATGGTTACCATAGCAACCAAACCCCGTGGTTGCCATGGCAACTCAACCCCATGGTTACCATGGCAACACAACCCCATGGTTCCCATGGCAACACAACCCGGTGGTTGCCATGGCAACCCAACCCCATCGTTACCATGGCAACACAACCCCATGGTTGCCATGGCAACAGAACCCCATAGTTGCTATGGCAACACAACCCCGTGGTTGCCATGGCAACACAACCCCATCGTTACCATGGCAACACAACCCCATAGTTGCCATTCCAAGAGAACTGCCTGGATACCATTGTAACCCAACCCCATTGTTACCATGGCAACAGAACGCCATTGTTGCCATTACAACACTACCCCATGGTTACCATGGCAACAGAACCCCATGGTTACCATAGCAACCATACCCCGTGGTTGCCATGGCAACCCAACCCCATGGTTACCATGGCAACACAACAGCATGGTTACCACAACAACAAAACCGCATGGATACCACGGCAACCCAACTGCATGGTTACCACGGCATCTCAACCCCATGGTTACCATGGCAACAGAACCCCATAGTACCATGGCAACTAAACGCCATGGTTACCATGGCAACACAACCCCGTCGATGCCATGGAACACTACCCCATGGTTACCATGGCAACACAACCCCATGGTTCCCATGGCAACACAACCTCGTGGTTGCCATGGCAATCCAACCCCATAGTTACCATGGCAACACAACCCCATGGTTGCCATGGCAACACTACCCCATGGTTACCATGACAACAGAACGCCATGGTTACCATAGAAACCAAACCCCGTGGTTGCCATGGCAACCCAACCCCATAGTTGCCATGGCAACTAAACGCCATGGTTCCCATGGCAACACTACCCCATGGTTACCATGGCAACAGAACCCCATAGTTGCCATGACAACTAAACGCCATGGTTACCATGGCAACCCAACCCCATGGTTGCCATGGCAACCCAACCTTATGGTTACCAAGGCAACAAAACCCCATAGTTGCCATTCCAAGAGAACTGCCTGGTTACCATTGTAACCCAACCCCATTGTTACCATGCCAACAGAACCCCATGGTTGCCATTGCAACACTACCCCATGGTTACCATGGCAACACAACCGCATGGTTACCACAACAACAAAACCGCATGGTTACCACGGCAACCCAACTGCACGGTTACCACGGCATCTCAACACCATGGTTGGCATAGCAATTAAACCCCATATTTTCCAAAGCAACCCAACCCCATATTTACCATGGCAACACTACCCCATGGTTGCCATTCTTAAAGAACCGCCTGATAACCATGGCAACCCAACCCCATAGTTACCATGGAAACACAACACCATGGTTGCCATGGCAACCCAACCCCATAGTTACACATGGCAACACAACCCCATGGTTGCCATGGCAACCCAACCCCATAGTTACCATGGCAACACAACCCCACGGTTGCCATGGCAACACTACCCCATGGTTACCATGGCAACAGACCCCATAGTTGCCATGGCAACTAAACGCAATGGTTACCATGGCAACCGAACCCCATGGTTGCCATGGCAACACAACCGCATGGTTACCATGGCAACACTACCCCATGGTTGCCATTCCTAAAGAACCGCCTGAAAACCGTTGCAACACAACCACATAGTTACCATGGCAACACAACCCCATGGTTGCCATGGCAACGCTACCCCATGGTTACCATGACAACCCAACCCCATAGTTACCATGGCAACACAACCCCATGGTTGCCATGGCAACACTACCCCATGGTTACCATGGCAACAGAACCCCATAGTTGCCATGGCAACTAAACGCAATGGTTACCATGGCAACCCAACCCCATGGTTGCCATGGCAACACAGCCGCATGGTTACCATGGCAACACTACCCCATGGTTGCCATTCTTAAAGAACCGCCTGAAAACCATTGCAACCCAACCACATAGTTACCATGGCAACACAACCCCATGGTTGCCATGGCAACACTACCCCATGGTTACCATGGCAACCCAACCCCATAGTTGCCATGGCAACCCAACCCCATGGTTACCATGGCAACAGAACGCCATGGTTACCATAGCAACCAAACCCCGTGGTTGCCATGGCAACCCAACCCCATGGTTACCATGGCAACCCAACCCCATGGTTCCCATGGCAACAAAACCCCGCTGTTGCCATGGCAGCACTACCCCATGGTTACCATGGCAACAGAACCCCATAGTTGCCATGGCAACTCAACCCCATGGTTACCATGGCAACAGAAACCCATGGTTACCATAGCAACCAAACCCCGTGGTTGCCATGGCAACCCAACCCCATCGTTACCATGGCAACACAACCCTATGGTTGCCATGGCAACCCAACCCCAAGGTTACCATGGCAACAGAAACCCATGGTTACCATAGCAACCAAACCCCGTGGTTGCCATGGCAACCCAACCCCATAATTACCATGGCAACACAACCGCATGGTTACCATGGCAACACTACCACATGGTTGCCATTCTTAAAGAACCGCCTGATAACCATTGCAACCCAAACCCATAGTTACCATGGCAACACAACCCCATGGTTGCCATGCCAACACTACCCCATGGTTACCATGGCAACAGAACCCCATAGTTGCCATGGCAACTAAGCGCAATGGTTACCATGGCAACCCAACCCCATAGTTACCATGGCAACACAACCGCATGGTTACCATGGCAACACTACCCCATGGTTGCCATTCTTATAGAACCGCCTGAAAACCATTGCAACCCAACCCCATAGTTACCATGGAAACACTATCCCATGGTTGCCATGGCAACCTAACCCCATAGTTACCATGGCAACACTACCCCATGGTTGCCATGGCAACCCAACCCCATAGTTACCATGGCAACACAACCCCATGGTTGCCATGGCAACACTACCCCATGGTTACCATGGCAACAGAACCCCATAGTTGCCATGGCAACACAACCCCATGGTTACCATGGCAACAGAAACCCATGGTTACCATAGCAACCAAACCCCGTGGTTGCCATGGCAACCCAACACCATCGTTACCATGGCAACACAACCCTATGGTTGCCATGGCAACCCAACCCCATGGTTACCATGGCAACAGAAACCCATGGTTACCAAAGCAACCAAACCCCGTGGTTGCCATGGCAACCCAACCCCATAGTTACCATGGCAACACAACCGCATGGTTACCATGACAACACTACCACATGGTTGCCATTCTTAAAAAACCGCCTGATAACCATTGCAACCCAACCCCATAGTTACCATGGCAACACAACCCCATGGTTGCCATGGCAACACTACCCCATGGTTACCATGGCAACAGAACCCATAGTTGCCATGGCAACTAAACGACATGTTTACCATGGCAACCCAACCCCATAGTTACCATGGCAACAGAACGCCATGGTTACCATAGCAACCAAACCCCGTGGTTGCCATGGCAACCCAACCCCATGGTTACCATGGCAACCCAACCCCATGGTTCCCATGGCAACAAAACCCCGCTGTTGCCATGGCAGCACTACCCCATGGTTACCATGGCAACAGAACCCCATAGTTGCCATGGCAACTCAACCCCATGGTTACCATGGCAACAGAAACCCATGGTTACCATAGCAACCAAACCCCGTGGTTGCCATGGCAACCCAACCCCATCGTTACCATGGCAACACAACCCTATGGTTGCCATGGCAACCCAACCCCATGGTTACCATGGCAACAGAAACCCATGGTTACCATAGCAACCAAACCCCGTGGTTGCCATGGCAACCCAACCCCATAGTTACCATGGCAACACAACCGCATGGTTACCATGGCAACACTACCCCATGGTTGCCATTCTTAAAGAACCGCCTGATAACCATTGCAACCCAACCCCATAGTTACCATGGCAACACAACCCCATGGTTGCCATGCCAACACTACCCCATGGTTACCATGGCAACAGAACCCCATAGTTGCCATGGCAACTAAGCGCAATGGTTACCATGGCAACCCAACCCCATAGTTACCATGGCAACACAACCGCATGGTTACCATGGCAACACTACCCCATGGTTGCCATTCTTATAGAACCGCCTGAAAACCATTGCAACCCAACCCCATAGTTACCATGGAAACACAACCCCATGGTTGCCATGGCAACCTAACCCCATAGTTACCATGGCAACACAACCCCATGGTTGCCATGGCAACCCAACCCCATAGTTACCATGGCAACACAACCCCATGGTTGCCATGGAAACACTACCCCATTGTTACCATGGCAACAGAACCCCATAGTTGCCATGGCAACCCAACCCCATGGTTACCATGGCAACAGAAACCCATGGTTACCATAGCAACCAAACCCCGTGGTTGCCATGGCAACCCAACACCATCGTTACCATGGCAACACAACCCTATTGTTGCCATGGCAACCCAACCCCATGGTTACCATGGCAACAGAAACCCATGGTTGCCATGGCAACCAAATCCCGCGGTTACCATGGCAACCCAACCCCATAGTTACCATGGCAACACAACCGCATGGTTGCCATGGCAACACTACCCCATGGTTACCATGGCAACAGAACGCCATGCTTACCATAGCAACCAAACCCCGTGGTTGCCATGGAAACGCAACCCCATGGTTACCATGGCAACACAACCCCATGGTTCCCATGGCAACAAAACCCCGCTGTTGCCATGGCAACACTACCCCATGCTTACCATGGCAACAGAACCCCATAGTTGCCATGGGAACCCAACCCCATGGTTACCATGGCAACAGAAACCCATGGTTACCATAGCAACCAAAACCCGCGGTTACCATGGCAACCCAACCCCATAGTTACCATGGCAACACAACCGCATGGTTACCATGGCAACACTACCCCATTGTTGCCATTCTTAAAGAACCGCCTGATAACCATTGCAACCCAACCCCATAGTTACCATGGCAACACAACCCCATGGTTTCCATGGCAACCCAACCCCATAGTTACCACTGCAACACAACCCCATGATTGCCATGGTAACAGAACCCCATAGTTGCCATGGCAACCAAACCCCATGGTTACCATGGCAACAGAAAGCCATGGTTACCATAGAAACCAAACCCCGTGGTTGCCATGGCACCCCAACCCCATGGTTACCATGGCAACACAACTACATGGATCCCATGGCAACACAACCCCATTGTCCCCATGGCAACACAACCCCGTGGTTGCCATGGCAACACTACCCCATGGTTACCATGGGAACACAACCCCATAGTTGCCATGGCAACTAAACGCCATGGTTACCATGGCAACCCAACCCCGTGCTTCCCATGGCAACACTACCCCATGGTTACCATGGCAACAGAACCCCATAGTTGCCATGGCAACTAAAAACAATGGTTGCCATGGCAACACTACCCCATGGTTACCATGGCAACAGAACCCCATAGTTGCCATGGAAACCCAACCCCATGGTTACCATGGCAACAGAAACCCATGGTTACCATAGCAACCAAACCCCGTGGTTGCCATGGCAACCCAACCCCATAGTTACCATGGCAACACAACCCCATGGTTCCCATGGCAACACAACCCCGTGGTTGCCATGGCAACACTACCCCATGGTTACCATGGCAACAGAACCTTATAGTTGCCATGGCAAATAAACGCCATGGTTGACATGGCAACACTACCCCATGGTTACCATGGCAACAGAACCCCATAGTTGCCATGGCAACCCAACCCCATGGTTACCATGGCAACAGAAACCCATGGTTACCATAGCAACCAAACCACGTGGTTGCCATGGCAATTGAACCCCATGGTTACCATAGCAACCAATCCCCGTGATTGCCATGGCAACCCAACCCAATGGTTACCATGGCAACACAACCGCATGGTTACCACAACAACACAACCGCATGGTTACCACGACAACCCAACTGCATGGTTACCACGCATCTCAATCCCATGGTTGCCAAGGCAACTAAACCCCATAGTTTCCATAGCAACCCAACCCCATAGTTACCATGGCAACACAACCCGATGGTTCCCATGGCAACACAACCCCGTGGTTGCCATGGTAACCCAACCCCATCGTTACCATGGCAACACAACCCCATGGTTTCCATTCCAAGAGAACTGCCTGGTTACTATTGCAACCCAACCCCATTGTTACCATGGCAACACAACCCCATGGTTGCCTTGGCAACACTTCCCCATGGTTACCATGGCAACAGAACCGCATAGTTGTCATAGCAACTAAACGCCACGGTTACCATGGCAACCCAACCCCATGGTTACCATGGCAACACAACCACATGGTTACCACAACAACAAAACCGCATTATTACCACGGCAACCCTATTGCATGGTTACAACGGCATCTCAACCCCATGGTTACCATGGCAACACAACCCTATGGTTGCCATGGCAACACTACCCCATAGTTGCCATGGCAACTAAACGCCATGGTTACCATGGCAACACAACCCCATGGTTGCCATGGCAACCCAACCCCATGGTTACCATGGCAACAGAAACCCATGGCTACCATAGCAACCAAACCCCGTGGTTGCCATGGCAACCCAACCCCATAGTTGCCATTCCAAGAGAACTGCCTTGTTACCATTGCAACCCAACCCCATAGTTACCATGGCAACACAACCCCATGGTTGCCATGGCAACACTACCCCATGGTTACCATGGAAACAGAACCCCATAGTTGCCATGGCAACGCAATTCCATGGTTACCATGGCAACAGAACGCCATGGTTAACATAGCAACCAAACCCCGTGGTTGCCATTCCAAGAGAACTGCCTGGTTACTATTGCAACGCAACCCCATTGTTACCATGGCAACACAACCCCGTGGTTGCCTTGGAAACACTTCCCCATGGTTACCATGGCAATAGAACCCCATAGTTGTCATAGCAACTAAACGCCACGGTTACCACGGCATCTCAACTCCATGGTTACCATGGCAACACAACCCCGTGGTTGCCATGGCAACACTACCCCATCGTTACCATGGCAACACAACCCTATGGTTGCCATGGCAACACTACCCCATACTTGCCATGGCAACTAAACGCCATGGTTACCATGGCAACAGAACCCCATGGTTGCCATGGCAACCCAACCCCATGGTTACCATGGCAACAGAAACCCATGGTTACCATAGCAACCAAACCCCGTGGTTACCATGGCAACCCAACCCCATAGTTACCATGGAAACACAACCGCATGGTTACCACAACAACAAAAATGCATGGTTACCACGGCAACCCAACCGCATGGTTCCCACGGCATCTCAACCCCATGGTTGCCATGGCAACTAAACCCCATAGATTCCATAGCAACCCAACCCCATGGTTACCATGGCAAGAGAAACCCATGGTTACCATAGCAACCAAACCCCGTGGTTGCCATGGCAACCCAACCCCATGGTTTCCATTCTTAAAGAA